>NW_006921605.1:12365572-12433383 GCF_000298275.1 Orycteropus afer afer | reverse complement strand
GCTAGTTGGGGTTTAGTCCAAATCTGCATCCTTTCCTTCAAGGCTCAGGGGTCCAAGATTATCTTCTGTGTCTGTGTTAATTGGTTTCCCTTTTCTTAGTTGAAGAGGGTCTGTGCAATCCTTCTGCCTAGTCCGCCATCTTGCCCCGCCTCCCTTTTTTTTTTTTTTTGATGGTAGAATTGAACTTCAAATATAAAGAAGCAGGAAAAGAGAGTCAGAGGTATTTCTATTTGTATTTTTAAAAGGTCTTTTTTTTTTTTTCTTAGCACTTCCTGATTTTGGCAGGATGAGCAAGAACAGGACTGAGGATTGAACTAAATATTCTTGTCTTTGAAAGTGGGGGTATTGCCTGTTGCTTCCTCTGCAAAACCGGGAACTCCAACCACATCTTGAGCAGTTCTCCTTTACACAAGTTTTGATCTGACAAATTGCAGGAAAAAGTTATCGAAGAATATGGGCTTGATCTGAGAAAACCTCTTCCACCCTTTCTTCTTCTCAGAATATTTCTTTGAAGATATTTGTATTTCCCAACATCTGAAAGAGTCATGTTTTACTTGAAGAAATCGCAGAAGATTACTGTGAAAGCTTATTTGCATGTATCAGTACAGTTCCATGAGAGACTGTGGATCTTCTCAGGCATTTAGATGTTTGATAAAGGATTTCTCTCCATCTTGGTGACCAGAGAGAGCACAAGTGGACACATCACTTGTGTAGATATGTGCAAAACTCTGCCAACAGGTACATGTGGGAGAATGAAAGTCTGCTGTCTCCACGCATTCCTCCACCGCCACCTCCACGTTTCCATAACAAATACTGTGCTGTGAGGGGATTCTTTTCTCCCACTGGGCTCACTTTTGCTTTTATGTTTTTTTAATATTATGTTGTTACCCTCATTTGGATTTCCTGTCCTATATTTCTCTAAGTAATCAAAACATACTATCCATAAGTCCCAAATAAAGTCCAAGGCCTTCCAATAAACTATCCTTGTTAGAACACATTATATTAGCTCCTCCCTAGAGCACTTTGGACTCATCACGTGCTCTACATATATGTGTGCATGTGTGTGTGTGTGTGTGTGTGAGCATGCTTCTTCACTGGACTGCTTGTGGTAATTTCTCTCACTATGAGTATTTTAAGCTTTTGAGGAAAAAAGGACCTTATTTCAGTTGTAGGATTTCAGTTGTAGGAGCTCTGGAAGCATAGTGCCTAAGGCACTTGACTGTTAACCAGAAGGCTGGCAGTTCAAATCCACCAGCCACTCCTTGGAAGGAAGATGGGGCAATCTACTTCCGTAGTGATACCGCCTCAGAAACCCAAGGATCGGTCGCTATGAGTTGGGACCGACTCGATGGCACAAAACAACAATAATAACATTTCACTTGTAGCTACCATTTACTGAATGTCCATGGCGTAAGAGCAGCATACACATTAGAGAAGACATTGCAAAGTAAATAATGGAAGGACCAAATTAGACCTTGCTACCTGACAATCATGTGTATAATGCTGGGGGTCGCTATGAGTCGGGTCCGACTCGATGGCACAAAACAACAACAACAACGTTTCACTTGTAGCTACTGTTTACTGAGTGTCCATGGCATAAGAGCAGCATACACATTAGAGAAGACATTGCAAAGTAAATAATGGAAGGACCAAATTAGACCTTGTTACCTGACAATCATGTGTATAATGCTGAGTGGACATCTTGTCCATTTCCATACCTAAGGCTAAATGTCACAATGTCACCCCTTCTTGTACAGCCCACAGATCACTTCTTTATTGCTAGCCAGTGTATTGTACCTACCTAATTCTGGCTAATGGGATATAAGCAAAGTGCTATGTGCAATTATAGCTCTGTATCTTTAAAGGGAGATATATTTTCTTCTTCATCCTTTCCAATATAAAACTGATGTGCAAAGCTTTTTGAGGACCAGGAAGGAGCCTGGGACCTCAGCTATAAACAGCAGCCTTTAAGGGAAGAGGATGTTAAAAATTAATTGATAATCAAAAGAAAACAAACAGAAATTTCTTTTATTTTGTTTTAGCAACTGTTGATTTGGGTTTCTAGCATCCACAGCTGAAACTTATTCTGATACTTTGCTTTAAATTTTGGATGGCCACATTCCCAACTGGCCAGGGACAGTCCTGCATTAAAATGATGTCTCACTATAATTTTTCTACTATTTCTCTTTACTCTCTAAAGTATCTGACTTAGGCACATGAGCTGCACATTTACATTAGGTAGATACATTCCTTGGAGAGATCAATCATGGGAGAATAGAAGGGCTGTGTATGCACAGCTCAGGGGACAGGAGTGCATGTAGGGATGGACACAGGAAAGAGCTGGTTATCGGGAGGAAGTGGGAGGAGAGCTGTTGCATTGTGGGAGATTGCAGTCAATATCATGAGACAAAGTGTATATGAACTGCTGTATGGAAGGTGAATTTGCTCTATAAACTTTCACCCAAATCACAATAACATTTAAAAAAGAAAAAGTATCTGACTTAGATGATAGATCATATAATGAGCCTACAACAGCTCATAGGTTTCTAGGTGCGGAAACATTCATGGATAATATCTTTCTTCAGGATTTAAGTGTAAGCCAGCTAAAAATGGAGTTACTGTAGTTCAAACAGGGTTGGAACTGTTAGAGCTTTAGCTAATAATCACAGACCAGAGACTAGGCTTGGATTGGAGGTGGCAGGGGGATTTGCTTGTTTTTTTATCCATTCTGGAGGGAATTTTGAAACAAACAACAAAAGTGATATTCTTAGAGCTAAAAGTTATCGTAAAAGTAAGATCATAAGAGAGGATCCATTGAGCAGTGTTGAAAGTTCTTCAATTGAAAGCCTACAGAGTTCAGTCAATTCAATAAATTGACTGCATAATCCTTATCTATCTGTGGGTAAGTACTTGGATTATCCCAATTTCATAGAAGGAAAAACAGGCTCATAGTGATTTTCCCATTATTACATATCATCTGACCAAAGGGCAAAGCTGCACTCAAACCCAAATCTACTGGACTGGCTGTCACAAATTAGCCTGGTCATGAAATCTATCAATGACACATGAAGCTCTGAGCTGGAGGCTGTTGATCTCCAGAGTTTACTGAATTTATCTCAGGATTCTGCATTTTCAGAAGCACTCTAAGTGATTATTCTGCACTCCAAATTTGGGAACAATTGCTTAATAAAGTTTCATGAAGCAGTAGCTCATGTTGCCTCAATGCTGGTGCAATAATAAAGCAGCTGGGGGGTCAAACCCACCCAGTGGTCCACAGGATAAAGATAAAGACATGGAGACATGCTCCCATAAAGATTACAGTCAAGAAAGCCCTATGGGGCACTTCTACTCTGTTACATGGGTCTCCATGGGTCAGAATCAACTCAATGCCCCCTAACTACAACAATCATCATCTTCTATAGCACTGATGTGCTGAGAAACAGAAATATTACATGTGAGGCCATCATGTCTTGAAATGGAGCAGGTATGAGAGCAGTGGTTCTTGACAACAAGACATCTAGGGAATAATGTCTACAACCACCTGGCGAGTGTCATGATCATGTGACAAAAATAAACCAGGAATGCAGTTTAGGGGGTAGTCTCTTAAGTACAAGTACTATGAACACATGACCCGAAGGGTTTCCAGTTAAACAGATAACCGTAAATACCCTGCGTGCCACGTTCAGACTTTCTAGAGGGCTCCAGCAGCTGGTAAGGCCGGCGTTATGAGTGAGATGAGGCACCTGAGCCTGGATCGCCTGGACACAAGCCTTCAACACACTAAGGAGGGTAACGTGGAACCGAGAGCTGAGGATCGCTTTCGAGTGGTAGAGAATATTGGTAAGGATTTCCAACCCAGTCACAATGTAAGCTGCGAAGCCTAAGCTGAGCCTCCAAGTTCAGAAGGTTAGTACAGGAATGATGAAGCAACGTAAAGCCAAATAATAATAATAATAATAACATTAAATCACAGGAATGGAGGTGAGGATAGTTATAAAGGAACCAGGAAAGGGAGACATGGAGAAGTTTGGTCAACTAGTGGGCTTGGGACAGTGGCTTGTCAAATGTTTGTTGCTGCATTTTAGGTGGAGGAATGCCCTGAAGGCATAGGATACAACCTAAGGGCCTACAGAATAATTCCTTATTACCTTCAATATCAGGGGGCCCACATCAAAGGATAAGGGATAGTTCAATAATTTGTTGAAAGTTAAGGTGAAAAGAAAAAAAAAAAAAACAGCTTCAATTTATGTAGCAAGGAGTAAGGCAGAGTTAATGCTGCTGATGAATGCTCTAGGGAGTCAGGGGAGATCATCAAAGACCTGTTCCTCACTGAGCAGTCTGGAGAGGACACAGAGAAGGCTGTGTCATGTCGCCAGACGTTACAACTTTGCAAGTTGGCTTTGTGAGGTGGTTGGTAGCTGAAGCATCCCTTTGAGCAACTTGAAATGTAATATCGTCTGCCCTCTGGTGGTTACTTTTTTTCAATTTTAAGTAAAGAAAATGGAAAGAGAAAGACACAGAATGTCAAGTATAAGAATAACTGCAGTAGAAGTATAATTGACAGGGGCACATGCAAGATGCCCAACCCTTACTTAAAAGTATTAGCCCTTGCACACAAAAGCAAAACATTTCATCTGTTTTACAAATGGCTGGGAGTTCTATTTTTCCTCTCTTTTTTTTACCATCACTTTCCAGAGGCTTTTCCACTATGTGTGTCTGTTGTCAGAACACTTCAGAGATACTCAAGATTGTGCCCTCACTTGAGATACTTATCTGAAATCTTGCTGCCCCTCGATCTTTTGGTAGAAAAGCCTTTTTCTGACTTTCAGGATGGGATTGCTAAAATAAACTTCAGAACACTCAATGATTTGAAAAGGCTAATAATTTCCTACTAAATTGAATGATGCCCAGATAGAGTTTAACCAACTTACCTGTTTTCCACTGTGGTGTGTCTAGAAGATAGAAACATACCCTAGCCTACATCAGAACAAACTGCCATTAATGTATGTTGAATGTAAATAGTTGTGACTGACACAAAGAGCAGGAGTCCAGGAACCAGTGGGCACCTCAGTAAAGATTAGGTGTTCTTTCAGTATCATATTTTAAGGATGTATATTCCAAAGAACTCTCATATATATATATATATTCATTCTTCAACAAATGTGTCTTGAAAGAAGCACAGCCTGAGTGAACCTTAGAAGTGAGCATGGCAAATCTTCGTCTCACATCTTTGGGCATGTTGTCAGGAGGGACCAGTCCCTGGAGAAAGACATCGTGCTTGGTAACTGAGAGGGTCAGCAAAAGGGAGGAAGGTGCTCAATGAGGTGCATCGACACAGCGACTGCCACACTGGGATCAAACGCAGCAATGACAGCAATGACTGTGAGGAAGGCACGGAACCGGGCGGTGTTTTGTTCTGTTGTACATAGGGTTGCTATGGGTCAGAACTCACTTGATGACAGCTAGCAACACCAGCCATCTATAGACATAGACATATTCAAGACAGGTAAACTACCGGAAAGACATTGGCTAATATAGTCCTCTTTAACCAAAAATCAAACCTCATATCCAACAACTGTGATAAAGCGCTCTGGTGGTATAGTGCCTAAGGCATCTGACTGCTAGCCAGAAGGTCGGCCATTCAAACCCACCAGCCACTCTGCAGAAGGAAGTCGTGGCAATCTACTGTAAAGATTTACCAATCAACTCAATGTCAGTAGGTTTGGTTTTTTTGGTTAATTGACTTTGATGCATAAGGAAGCCTGTTAAAGAAAAAAAGAAAAAAAAAAAAAAAACACTTACCCTCTTCTAAGAATAAGTTTTGTGAGGATATACACATACACAGATAGATGAATGGATGGGTAGATAGATAGACAGACAGACAGATAGATGCGTGGATGGAGATGTCATTTGCCACTGAGTATTGACTGCTCACCAGAAGGCTGGCAGTTCAAACCCACCAGCCACTCCTCGGAAGGAAGGTTGGGCAATCCTACTTCCGTAGTGATACTGCCTCGGAAACCCAAGGAGGGGTCGCTATGAGTCGGGGCCGACTCGACGGCAAACAACAACAAAAAGTCTTCCATTGTGTGGATTTACCACAATTTGTTGACTCACTCACCTGTTTATAGTCATTTCAGTTACTTTTGATATTTGGTTACTGTGAATGAAACTGTTAAGATCTTTCTTGTGCAAGCCTTTTTGGGTACATATATTTTCATCTCTCTTGGATAAATCCTTGAGAGTGGAACTGCAGGCTTATAGACATAATTACTTTTTAGAACAGAAAATGAAATTTTGTACATTAATGCACCTAACAAAAGCAACAACATGTTAAAGCAAGAACAATCCAAAGAAGAAAATCCTTCCTGAATTCCTGAGCTCTAGTCTCAGTGTAATCTACTGCGTTATTGAGACACTTTAGTTTTGGCAGGCGAGTGGCCTAACTTATGGGAATTTGGAATTGCCCTTGGCATTGCATGTGGCAGCACAATTTTACAGAAGCTTCTGTGAAAGTTTTTGTTTCCATGAATGATGGGGACTTCCAAAATTAAGAATATTGCACTCTGGGTGAACTCTCACATAGCTGAAGTTGGTGTCACCAGGTGACAAACCCAGGGCTTAAACAAAAACATTCAGTCAAGACAAGATGTTTTTCAGAATGTGACCCAATGACCAACTGAGTGCCAAACACCTGGCAGCTGATTAGACACATTTTATAACAGACATCTCAAGGGACTTATGCCTAGAAAAGTTTAAGAATCACTGCCTTAATCTAGACTAGTGATTCAGAACCTTGACTATATATTAGACTCACTTAGGAACATTTAAAAAGCTCCAGGCCTGACACACTGGCCAATTAAATCAGAATCTCTTCTGGTGGGGACCAGGTGTCAGTGCTAGTCACATCTCCCCAGGTGGTGACAACAGACAGTCAAGGTTGAGAACTATTGTTTATTCTCTGCCATTTTATAGCACAGCTGAAAGCTCTACTACCTACATCCTGGCCTTTTGTGCATGTGCACATCATCTTGAGAACAATGGGGGGGGGAGCCCTATTCATTGCCTTAATACAGATACATCGAGCAAGTAGAACTCTTTCAGGTACATTGTAATTGTTTTCTGTGGTCTGATTCCTTGTGAAAATCATTTATCCTTAATATGTAAACATGTCCAATATATGTTTTGAATGACAAAGTTAAATAAGAAAACTTTTCATTTCCTTAATAAAACTATGCTTATATAAAACTATCCAGGTAACTCTCTTACTTCCTAACATTCCCATGTATTGAAATGAATACCTTTGTTGAACCACGAAAATAGAACTTGAAGTTTTTCCTCCCTAGTACAGGTGTGCCCTGCTTTAACCAGGTTTAATGTATGAAATTTCAGCTTTCCTGAAATCCTTAAAGTATACCTTTAAGTGGTAAACTTCCCTAATGCACTGATGTGTGGCTTAATCTAGAAACACTCATTGTATGTGCAACTTTTCAGTAATGCATACAGTACTTCAGAAAGTGAAATTCACTCTTTGGGGGCACTGGTCAGATTATTCTATCAGAGTCTGTGGAGTACCTGATTTTGTGCATTTCTGATACAGATGATTGCATCTCTACTTTAGTGTTAACTTTTGTGTTGGATTGGGTTCTCTAGAGAAACACAAAAACCAGCAAAGTGTATATATATATTTATAGAGAGAGAAAGAGAGAGAGAGATTTATCTTAGGTAAATGGCTCACAAGCGTGTAGAAGCTGACAAGTTCAAGCTGAAAAGTTCGTCTCTGGAGGGGGATGGGGCCCGGAGCCGCCTGGCTTTTGCACGCACGGCAGAGGAGTTCAAGCCACAAAGTTCGTCTCTGGAGGAGATGAGGCCCGGAGCCGCCTGGTTCCCGTAAGCACAACCGAGCCGAGAGAATCAAGCTGGCACGCAGCACGCTGGTTGCTGTTCCCAACAAAGGATGAATCCGAAACCTCCAGGGCGAGTGGCGAGCCGCTCACTCAAGGAAGTATATAGTCCGGAATGCCGTTCTTCCAGCTTGTCCTTGGAATAGCATTGCAGGTAGGCCACACCCCTGGCAAAACTCCCCTTGGGCAGACCGGCCGCTCAGAACTCAGTCATCTGATCCCATCATGGGAACCACCACTCACAACTGGAGTCCAGCCAAGTTGACACATCTTCAACTATCACAGTCCACCCCTTGTCAACTTGGCAATTGTACACATCTTCTTAACCATATATAATCTCTAAATAAGGACAATTACAGAGTCATATTTGTGCTTAACATGATACATTAACACACATACAACCAAAATGTATTAACCTTATTTACATTCCATAGCTTATAACAGAAAGAAACAAAATATTTGATGCACATATACAATGAAGAAATATAACAATCACAGTCCTCGTTTCTGCAGCTGGTCACGTGGTCGTAGCTGATATTCAGAACTACCTTCTTCCACCACCCATTCTGTATTTCCCTTGCCCTCAGCAAGCACTTCAGCTGGTCGTGGTTCTTTGCCTGGTGGGGTGACCCAAACCTTCATTCCTGAGGGGTCTGTGCCCTTAGCAGTCATATCAGAATTGGGTTGCTGTAATTTTCCATTGACTTTAATCACAGGGCATGGTAGTACTAAAAGACGTCCTAAAGAATCTCCTGGATTCCAGACATACTCATCTTTACCTCCATTATGTAAACCCAACCCAATTTCCCCTTGGTAATCAGGATCTATCACACTAGATAACACAGTAATGCTCTGCTTTGCCTGTTGATCCAGAGGCATGAGGAAGCCAAAATGGCCGGGTGGCATACTTAATTTCCAGTTCAATGCAATCAGTGTTGTGTCTCCAGGTGGGAGTGTTCCTCCCTTTGGGACTAAGATCTCCAGACCCGCAGAGCATAGGGTAGCAGGGACAGGAAGCAAAAATTTTTTGAGTGGGTCACTAGGGGTAATAGTGAGTGGTACCACTCCTGTTTCCACCCCTTGGTTCCTGGACCCGTGAATCCTGGCTATTGGAGAAACAGAACCATATATTGGACGCTGGTTCAGAGCATATACAGCCTCCTGAAGAACATTGCCCCAACCCTTCAAGGTATTGCCACCTAGCTGGCGCCATATTTGTGTTTTTAAGAGGCCGTTCCATCGTTCTATCAAACCAGCTGCTTCAGGATGGTGGGGAACATGGTAAGACCAGTGAATTCCATGAGCATAAGCCCACTGCCGCACTTCATGTGCTGTGAAATGAGTCCCTTGATCTGAAGCAATGCTGTGCGGGATGCCATGACGGTGGATAAGGCATTCTGTAAGTCCACGGATGGTAGTTTTAGCAGAAGCATTGCGTGCAGGAAAAGCGAATCCATATCCATAATAAGTATCTATTCCAGTAAGAACAAAACGCTGTCCTTTCCATGATGGAATGGTCCAATGTAATCGACCTGCCACCACGTTGCAGGCTGATCACCCCGAGGAATGTTTCCATATCGTGGACTCAGGGTAGGTCTCTGCTGTTGACAGATTGTGCACTCAGCAGTGGCAGTAGCCAAATCAGCCTTGGTAAGCGGGAGCCCATGTTGCTGTGCCCATGCATAACCTCCATCCCTGCCACCATGGCCACTTTGTTCGTGGGCCCATTGGGCAATGACAGGAGTGGCTGGGGAAAAAGGACGGCTGGTTTCCACTGAACGTGTCATCCTATCCACCTGATTGTTAAAGTCCTCCTCTGCTGAGGTCACCTTTTGGTGGGCATTCATGTGGGACACAAATATCTTCATTCCTTTGGCCCATTCAGAGAGATCTATCCACATGCCTCTTCCCCATACCTCCTTACCACCAATCTTCCAATCATGCTCCTTCCAAGTCCCAGACCATCCAGCTTAGCCATTAGCCACAACCCATGAATCTGTATATAATCGCACCTCTGGCCATTTCTTGTTCCATGCAAAATGAACAGCCATATGCACAGCTCGAAGTTCTGCCCATTGGGAGGAGATGAGGCCCGGAGCTGCCTGGTTCCCGTAAGCACAACCGAGCCGAGAGAATCAAGCTGGCACGCAGCACGCTGGTTGCTGTTCCCAACAAAGGATGAATCCGAAACCTCCAGGGCGAGTGGCGAGCCGCTCACTCAAGGAAGTATATAGTCCAGAATGCCGTTCTTCCAGCTTGTTCTTGGAATAGCATTGCAGGTAGGTCACACCCCTGGGGAAACTCCCCTTGGGCAGACCGGCCGCTCAGAACTCAGTCATCTGATCCCATCATGGGAACCACCACTCACAACTGGAGTCCAGCCAAGTTGACACATCTTCAACTATCACAACTTTCCATTTTGAAGATTTGCTGACATTGGCCACATACTTTCTTATCTAAAAGTAGTCGAAAGAATTTACCTCTTTCCTATTCTAAATGCATCTTGCCCACATTACAACCTCCTCCCCTAGTTAAGTGTATTTTATTCCTTAGTGAAATATAATAATGCGATGAACCATATCTAGGCAAATCCATGAGTTCATCTGAACCACCTAAATTCATCAGGCTAAACAAATCACTTTACATTTTTTCAGTAAAGTAAGGCCTTTTGACATCCAGGTAAGAACCTTTGGGTCTTTACTACTTAATATAATATAGGGCCTGAGCGTGCTTGTAGGTGAGCAGATACAGACCGCAATTGAATGTTTTCAGTGACTTCATTTTACTCTAAACCATTAAGAGGTTCCTCTGAAGAAAACTTTTTCATTGTCTCCTTCAAGTGCGGTTTAGATTACCCATTGACAAAGTCAAGCAAGTTGCTAATTAAAGCAGGCTAAAACCTTCAATCCATCATTCTACTTGTTCCACTAATCCATTATACATAGAGGTTTTGAAATACAAATGAAGGAACAGTTCAGTTGGCACAGAGTGTAGTATCTGTGAGAGAGCCTGGTCACTGCCCTCCGTCTGTAACAACATGTCAGTCATGTCTCTTTGGAATCCCACAGGCCATAGCCTTTGCTATGGGCCCTTTAAGCAGCTCTGGTCCATCCACCATGCTGTTGGCCTCCTGCCATCCTTTCTAGCACTACTAAAGCAAACTAGAAATGGCATTTGCTTGGCTGGGAGTCAGTTTATTTTCTTGCTACCTTTCCCAGTTGCCCTAACCATCGGATGTCTTGACAGTTGGCAAATGAAGACTGCGGTTCTGATATGTCACATAAAATCAGTTGGATGACTATTTTCCTCTAGGAAAGAGTGAAAGTGAAATCCCATCCGGACCCACCCTCTTTCCAAAACAATAAACATTTCCTGGCTGCCATGATTCCCCTAATCATTTAAAGCAGTACAGTTGTTATGGAATCGGCAGCTGAACTTTATACTTGTCTGGACCATCTGTTCTAGTATTTAGTCTTTAAGAAGATCACTTGAGTGGCTTCATTTCAATGCAGAGAGGGTGAGCACCATCAGGGAAAGTGTTAAGGACCTGTGTCACAGAAAACCTACGCCGGAGGGACTTTATTTTACTTAGCAGTACTAAAAGGCAGTGGGGAAAAAGTTCTCTGCCTAAATACATAGGTAATACAGGGAAGAACTAGTCTCTAAAATTGATGAATTGTGTTAATTTGTTGACACAAGTGAGATGGTGTTAGAAGACAGCCAAAGAGTTTGAGCCCTCTATTTTACTGAGATATATTTTCAGATATATAGTAACAGCCTAAGTCTAAAAGGTCAGATAAAGGGAATAATTTACATATAATAAATGGCATGATCTAAACCTGAAACATTAAGCAAGTAAAAGTGAAGAATTTTATTAAATGAAATGACTCATGTAGCTTTTAATTATTATTTTCCACATGATTTCTGGTACTGAATATTGGAAATAATGAAATACTTCAATGTGCTTAAACAGACTTTACCACAATAAGGACTTCTGGAGGGCTGGTCAGACACCTCATAATGTCCCTCTGATAAGAAGGACCTATGGAAACAAGTGAATCAGATATAGATGGCAACTTCGGGACCCTGAGCATCAAAGGCAAAGCTGAAGATTCAGACTGAGTGCCAAGTGGAAGGAGTGTTTCAAAACAACAGACAAGGAGAACTATGGATCGCTGGTACCTGCCAGCCAGACCTGCACAGCACGGCCATATTGAGACAAAGCAGTGTCCCCAGCCTTAGCCTCCATCACTTGGTGCTGCCAAGAAGAATCAATTCTGCCCCCAGGTCCACACCAAGCAGGAGTGTTCCCCACACTGTGATGGATAAGTACACTCACCTCAACCATTTTGTCCCCTTAAGCCCTCCTATACTGGAGTCCCAATGGCATGTGGTGTCCTCTACTCTCTTCATCCCTGTCCCCCCGCATGATCATGATCTTGTGTTACCCACCACCACCCTGGCTCCTGAGCCAGGAGACTATGGACCAGTGGAACCTGCCTCTTCATTCAGACATTCATGGTAGGAACGCTTTAGTCAACAGTGCCAGACTCTCCACCTGGCCACTGGCAGCACGGGCCCAAGGAATAGTGATGTCCACTTCTGTTTCCCAGCTGCCCACACAACAGACCCACAGACCAGAGGCAATCACTGCCCCCCTAGCTACTGGCACTGGCACTGGCACCCATGAACAGGAGGTACCTACTTCTATACCCACCACCCACATGAGGGGCCTGCAGACCAGCAGTGCCTCCTAGAACCTCCAGCCACCTGTACCAGGGACTTGAGGCCTGGTAGTACACCCTTACCTGTGTTGCACTCTAATAGACAGGGGCACACACACCCTCCTTGTGGGCATCTATAGAGTAGTGGCATCTCCCCTGCTCCCCTCTCCCACCCACACTCCTACCTACAATTGGAGACCTGTTTCTGCTCCAACCACCCCCATGCAGCCCTACTTGCCAGTACTATTGGTGAAAGTTTCCATACCACTCCCCTGATGACTGATAACCCAGGCACCTTTGCCCTGACCACCTGGCCACCAGCATCACCACCCCAACTGGTGAGGACACTCCCTGCACCCATGCCTAGGTGGCTAGCTGGACAGACAAATCACCTCACCAGCAACACCACCTACATCCTCAGCTGCCCTTCAAGACCAGTGAAAAGAGACCCTTACTCACATACTCAGCTATTGTCTCACACACTTGGAGATAGGTGGTGAGAGTTCCAGTGTGGCCATCTAGTGACTAAAGTAGCACACATGCCCCACTCAGCTACATCAAAACAAAACAGACCAAAAAATCAGGTTGCAGCAACAAACATATAATAAATAAATAAATAAATATAGTAACATCTTATTGCCTCAGAGATAACACACTGTATCAAGTTACATAAGGAAGCAGGATAAAATGGCTTCAGCAAATGATCAAGAAAAAGAACCAGAAAACCTCCCAGAGGAAGAAATGGTAATGAAACTACCTCATCAGGAATTCAAAAGACTAATATGTACAGTTCTCTGAAAGAGCAAGGAAAACACAGAAAAAACCTAGGAAAGTATAGGCAAAGAAATAGAAGAATTCAGGAAAACAATACAAGAACAAAACAACAAAATAAAAAGACAATTAGAAACCATACAAAACCAGCAACTAGAAATATAAAAGATTAATAATAAAATTTCAGAAATAGACAACTTTTAAGAAGGACATAGGAATAGATGTGAATCAATGAAAAAAAAAAAAATTCACTGCTGTCAAGTTGATTCTGACTTAAAACGACCTCTTCTTGGGTTTCTGAGGCAGTATCTATATGGAATTAGATTGCCCAGTCTTCCTTCCAAGGAGTGGCTGCTGGGTTTGAATGACCAGCCTTCTGGTTAGCAGTTAAATGCCTTAGGCACTATGCCACCAGAGCTCCAATGAAATATAGAATCAGCAAAATGTAAGACAATTCCTTTGACATCAGTTTGTTTGAGGAAAAATCAGAAAAAAAGAATGAAGAAAATGAATAAAGCCTAAGAATTATATGGAACACTATCAAGAGGAAAATTTATGTGTGATTGGAATACCAGAATGGGAGAAGGAAAAAAAAAAAAAAAAAACAAAAACACCAGAGAAAATTGTTGAAGATTTTCTGGTAGAAAACTTTCCTTGATGAAAGATGAGAAAATATCAATCTAAGAAGTTCAATGAACCCATACAGGATGGACATGAAAATAAAGTCACCAAGACATATCATAATCAAACTTGCCAAAACTAAAGACAAATAAATAATACTGAGAGCAGCTCAGGAAAAAAAAAACAAAACAGGAAGTCACCTACAAAGAGGAACCATTAAGAGTAAACTCTGATTACTTGGAAGACACCATGCAGGCAAAAAAAAGCAATGGAATGACATATATAAAACTTTGAAGGAAAATTAAAATTATATATCACCAACGAAGAATTATATATCCAGCAAAATTTTCTCTCAAATACAAGGGTGAAATTAGTCTATTTCTAGATAAACAGAAATTAAATGATTTGTAAAAACTAGACCAACCTCATAAGTAATATGAAAAGGAATCCTTTGGACAGAGAACCAACAACATCAGACAACAACCTGATATTAGGACACAGAGCAGCATCAAGTTAGATAATGAATTCTCAACAATAAAGCAAAGCTAAAAGACTGAAAACAGGGAACCAGAGGATCCATTTGTGAACAATGGCAATGTCAAAGCGAAAAAGGATAAACGGTGTAGTTATAGAACCTTCATATGGAGAGGTCATCCAAGTAATATCAAGAAATAAGAGACTGCTACAAACTTTGGGAAGATAAAGGTAAGTTTCAGGTAACCAAAAATAAAGTTGACAAATGTAGTTATCAAAATAAAAAAGAAAAACAAAAAGAATCATTAAACACAAAATCAACAAAAATGAAAAGAATATCCACAAACAAAAGGAACTCAGTAGAATGAAGAACCTTTCAATATCACAAGGAAAAGCACTACAAAATGGCAGCAATAAACTCATACCTATCAACAATCACACTGAATGTAAATGGCTTAAATGCACCAATAAGGAGACAGAGAATGGCATGGGGGGAAAAAAAAAAAAAAAGACCCATCAAGAGACACAGCTTAGACACAAAGACATAAATAAACTAAAATTCCCAGGATGGAAAAAAAATGCATACATATAACAAGCAAACAACCAAAGAAAGAGCAGGAGTGACAATATGAATCTCTGATAAAATAGATAAAACAGACTTTATGGCAAAATCCACATAAAGCATACAGAAGAACATTATTTAATGATTAAAGGATCAATCTACCAAGAGGGCATAACTGTAATAAATATGTAAGTACCTAATGGCAGGGCTTCAAAATACATGAAACAAACTCTAACAGCATTGAAAAGAGAAATAGACAGTTCCACAACAGCAGTAGGAGATGTCACCACACCACTTTTTGTGAAGGATAGAACAACTAGAAAGAAACTCAACAAAGATACAAAAAATCTAAATGGCACAATGAACCAACTCAACCTTACAGGTATATACAGAACACTCCATCCAACAGCAGAGAACTATACGTTCTTTTCCAGTACACATGGATCATTCTCCAGAATAGATCACAGTTTAGGCCACAAAACAAGGCTCAGTAAAATCCCAAACATCAAAACAACAGTATTTTCTTCGATCACAGCACTATAAAAGAAATTATTAACAGGAAGAGTAAGAAAAGATAAAATGAAATACCTGGAAACTGAATAACATCTTGCTTAAAAACCACTGAGCAATAGAATAAGTCAAAGACGAAATTTTAAATTCCTAGAATCAAACAACAATGAAAACACAACATACAAAAATGTTTGGGACATAGTAGAAGCAGTGCTCAGAGATCAATTCATAGCAAATAGTCACATACACCAAAAAAGAAGAATCAAAACATTGACCTTACAACATGAACAACTCGAAAGAGAGCAGCAAAAGCTCACAGTCACCCTGATAAAGATTGTTGTTGTTATGTGCCGTCGAGTCAGACCTGACTCATAGCGACCCCTCCTTGATTTTCTGAGGTGATATCACTTACAGAAGTAGATTGCCCAACCTACTGGCTGGTGGGTTTGAACTGCCAGCTTTCTGGTTAGCAGTCTAGTGCCTTAGGCACTATGCTACCAGAGCTGTCCAAATAAAGATTAGAGCACAAATAAATGAAACAGAAAAAAAAAAAAAAAAAGGGAAGAATCAGCAAGAGCAGAGGTTTATTTTTTGAAAGGACCAATAAACTAGAGAAACCACTGTCCAAAGTGACAAAAGAGAAGTAAAGGAAGAAACAAAAACCAATATAAGAAACGAGATGGGTGATATTACAACAGAATGAACTAAAATAAAAAGGATCATAATAGACTACCATGAAAAATTGTACTCCGACAAATTTGAAAACCAAGAAGAAATGGAAAATTTTCTAGAAACACACTACCTACCTAAACTAACACAAACTGAAGTAGAACACTGAACAGATCTATGCAAAAGAAGAGATTGAAGAGATAATAAAAAAATATTCCCAACACAAAAAATCATTGGCCCAAAAGCTTCACTACAGAACTCTATCAAACATTCAGAGAGAAGCTCACACCAATACTTCTCAAACTATTTCAAAGCATAGAAATGGAAGGAATACTCCTGAATTCATTCCGTGAAGCCAGCCTAACCCTGATACCAAAGCCAGGCAAAGACACTATGATAAAAGAAAATTGCAAACCAACATGCCTCATGAATATAGATGCAAAAATTCTCAACAGAATTCTAGCCAATTGAATTCAACAGCATAGAAAAAATAATACATCATGACCAAGAGAGATTCATACCAGTTATGCAAGGATGTTTCAACATTAGAAAATCAATCAATGCAATTCTCCACATAAATAAAACAAAAGAAAAGAGTTACATGATCATCTCAATCTATGCAGAAAAGGGATTTGATAAAGTCCAACACCCATTCCTGATAAAAACAAACTCCTAGCAAAATAAGACTGGTAAGGACATTCCTCAACATAATAAAGGGCATTTATACAAAACCAACAGCCAACAACATTCTCAATGGAGAAAGACTGAAAGCATTTCCCTTGAGAACAAGAAACAAACAAGGATGCTCTTTATGACCACTCTTACTGAATACTGTATTCGAAGTGCTAGCTAGAGCAATAAGTCAGGAAAAGGAAATAAAGGGCATTCAAATTGGTGAGAAAGAAGTAAAACTATTCCTATTTGCAGACATGATCCTATACATGTGTGTGTGTGTGTGTGTGTGATTGTGTGTGTGTACCTCCCCAAAGATTCCACAAGAAAGCTATTGGAACCAAGGGAAGAATTCAACATAGTAGGAGGATACAACATCAACATATAAAAATCTACTGGATTTTTGTTTGATTACATCAACAAAAAGAACTTCAAAAAAGGAAATCAGAAATATAACACCATTTACAATACCTCTCCAAAAGATAAAATACTCAAGAATAAATTTAACCAGGGACATAAAAGACCTATATGAATAAAACTACAAAACAATACTGCAAGAAACCAAAAGACACCTA
Organism: Orycteropus afer afer; assembly: GCF_000298275.1. Lineage (NCBI taxonomy): Eukaryota > Metazoa > Chordata > Mammalia > Tubulidentata > Orycteropodidae > Orycteropus > Orycteropus afer. The sequence goes on along the minus strand of NW_006921605.1, from coordinate 12,415,901 downwards.
CATAAATGGAAAAACATATCATGCTCATTGATAGGGCGAGTTCAATTATGAAAATATCAATACTACCCAAAGTGATCTATAGATATAGTGCAATCTCTATCCAAATTCCAACAGCATTCTTCAATGAGATGGAAAAACTATTCACCATCTTTATACAGAAAATAAAGCAGTCCCAGATAAGCAAAGCATTACCAAGGAAGAACAATGTGAGATCCCTCACACCACTTGATCTCAGAATTTGCTCTACAGCCTTGTTGTTGTTATGTGCCATCGAGTCGGCCCCGACTCATAGCGACCCCTCCTTGGGTTTCCGAGGCAGTATCACTACGGAAGTAGGATTGCCCAACCTTCCTTCCGGGAAGTGGCTGGTGGGTTTGAACCGCCAGCCGTCTGGTTAGCAGGCAAGTGTCTTAGCCACTATGCTACCAGAGCTCCCAGCCATAGTAGTCAAAATAGCCTAAGATTCGTACAATGATAGACACCTAGACAAATGGCATAGAACTGGAGACAGAAATCCATCCACCTGTGGACATCTAATCTTTAACAAAAGACCAAAATTCATTAAATGGGGAAGAGACAGTCTCCTTAACAAACATGCTGGCAAAACTGGATGTCTAGCTGTAGCTAAATGAACAGGACTCATACATCACACCATACACAAAAAATAACTCCAGTGGATCAAAGACCTAAATATAAAACTGAAAACTCTAAGATCATGGAAGAAAAAATAGGGACAATGCTAGGGGCCCTAATATATGGCACAAATAAAATACCATACATAACTAAAAATGCACAAACAGCAGAAGATGAATTAGATAAATGGAATTGCCTAAAAATTAAATACTTATGCTCATCAAAAGTTCTCTCCAAAAGAGTGAAAAGAATCTACAGACTTGGAAAAAAATCTTAGTCAATGACATATCTGACAAGGATCTAATCTCCAAAATTTATAGAAAACTTCAACACACCACAGCAAGAAGACAAGCAACCCAATTACAAATGAGTAAAGGATATGAACAGATATTTTGCCAAAGAAAACATTCAGGCATCTAACAAACTCATGAAGAAATGCTTGCAATCATTAGCCATGAGGAGTTGCAAATCAAAGTACACTAACATGCCCTGACAATAATGGTACTGTGGTAGTTAAGGTTGTGTATCAACTTGGCTGGACCTGGTTGAGTGGCTGGGCAGCTGGTGGTAGTTATTCCCCATGATGAGACTGGCAATCAACTCCAACGTGGGCTCTACCGCAAGCAGCTGAGTAGCTGCTTTAAGGATGTGGTCTGCTTCTTGCATATAAGAAGCAGCTTTGGGAATGGTCTCTAGCTTATGGCACACTCAAACCCTTCATGTAGCTGTGTCATTGTTCAGCAGCCTGCCATGCTCTGCCAACCTTGGGACTTTCACTGGACTTGAATCAATAGCCTGCCATATTGTTTGGTAAAATTGAGACTGTACCATTTTATTTGTTGACCTTCGGTTTGTTAGCCTCAACAGCCAGCAGCTGCCTGAGTGAAGAGATGCCTCTAGCTTCAGTGGGCTGGGGGCAGGAGGCAGAGCTGAAGGCCAGGTCAAGGGGCTTTCACACAGCCCCTGGAGCTTGGCACTTGGAACTCGGGCTTCTAGCCTCCAAAAATCATCAGAATAAACTCCTGTTTGTTAAAGCCATCTCATTTGTGGTATATCTTCTGTTAGAGCAGCACTAGGTCACCAGAACAGGTACCAATTTCCCCAAAAAAAGCAGAAAGTAACAAATATTGGCAAGGCTGTGGAGAGACAGGAACACTTACACACTGCTAGTGGGAATATAAGGAGCTCTGGTAGCATAGTGCCTAAGGCACTTGACTGCTAACCAGAAGGCTGGCAGTTCAAACCCACCAGTCACTCCATGGAAGGAAGATGGGGCAATCTACTTCCATAGTGATACTGCCTTGGAAACCCAAGGAGGGGTCACTATGTGTCGGGTCTGACTCGGTGGCACATAACAACAACAGTGGGAATATAAAGGAGCTCCAGTGGCATAGTGCCTAAGGCACTTGACTGATAACCAGAAGGCTGGCGGTTCAAATCCACCAACCACTCATCAGAAGGAAGGTTGGGCAATCTACTTCTGTAGTGATACCACCTCAGAAACCCAAGGAGTGGTCACTATGAGTTGGGTGCTACTCGATGGCAGTACGTTTGGTTTTTTGGTTTTTGGTGGGAATATAAAATGGTACAACCGCTTAGGAGAATGTCATGGTGCTTCCTTAAAAAGCTAGAAATATAAATACCATATGATCCAGCAATCCTATTCCAAGTTTTATACACTAAAGACATAAGAGCTGAGACGCAAATAGACGTATGCACACCCATGTTCATTGAAGCATTATTAACAATTACAAAAAGATAGAAACAAACTGATTGCCCATCAACTGATGAATGGATAAACAAACTATGGTATGTATACACAATGGAATATTATTCAATAATAAAGAATAATGAATCCATGAAACATCTCACAACATGGTTGAATTTGAAGGACATTATGCTGAGTGAAAAGAAAAAAGCACCTGTAAAAACTTTATTTTTGAGGGTTTTATTCTTTTCCTTTTTTTTTTTTTTTTTAATGCTGAGTGAAATAAGTCAATCGCATACATAGGGTATAAGGGAGTACACTCACCTGCAGATATACTTTTGGATGTAGCTATGTCTACATATATAATTGTCAGTGCTGCATGTAGATATACACATATTTTGTTGGTTTTGCATGTATATTAATATAGACAATAGGGCACACAGAAGGCACAAGCATGAAAAATTCTGAGACATAATCAAACACCTCATGAGATGAAGCTTTTAGGCTAGAAGGTAAAGAACAATAGACTCAAGGGACATCTGTGCCAACTGGTACCACACAGTTCACAAGGAAAATGTTCTGCATTTTATTTTGGTGAGTGGCATCTATGGTCTTCAAAGCTTGCAAATAGCCATCTAAGATATACCTGTTGGTCTCTTCATGTCCAGAGCAAAGAAGAGTGAAGAAACCTAAAAACTCGAGGGAAAATTAATCCAAAGGACTAATCGACCACATGAACTATAGCTTATAGGATTCTAAGACCAGAAGAACTAGATGGTGCCCAACTACCACTACTCATTGGTCTGACTGGGATCAAGACAGAGGGTCCCAGACAGAACGGGATAAAATTGTAGAACCAAAAATAATTCACAAAAAAGATCAGACTCACTGGTCTGACAGAGACCAAAGGGGCTCCTGAGACTATAGCTTTAAATTACCCTTCTGGCCTGGAACTGAAGCCATTCCCGGAGACCACCTTTCAGCCAAACAATAGACAAGCTCATAAAATAGAAAATAACTTCTGAGAGAAATGTGTTCCTTAGAGCAATCAATCATATGAGATCAAAAGGAGAGCATTTGCCCATAAATAAAGATGAGAAGCCAGGAAGGGTAGATAATTTGGATGAAAGGAAACAAGGAAGTCAGGGTGGAAATGGGGAGAGTACTGACACATTGTGGGGATGCAACCAACATCACGAAGCACTTCACTACCCACTATTGAATGGGAAACTAATTTGCTTTGTAAACTTTCACCTAAAGCACTGTATGTATGTATATATATATCACATAGAAGACAAATGAAGATTATTGGAAAGAATAAACAGAAATACTTTTTTTTTTTTTTTTAAGCTTGGTATAGGACAAAGTAAGACTCTGTGTAGGATGAACCCTTCCACTTCTGAGCTATATAACCAATACAGATATTACAAGCTATAGTCCTTGTTCAGAAAAGGTAGCTTTCGCATGATCTCATATTGTGGAAATACATTATTCGAGTCAAATGCAGAGCATGAGAATAAAAATAGAAGCATGGCCAGTGGATAAAAGTTATAGAGCAATAATTGGTCATGCTATAGGAAGAATTTCAAAATTCTGAGTCATCCAAAAGTGGACATTTCAGCCTACTCAAGTAGCAAGGGAACCAAGTTGGGAAATACTGACAAAGCACCTCAGATTCTTTAAATGAAATGTGTTTTGGGTGAGGGCTTTGACAAAATACTCATTATGGTTCTGAAGTGTTGAGCAAATTGGATCTTAAAATATATATAAAGGTGGGTATTGGGAAGGGGGGAATAGGTTAATGGATACTCAGAGTTTCCTTTTTTTTCGTGTTACTAAGAAAATATGCTTTATAATTTTTTGTTTATGTATTAATTGACAAAACTTGGTCCCATAGAGTTGATAATTGAATGAATGACCAGAAACAGGAAGAAATAGATTAGAAAAATGAGCAATATATCATGAAAGAATCTTCTAGTGCTAGCAGGTGCTTTGTATTTGTGATTCAAAGGTGTGTGACATGTAGAAATGATTTAGAGTGTCAAGAGAGGAGTGTTTGACACCACTGTGCAGGCCAGATTTCAGCAGCATAAAACAGGTTGGGCTGCGTTGGATTAGGTTGGTTGGCATCAGGGCTTTGAACTGGAACTGAGCTTGGTATTTCCACTCTGCATATACCTAAGAGTCACTGGAGGATCTTTGAAAACCATCTGAAGATCTTGTTAAAATGTTGCTACTGATTGCAGATTCTCAGCAAGGGGGCAAACCAGAATGAACTGGTTTAAAGTCCTCCTTAGAATGAAAGCTCCCCAATAATGCTCATGGGCAGGGAAAGGGTAGTTTCTGTGGTAGTTTCCAGGGATAAAAATGAAATTAACCTAAATATCAAGAAAATCAATAGGCTAGAGACACACATTCCCTTGTACTTTCTTTTATTATTATTTTTTAGCATACCTCCATTTTATTAGCTGTAACATGGATCAGTTTAAAAGCTACTCCAAAAACTCAATAATGACCAGAATTACTGGTCAGAGGAAGTCTGATGAGACACCCAATACTATGGCCCTGGAGTACATTCTGCGCCTGGAATAAAACTCACCCCCAGGGGCTGGCTCTCAGCCCAATAATTAACAAGATGTACATACAGACCACTCAACCCAGGATGACGCACCCACATACTCTGGTACTACATCCCTTAGAGCAATGGACCACGGGGCACCAGAGGACCAACATTCAGGTTGAGGAAATGTAGGACAAACAGGAGTGCATAAATGTGAGGGGCACAGGGGAGGGTTACAGGGTAGGGAGGGGAGGAGACTGGGTGAGGGTTGGACATGGTGAATGGAGAGTGAAACTAAATGTACACACAATCTTGAATGTAAAACAAGCTTTTAAAATAAAACAAGCTTTTTTTTTTTTTTTTAAAAAAAAAAAAAAAGGCTATATTCCCCAGTCTCATTTGTAGATGTAGGTGACCACGTGATTAAGCTCAGGCCAATGAAACTTAAATTGAAGTCTCTAGGATTGAGCTCCAGGAAAGCTCTCTACAAGGGGCTGTCTCAGCCTACCAAGTCTTTTCGCTTAGTCCATTTTCTTGGTTCTTAGGATATGGCAGACATTTTGAGAACTCAAGAATGATGGAGCATGAGGTAGAGGAAGCTTGGGTTCTTAATGACACTGGGAAGTGTCCAGGTCAGCCCTGGGCTGCCTCCTTGGGGCTTTTTTATGGGAGGGAAAAATAAACTAATGTATTTAAGTCATTGTTTTTAGATTCTAGTAGATTCTAGTATCTGGAAGCATCTCCTGACTGATTCAGACAGAGAGCAAAAGACCTGTTGCTATACTTTCCATGAACTCCCTACATCTTAAAAGGATTTCTCAACTTAAAAAAAAAATAGAGTCATCTCCGTTTCTCATACTGACAATCTCTGTTCAGGCAAATCCCATCGAGGATTCTGAGAACGTGTTACTTGTGCTAGGAGACTGAATTATCCTGAAACAAAAGGACTTGATGGTAAGACGTCTTCTCTGCACTCATGGTTTATTCTCTCACTCTCCTTTTCTATCCCACCCAATATTTACATATCCACAAAGCTCATAAACGTAGGATATGTGTAATTTATTCTGACTTATGATATAAGTATGCTGGAAAAAGCCACGAGAAGACACAAATGAAAAAAAAAAAACACAATGAAAAAAGCAAAAATGCATATTCAATTTGTAAATGCCATGAATCGTTCTTGTAAAGCTTATGCGATAGTTTATAGAAGCAAGACAGGAAATAATTTTTACAATTTGCACTGCTCAAACAGCAGTATTAATAGCAGTTCATTAACAAAAATAAACAAAGAAAACAATCCGTTCTTCTCCAAAACAACTTGCAACAACCCAAAGTTCCATTTGACAAATTATTTATTTTATTTGACAATGAGCATTATATATACGAGGTTAGTGCAATGGCTAAGCAAAAACAGTGAGGAACGTCAGTGATAATAGGTAACATTTATTGAGCTGTTAATAATGACCTGGTATATTTCTATATTAAGGAGCTCTGGTGGCAGAGTGTCTAAGGCATTTGACTGCTAACCAGAAGGTTGGAGGTTCAAATCCACCAGCCACTCCTCAGAAGGAAGATTGGGCAATTGGCTTCCATAAAGATTTATTATCTTGGAAACCCAAAGGGGGTCACTGTGAGTTAGAATCGACTGCATGGCAGTAAAAAAATAAATAAATAAAAGTAAGATCTGACTCATAGTGACCCCTCCTTGGGTTTCTGAGGCAGTATCTCTACAGAAGTAGATTGACCAATCTTTTTTTTCTTAAGAGTTGAACTGCCAGCCTTCTGGTTAGCAGTCAAATGTCTTAGGCACTACACTACCAGACCTCCCCTGTGGCAGTGGGTTTGGTTTTTTCTGTGGGGTGTATTTCTACATTAAGACACTCTGGTGTCACCATGGTAAATGATCTTCTGCTAATAGAAAGGTTGATGGTTCAAACTCACCCAGTGTCTCTGCAGGAAGAGACCTGGCAATCTGTTCCCATAAAGACTACAGCTTGGAAAACCTTATGGGGCCATTTTACTCTGTCTTGTGAGGTTGCTATAAGTTGAAATTGATTCGATAGCAATTAACAACAACAACACTAATATTAATTATATGTTTTGACCATTTAATAATAGAAAAAAATTCACTGTATCCTGAGCTGGTCAACCAACATCTAGAGAATAACATCCACTAGTAGATGACAGTCTTAAAAAGACTGAACAAGTTACTTCTCAGGCTTGTAAAATCAGGTGAAGAAAGTAATGAATTTAGAACATTAAAAATCAGTGTGTTGAGGTCATTACCCAGGTTTACTTCATCCAGTAAGAGCAGCTGATCTTTGATGGTCACAGAGCCCATCAACTTCAGATATCTTTGAGATGTGTAAATCTTCTTGGTTGTTTTATTTTGGAAAGTGCTACCTTGACATGGACCCAAGTAACCACAGTTATTTTCTAAAAATAGTATTTTTTTTCTATTTTTCTAAAAATAGCTCTCTGTACGTAGTTTGAGGCAAAATATATAACCTAGATTTCTCAAATATACCCCAGAAGACTCCTTTAGGCTTTTTGACTTTCAGGCTGTGTCTTTGAATAATTCAAAAACAGAAACTTGTATTCATTTTCTTGATTCATCTGTAGAATTGTCTTCTCATGGTTGACACATTGACCAAGGCATAGATTAGGACCGTTTGTCTTGACACCACCTGTTGACACTGATCAATCTGTTTTAGCACTCAACTCCATAAAAGATTTACACTTTCTTTCCATTGGAAACATTCTTTGGAATCTACACAGTCATTTTGGGATCTCCCATAAAGTCTCTTTTTAGGCCACTTATAGAAACTTAAGCCCAAGCACGGAATGTTTCAGGCATTAAATAATAATAGTAGGAAAAAAAATTATTCTAATCCAATCATTAACACCTTTAAGTGTTCAGTCAGTTGGATTAGCATTCCATTAGCATAGGCTATTTTTAGAGTCTCAAAATAAGTCTATGAAGAATAATAATAGCAATAATATCCTGAAGACAAATCTATGCAGAATGAATTTCATCATTTTGGCAAGAGCACATTTCAGAATAGTGCAGTGAAGAATATTTCAGCCTATGCTTTTAGCTCCAGTTATGCACAAAAGGACATATATGGTGAGTATGTTATATAAATATATGAGCAACTCAACAATGGAGCAGATATTTATCATAAATGCTGTGGAAATAGAATATGATTCTTACCTCCAAGGAGTTCACTACACAGCCAAAGTCCATGAGCAAAGGAGGGGACAAAGTCAGTTAGTAATGAAACCAAACCAAACCAAACAGCCTTTATAGTCTTGTTGTTATGTGCCATCGAGTCAGACCCGACTCACAGCGACCCCTCCTTGGGTTTCCGAGGCAGTGTCACTACGGAGGTAGATTGCCCTATCTTCCTTCTGAGGAGTGGCTGGTGGGTTTGAACCGCCAGCCTTCTCGTTAGCAGTCAAGTGCCTTAGCCACTATGCTACCAGAGCTCCTATGAAATAAGATTCTTGTCTGTCTTCTAAAATACCTCTAAAGACTAATCCAAAAAAGGAATTCCATATATTGTTTGAGTGATGAGAACATCATTGGATGTCAAAACATTTAGAACATTTGAATTTAATGGCCCTTTTATGTGGTATATCAAAGAGCAAATCACTTCAGTTGTCTGTGCCCTAGTTTTCACATTTAAAAATATTTACTACACACTCTAATTAATATGCCTTTGAACTTCATCCAGATAACTGACCTATAATTTTTTGAGATGTATTCTGAGTGTTAAAAAAAGAAAGGGGGGAAAAAAAAACCAGTTATACAAATTAGGAGCTCTGGTAGCACAGTGCCTAAGGTACTTGACTGCTAACTAGAAGGCTGGCGGTTCAAACCCACCAGCCACTTCTCGGAAGGAAGGTTGGGCAATCTACTTCCATAGTGATACAGCCTCGGAAACCCAAGGAGGGGTTACTATGAGTCGGGTCCAACTCAGCATACAACAACAACAACAACAACAGACTAATTAAATGTATTTGAATATAAAATTGTTTTTGGGTAATTCTCCCACAGTTTAGCCTGTGTCTTTTGATGTTATGCTGTGTCCCATCAATAGATTCTTTGCTTCTTTTAGCTATTTTCACTCCATATTCAAATAGACTTTCTTACATAATTAAGATAAGAGTGAAGAAAAGATATACTCTAGACTCAGTCCATGAAACCCTAGGAAATACACAACAAAATTTTCTTTTCCATGGAAATTTTTCCTCAGACATTTCTGTGCCCATAATCAAATCAATGCTCATTTTACTCAACATTATATTTATGGAAAATGACTTTTCAATTAAGGTAATTTTAAGTAGCTGATGTTTTAGATAAAGGCAAGGAGAGAGCAAGTAGCCCAGGGAAAAATAGAAACTCTTGATTAAACCACCACCAAATGAATAACCTTCTATTATAGAAGGTTATTATGCTATAGGTAGCATTATCAGCATAATTCTGAATGTATAAAAGACAAGAACTACTTATTTTAGGCATAAAACACTAGTTTTCCCGCTTCAATAAGTGTATAGATTCTGATTATTTCTCTTCTTTCACCAGTTAGTTGGTTTTGTTTTTTTTTTTAAATTAGGATTTGGGTGAAGATTTACAGAGTAAATTCACTTTTCATACAGCAGTTCACATATACTTTGTCTCATGTCATTGACCAAAATTTACAATGCAGCAGCTCCCCTCCCACTTCCTCCCCATAGTTACCTCCTCCCAGTGTCCATCCCTTCATACTCTTCTGCACCCTGAGCTGTCTCCCTGTGCATAAGCAGCCCTTCCTTCTCCCATGATTGTTCTCTCCAGGGCGTGTGTCTACTTGAGGTAAATGTTTAACTCACATGCCTGTACTTTGTTTGGCTGGAAACCACAGTTGTGGGTTCAATTCCAGACCTGAAGGGCAACTCGGGGCCATAGTCTCAGTGGTTACACCAGGCTCCATTGGACCAGCAAACCTGGTCCCCACCTTCTTTTTTTTTTTTTTGCCTCCAAATCACCAGTTAGTTTTTGAAGCTCTACCTTCCCTATCTCAAGACTCAGATTAATACCAACTATTCCCCTTCTTGGTAAATAATAAGCACAGTTCACACTTGTTTTAATTTACAGGAAGAGAAGGAGAACAGTATTTTCAAATTAGTTTCTTATCATAGAATACTTGTTGTTGTTGTTATGTGCCATGGAGTCGAACCTGACTCATAGCGACCCCTCCTTGGGTTTCTGAGGCAGTATCACTATGGAAGTGGATTGCCCCATCTTCCTTCCAAGGAGTGGCTGGTGGATTTGAACCACCAGCCTTCTGGTTAGCAGTCAAGTGCCTTAGCCACTATGCTACCAGAGCTCCCCATAGAATACTTAAGTTCTTTTAAATGACATGATCAGTAAAAACAATGTTTTCTTAAATAGTAATGGTGGGACTTGAACCTGATAGTGAACATGTCCAAAACCATGATGTCATTTACAACTGACATGTTTGTTATTTGGAGGACTGGGCTGCTGTTAAAAATCCAACTCCTGCCATGTTTTGTCTAAGCAGAACATGCCAGTGGCTACTTTTTTCCATACTTCGAAAAAAATGGAAGATATATCATTCTTAATGTTCTCTGCAACTGCCAGGAGGGAGACAGTCCTTCATTTCCTGACCCCCAAAGTAGTATTTGTCCGCGGATGAAACATAAGCATACATAAACTCTTCTGTATTTTTCATAGTTTTTCTTTAATCTGTACTCTCCATCCCAGCTCTCCCTGATCTGTGAAGGATGGAATAGATTCTGTGTTTCTTAAGATTCATTAAAAATGTTCTACTATTCTGGCTGCTATTTACATGTGTCTTTTTCAACTATATAGCATGTATCTGCCCTCCTGCCCCCGCCCCCCAAAAAAGGGAGGGACAAAGAACAATGTCACCTTTCAGATGTTTTATTTTATTGCTTTTCCCAAATTTTCCAAGTTATCTAGCAAAAGTTGATCATGGTTTTCTGGATCAGAATAATTTATTGCTCTTATGATAGCCAAGACTGAAATATAAAATCAAGTTGAACAAAACAATCTAATTCAGAGCATGGGAATTGGCAAATATAGAATTCTGTGAGCTGTGATGTTCCCAGTGTCTCCTTTTTCCCTTACACAACATATTTACTTTCAGTAGACCAATTAGAAGAGAAATTGGCAGGCAAGAGTGTATGGCATGAATAGGAAGGAAGGTAGTTAGGCTTCTGGTTCTGGTGTATATTTTTAGTCTAATTGTGACAGCCTTTCTGCCTGGGCAAACCTCTAATAGTGCCACTGCATGAAGGAGAACAATTACAGCTCCAAAATCTAGTCTCATAAAATAAGTCTAGGTTTTCTTTTAGCATCATCTCAGTGGTTTCTTGGACCTAGGTTGAAGAAGTTAATTTAATTAGATGTCACAAGCACATTTCGTCCTTTGTTCTCAAAATTGAATGAGTTCAGTAAATGGCTATGGAACTGTATATGCAATTATGTGACTTGCTAAACATGACTCCCCAGCTCAACACATTCAGTCTTGAAGGGGAGCTAGACACGGGCAACTCATTGATGCGAATGTGCTTTTAAAGTGAGGTTGTATATATAATGCACGGCCCCTGATTTCAAGAAGCACATAGTGTCCTGGAGGCTGGAGGCACATGTGTCATCATGTATAATGCAAGGCAGGATGCAGTGTGTAAGAGCAAAATGTCTTGCAGCAAGTATAAACCCACCCACTGCCAGCAAGTTGATTCCAACTTATATTTATCCTACAGGGCAGAGTAGAACAGCTCATTAGGGTTTCCAAGGTTGTAAATCTTTAGAGAAGCAAGCTGCTACATCTTTCTCCCATGGAGCAGCTGGTGGGTTTGAACCACCGACCTTTTGGCTAGCCTCCCAATGCTTTAATAAGAATACTCAGCCATTAATCCTTAGCAGGAGTGGTGGGAAAACCTCAGATGATGGAATCTGTGAATGGGATCTTTCAGAATGAACCAAAGGAAACCAAACTCACTGTCAGCTAGGTGTTTCTGAGTCATAGTGCCACCCATTGGGTTTCTGAGTCTGTAAATCTTTAAGGAAGCAGATTGCCCCATCTTCCTTCCATGGAGAGGCTGGTGGGTTTGAACCACTGACCTTCTGGTTAGCAGTCAAGTGCCTTATCCACTACACCACCAGAGCTCCTACACAGAATGAATGTTGTTGTTGTTGTTATGTGCCGTCGAGTCAAACCCGACTCATAGCGACCCCTCCTTGGGTTTCCGAGGCAGTATCACTACGGAAGTAGGATTGCCCAACCTTCCTTCCGAGGAGTGGCTGGTGGGTTTGAACCGCCAGCCATCTGGTTAGCGGGCAAGTGTCTTAGCCACTATGCTACCAGAGCTCCCCACAGAATGAATAGGAACTCAAAATAAATCAGCTATAAGAGGGAGCATGAAGAAAAGTAAAGCTTGGAGCTTCATGGCATATTCATGGAATAGAAAGTTGTTTGACATGATTACAGTTATAAGAGATGAGGGTTTAATTAGCAGTTAGGGCCCATTATGGAGGATCCTAAAGTATCTTTGTACACTAAAGAGTGTTAGTCAACTTTGTCATCTATGGAAGTCGTCTGTTTTTTTTCCAAAATAATTATTTACAATTATGCATTATAGTGGGGAAATTGGATCCTCTTTTGGATACATACTAAAAAAAAATTTCTGTGCTATCACTTTACGTAGGAGCTCTGGTAGTGTGGTGCCTAAGGCATTTATTTGACTGTTAACCAGAAGGCTGGCAGTTCAAACCCACCAGCCACTCGGAAGGAAGGTTGGGCAATCTACTTCCATAGTGATACTGCCTCGGCAACCCAAGGAGGGGTCGCTATGAGTTGGGTCCAACTCAATGGCACATAACAACAACATCACTTTATGTCACCTTGAATAATGCTATTTTGTGTCAAAGCCCCATTCACATCCAGATATTCTGATTTATTTTTTTTTAAAAAAAGTCCCTGGCATGATACTCTCATGGTATAGACAAGATACAACATGTGGAGTGCATACGTGTATATATAACTTCAGAGCGCAGAATGACTCTGTTGAAAACCATGCTCCCAATGTCAACTCCTGAGATTTTAACTATTCCTTCTGTGTTCTGAATATTTATCAGCCACTCCCTAAAGGTAATCTTCTTGGTGGAAGGTTAGATTGATGATTACGATTTACTTTCCTTTCAAAAGGCGCTCTGATGACATAGTGGTTAAAACACTTGACTGTTAAACACAAAGGTTAGCGGTTCCAACTTAGCAACTGCTCTGCAAGAGACAGATGAGGCAGCCTGCTTCCATAAAGATCTACAGCATTGGAAACCCTATGGGGAGCTATTACTCTGTCCTTTAGGGTAACTACGAGTCAGAATTGGCCTGATGGTTGTGATTTGGGTACTTTCTAAAGTAGTTACTTCCTAAACCAGATTTTTTGTTTGTTTCCACTGCTTTTTCTCAAATAACAGTGTTTTTTGTTTTTTTTTTTTTCCTTAATAAAAGTGAGATTTTCTAAGGTAGCAACAGGTATATTTCAAACTACGAGTTTGAGTCCAAACGTCAGTTCCTATGGTACTTGGACCACAGAGCTATGCTAATTTGTCTAATATTTCAAAATGATTAGAGATAAAACTCTAAAGATAGCATTCTTGCTAAATCTTGCACACACGCATGAGTTTCTCACCTACTGACTGCAGCACATAGTTTGGTTCTTGCCTGTGACTAACTTGTGATGCTGAGAACATAAAGGTATCATACATGTACACTTGCTTTCTTACAATATCTCTAGCATTTTTGGAGAAGTTAACGACTGTCCTTATCACTGACATGCAGACTGCCTCAATTAAATTACAATGAACTTATCAAAATAGTGAGTGCACCTGTAAGAAGGAACGGCTTTAATTCACGTGTTTGGAATATAACATATTGAGTGCCACAGTCAAGTGGAATTATCCAACATAAAACATGAATGGAACTATGAAAATGTGGATGTCTTTAACAAACAAGTGAGCTATTTGGTTTCATTCCAAACATTCAGTAGCCAAAGAAGCACAGAGATTTGTTTAAACTGAATGCTATTTGTTTTTAATTTTCTTCCAATTCAAAGTAAATCAATTCTAAGTGAACATAATTACATCTGTAAACATTATGGCAAAGGTAATACAGGCAATATTTTGAATTGCATATTTCTCTCAGTTGTATAATTAGTAAGGTATGCAGGAGGTACAGGGCAGTTAAATAGCTTATGCAGCGAAGCTAAAGCTGTGAGTCCCTTAGTTTCTTTGTTCATCATCAAGGCTGTGCTTACAAAGAAGCTAGCTACTAGAATTCCTTAACGAGAAATTTAAGGAAAAAGAAGTTGCAGATGCAGGGAGAAAGGACTGTGATGCAGCTTCTGAATTGAGTGCAGAGGTAGTGTGCATGTGAGTTAAACAGACTGGCAAGTCATTCCAGGATTTTTAGGTAACCACCAGACCCTACATCATGCACTTAGGCAACAAATACTGTCGTGTCTATTATGTTGCCAGTTACTCAATTAAACTCCCCTTTTAGCAGGACATTAGGAGTTTTCCTCTTGAAGCTCCCCCTACTGTTGTAAGGATTAAATGATAGTGCATATATACATATATGTGCATAGATATTTCTCTATATATGTATCTGTATTTATCCATATTGACAGCTGTTATTGTCATGGGCCTTGGAGTCAATTTTGACTCATAGTGACCCCAGGTGACAGAGTAGAACTGTCCCAAAGGGCTTTCTAGGCCACAACCTTTCTGGGAGCAGATACCAGGTCATGGAGCCTCGGGGTGGATTCAGACCATCGACTTTGTGGCTACAAGCCAAGGCTTAACTGTTGTACCACCAAGAGGGCTTCTCTGTCTATCTCTAGCTGTATCTATGTACGCATGTCCCTTCTCATGGTACTTCTGTCACCTCAAATCATTCAAGAATTGCAAGGTTTTCATTTCTAATTCTAAATGCAGAACGAGGACCTGACAAGGGATAGCTGCAATATCAGCTCTGTTTGCTAGGGCTGTTGCTTCAGTTGTTACCATGCAGGGTTGCTCTTGCTGACCTATATTTGCAAGCGCCGCGATGATGTTGCCATAGTGTTCCACAGCGATAGATCATTTGGTTCCCACTTTAGTGCCCAGCCTTCTTTTCACCAGGCAACTGACCAGCTAGGATGAAGGGGTTCAGAGGAGCTTCCTGTATTAGCCACAAACTGTGCTGAACCCAATGCTGTGTTAATGCTAGCTAGCCCAAAACCAAACCCAACCCACTGTCAGTGAGTCAATTTCAACTCAAGAGTGACCCTGTAGCACAGACTAGAATTGCTCCATAGGGCTTTCAAGGCTGTAAATCATTAGGGACTGCCACAGATTTTTCCTTCGGAGCAGCTGGTGGGTTCAGACTGCTGATCTTTAGGTTAGTAGCCGAGTGCTTTAACCACTGTGCAGCCACGGCACCTTGATAGTAGTCAGGGATGCTTAAACCTTTAAGCAGTTCTTGGAGGATTAGCTCTAAATCCCTCCCTCCTTGTGACTTAAGTATCTTTTCTTTTCCTATCAGTGTTTCTCTAAGGCAGTCATCCCTCAGACTTCCGTCACTAAAAAGCTTAGGAAGTTGGGATTGGCATCTCAGTACCATGACCTCCAGAAGGCTCTGGCCTCCTCACAAGCATCAATTTGTCTCTATATGGATAAAGCCTTATGTTCATCCCAGTTGCCCTTGAGTCATGGCCACCCCCAGTCTGTCAGAATAGAACTGAGCTCCATAGGGTTTTCAGTGGCTCATTTTTCTAAGTCAGATTGCCAGATTTTCCTTCTGAAGTGCCTCTGGGTGGACTTGAACTCTTACCTTTTGATTAGCAGTCGAGCTCATTACCCATTTGCAATCCAGGGACTCCTTACATCCATATTACACTTCAAAAGTGTCTTCTCACACTTCTCCCAGAACATTTGGTGCTTACCTGTGTAGTGGCTCAGAGGGGTTCTAATTAAGAAGCACCAGGTCTTAGTTACCCAGTGCTGCTGAAACAGAATGCCACAAGTGGATGTCTTCGCCAAATAGAAGTTTATTTTCTCATGGTTTGTTGTTGTTGTTATGTGCCATGGAGTCAGACCCAACTCATAGCGACCCCTCCTTGGGTTTCTGAGGCAGTATCACTACGGACGTAGATTGCCCAACTTTCCTTCTGAGAAGTGGCTGGTGGATTTGAACTGTCCGCCTTCTGGTTAGCAGTCAAGTGTCTTAAGCACTATACAAGTCAGAATTCAGGGAGCCAGCTCTGGAAGAAGGCTATTTCTTTGGTGGAAGGTCCTTGTCTCTTCAGTTTCTTATTCCTGTCCATGTGGTTTGCTATCTTCCTTCCAGTTACTTTATTTAATCTGCTCCTTTTATATGTTGAAAGAGATTGACTCAAGACACACCTTACACTAATTCTGCTTCATTAACATAGCAAAGACAACCCTTTCCCAAATGGCCATTATAACCACAGGCATAAAGAAACAAGGAACCACTGCCTGGAGTCATCCTCATAGCGGCCCCTCCTTGGGTTTCCAAGGCAGTATCACTATGGAAGTAGATTGCCCAACCTTCCTTCCGAGGAGTGGCTGGTGGGTTTGAACCACCAGCCTTCTGGTTAGCAGTCAAATGCCTTAGGCACTACGCAACCAGAGCTCCCAGCACACATATTTGGGGGCCACAGTTTAATCCATTAACAGCATTTGACTTTGGTCCAAATTTGAGGATTACCACACCTACCAGTAATAATTATAAACAACAAATACAATATAAATGAATAAATATAAATTTTAAATTTTGTATGAAGACACAAAACCAGACATCAATATTTCAAAAGAGGAATGAGATACTTCTGGTTTCAGCCTCAAAATGATTAACCTGGCCACAAAAAGAACTTTAAAATCTGGAAAAACCTGCAACTATTTAAAGGCTTAAAGAGCAAGGAATTCGAGTAGCACTTGTGACACCGTGGTCCTTGAAAGGAAAAAAAAAAAAAAAAAATCTCAACAAAGTGAATCATGCGCATGCACACCCAGAGAAATCCACACACACACACACACACACACACACACACAGCTTTCCCCTGAAAGCATTGCCAGTTCACAGCCTGGGGGACAGACAGAGTCAGAGTTGTAGAAGAAAATAGAAGCCTCACTGAATGAAGGAGACCATAGAGAAAGCTTAGAATCAACCAAATGGCTGAGACTTCAATGAGAAACACTTGAGAGAATTAAGACAGAGTTTGCTAAAAAGTTTGAGTGCAATGTCTCCTGAAGGCATTTTACACGACTGAAATTTGCATGTATTCAGGAAAAGAAAGCAGGAGACAAATGCAGGCGTCAGGAGTGAGTCTGTTCTCCTTGGTCTTGGCTCGGTCTGGGGAATATGGTGGATCCCAGTTGGAGGTTCCTTTCCTGCCTCTGCTGCAGACCGTGAGTCTACTCTGAGGTTTTTCTTGGTTTTCCTAAAAGCCGCCTATATGTCTGTTCCCTACCTCGAAATTCAGTATGTGGTCTCCTTTGGACTAATACTGAAAATTAGGAAGGTACTTTAAGAAGTAGTAGACTTTTCTCTTTTTATCATTGGATCTTCTTTTCCAAGATTAAGCTTGGCCATGCATGTTTCCTGTTTGCTGACGGTGGTTAGTGTCCTGCCTTGTTCGTCATTTACCATCTGTGGTCCACTGTATTGGCTATTGGAGCTGGCCTGCTGTACTCCACCATCTTTAGCAACTAGTTTTCACTGTACAAGATTCATTTCCAAATGGCAAGCTAGTTGGGGTGGAGGTGAGAGTTGGTTAATCGTTCGTACTGTTTTCTTACCAAGCAACTCCTCTAAGGCCATGTTGCCTGTTGACTTGTTCTTTTATATCTTTTTCTTAAAAAAATAAATAAATAAATAAAAATTTTACTCTGGATAGGGTGGAAGTTTACAGAGCAAATTAGTTCTCCATTCAACAATTTATACATATTTTGTTTGTGGCATTGATTGCAATCCTCCCGATATAATAGCACTCTTCCCACTTCTGCCCTAGGTTCTCTGTTTCCATTCATCCTTCTTTCCTATCCAGTCTAGCTTTCTGAGCTTTGTTTTTGGGTAAATGCTCCCTTTCTGGTCTGCTGTTGTTGTTGTTATGTGCCATAGAGTTGAACCCGACTCATAGCGATCCCTCCTTGGGTTTCCAAGGCAGTATCACTATGGAAGTAGACTGCCCAACCTTCCTTCCGAGGAGTGGCTGGTGGGTTTGAACTGTCCGCCTTCTGGTTAGCAGTCAAGTGCCTTAGGCACTATGCTACCAGAGCTTCCTCTGGTCTGCTATGAATGATAATTTTAAGGAGTGTGTTCCTCCCTTTACAATTTTAAATTCTGTCGCCATCTTAGTCACTTCCCATCCTACTTCACACATTGAACTGTGAGCTTCCTGTGCTATAGGTCCATAAAGGCAAAGCATATTTGTGTTCCTTAGCACAGAGGAGGTGCCAAGAAGTAAGCACTGAAGGCTTATATAAAAGCATCTGGTAAATCCTTGGTAAATCCTTGTCATGAAAAGTAAGCATGAATTTTTCAAATAAATTAAAGAGTCGTATTTTCTCATCGGTAGGTTTATATATGAAATTTTGCTGATGCTATTACTTTTTTTTTTTTTTGGCCTAAAATCAATGGAAAGGTCCTACTACCCAGTGTCTCTTGGTGAAATTGAATAGTTGGCTGTGATGTTAATTCACATTATCGCCTCAAGACACCTGACAATAATTAGCTGAGTGATAAATTTGAACAAGGTAATTGCTCTGCTGTCTGGAATTTAAGCAGCTGAAAAAGAATGAAATTCATTTAAATAGAAGCTTTCTTCTTTGACATCCTGGCACTTTGGTCACTGAAATGCCCATTAAAACAAACCAGCGAACACTGCCATGAGTCAGTTCTAACTCATGGTGAATCCATGTGTTACAGAGTCAAATTGCTCCATAGGTTTCTTTATGGAAACATTGTCAGGCCTTTCTTCCATGGCACTGCTAGGAGGATTTGAACCATCAACCTTAAGGTTAGTGATCGAGCACAAGACGTTTTTGCCACCCAGGGACTTTGAAGAGCCCATACCATGTGCAGGAGCAGTAGACTTCTGGCAGAGAAGCCTCATTAGCCAATCCCCCAGTCAGTAGCGATTCTTCAAACCTATCCCTCGCAAGTAAGATGTTGAGCAATGTAAGTGGTAGAGAGGCTGAGTCCCTCAACCAATGAGTGATAATTTTTGTAGTTATGTAATGCATGTGTTTCTTATTTATTTATACTATAGATATGCGTTAAGTGGCATAGTGCCTAAGGCATTTGACTTTTACCAGAAGGCTGGGGTTTCAAACCCACCAGGCACTCCTTAAAAGGAAGACTGGGCAATCTACTTTGGTAGAGATACCACCTTGAAAATCCAAAGAGGGGTCATTATGAGTTGGAATGGATTTGATGGCAATGAGTCTGGTTTCTTGGTTTGAGAAGGTGCAGACATAGAAATGGTTTTACAAGGTGAGTAATGCATACTTCCCTCCCCTTGGCAGCTTGCAACTTTTAAGGAGGAATAAGATGAATTTAAAATAACTCATGTTAGAATAAAAGAAGATTTTGTGGCTTAGTGGTTAAAACGTTTGGGTGCCAACCATTAGATTGGTGGTTCGAACCCACTAGACACTCTGTAGGAGAAAGATGAGGCAATCTGCTTCAGTAAAGGTTTAAAGCCTTGAAAACTCTATGGGGCAATTCTACTCTGTCCTACGGGCTCAGTAGGAATCAGAGTCCACCTGATGGCTGTAGGTTTTTCTATTTTGTTTTCTGATGTTAAAATAAACACCTTAAGAGGGGTCAAAGTGCTATGGGAATTCCAAAGACAAAACGATGCCATTAGGAAGGCATTGTGGTTCAGCAGCATTAGCTTCCTCAGCTGTGAAGTGTAAGACTGGCAGTTCAAGTCCACGCAGAGGTGGAAAGAAAGGCCTGGCAATTTCCTCTGAAAAACCAGTCATTAAAAACCCAATGGAACATAATTCTAGTCTGACACACATGACATCACCATGAGTTGGAATTGACTCAGTGACGACTGGAAATGGATGGTCTAGTAAAACAAAACAAGCAAATAAATAAAATAAAATAAAGAACCTCCTTTTTATGGCACCAAGAAAGGTTTAAAATTAATAGTAAATACATAAAATGATTAAGGAGATTTAAACGCAGTTTGTGAACTCATGATTTTTACCAAATCTAAAAAAAAAAAAAATGTCAAATAAAGGATTTGAAAATCTTTCTTCCTCCTCGTATTTCTCCTCTTTATCCTCTCCTTTACCTCTTTGTTTTTCAGAAAAATATATCCATGGATAATATCTATAGTGAACAGCAGGTGTTGGCCCTTTCCTGCATGCCACACTGTTGGGTATTTCACATCTGTATTTCTGATTCTCAGATAAGTTACTCAAGGGAGGCAGGTGGGCGGGGTCATCTGTTTGCCCTTCCAGGTCTGCTTCCATCCTTTGCCACTCTCCTTGGTGCTCCAGCCACCTGACCAATACTGTCTACAGAGCCTCTTGCTCATCGGTTCCCAGTTGGGTTTAGCAATGAGAAGCCTGTAAGGAGCTTCTGGGGACAGAGAGGGAGAACATGGCCACATCCCTGTCTTTTTGCCTTATCTCACACTAAGCTGTGTCCCTCTCCTGAGCCCTTTTCACACAGTCACCTTCTCTAAGTGGTGGCCATGCCTGACACTTATTAATCCCAAACTCAACTAACAGCTTTGTGAGCAGATTCATTACTAATCAAGTTTGAATTACCACTTGTTTGATTGTGCCACCACTTATTTCTGCCTGTATCTGGTAGGGAGCTCTGGTGGCATAGTGCCTAAGGCATTTGACTGCTAAATAGAAGGCTGGAGGTTCAAACCCACCAGCCACTCCTCTAAAGGAAGATTGGGCAATCTACTTCCGTAGAGATATTGCCTCGGAAACCCAGGGAAAGCTCACAATGAGTTGAATTGACTCAATGGCAGTGAGTTTGTGTGTGTGTGTGTGTGTGTGTGTGTTTTGTATCTATAAAGACTCTCATTTATAAACTGACCTAGTTAAATCGATTTTTTAAAATATTTTGTTTTCTAGACATAACCTTGAGTTGGAATCCATTTGATGTCAGTGGGTTTGGTTGGTGTTGTGGATATAACTTTAAAAATATGTCTTCACAAGAATGAGCACTAATGAGGGGGCTGCCTTTCCCATAGTTTTTCTCTGGTTTGATGTGTCCCTATGAAAAGAAATGGTTAACTTTTGAGTACACCTTCTGAATGTTACCAAGAGAAAGGAAGTGGACTAGACTGAACATGTCCTGCCTACATGTCCTTGGCAGTTTGTCTAACACTGAAAATAGATATTTAATTCAATCCTTAAAAAAAAAAAACAAAAAAAACAACTATTGATATAAACCGAGGAAATTGAGATTAATTGTCCAAGGGCATAGAGCTACTAAGACCCAGGTCAGGATTGAAACCTGGTTATTTTTATATTTAAAGCAGTTATTTCCCTCATGAAATTCTGTCACCAGGAGGCTTACTCTTATATTATTATGTTTACCATAAAGAAAAAAGAAGTTAATACTAAAGCTGAACAGATAAACTCTTAGAAATTCTTATAACAAGCATTAATATAGGCCCATTTTACATTTTTTGATACATACCAACCAAATGGTCATCAGAAAAGTATGAATGTCTACAAGCACATCATCATTGCCCTAAACTTTTTTTGGAGCATGTGAGATTTTATTTGCTCTAAACATATTTTGTCTTGCATTTTTTAAATTGGTTCAAATCCTATAGATGCATGAATCCCTCACTGAATCTGACCTGGTCCACTGATAACTCTTTTTGGTATATGAGCCAACTTTACCACAATATCTTAAAAACAAACCCTAGATAATACTTCCTCTTCCTAAATGTCCAGTCAAGTAGAAATGACATAAAACACATGTAAAATGTTTAGAGCTGCTTCTTGTTTTAGTGAGTCAGCCAGTGAGCAAGTTTTCTATTAAACATAAACTATGTTTTAGATATTTATTATAAACCAAATAAACAAACTTATTGCCGTGGAGTCAAATCAGACTCACAGTGATGCCTCCTTGGGTTTCTGAGGCAATATCACTAAGGAAGTAGATCACCCAATCTTCCTTGCGAGGAGTGGCTGGTGGGTTTGAACCGCCAGGCTTCTGGTTAGCAGTCAGATGTCTTAGGCACTATGCCACCAGAGCTCCCTGATATTTATTATAAGAACCTGATTTTGTTTTGAGAAAGTTATATCTCTCCCTGCCCCTTTTCTCGTGTTTTAATCTCATGCCAAAAAACAAATAAAATATTGTGGAAATTATTTTGCTTTTACTTTTACTTTGACAAGTTATATATGTATGTATGTGTGTGTGTGTGTACATATATATATATATATATATATATATATATATATATAACTCATTGCCTTCAAGTCAGTTCTGATTCATAGCAACCTCTCCTTGAGTTTCCGAGGCAGTATCTCTATGGAAGTAGATTGCCCAGTCTTCCTCCCAAGGAATGGCTGGTGGATTTGAACACACACACATATATATTATGGTTATCAAGAGTTTAAAAATAAATTCTTTAGCTCCTCTACTCCCATTTAGGGAGCTCTGGTAGCATAGTGCCTAAGGCACTTGACTGCTAACCAGAAGGCTGGTGGTTCAAACCCACCAGCCACTCCCTGGAAGGAAGGTTGGGCAATCTACTTCCATAGTGATACTTCCTCAGAAACCCAAGGAGGGATTGCTATGAGTCGGGTCCAACTCGATGGCACATAACAACAACATCAACAACTCCCATTTCAACCTACCTGATTTTTTTTTAACCTATTTATGATCCATTTAAATGGAGGGTGATGGAATCCTTGAGTCTTTTTTGCTGAAAAACCACGGACATGAATAACCTTGAGAATTTGCCACTCATCATTGACCCATGGGTGAGGGGGGGTGTGGTAGATGGAATTCAACATGTAGAAAGTTGGCTGACTTGATTTTTTTAATGATTAAATTTTGAAGATTGATTTGGCTTTATATATGGAAATATCATATTGGCATTATATTTTATTCACACATTCACTTCTTGTAGACAATGTATATTAAAAAGTATGCTTTAGCCTGATGTTCTAAGGAGCAAGTTTAGCCTAACTAGGGGGAAGAAGCAGTTTGCTCATTAGAATTACTGTGGTGCAGGGCTGTACTTGAAGGGAAAGATCAATAGTGACTACAACTCAGAGAGAAGCCTGGATCATACCATGGAAGCTATATCTGTTGGCCTGACCCTCATCGGGAAATGAGAAGTACGGTCAGTCATAACCACTTTGGCATTGGGTAGGTGCCATGGTGGGACAAGGGTGGGCAACACATGGAAGGAGCCATATGAATGTTATGCCTGCAGTGTGTTTGCAGTGCAGCTGGGGAGTGCTGAGTCTGAGAGACCTGAAGTTTTAAAGCTACCAGTAAGCCAGTCTATGCTTTGTTCAGGGGGCCTAGGGTGGAGCGATGGTTCAAACCCACCAGCCACTCCTCGGAAGGAAGGTTGGGCAATCCTACTTCCATAGTGATACTGCCTCAGAAACCCAAGGAGGGGTCGCTATGAGTCGGGGGCAACTCGACGGCAAATAACAACAACAACAACAACAGGGTGGAGCGATAGTACTTCATCCTTCCAAGTTGCTTGCTGCAAAAACTACCCTGAGAGTGGCCATTCTCGACCAGACGTGAAGGGATGAGGGAGACTCATGGAGGAGCATCTCCCAACAGCATGTTCACTCCCATGCAGAGGTGAAAATAGAAAGAAGAGGAAACATTTATGTTGCAAAATTGTCGCATTCTATACCTTGTGTTATGTATTAGCTTCAACAATTAATATAATTTTCAGGTTGTATCTTTTTGTTGAAAGAAGATCATAGACTTAAGTTCAATATTCTGGTTTTAGAGGACTAGATTGTTGAAAAAAAATGTGTGATATATGTATCTCCTCCCCCCACACACACACATACGGTACATTTATTTCATACCTTAAGCACAATTAGTGTCATTTGAAAGATGGCTAAATTTTAATTGCTTAATTTTGAAGTACAGCTAACTTAAAAAGGAATGTTATATAAAACTCTAATGCAGGGGACTGTTCATGTCCTGATTGAGTCATCTTCAGGTCTTTTGATTCAGTTTTTTCCCCGTAAAGCAAATGTCTTTCTGTAACCACCTGTCTCGGAAGGAGAAGACCTGTTTCATGTAGTGATCTGTACAGTGTTCATTTGCAGTAATTACTGTCCTCTCTTTTTACCACGTGGTGGACACTCCAGCTTGCTCAGTAAGACATGCTACTGGACTGCTTTTCCTTCCCATACTATTGGAACTTATATATAAAGGAGTTTAGATAGTGACTTTTCATGTGTTCTTATATTACTTTCTGGTTTTCTCATGGCATATCACACACGCATGGTATTTGAATCTGACTCTAGTTTCCAATCCCAAACTGTGCCAGTTACTAATTTCTGTCGTTTAGGGCAGATTACTTAATTATGCCTTCAGTTTTTTCCATCTATAAACAGTACTTTTCTCATATTGTTGTTATGAGACTTAAATAAGTTCATCTGTTTAGACTCTGTAGAGGAGCACCAGGCACAAAATAAGGGCTATGGAAGCATAAGCTAATATTAGTATTAGTATTGGGATTACAAGCAAACTGTGTAATAAAACAAGCCTGTTTTTCATTCTTCCACCTGAACCTCCATAACCCTCTAAGAAAGCAGGGTTTTCATGGTAGATCTTCAGGAGAACTGCTGAATATTTTATGAAGATCAACAAACGGCCCATCTTAGAAGATGCATTTAGCTTTGGGGTTCACTAGGTGTTCATTAGGAGCTCTGGTAGCATAGTGCCTAAGGTACTTGACTGCTAACCAGAAGGCTAGTGGTTCAAACCCACCAGCTACTCCTCAGAAGGAAGGTTGGGCAATCTGCTTCTGTAGTGATACCACCTCAGAAACCCAAGGAGGGGTCGCTATGAGTCAGGTCCAACTCCATGGCACATAACAACAACAACAACAGGTGTTCATTAAGGCTCCCTGGTGGCCCAACAGTTGAGCATTCGGCTGCTAACAAAAAGGTCAGTGGTTCAAACCCACCATCCACTCTGTGGGAGAAAGACATGGCAGACTGCTTCCATAGAAGATTGTCATTGTTATGTACCTTTGAGTCAGACCCGACTCATAGCGACCCCTCCTTGGGTTTCCAAGGCAATATCACTACAGAAGTATATTGCCCAACCTTCCTTCCAAGGAGTGGCTGGTGGGTTTGAACTGCCAGTCTTCTGGTTAGCAGTCAAGTGCCTTAGGCGCTATGTCACCAGAGCTCCCACTCCATAGAAGATTACAGCCTTGGGAACCCTGTGGGGAACTCCATCCTATAGGGTTGCTGTGAGTCAGAATTGACTCTGTAGCAGTGGGTTTGGTTCTGGCTTTAGGTGTCCGTTGAACCTGTAAATGTTCTTTGAAAATCTAGAAGGATGGCTGCTATTCCAAAAGATGAACAATGCACTCTTTCCTCACAGATAATGGAAATGATTAAGCATGCATATGTTAGCTAAATTGGAATGAGAACTTTGTAAGAACAGTAGAAGATTTGCAACTAATTAAACTCATTTAAAATCCATTACTTAGCTTTTAATTTGGCAAAAAGAGAAAGGAGAATGAGACTTCATTGTTATCTAATTAGGTTGGAATTTTGAAATGGGCAGTTTCAGAAGACTTTGATCTGCACGAGTGTTATAGTCATCTCTTTAAAGCTAATTATTTTCTCATCAGATGTTGAGAAGTGCAGTAAAATGAAATCTTAGTTTTGTCTTCTAGGAGAGGAAAAAAAAAAAAAAGCAAAAGTACACCAAAATCAGTAACTGATAGTTTGGAATGAATGAATTTCACGACAGTTTTAGTTGACTGCAAGTCATGGTGACTCCATATGCGTCCAGGTAGAACTGTCCTCAGCAGGGTTTTCAATGGCTGAGGACAGATAGGTCACCAGGTCTTTCTTCCCTGGTACTTCTGGATTACTCAAACCTCTACCCTTTTGGTTCACAGTCAAGTGCATTAACTGTTTGTACCTCTCAGGAACTTGAGTGAATTGAGAGAGATGGGAAAATTGTACAGCAATTTAATTGTGTAGAAAAAGTAATATAAAGACTCCTGCTAATATCATGTCTCATCATTTATTTTCTCTACATTAATTTAAGCAGACATAGTCTTCTTGTGTTCAATGAAAAGATCTATACTGCAGACTTAATAATGCAAAACCATATACTCAAGTGCCTAATTGTCTTTAGTGAGTATGAATCACTGAAATACAAATCTTTTGTTTCCTCTTTCTGTTTGTCTGTTACCAACACTCACCCTCCACACACACACACACACACACACACACATCCAAGAAAATGACTCAGTCCTTTCTAAGATTCTGCCTAATCTACTTACTTCTTTCCACTGATGAAGTGACTATTAATTTTTATGTTGGAAAAATATGTAGGCTTTGATGTGACACCTTCCGTCTGCATCCAATGAACTGAGTGCAAAGGAGCAAACCTAGTACGCGGTTGCTGCTGTCAGGTAGTATCGGGATCCTCATCCACATGCCCCTTTTATAGGGAACCGTTCTTCAGTTGATTTTAATCAGGTGAATCTGAGTCACTTCTCTTCATGTCACAATGAGGCCTGAGCCCAGGAATTGTTTCTGTGCACAGTGAGTGTGCGATCTGGGTGAAACTTAGTCTCCTTCTCTGCTCATTTTTGGTGAAAGCTTGTTATTGAAGTGTAACATGCATGAGTCGAATGCACAGACCTTACATTACAGTTTGATGGATTTGGCAAAGTGAACAGACTTACTTTGTTCACGATGACGTGAAAACAAAGACCATATACAAATATAGGCCTCTCTCATAGCCCTCCCACATCAAGTGAAAGTAACCATTATGTTGATTTCTGTCATCGTATATTAATTTGTCCTGTTTTCGAACATTACAGAAATCATACAGTATGTGAACCTTTGTGCCTGTCTTCTTTCGTTCAGCATCATGACTGGCAGATTCATGAGTCTTGTACGTAGCATTCATTCATGCATTCGCATGCTTAAGTAGTAGTCAATTGCAGGGATGTGCCCCAATTTATCCTTTCTTTAAATGGTGGTGAAAGTACATTTAACAGATCATTGACCAGTTCAACTCTCCATTTCCATAGACAGACATTTGAGTTCTTTCAAGTTTGGGGCTATCATCACCAATTTTGCTCCAAACCCTTGCAAATGTAATTCAATGCCCGTGTGCATGTTACACATGCAGCAGAAGAGTTATCGGGTCTTCATGCATGAATGTGTTCAAATTAATTTGTTATTTATGTGCCGTCGAGTCGGACCCGACTCATGGCGACCCCTCCTTGGGTTTCCGAGGCAGTATCACTACGGAAGTAGATTGTCCAACCTTCCTTCCGAGGAGTGGCTGGTGGGTTTGAACCACCAGCCTTCTGGTTGCAGTCAAGTGCCTTAGGCCCTATGCTATCAGAGCTCCTATATATATGTTGTTGTTGTTGTTGTTGTTATGTGCCGTTGAGTCAGCCCCGACTCATAGCGACCCCTCCTTGGATTTCTGAGGCAGTATCACTACGGAAGTAGGATTGCCCAACCTTCCTTCTGACCTTATTGTTTATATATTTCTCTCATTCTAAACCTTGCATGTTTAGTCATAATATTATCTTTATTAACATATATTCTTAATCTTAGCAATGGCAAGGTAGCAGCCTTTACCTCTGTGGTTACCGCTTTTCTTGTCCTACTTCTGAGATCTTTGCCTACCCCTGAGACCATGAAGATAAGCCATGTTGTCTTCTAGAAAGGTTTTCGACCTTTCACGTTACTGTCTGAAATCCATCAGAAATTCAGTTGCATATTGGTGGTAACTTGCAGTCTTGGACACACAAGTCACTATTGAATGATTCATCTTCCATTGTCTCCACTTCTGAAATTGTGATGTGAATCCTGATTCTCTGTCCTTTAAAAACCACACAGTTTAGGCAATTGACTTAATCTCTGGGCCTCAGTTTCTTTGTCTGTAATTTAAGATATTAAATAACACCTCCTGAAATGATTTTTTTCTACTTTATACCATTTTGTGTTTACCAACTCTCTTATCATAAACATTTGGACTTTAATTACAAAAAGGAATTTATGAATAATTAAACAGTTCCTACCTTGGGCAAGTAAGGAAATGAAATCAAACAAGATTACAACAGAAGTGAGCAAACTATGGTCCACGGTCAAACCTAGCTACCTTTTTTGTGAATTTATTGGAACACAACCATGTCTATGTTTACATATTAAATATTAACAGCTTTTACACTATAATGGCAGAGTAAAATAGTTGCAACACAGACCTAATGGGCCACAAAGCCTATAATACGTACTATCTAGACTTTACATAAAAAAAGTCTCTGAACATTGACTTAGAAAAATGCCTGGCATAGCAATACATGTTAACTTTGTTGTAAATTAGCTCCTTTCCAAAGCAATCTAGATCCAGATTTTATTATCCCTCTAAAATACTTATTTAGAAGTTAGATTGCTAGCTAGGAAATTCAGTATACTTTTTGTTCTGTTATACTTAAGTCCACTATTATTTGAAGCTGGCACCATGGCACCTGACAACAAATTTTATGACTCTCATGTTAAAGGAGCATTTTTTTTTTTTAAATTGTGATTTGGGTGAAGATTTACAGAGCAGATTCACTTTCCATATAGCGGTTCACACACACTTCGTCTCATGACATTGACCACAGTTTACCACAATGCAACAGCTCCCCTCTCACTTCCTCCCCATAGTTACCCCTTTGCCAGTGTCCATCCCTCCATGCACTCCTGCCCCCTGAGCTGTCTCCCTGTGCATTAGCATCCCTTCTTTCTCCCAAGATTGTTCTCTCCAAGGAGTGTATCTGTTCAACTCATATGCCTGTCTTTTGTTTGGCTGGAAACCACAGGTGTGGGTTCAATTCCAGACCTGAACGGCAGCTATGGGCCATAGTCTCAACGATTCCACTAGGCTCTATTGGATCAGCAAACCTGGTCCCCACCTTTTTTTATTATTTTTTTCCCTCCAAATGACTTTGAGTCTTGTTCCACATTGTTCTCTCTCTTTATCAAGGATCTCCTACATAGATCCCCTTCCAAGTGGATGACAGTAGTAGCCGGGTACCATCTAGTTCTTCTGGTCTCATAGTTTTATAGGCTGCAGATTGGATGGTGTACCAGTCACTAGGACTAATTTTTTCCACGAATTTTGGTTTTCTTCATTCTTCTTTGCTCTGGATGAAGAAACCCATTGTTGCATCTAGATAGCAGCTTGCTAGCTTTTAAGATTCCAGTCACTACTCACCAAAGTAGGTGGTGGATCAATGTTTTGTATGGTATGTTATGCCAATTGAGCTTGATGTCCTCTGCAACTATGGTCCCAAGCCCACAGGTTCAACTACCGGTCCCTCTTGGTAGCTGGCTGTGACCAAGCAATGACCACAACCTTGCCCCTTGTCAGCTCTACTATACACCTGGGAATTCTAATCATTCACATAAATTTATAGGACCATTGTCTGCCAACCCTATACATGTTCTTGGATACACTCCCCATTTCATAGACATACCTAATCATTCAGCCTGTCCACCCATCTATCCACCCATATACCCATGTTTGCCTTCAATGGCAATGCAGTACTGTATGTACAAAAGGGTTCATCTTTGTTGTCTGTACCTCCCATGTACCTCTCTATGTCTTTCTCATCCCCAATGCTGCCATATTGGTCACTTACATTTGGTACATTTCCCTTCTCTTCACCCAAATCAATACTTATCTCTATTTATCTAACAGCATTCCCTTCCCTCCCCTCCCACCCCTGGTAACCAACAAAGTAAATTTCCTTCTATAGATAAACCTTTCCTTAACTTTTACAATAACGGACTAATATAATATTTGTCCTTTGTGATTGACTTATTTCACTCAGCATAATGTCCTCCAAGTTCATCCACATTATGCGGTGTTTTGCAGATTCTACATTATTCTTTAGCGTTGCATAGTATTCCATTGTGTGTATGTACCATAGTTTGGTTATCCATTCCTCAGTTGATGGACACCTAGGTTGTTTCCATCTTTTGGCTATTGTAAATAGTGCTGCGATGAACATGGATGTGCATATATCCGTTCTTGTCATGGCTCTTACTTCTTTAGGGTATATACCTAGTAATGGAATGGCTGGGTCAAATGCTATTTCTATTTCCAACTTTTGAAGGAATTGCCATACTGCTTTCCACAATGGTTGTACCATTTTATAAAAGAGCATTTTTATAAAATGTTGAATTTCCTGGTACACTTTTATTTTTCTATGAATGAAAATAAACTGATGGTATTTTATTAAAATATGGTATATTTTGTAACTAAATATTAAAAATTTTCACAGCTCAAATAAATATATTTTGTATTGAATTAATGATTTATAAAAAGCTATTTATATAAAAGCTACTGAGGCTAGTTTGTTCTTTGGATTAAATGTGGATTTCTTTACTAACAATCCTTGAGAAGCAAGATGATCTACCCATATTAAATACAGCATTAAAGAAGCAACTTCCCGTTTCTTTTGTGCTGCTATATGCAAGAACATCAAACAAAGCACTTTTGTTTTATTTGGAGTAATGTCATAGGTTGCAGAGGGAATGGACTCCTTTCTTTATGTATAGATTTTAGAAAGACATAGGCAGTGGCTGTCTATGGCAAGAAGAAGAGAAAAATCTTCTATACTAGAAACAAATATTATTTATCAAGGAGGCGTGAGCTAACTTTTCTAACTAGTGCACTTCAGAAATTTTTTTTTTTCTTCCTTATGCTATTCCTGGAAAAAGCCTTTTAAAATTGTTCCCATGAAATGTTGGATTGTCACCAATAAGGAATCATCAAGAGTGTGCTTGTTGCAATAATTAACACTAATAATAAGTCCCACAATGAGTCATTAGGCATCTGTATTTACATGCTAAAGGGGCATGTCGTAGTTATTTTTTGTCCAAACTCAAGGTTGTAATTATATATAATGTTCAGGCAGGACATTTTGTACATACTTAATAAATAATTGTTTATTGAATAACAACTAGTTTATACTGCATTGCAAAGAAACTTTACAATGAGGACATATTGAAGGAACTGTAGAAGTCAATAGTGATTCGAGCTCAAAATATCATAATGGGGAATGTGAAAGTTACAACAGAAGTCTTGTTGCCATAGGATATAACAAGACAGAGTAGTCATGGGAAGAATAATAGCAATGAGAAATAATTAAAAGCCATGAGAAGTAATACAGAGGAAAGTAATCAGATTAACTCAACATGTGTTGTATTGTTGTTATGTGCCGTCGAGTCAAAACCCGACTCATAGCGACCCCTCCTTGAGTTTCCAAACCCAACATGTAGTAGGAGAGAAAAAGAAGACATCAACCATAAACTCATTCCTACTGTGTGTGGAAAAATATATTTAATAATTATTCAGATGAATGGTTTACTGGGGACTTGAGAATGAGGGAGATTTCCAACGAATAAGAAAGAGACGGTCAGACTAAGCTTAGAATTTGGAAGAAGAAAAAAAAAAGCAGTAAAATAGTAGATATGGGTAGAACACAAAAAGGAGCCCTGTGAGTTGGTTAAAGCACTCGGCTGCTAACTGAAAGATTAATAGTTCAAACCCACCAGCCACTCTGTGGGAGAAAGATGTGTCAGTCTGCTTCAGTTAAAATTTACAGGCTTGGAAACCCTATGGAACTGTCCTTTCCTGTTCTTTAGGGTCACTATGAGTTAGAATAGGCTCAGTGGCAGTGGGTTTGGTAAGGGATGTTTGTCTTGAGCACACATGGGATCACATTGACAATAGCAACTCAAAGATTAGATAAGAAGCTTAGGTGGCAGTGATCTTATGTTAAGGAAGAGGAACAATTCAAAAAAGGAGGGTGAGAATGGTTATACAACTCAAAGAATGTAATCAGTGTCACTAAATTGTACAGGTAGAAATTGTTGAATTTATATATATGCTTTGCTGTATATATTTTAAACAGCAATGAAAAATAAAATGAATTATTTTAGAAAGAAAGAAAAAAAAAGAAGATATATACAAACATTGACATGGTCAAAGAGACCTGAGAAAATAAGGCTGACGGTTAGGATCTTTAGGATTGACAATCTGTGGATAGCCATTTTAATAAAGTAAGGGAAATGAAAAGCTCACTTATCCACCTAAGGTTTGAAAACATGGTGAGGATATGAAAGTGATAGAGCAAAATACACTTCTGAGAAATTGAGTCGTCACATAAAAAGGAGTGTCACTCTGGTGAGTTGCAGTATATGAAGTGATATTTTCTTTGTCGTGTTTGCCTACAGAAGACAGAAATGAGAATAATGAGAGAGAGAGACAGAGAGCAAGCAAGCTTCCAGGCACAAGAGAGACAAAGCAAATTGAAAAGGGTTTAAAAATGAGGAGGGGTGATTTGCACTAACCTGTTTGGTTCCTTTTCTCTGTTCATCTAACTTTCCAATTTAAAGCCATTGAACATGATCACATCCATTAACCTTGGTTCAACTCCTATCAGACTCTGCAACCAACATTCTCCGGAGAAAGGGCCCATTTAGAACCCCAGGTCAACATCAGTAGGATCAGGAGATCATAACCTCTGGATTAGACAGTATACCTCGTTTAGTAGCATAGCTAAGAATGAGAAATTGAAAACAGCAAATAGTTCAAC
This sequence comes from Orycteropus afer afer, assembly GCF_000298275.1. Lineage (NCBI taxonomy): Eukaryota > Metazoa > Chordata > Mammalia > Tubulidentata > Orycteropodidae > Orycteropus > Orycteropus afer. The sequence continues at coordinate 12,383,058 of NW_006921605.1, read as the reverse complement.
TAGCTAAATCTTACAAAATTTTATCTGACCTGATGAATTCTAATAAGGAGTTCTGGTGGTGCAGCAGTTAAGGTATCTGGCTGTTAACCAGAAGTCAACAGTTCGAACCCACCAGCTGCTCCACGGAAGAAAGATGAGGCAGTCTGCTTCTATAAAGAAACACAGTAAGGGTCGCTGGGAGTTGGAATCTACTTGATGGTAGTGTGTTTGGTTTGTTTGGTTTAATGAACTCCAATAGCATCATGGGAGTAGGAAATGTGACATCTCAATGTAGATTACAGAATAAATTGTGATAAGGTCATATTGTCCCTTCTACATTGTGCACCCTCTAATTAACTTGCCTAATAACATCCAATATCTAGTATCTTCTACTTGGGAGATATTACCATGAAAGGTTTTAACTCATGATCCTGTTGTTGTTGTTGTTAAGTGCCATCGAGTCAATTCTGACTCACAGTGATCATGTGGACAACAGAACGAAACACTGTCCTGGCCTGAACCGCCCTCACAATCCTTGCTGTGCTTGAGCTCATCATTGCAGCCCCTGTGTCCCTCCATCTCATTGAGGGTCTTCCCCTTTTTCATTTAACCTCTACTTTACCAGTATGACATGCTTCTCTAGGGAATGGTCCCTTCTGACCACATGACCAAAGAAGGTGAGACAAAGTCTGGCCGTTCTCACTTCCAAGGAGCATTCTGGTTGCACTTCGTCTGGAATAGATTTGTTGCTGATCTCATCTTTGGTTAATTATTGTCAGCTTTGCAAACCAGCATATAATTGGAAAAATAAATAAATGAATAAATAAGATAAAACAATCAATCACAACAGGATAATTCCAGCTGATTCTAACAGTTTTGTGTCAAGGAGATTTAAGTAAAGAAATTGTTATGTAAAGGAGATGTGCATCCCTACAAGCAGAAAACACAACGACAGAATTCCTAAGAACCTAAACTTAAGTTAACAGCTTTCTCAAAGCCCACTGCTATCACATAACTGAGACTGTAATATGAAAATGAATCCAAAAGAATGGAGGTCAAAATATCCATGGGGAACAAACATAAGGAAAAAGAAGACCCAACAATCTGTAATATTTCTGCTGGTTGCAGAGATATGTCTCTTTTGTCTGAGTAATCAATATAAATGTGCTAATCAATCAAGGTATGTCATTGGGCGGAATGCCTCCCATTTGTAACATAAGATTGTTCTTTTCTTGACAAATCACCACATTATACTCTTAACAATTTGACTAATAGTTCATAATGATGTCTTTCAGTGAGAAGAGGCTTTGCATATGATGGATACCAGCTGTAATAAGGTACAGGTATCAGGATGATAAGGAATAATTGTAGTCCAGCAAGTAATTCCTCTTTGCTATTGGCATCATTTCTTTTCTAGTCCACCTTCACTCTTGTCCTCCATTGGTACTTATGGCATTTTGGGACCAATTAAAAGGTCCATTTATTCCATACCTTAATCTTCTTTCACTTCTGAGATATCTCACAACTTGCTGTGATGTTCAAAACACAAAGGCAGAATCATTTCTATCTGCTTAAATAAAAGTGGTGAGAAATGTCCTTGCTGTGTTTGTGATATTGGCAAGGAAATAGTTTTTGGTTTGTTTGTTTTCATTACAGGCAAAATTAGAGCATAAGCATGAGACTTAGAAGCAAAACCAAATAAGACCTAGGAGCCTAGGGACATCAGTCTGTGTGTCACCTGGTCAGGGTGCAGCCACAGCACTCTTTCCTCACCTTCCACCTCTCCTCTTTAAGGTAGGCTAAATGTGAGCTGAGATTCTTTGGTGGTACAGATGGTTAATGTATGTGGCTACTGACTAGAAGGTTAGAGGTCTGAGTCCATCCAGAGATGCCTTATTTGTAAGTGTTGGAGATTCACTTCTGAAAAACTCAACCATTGAAAACCCTTTAAACACACTTCCACTCCTTGGAAGGAAGATTAGGCAGTCTACTTCCATAGTGATGCTGCTTCGGAAACCCAAGGAGGGGTCGCTATGAGTCGGGTCTGACACGATGGCACACAGCAACAACAACAACAACTACAACAAATCTGTTACTCACAGGGTCATCATGAGTCAGAGTCAACCTGATGATCTTTTAAAAGTGAGGGCAAGTTCTGGTAGCAAGGAACACACTGGCTTTACATTAGCCTGCTGTCGGTTGAAAGGTAGAGAGTTTGAAGTCAGGACTTACTTAGCATAACTTTGTTCAAACTTGACATCATCTATTTAAGTTTTTTTTTTTTTTTAATTTATTCATGGGTAGTACTTTTAAATAATTTATTTTCATCAAGGTGATTCTTACCTAGCATTTAAAATTCATATATTGCTCAAAAGGATATAACAACGCTACGTGTCCCCTGTGCACTTCTCCCTTGCCCAGGACTAGTCATCAGGAGCAACTATTTAATAATTAACATTCTTTTGTCATCTGTCTCAAAATAACTTTGTGTTTTCTAAGCTCAAAAGCTTACAAAAGTAAGCTTTACACATCTTTTGATGCATGAGATTTTAGTCATCCTATATCTTACTCATCTCATTTGTCCTTTGTTTTCAATCTCCCAATAGTTCTATCTCCTTCAAAATATATATCTAGTGTTTTCATGATTTTAACTACATAAAAAAATGCCCAGTGCTGAACCTAATATGCAATAGTTACATATCATTTATTGTACATTTTCTTCTTAAACCAAACCAAACCAAACTCACTGCTGTCGAGTCAGATCTGACTCATAGCAACCCCTCCTTGGGTTTCCGAGGCAGTATCACTATGGAAGTAGATTGTCCAGTCTTCCTTCCTATTTGTAATGGCTTTGTTGTTATTGATCTTCTCTTTAAATCCTCCTATCTCCATCACCAACTCGGAAGATCACTTTTCCATCTTGTCGGGTAACCCATCCGTTCAATCACATTTTCCCTTCCTAGAGCCCTCTGCCTTCCCCTGAAAATATGGGCTATTTGCATCCCTGGTTTGCTGCCCAGTTCTTGTCTTGTCTTCATTGGGGAAATTCTCTTTGCTTCACTCCTGAGTAGCATCCCCTATTTTCTGGGTCCCTTTTCTTCATCTTCCTTGGTTGACTTCTTAGTTTTAGTGAAGTATATCTTCTTGGAGTTTCTTAAAAGAGCAGTGCATGAAGTGGACTATTTTTGAGCGTCTACAGGTTTGAAAACTTTCTCTTTCCCAAGCCAATGGAACATTTAGTTGGATATAGAATTCTATGATGGGCATCATTTCCCTCACATTTTTGTGGTCATTTATGCTTTGTCTTCTGAGAATTTCTGTATTGCTGTGGGGAGCTCCAGAGCTACTATTATTCCAGTTTTTAATATGTAATCTATATTTTTCACTTCGAGCTTTAAGATCTTACATTTATATCACACATATTGACATTTTGTAACATTCTGCTGTTCTTTTCTGTCATATTGTCATCTCTTTGCTTTTATTTTCCCCCATTCTAATTTTCACGTGATTCTCTTGATTTTAATTTCTAAAACTTTCACTCAGTTTTACTTTTCGACCTTTTTGTTCAGTGTAATATATAGGGAGTAATGTATAGGTTGATGATTTTTGACAACTGAACACATACATCATGCAAATATCATCCAGACCAAGAAAGAAAATATTATCAGTGTTCTAGAAACATTTCTTATGTTATGTTGCAAATACATGTTTCATATTTTGCCCTGTCCCTCCAGGGTTCTGACTTCTAGCGGCATAGTTTTGTGCTATTTTATTATTTAGTTCTTTACATAAGTGGAATTTACAGTATATACACTCTTATTTCTGATTTGTTTTACTTTGCTAAGCATTTTTGTTGGGAGATTCAAAAATATTTTTGTGTATAGATGTGAATTGTTTATTTCCATTTGCTATTGTAGGGAGATTATATAGATGCTGTTCTTAGGTATCCTCAAGTTAGTTCCAACTCATAGTGATCCTGTGTACAGCAGAATGAAACACTGCCTGGTCCTGCCCTGTCCTGAACCATCCTCACAATTGTTCCGGTGCTTGAGCCCATTGTTGTAGCCACTGACCAATGCATCTCATTGGTGATGTTTCTCCTTTTTGTTGACCTTCTACTTTACCAAGAATGAAGTCTTCCTCCAGGTCCTGGTCCCTCCTGATAACACATTCAAAGTATGTAAGATAAAGTCTCACCATTCTTGCTTCTAAGAAGCATTCTCGTTGTATTAACTCCAAAGAAATTAAAACAAGTCCATGACAGCCAAAGCATGATGTTGAGTAAATTTACACAAGTATGATGTTGAGCAAATTCACACCTCAGAGACCATTGAGGCATGGATTTGATTCATTGAACACCAATGACTGAAGACCAGATGAGTTGTGGGAAGACATCAAGGACGTCATACATGAAGAAAGCAAAAGACCATTAAAAAGACAGGAAAGAAAGAAAAGACTAAAATGGATGTCAGAAAGACTCTGAAACTTACTCTTGAAAGGAGATTAGCTAAAGTGAATGGAAGAATTGATGAAGTAAAAGCTGAATAGAAGATTTCAAAGAACTGCTTGAGAACAAAAAATAATGAAATGTACAAAGACCTGGAGTAGAAAATCAAAAGGGAAGAATGCATTTATCATTTCTAAAGCTGAAAGAGCTGAAGAAAAAAATTCAAGCCTTGATTTGCAATATTGAGTAATTCTGTGGGTATAATATTGAATGATGTAGGAAGCATTAAAAGAGTTACTGTACCAAAACAGCCTGATGCTCAATCATTTCAGGAGATAGTACATGATCAAGAACTGATAGTATTGAAGGAAGAAATCCAAGCTGCACTGAAGTCATTGGTGAAAAACAAGGCTCCCAGAATTGACAGAATACCAACTGAGATGTTTCAAGAAATGGATGAAATGCTGGAAGCACTCACTCACTTATGTCAAGAAATTTGGAGGACAGCTATGTAGCCAACCAACTGGGAGAGACCAGTGTTTGTGCCTGTCCTAAAGAAGGGTGATCCAGCAGAATGCAGAAATTACTGAACACTATCATCACTATTACACACAAGTAAAATTTTGCTGAAGATAATTTCAAAACACTTGCAGCGGTATATTGACAGGGAACTTCCAGAACTTCAAGCTGGATTCAGAAGAGGACATAGAATGAGAGATATCACTGCTGATGTCAGATGGAGCTTGGCTGAAAGCAGAGGATACCAGAAAGATGTTTACCTGTGTTTTATTGACTGTGTGTATCATACCAAATTATGGATAGCATTGTGAAGAATGGGAATTCCAGAACGATTGATGGTGCTTGTGAGATGGACTGACACAGGGGCCGCGATAATGGGACCAAGCAGAGCAGCAATGGTGAGGAAGGTGCAGGCCCAGATAGTTCTGTTGTCCACGGGGTTGCTATGAGTATGAACCAACTTGACAGCACCTAACAGCAACAACGCAGAGACCTGTAGTACATGACATAGCTTATTCTCAAATGAATCAACACCATCCAAAATACTTAAAATTCTCGAGAAGTTGACTTCTTCTTCTTGAACATACATATCCTAATCTCTCATGCCATGTTGTGGAAACTTCCTTGTATTTCTTCCTTTTGTGAGTAGTGATAGACTTGTTCCTACTAGTTAGACACCTGAACCTTCTTTGCTGTACCATACATCATGTGTTTGTGAATTCTCACAATAGCTGGAAAAAAAAAAAAGACACTAAGAAAAGGCTCCTGCATGTTGCATCTAGCTTGAGAATAATTTTTTTTTCCTCTCTTATTTTATCACCTTTTCCCTTTCTTTAACCCTGCATTTATTTTCCTCCATTTATTTGGAATACTTTGTAATGTTCCTGGAATAAAACACCCCCCATTTATTTAAATAAGGAAACATATAGATGGTTCCATAACTGGTGTCTGCTCTCTTGCTAACACAATGCAAGCCAAACTCATGAGGGATGCAACAGAATGGACTTGCAGTCCTGGTAAACTCTGGACCATGCCAACATTAAAGCTCACTCTGGCTTTAGAATTTTCAGATGTGAGTCAAGATTTCCCATATTTTTTAAACTAATTTGCATTAAGAGCACTAATATGTGTAGCATGAGTAACGCTAACAAAATATTGTTGTTGTTATGTGCCATGGAGTCGGACCCGACTCATACCGACCCCTCCTTGGGTTTCCAAGGCAGTACCACTACAGAAGTAGATCGCCCAACCTTCCTTCCAAGGAGTGGCTGGTGGATTTGAACCACCAGCCTTCGGGTTAGCAGTCAAGTGCCTTAGGCACTATGCTATCTTCTGAGCAAAGGTATAAAAACACTTTCTCAGGAAACTTCACTTCCTTTCACCAGAGGACCAGTTTGAACTTGCCGAAGTTAATTGATAATCCCCACATGGAACTCATCTTAAGCAAATGCCCTTCAGGAGGCTGAGACGTTTCTTGGTTCATGAGTTCTTCTGATGGATGTGCATTCTGTTGAGCTTCCTCTGGTATTTTTCATTGGCAATTGTTGGGGTTTAGTAGTGATTTGTTAACGCTGATGGCTTATCTTCCATTTCACCTTACTGCCTCACTCACACAGGTCATTCTGCTCCCATCCGTGTATGTGCCTACTTTCTAATAACATGATTTGATTTTTCAAATGTTTACTCTCTTACTTTTAAGATAAAATGGGAAAACATAATATATAATTTCAGTGGGTTATATAGTGACTCTCAGAATTGTAACCTGGGAATGACTTTAGTCATGACAGAAAGTAATTTTCCAAGCTCTGAACGAATCTTTTCTTTAAAGATCACTGAGCATTTTCAGTGTTTGAAAATGCCTGGTGAACCTCTCCTTCACCCTTTCAAAATGTTTGCCTTGGATTTGGATCCATTTTTTGTATCTCCATTAGTTTGCATACCAATTCCATTTCCACGCCAGTCCAAACTCTGGCCATTTTTCTGTCTGTACCCCACATATGGGAACAGTGTCAGCTTCTGATTTTCAAGCTTAATTCCTGTCCTCAAAGCAGCCTGAGTGTTTTTGTGCTTGAATAAATGGAATCCCAATTTAAAGTTTCTCTCTCTCTTCTCATTTGCATATTTCCTATATCACTTTATCTCATCCCCCCCCAACATATCTTGAACTAAAGTATCTCAACGTTCAACTTTAAGTACTGTATTTGCCAATGAACCTTTGAAAAGAAAGTACTCTTAAACTGCAAGATATTTTATAATCATAAATTTGTTCATTCCCAGCATCCCAAGGGGATAGAGCACATATTATTTTTCCATTAAGGAAATGAAGATTCTCTGAGCCAAGCAATCCTCTCTCTAGCCCTCTCCTCCCATTCCCATGTTCTAAAACTTTCTGTGCATAAATGGTCCTCCAACCTTAACCAGAACCTTGGGATATGCCCAGCGTTCTTAAGGATCACCACAGGGACTATAGGAAGATCTCTGCATTCCAGGCCCTGTTAGAACCAAAGCAGCTCATTATTTTAGTTATGCATTGGGGTTCTGTTAATATTTATTTGGAAACAAGCAAACAAACAAAAAAGATTATTGTTACAAATGGTTGAAAGCAGTCTCTTTTAAAAGTTTCCCCATGAATAAAGCACTCCAATTTTTCCTGGAAAATGAGCTAAATTAACAGAAAATGAAACAAAATAACCACAAGAAGAAAAACAGTGAAGACAAATGCATTTTAACATATAAACATTATTGAGAGACCATTATGCACGGGAGACTTTTTGAATAATGTCAGTTTTTATTCATTTATAATCTTATAAATTAAATATGTTGCATGGGTGCTATGATATAAAATAAAGCCAGAGAACTGGACTCATTGCTGCCTCGATGCTATGTATACCTTCTAATACTGTATTTCCAATTTGAGTTTGTGTCTATCTATGCAAAAGGAAAAGAGTAAATCAGAGAATTATCTATGACGTGCTAAAAAATGTTTGCAACTCTGTGCGTCTCCAGAATTTTACCCACTGATTTTAACATCTACTGTTAGGTCTTCCTGCAAAAGCCTTCTGTTGTGGTTGCCTAATGGTGATTTTGATATTTTCTCCTTTGCTTCTATATTTATTAATTGGAATTCTTTTGTAAAGATGAACCCTAACTCACATTTAGTGTCCATTTATCTCAGTATGGACTCATAAATATTTATTCTGTGGGTTATAAGCTACCACAATCAGTAGTTATTTCTTTGGCTGCTCAGTTGTTGAGTATTGTCCACTGAGAGAGATCTCTTTCATTCTGACTTCTTGTTTCAACATGCTTTCATTCTTTTTTGAGTATTTCCTTATTTTCTGGCTCCACAAAATGTTCTAAACTAATTTTGTATTTTCTCATTTCAGTCCAGGAATCAAGCATTTCTACAATAAGACTTAGTTCTTGTTATTGGAGGATGGTGTTTGGAAACCAGTACCACGGCACTAGGTGTGCTCATTGCTACTGGAGTGTCATTATACCAAAGTCCTCTTGGCAGAAAGAGCCCAGAAATAAATGCCTGTCTGTCTGTCCCTGAGTATCCTCTTCTCTCACGTGAAGTGTGGCATCCTGCAGATAATCATAGGACTGAAAAACAGTGCAAGTTGTCTCATCTACCCATCCCTAGGTATTCTAAAATGTGAGAATATGGTATTAAATAGTTCTGGTTTTCTTAAAAAAACATGCAGCTGACAGGTTCATGTTTGATTTCTTCCTGAATTATACCTTTGGGCAAACAATTCCACACCTTTTGACTAGAGGAATGAGTTCATGTTTCTCCTTGCTACTTAACAGATGGGGAAGATTTAATCTTTCCAGCTGTTGGGAAATAACCATAACATGAAGATACCAACATACCCTATTTTTTTTTTCAGGTTACCATAATTACAGATTAAAATCAAATGTTACATAATCAAATTCTTGGTAAAATAAAAAAATCACCAGGACCACTGCAGGGCATTCCACTTTCTGAAGGACAATACTGAAAAATGTCAAGACCTTGTTCTTTAATCCAGTATTGTCATTTTTTATAATAATGGGTATTGGAAACAAATGAAGTATCAGACATTGCTAATTGCATGAGCATGTTACAGCACATGGATGAGACTGACATTGTCGGGGGTTTCATTTTACCCGGATCCACAATCAGCAGCCATGGAAGCTGTAGTCAGGAAATGAAACATCATATTGCACTGGGCAAATCTGCTGCAAAAGACCTCTTTAAAGTGCTCAAGAGCAAAGATGTCTCCTTGAAGACTAAGGTGTGCCTAACACAAGCCATGGTATCTTCAATTGCCTCATATGCAAGTGAAAGCTACACAATGAATAAGGAAGACTGAAGAAGTGATGCCTTTGAATTGTGGTGTTGGCAAAGAATACTGTAAATACCATGGAAGGCCAGAAAAATGGACAAATCTGTCCTGGAAGAAGTGCAGCCAGAATGTTCCTTAGAAGCAAGAATGGCCAGACTTCATTTCACCTACTTTGGTCATATGATCAGAAGGGATCATTCCCTAGAGAAGGTATATCCTGCTTGGTAAAGTGGAGGGTCAGAGGAAAAGGGGAAGACCCTCAACAAGGTGGATTGACACGGTGGCTGCAATGACGGGCTCAAACATAGCAAGGATTGACAGGATGACACAGGACAGGGCGGTGTTTTGTTCTGTTGTACACGGGTAACTATGAGTTGGGATTCATTTGTTGGCACTTAACTACAAAAACAACATAACAGGAGCTACTATGCAAACAATAAATAAACATGGTCTCAATAAGCATTTACATAGAGAAAATTGTGAACATTTATTTTAAATGAAAATATTATGGTTACATTTTTGTGATCTATACATATAGATAATTTTTGTATGTATACAAAGTGTGTGCTTATAATTTTATACATATATATTGATATATTGGATATATATTAATCTATTTCCATACATTCCTATATACTTACAACAATATGTGATAAATGTATATATAAATCAGGTCTGACTCAATGGCACATAACAACAACAACAATCAGAATGTTAACAAATGAATGGTGGGTTTATTGGTGGTTTTTATAGTCTATTTATATTTCTTCACTATAGATCAGATGGTTCATAATAAAATATTTTTTTTATGTACATAAATTTTACTTCAATAAATCATTAAAAATAACAAAAATGCTACACCATAGGAACATGCTCAATTTTTACAAATCCTTTCCATTGTATATTGTACAGCACAAATGCAATGTAATGTGTATCAATACATAGTTTGAGACCTTGTTAAAGCAAAATGTGTGTAACTTTTCATGATAAAGATTAAGAAAATAGACACTTGTGCTCACTGACTGATTTACTCATTTATGTAGAGTACGTACATCTAGAGATTTGAAATCTGTCTCGTGTTTGCATCTGTACTGCTTCTGTATTAATAGAGACATCTCTTACTTGGATTGTATCCATAACCTACTAGTTGGGTCATCATTACTGTTGTCTGCCAATATTCCATTATCCAAACTGTTGTCGGAGTAATATATATAAAGCATACGTTAGATCTTAACTATTGTGGTAGTTCAATTTGTGTGTCAACTTGGCCGGGCCTGGTTGAGTGGCTTGGCAGCTGGATGTAGCCATAATAAAGTATTTTATGAAAAGCAATTTATTATATTTGATATTAAAACTAATTCTATTATTTGGTAAAATTACATATTCAATAGTAATTTTGACCTAGAGCAGATAATTGGTGACACTATCTGGGTTCCACTCAAAGTTAATCTGTTTTATCACATACAGTTTAGAGAAGTTTCCTTCTAGTTCTAGTGCTGAAAGTTTTTAACAAATGGGTATTGAATTTTATAAAATTCTTTCTCTGAATCAAATCTTATGTTTGTATATTCTTATAGATCTTTTTAAAATGTGGATTCTGATTCAGTGTATCTGGGGAGGAAATGCAAATTCTCAGTAGGGACCAAACCTAAATGAAACAATTCAAAGCCCTGGTTCCAACCACCACTAACTCCATGGAGTGCTTAGACAGACAGATCCCATGGCCAAAGAAGTTTGGGAAACACCACATACTATGCTTACTTGTTGTTGTTGTTATGTGCCATCGAGTTGGACCCGACTCATAGCGACCCCTCCTTGGGTTTCCGAGGCAGTATCACTATGGAAGTAGATTGCCCCATCTTCCTTCCAAGGAGTGGCTAGTGGGTTTGAACCACCAGCCTTCTGGTTAGCAGTCAAGTGCCTTAGCCACTATGCTACCAGAGCTTACTTGTTAGAGAATCATAATATATGCTAGCATATTATATATTCTTACATGTCCTGTTTTTGTTGTTAGGTCCATCATTGACTTTGACTCATAGGAGCCCTATGTACAACAGAATGAAACACTGCCCAGTCCTGAGTCATCCTCACAGTCTTTACTACACTTGCGTCCATCACTGCAGCCACTGTGTCAGTCCATCTCATTGAGGGTCTTCCTCTTTTTCACTGGCCCTCTACTTTACCAAGCATGATGTCCTTCTCCAGGATATCCTTCCGAAAACATGCCCAAAGTAGGTGAGATGAAGTCTGTCCATTCTTGCTTGTTCCTATGGAGTTTTCCGGCTAGACTGCTTCTAACAGAGATCTGTTCATCCTTCTGGCACTCTATGATATTTTCAGCGTTCTTCTCCAACAACACAATGCAAAGATATCAATTCTTTGGACTTTTTTATTCATTGTCAAGCTTTCACATGTATATGAGGCTATTGAAAACACCATGGCTTGGGGCAAGTGCACTGTGGTAGTTATGTTTGTGTGTCAACTTGGCTGGGCCTGGTTGAGAGGCTGGGCAGCTGGTGGTAGTTATTCCCCATGATGAGACTGGCAATCACCTCCATGGTGGGATCTACCACAAGCAGCTGAGTAGCTACCTTTGGGATGTAGTCTGCTTCCCGTATATAAGAAGAAGCCTTGGGAATGGTCTTTAGCTTATGGCACACTTGGACCCTGCATGTAGCCGTGTCATTGTTCAGCAACCTGCCATGCTCTGCCGACCTCGGGTCTTACAATGGACTTAAGTTAATGGGCTGCGATGTGGTTTGGTAACATCGGGTCTGTGTCTTTACTTGTCAACCTTGGGTTTGTCGGCCTCAGCATCCAGCAGCTGTCTGAGTGAAGAAATGCCTCTAGCGCTAGTGGGCTGGGAGCAGGAGGCAGAGCTGGACCCCAAGTTTGAGGGACTTTCACCCAGCCCCTGGAGCCTGGCACTTTGAGCTTGAACTTAAAGCCTCCAAACTGTGACAGAATAAACTCCTGTTTGTTAAGGTCATCCCATTTATGGAATATTCTTGTCAGAGTGGCACTAGGTAACCAAACACGCACCTTAGTCTTCAAAGTGCACTTTGAAGAGGTCTTTTGCAGCATATTTGCCCAGTGCAATATGCCATCTGATTTCTGCACTGCTGCTTCCATGGGTGCTGATTGTGGATCTAAGTAAAATGTAATCCTTGACAGTGTTAGTCTTTTCTCCTTTTATCATGATGTTGTTTATTGGTCCAGTTGTGAGAATTTTGTTTTCTTTATGTTGAAGTGCAATCTATGCTGAAGATGGCAATCTTTGACCTTCATCAGTAAGTCCTTCAAGTCCTCTTCACTTTCAGCAGCAAGGTTGTTAAAAGCCATAATGTGCATGTCCTACAGAACCGATTTATCATTTTAAATCAATTTTTCCAAAATTCATTGGTGTGTGGAGCCTCTTTCCCACCAAATATTTATTAACAGCTGAAGAAACCATGTAACACACTTGGGATATTTCTTGCAATTTATGTATGAATACTTTTTGTAAATCCTTATGAAAGTTGTTGTTGTTGTTGTTGTTATTATGTGCCGTTCTAGTCGGCCCCGACTCATAGTGACCCCTCCTTGGGTTTCCGAGGCAGTATCACTACGGAAGTAGGATTGCCCAACCTTCCTTCCGAGGAGTGGCTGCAGGACCTATTAATTTGTAATCACCTAGAAGTTTATCAAATGGTTGTTTTCCTTCACACTTTATATGAAGGTACAATCTCTATGAAGTCCTGTCAAGATCATAATAAGATCACTATAGATAAAAAGACATTATCGACTGTTCATATAGAAATAACTATTTAACTTCAAAGTAGACATGCATTTCCTGTAAGCCAGCTTTGATTTTCATACTAACACATCATTTACTTTTGACTCTTTCAGTGTTAGGTAAACTGAGGCAAGAGCAAACTTTCACTGCAAGGAAAGAAAGAGACAAAATCATGACAGGAAAGTTGAACTTTAAATGTGAGTTGGTGATTGCATTTTTATACATATGAAAAAAGCCCAATACTAAACTTGCTATACCAAAACTTCATTCACCTGAAGGACAGTAATTTTAAATTTCAAATAGTTTGACATGCTATACTAAAGGAATCTGGTGAAATTAACTTTTATAATATCTGTGCAGAAGAAAATATGAAGCCAATTAAAATCATGGAAGTGAAGGCGCTTCAGTGAATGCCATAATTTTTAAGCTCCTCTTTTGTGGCTGTTTCATATCTTAATTAAAAATCCTTCTTATCTACTTGCAGAAGCATTTGCAAACTCTACATAGCTTTGAGCCTGAGTAACCTTCTCCCATGCCCGTTAGCATGCATTTACTGGAAGATGACTTGCAGATAGAAGGTTTTAAAATTGCTTATTGGCTACTATGACACAATGCTTCTTTCATTGCTTTAAAAACACTTGCAAACTCAGAGTTCCTTCTGAGTCTTAGAATTCTTCACCACTGCTCTGTTGAGTTCAGTGAATATGTGCAAAGTGTTTCTGAGGCCTCTAGCAATGAGAAGGATGCATGACTAAGCAAGTCATTTATTCTTAAGGTTTTTGTCCTCCTTAAATAAGAACGGGATGAAGGGATAGAGACTGGTTATCTTGAGTAGTCGATGTCTACTAGGAACTGTGTTAGGAAAGTCTATACCTTGTAAGTCACAACAAACCTGCAAGTGTCTCCATTGTATGGAAGAAGAAGTCTAGAAAGGTCATTCACCCAATAGGTGGTAGGCTTGAACATGAACTCAAACTTACCTTGCTCTAAATGTTATGCTTTTCTCACTCTATTAGACATATGCTCTAATGTGCACAAATTTCTCAGACTTTTAAAGTGTACTTTAATATTCTGTTGTTGTTGTTACGTGCCGTCGAGTCAGCCCTGACTCAAAGTGACCCCTCCTTGGGTTTCCGAGGCAGTATCACTACGGAAGTAGGATTGCCCAACCTTCCTTCCGAGGAGTGGCTGGTGGGTTTGAACCGCCAGCCTTCTGGTTAGCAGTCAAGTGCTTTAGCCACTATGCTACCAGAGCTCTTGTAGTGTAGTGCCTAAGCCACTTGACTGCTAAGCAGAAGGCTTAGCAGCTTAGGGTTCAAACCCACCAGCCACTCCTCAGAAGGAAGGTTGGGCAATCTACTTCCGTAGTGATACCACCTCAGAAACTCAAGGAAGGGTCACTATGAGTCGGGTCTGACTTGATGGCACATAACAACAACAACAACAATATTCTAGAATTACAGTTCTTCAAAGAACTAGTCTCTGGTCCCTTAACAAAAGAAAAAAGAGAGAGAGAGAGAGAGAGAGAGAGAGAGAGATCCATGATGGAAAAGGCCTAACTTTGATCGTCAACTACTGCCGAGAAGAAAAGGGTAGGATTAGATTAAATGTCTTCTGAATCCAAGTCCTGGTTTTTTTTTTCACATTTTTCTTCCTTACGTATGCTTCATCTGCTCCCATTATTCTTAAATCCTTTAAGATTTTTAGGGTAGGAGATCTTTACTTTTTCTGTTAGCTCCCCTTGTCACAAAAGTCCATAGAGTGCTCTTTGCTGAAAGTCAATTATATTGGAGCCTGAATATCTTGTCACTGAGACAGGCTATTCCCATCAGCACATGGAATTCATTTGACTCACATGGTATAAGCCTCATGCTCTCTTTTGAAGAAACTCATTGTTCCTATTGGAACCATTGGTACCAGAAGAAAAAAAGGCTTGGAAAGTCAGCCAGGGCTTTGTTTCTCACATTAGTTTATTGTTTATAAAATAAAACCCAATATAAAACAAGATGTTTGCCATAACGATAAGGAAACAAAGGCTTAAAATATTGAAAATAAGATGGACAAGGCATCTGAGATGAGTTCATTGGTGCTGTGGACAGCCTAAGCGTATCTGCATACCAGTGAGGACATACAAATGACCAGACATTCTGTTTCCTAACTCCTACAGCCAGCAAGCTTATAAAGTTCCCAGCTATCATTCTGTTTTAGATTTTACTCTTCCCAAGTCTTTAAAATGTATGACAAAGTGTGATGTTTACCTATCTTTTGATGGAAGAGGCTAACAAGTATTTCTAGATGTATTAGAGAAACAACAGACCGAGAACTCAGAACAATACGTTATTATGCTTTGTCTCTTTTGTTATGAAGGAACATAAAGCACTTTGTTTTGTAATGAATAATGAATAGATGAATGATAATATGTTCCTCAATGGGACACTGTTTCAAGATGTGTTTTATCTCTGAGCCTGGGTTGGTACTTGTGCCCCAGTCAGCTGGTCAATTAGCACCAGGTGTCAGGACATTAGGCAGACTTGCAGAAGAACGGAATTTTGAATGGCTTTGACATCTCAGGTGTTGACTGACTATTACACATCCTTCAACACAAAGGAAAAACTGTGACTTCAATTAATCTTCGTTATGCCTCTTTAAGAAGCACTGGTGGTGCAGTAATTAAAGTGCTTGGCTGCTAGTCAGAAGGTCCAAGGTTCAAACGCACCAGCTTCTCTGCAGGAGAAAGATGTGTCAGTCTGCTTTCATGAAGATGACAGCCTTAGAAACCCCATGATGCAGTTCTACTCTGTCCTAAGAGGTCACTTTGAGTTGGAATTGACTTGACAGCAGTGGGCTTGGTTTTGGCATACCTCGTTGAAAATATTTAGAGAAATATATTCCTGCGTTAACTCAGATGTTCCACATTTTTAAGCTAGACTATGTTCTTATGAGAGCAGATGCCCAGGTCTTTTCTACTGAAGAGCTGCTGGTGGGTTCAAACCACCAACTTTTTGATTAGCAGCAGAAGCATAACCATTGCTCCACCAGGGCGTATGGTATGAGTGTGTGTGTAAGTATGTGTGTATGTATGTATATGTGTATATATATATATACACACACACACACACACACACACATATCGACCCCCATTGGGTTTCTGAGGCTGTAAGTCTTTATGGGAGCATATTGCCCCATGTTCCTTCCACAGAGTGGCTGGTAGATTTGAGCCACTAACTTTCTGGTTAGCAGTCAAAAGCCTTATCCAGCATGCCACCGGAGCTCCTTATATGTATATATGTATATGTATGTGTATATATATACATACAAACATATACAAGATACATATACATGTATACACACACATTCATGCATATATATATATGTACACACATATATACACACACACACTCATACACACATATATTTTCTATTTTCCATACACCACAGACACAAGCAGCAGGATGGTTATTATTACATGTTTACGTTTATTATACTGTTTTGTAGGGTTTTATTGGCCATTGGAATTCAAGAAGTCTAGAGAAATTTTAAAATAGAGCACCATGGAAACTTTTCTTGCACTCTTTCTTGTGTTCCTTAAAATACTCAAACGTCCATGCCTTTCAAACAGCAAGCAAGCATGTACACAGTGAACAATGTATGTTACTGGGTAATGCCATCCTATCGCCCCTGCCATCCACAAACCTCCTTTCTGAGACTGCATGGGAAGTCAAATCCTGACTCCTTCTTTCTCCCTTTTTTATTGCCAGCACTAAGGCATCAGGGATACTTAACAATGCTAATTATTCTGGAAAGATGCTTCTTGGCCCAGCTCCCTAACTACTTAATAACTCCTCTGCGGTGAAAGTAAAGACACATCTTTACTCAATTCTTGGTGGTTTCTAGTTGATTGACTTCTAATGAGGTATCTGGCTCCAGTAGGTTCCTAAGCCTGAAAATGTTTTTCTGTTTGATTTAGGCCAGCTTTGGATTGTGTTTCAACATTTTATACAGCTCATTCAACACATGAAAATGAATATACGTAATAAAGAATGCTCCTTAAAAAGTCTATGGGTTCCACAATCATGGGAGAACAGAAGGGCAGTGTATGCACAGGGAGACAGCCATGGGGACAGGCATGCATGGAGGGAAGGACACAGGGAAGAGGTAACTATGGGGAGGAAGTGGGAGGGGAGCTGTTGCATTGTAGGAAATTTTAGTCAGTGTCATGAGACAAAGTGTATGTGAGCTGCTGTGTGGAAAGTAAATCTGCCCTGTAAACTTTCACCCAAATCACAATTAAAAAAAAAAAAAAAAAAGTCTATGGGTTCCAGAGATGCCATGATTAATTTCTCTCTCTATGACTATAAATAAATACAAAATAATAATTACTAACATATGTATAGGAGCTCTGGTAGTATAGTGGCTAAAGCACTTGACTGCTAAC
>NW_006921605.1:12322806-12365472 GCF_000298275.1 Orycteropus afer afer | reverse complement strand
GCTATGAGTCGGGGCAGACTCGATGGCACATAACAACAACAACAACATATGTATATATTTAACCATGCACTTTATATTTCTAGTTTTACTAAAGGGATCCAAACTAAAAACCAAACTCACTGCCATTGAGTTGGATCTGACTCATAGTGACCCATCCTTGGTTTCCCAGGATTACTTGGCGTAATTCTAGTGACTTGGCACGATTGGTTAGTCCTCACCATGGAAGCAGTGGCTGGGAAGGACTCGTGGGCTATACCCACCCCCTTGAGTGTCTGTTGATATAATATTGCCTAAGCCATTGCCCCATTCCCTCTCTTTCTGCCCCTCTTCTTTGTGTTACTCCACCTCTCTTCCCTTCTTTCCCTCTTTTTGGGTTAACATTACCTCAGAAGGACAAACGACTCTGAAACTTTCTACACTTTCTATTCCTGCTTGTTACCAAATAACAAATTAATGGAAAAATAAAGCTTGCTTCTATTAACCATTGGAAATAATGTACACATTTAAGCAAGGAACAAACAAAAAATAAATGCAAAACAAAAAAAAATTAGGTAGATAACAGTTCAGGCTATGGGAGGAGAGACACATTTGTCATCAAAAATTGGTTTCTTTCTTTTGCTAACAATGTGAACATGATTAGCCTGCTCATTCTCTTTCAGACTCAGTCTCCTTATCTGTATTTTGGGCTTAATAGTCATCGTCTGGATATTTGATAGGCTCAGTTAATAGTACCCTTCTTTGTCAATGAAACTCTAAGAAAATTGAGAAACCATTACAAATTAGTGGCAGAAGGAGGCCAAAATTAAAAATGAAAGTTAACTGAGAAGATGTAGCTTAGTTAGCATCATTGCCAAATAGAATTACTAAATTAATCTCAGAATGTGATATAGTACCACATTGTACTTGCTGGGCTGGGCCAGCTAGGTTTCCTCTTCTGGGAAGGTCCCCAAGATTAGACCTTGGACATGGAGGAGTTATACTTCTCAGGAATGGATGGGGAAAAAAAGAAAGAGGGGGAAAAAAGGGAAGGAGAGAGGGAGTAGGGGGTGAAGGAAGAATGGAAAGATGAAGGGTAGGTTGAAGGGGAGAAAGAGAAGAAATGTGTGCAATATGCCCAATGTGTTCCCTTCTAGTTTACTAATATGATAAATCATTTTGTTCAGTAGCAATTAAAGAATTAGAAAGAGAGAAGAAATGTTCACATTTAAGAAAACTTTAGAATCTAGAAAGATCCATTGCCCTAGAACATTCTTCCAAGTTTCTGAGATCATAACCATTGCACAGTAACATTAAGCTTATTATCAACCAGTGTGTGGCTCCCCTTTACAGTGGAAAGACGAACCATCTTTCAGGTCACTCTGCATCTAGTTTCATGAATTTCCTTAGTACCAGTTATACCTTCCTTGGATCTTCTCCTGGACCCACAAGTGGGTGGTCTATATTTTCCTCTGAAAAGCACTGAAATGTTACATAAATATTAAGTAAATAGAAGACTCTACATGCCACCCAAGGCTGTAACACCTGCATCTTATTCCGTTTTTCATCTCAAATTATGTACAGTCACATCATCCAGTGTAACATCCCACTTCATGACAAAAACTAGTAAAAGACAAATTTCTAATTCAATAATAAAATTACTCCCATCTAGAGATTCCAGGAGGATATGAATTCAAATATTATATCATTTAGTAAAGTTAAGTTTGTACCATATGTATAATACATTGTTGTTGTTGTTGTTGTTGTTGTTATTTGCTGTTGAGTCGGCCCCGATTCATAACGACCCCTCCTTGGGTTTCTGAGGCAGTATCACTATGGAAGTAGGATTGCCCAACCTTCCTTCCGAGGAGTGGCTGGTGGCTTTGAACCACCAGCCTTCTGGTTAGCAGTCAAGTGCCTTAGGCACTATGCTACCAGAGCTCCTTGTATAATACACTAGTGACCAAAAAAACTAAACTAAATCAAATTCTCTTCTCTTTGTGAATCAAGGACCCAAAAAAATTAAATTTATGGGGCTAAAGTTAGTTTTCTTTGAGCAGTTACAATCTGGGCTATTTTTTTCTTCTCTGAAGTGGGTATTGTTCTTCAGGGTTTTGAAGGTACACACACTACTTCAACACTAAGTCATTGATATACATCACTTTTTAAAGAGTCCAGTAGCAAAAAAGACTCATGTAATTGTCACATATATTGACCTGAAACAACAAATTTAGAAAACAGGACAGTCCTCAGCTTCTGCAGATTTACCCAAGGCAAGTCATTGTCTTAGAACTTAGTTGGTACAGCTAAAAGCTGCAATAGATACTCAGTGCCGTCTGACCAAATGAAGACCATCTTGGTTTTGTCTTTACTGGGATGGCATTCAGTTCAGACCAGTTGTCCAGAATCTTCAATCTGTAAAGTTAAACTCTGTTGGGAGCATGCTCTTTGAAGATGATTACTATAGACCCTTTGCCCTTGGTGTACCTGGGAGAAAAACCCATGGTCCACATTCTCTTGGCCATTACTGCTTTCTTGCCAAGTGTAACATTCTGTAACAGCACGGTTCCATCCCCAGAACTTTGTATGTGTCTGATTTTCTCTTTTACATCCATATACTCAAAACCTATTAATTTCGACTGCCTCCTTGAGCCTCATGTTTCTGCCACTCCAGTACTAAGTGGAGCAAAGCTCTGTTCAGTGATACAGCATCCATTCAGCTCTTCTGAGTATGGCATTGTGGTTTCAGTTCTGGATCAGAATGGCTGTTTTTACTACTTTCTGTTTTATCAGCTGCTTATGTTTAAGAAATCTTCCTTTTAGGGGAAAATCCCTCTCCCCAGTTCAGAGCCAGTGTGAGACTATGCTTTGGGCAATGATTGTAGAGCCAGTGCACAGGCCACTCAAATTCAAAGTTAGTCCTTTTCGAAGTCTTTCTTGTTTGATCTAGTGCATCCTACTTAGTCCTAGCATGTTGTTGTTGTTGTTGTTGTTATGTGCCGTCGAGTTGGCCCCGACTCATAGCGACCCCTCCTTGGGTTTCCGAGGCAGTATCACTACGGAAGTAGGATTGCCCAACCTTCCTTCTGAGGAGTGGCTGGTGGGTTTGAACCGCCAGCCTTCTGGTTAGCAGTCAAGTGTCTTAGGCACTATGCTACCAGAGCTCCCAGTCCTAGCATGTACATGTTAAACGTTGTTGTTGTTATTGTTAGGTGCCGTTGAGTGATCTCCAACTCATGGAGACCCTATGCACAGCAGAGCAAAACACTGCCCAGTCCTGTGCTAGTCTCATGGTCCTTGCTATATCCTGAGCCCATCATCGCAGCCACTGTGTCAATCCATCTCGTTGAGGGCCTTCCCCTTTTTTGTTGACTCTCCACTTTACCAAGCATGATATCCTTCTCCAGAGAATGGTTTCTTCTGACAACATGACCAAAATAGGTGAGACAAAGTCTGGCCATTCTCACTTCCAAGGGCATTCTGGTTGCACTTCCTCCAGGACAGATTTGTTAGTCCTTTTAGCAGTCCATGGTACTCTTAACATTCTTCTCCAACACCACAACTTAAAAGCATTGACTATTCTTCAGTCTTTGTTATTCATTGTCGATCTCTCACATGCATAAGAGGTGATTGAAAATCTCGTGGCTTGGGTTAGGTGCACCTTAGTCTTCAAGGAGACATATCTGCTCTTCAGCACTTGAAAGAGGTCTTTTGCAACAGATTTGCCCAATGCAATATGTCTTTTGATATCTTGACTGCTGCTTCCATTGGCACTGATTGTAGAACCAAGTAATATGAAATCTTTGACAACTTCAATCTTTTCTCCGTCTATTGTAATGCTGTTTATTGGTCCAGTTGTGAGGATTTTTGTTTCCTTTCTACTGAGGTGTAATCCATACTGCAGACTATAGTCTTCAGTCTTCATCACAAAGGCTTTAAGTCATCTTCACTTTCAGCGAGCAAACTTATGTCATCTTCATATCGTAGGTTGTTACGATAGTAAGTCTTCCTCTAATCCCATCGTACAATGTTGAGTCTTCCTCTAATCCTGATGCATTGTTCTTCTTCATATAATCCAGCTTCTTGGATTATTTGCTCAGCATACAAATTGAATAAGTATGATGAGAGGATACAACCCTGACACACTCCCTTCTTGATTTTAAACCATGCAGTATCCCCTTGTTTTGTTTCAATGATGGCCTTCTGGTCTATGTACAGGTTCCTCATGAGTACAATCAAGTGTTCTGGAATTCTCATTCTTCTCAATGTTGTCCATAATTTGTTATTATCTACACAATTAAATGTTTTTGCATAGTCAATAAAATATAAACATCTTTCTGGTATTCTTTGCTTTGGGCCAAGATCCTTCTAACATCAACTATGATATCCGTCATTCCGTGTTCTGTTCTGAATCGAGCTTGCATGTCTGGAAGCTCTCTGTCAATATACTGCTGCGACCATTTTTGAATTATCTTCAGTAAGATTTTACTAGGAGCTCTGGTAGCATAGTGGCTAAGGCACTTGACTGCTAACCAGAAGGCTGGCAGTTCAAACCCACCAGCCACTCCTCGGAAGGAAGGTTGGGCATTCCTACTTCCATAGTGATACTGCCTCGGAAACCCAAGGAAGGATCGCTATGAGTCGGAGCTGACTCGATGGCAAACAACAACAACAACAACAAAGATTTTACTTGCATGTGATATTAATGGTATTGTTTGATAATTTCTGCATTCCGTGGGATCACCTTTCTTTGGAATGGGTACAGATATAGATCTCTTCCATTCAGTTGCAGGTAGCTGTCTTCCAGATCTCTTGGCATAACTGAGTCAATGTCTCTAGCATGGTATCCATCTATTAAATGTTGCATCTTAGTAATGCACACAGGACTCAATTTGACAGTTAAAATCAGCAAATGTGTGTCTTTTTCCTAATTTCAGAAAGGCTTGTGGATAGAAGGATGAGTCTAAGGGCAAGGTGACCTTCTGGGGTAAGCTGTAGGAGCTTGCCAACAAGCTTTTGTGCACATGCTAAAGGCAAGCTGGTAACTCTGCTGCAGCCCACACACTCCTCTTTGCTTGGAGACCACCTGTGTGGCCAGCATCTGCTGAGGCCAACTGCTGAGGTCATCGTGACTTTGCCAAATACATCTACAAGGGTTGCATGTCAGGCCTCAGTGGCCTGGACATTTGGGGAGCCCTCTCACTTGGTTACTTAAGGCTGTGGCCTTGGCTGGAGCTGATGCCCCTTTCACTGAGGTAGGCAGGGTCTGAGCACCATTTATTGCATGCCATCTGTGCACATATCTGTGCTTCTATGGGAACTATTGCTTTTCTGTGGGCAAAACTGCACTAAATGATGAACTGCATGAACACCTGGGATAGCCAGGTTAAAACCTTACTTACATCCAGTTCACAACAGCTGAAAGCCAAAGGCATCAGGGTCAAAACCTGCCTGCCCTAACTAACATAGGCTTTTGGAAACTACCACCATAAGAATTTTTTTCCCACACACTAAATGCATGGACCCAAACCATGTTGCTCAGCCACATAGAAAGCCTGTCTATGAGTATATTCAGCTTCTCTACTTCTTTTATTTTCCTTTATTTGTTGCTATCTCTGCTTGGGTCTTAGTGGGAGGTAGAAATCAACACTCTCATTCTTCATGAATTTCCTTCCTAATCTAAAAAAAATGAGAAATAGATAGATTAGGAAGTGGCAAATTACTGTGTACGGATGTTCAATGGAACTATCAAACCTGTCCCACCACAATTGAGCTCCTTCAACCTTTTTTGAGAAAAAAGGACCAAGAGAGTAGGGAGACAGGGATTTCGTGAGGACATACTTTGGGGAGTGGTGCATGGGTTTTATCCCATCCCACTTCACCCATGGGAGGCTTGTCCATGTTGATGCAGAGGGCTTTCTAGAGGGTACAGGGAGAGCTTAAGCTATGATGCCTATGGATGAAGGGCACAGTGGATGGAGGTTTGCTGCATGCCTGGGAAGCCCAGAGGAAGACAGATCTGCTGAAGAACCACTGTCGCAGGAGAGGGAGGCGTCTGCTGATCCATGGGGATTGCCTGGTCTTCCAGTTTTATTTCCAGGGTCCAAGACATGTGAATGTTTCCCATGGATGAGATGTGGGTTCATGGGGAGTCAGTGAAAGTGGTCTTGTCCAGCAGAACGCACCCAGATGGGAGTGGGCTGGAGATGGGAGGATGGGTGGGAAGAAGCTGGAGGTGATGATTTCAGTGTTCAGGAAGGAACCCAGGCAATCAGCATCGTGAGTGGAGAGAAGGTGGACAGGTCACTTCATGCAATTCCTTCATAGGCACCGTATCATCAAGAGTGAGCAAGAAGCATTCTGCAATATCAGTGTAATAGTTGTCATGGTGATTGCCTGCGTAATGTGTGCAAAAGACTTAGTAGAGTGTTCTTCATTGTTGTTGTGTACTGTCGAGTTGGACCCCCAACTCATAGCGACCCCTCCTTGGGTTTCCAAGACAGTATCTCTACAGAAGTAGATTGCCCAACCTTCGTTCTGAGGAATGGCTGATGGGTTTGAACTACCAGCCTTCTGGTTAGCAGTCAAATGCCTTAGGCACTAAGCCACCAGAGCTCCTAGAGCATTGTTACTATCGATGAATAGTGCCAGCATTGTTAAAATTATATAACAAATGATAAGTGTGTTAGGGATATTGTTCCTATTAATTATTACACACACACTACCTCACTTCTAGCCAGTCATTTTGTATATACAGTCATTTCAGCTACATCATGGCATATGCATTCCTAAAAAATCACTGCACTATGCAGAATCATGCAGCACACACTACAGGGCTTATGAGCAACTTGGATTATGGGCACAATCCTCATAAAGTTCATCAATGATATGTTTAAAAAAATAAATAAATAAAAAGGAGAGATATAAACCAAAAAACAAACCCAGTCCACTGCCATCAAGTCAATTCCAACTCATAGTGACCCCTACTGGGTTTCCAACACAGTGATTCTTTACAGAACTAGATTGCCCAGTCTTCCTTCTGTGGAGTGACTGGTGGGTTTGAACCAACAACCTTCTGATTTTGCAGTCAAATACCTTAGGCATTGTGTCACCAGAACTCCCTAGCTTGTTTAATAAAAAAAAACGACAGCTCAATTTTCCACATGTGGTATGGTTAAGGAATACCTCTATACTCCACTCAACATGGTAGCTGAGTTTGCTTGTGGAAGTGGGCACTGGAAGGGTGGAAGCTTGTTGGTTATTAGGAAGCGGTGGAAGGAGGGTTGTATGACATCAAGCAGGAAGCTGTAACATCAGATGTGGAAGGTGTGGCTCAGGGTCATTGTGAGCTGTGAGTGTTGGCGCGTTTGGGTATGCTTATGTGGCTTGGTTCAGTTGAGCATTGTTTTCTGTGTCCCCCTAGTGTTGTTTTTTTTTTGTGTGTGTGTGGATGAAAGTGGAAATAAGCAAATGCAAAATCCGTGTTATCTTCCAACTTGTCTTTAATATCTTTTGCATTGAAATGGCTTTGTGTTTTCAAACCAAGCACCATAAAAGGTTCATATTTATGAACTCATGGGGACGACCATGTGTTACAAAGTAGAATTGCTCCATAGGTTTTTGTGGTAATCTGTATCGCGCTGGGTTCCAACTATCTATCTTTAGGCTAGTAGTTCAGTGCAAACCATTTGGGCCACCCAGGGACCACGGGGTTGCTATGAGTCAGAATTGACTCAACAGCAATAGATGTATTTACAAATCAGAAGCCCCATATTCCCTAGCCTGCTTTGAAATGGTGTCGTTTGTGACAATGTGATCTCCCAAATGCAACGGCTATAACCTTTGGATCGAGGTCATAAATGTTTGCCAGAAGAAATGTGTAAGAGGGAAGAGAGCTCTGGAGGCCCTTGTGAGGAGAGTGTTAAACAACCTCATAAAGTTACTCAACTCTCTGGCTAAATGATTTGTGAGGGCACAGACAATACCAAAAGGACGGGGAGTGTTGAAAGCAGGAAGGGGAAATGAAAGAGTCACTCTGACCAATTCTTAGACATGACAAAGGCAACAAGACTCACCCTACACCATTATGTGATGCTTTTTGAATCATAGTTAATTCCTTTTTTGTTGATTTTGCTGGAAACTGAGTCACAAGGGTCATAGGGAAAAACAATGCTCTTACTGAATCTATCAGCCAAAACCATCACCCAAACTTCTCTTATTTCAATATCAATTTAAAAGAAATTTTTACTTCCTTCTTTTCAGGTTGAGAAATAACCAAATATATCCATCCTAACAAAGAATATAAAGGCTTGTTGTGTTTTTAATGATTCAAATATTGAAAGAAAAGAACACATGAGTTATTTATAAATGCAGATTGTCATGGGATGCAGATGCCAAAATACAGCCTCACCAGCGCCATGTGAAACGCGGGAAAACAAGCTGACCATGCGTCCAGTGACTGCACATTCTTAAACCCTCACACCTGTGCAAAGATCAAAATTTGGTGCATTTCTACACTTTTAACTTTCCTTTTGTCTTTTTTGTGATTATTGTTGTTAGTGGGTGCTATCTATTTCTGGGACTGGAGATTCTTGGAGAACCAGGGCTGCTTTACTCGTTATGTTCCCATACTGGCAAAGTCCCAGCTGATTCTATCCACAATCAGACATTTCAGGGAAATATATTTGGGACGATGAATTCTTTGGCATGATGTAGCCAAGCAGTTGGTTGATTGACATTCTGATATTTGGTATCATGCGCCTAGTCATTTTTAGAACCAACTCTAAATAACTTTTCCCAGCATTTAGCAACTATGCTTTAGAAGGCATTCCAGAAATACTCCGGGAGAGTCAGCAGGTCCTCAATAGAGTCAGTCACTTGTTGGACTTCCTATCTTCCTGTGTTGTTTATTATATTACATCAGGATTTCAGGATCCTGTCTCTTATCTCCTTTCCTGGGAGCTCTGGTAGTGTAGTGCCTAAGGCACTTGACTGCTAACCAGAAGGCTGGTGGTTCAAACCCACCAGCCACTCCTCAGAAGGAAAGTGGGGCAATCTACTTCCATAGTGATATCACCTCAGAAACCTAAGGAGGGGTCGCTATGAGTGGGGTCCAACTTCACGGCACATAACAACAATAACAATCTCCTTTCCTAATCTATGGGGTCTAACAAGGATTAGTCTGATCTTGATCTCTTCTGTTTTGCCAAGATCTAGCACAGTACTGAATACAAAGCAAGGTCTCTGTTAGAAAACAAGAATGTAACACAGCCACCAGTCAGTCACCCTTGAGTCGGCCCGTCTCATGGCGACCTCCTGTGTGCCAGACCACAACTGAGCTCCACGGGGTTTCCAGTGGTGGGGTTTTTGGAAGTATATTGCCAGAACGTTCTTCCAAGGCACCCTGAGTGGGCTCGAACTGCCAACCTTTTTGTTAGCAGCCAAGCAAATGAATCATTTGCTGCATCCAGGGACAAGGAATTTGTTACAGAAAAGATAGGACTGAACTGTCCCAATCTGGCTTTTCATTGATTGAAATAATCGGATAGTAGCTAGACCCTCTTACCATGTTAGCTCTTACAAGCTCAGAAAGGGAAACATTCTGGAGTTTAATTCTTCTGCATTTTTAGTGGACTACCCACCAGCCGCTCCTCGGAAGGAAGGTTGGGCATTCCTACTTCCGTAGTGATACTGCCTCAGAAACCCAAGGAGGGGTAGCTATGAGTCGGGGCCGATTCGACGGCACTTAACAACAACAACAACAACAAATGTCAGTTTAGGTCACTGTGAATGAATACGTTAGGTTAGGAACTTCAATCCAATGTTGCTATTTTTATTTGGACTATTGCATATTCTTAAATTGCATTTTATTTATTTCTGAACTTTTTATTATGATTTGAATGAACATTTACAAAGCAAATTAGTTTTCCTTTCAACAATTCATACACATTTTGTTTTGTGACATTGATACAGTCCCCTCAGTGTGCGAGCACTCTTTCTACTTCCTGCTGTGTTTATCATGTCCACTCGACCTTCTTTCCTATCCATTCCTGACTTCTGAGTCTGATCCTCCCTGCAAAGGTGCCCTTCTGATCTCCTTTGGCAGATTGTTCTAAGGAGTAGGGAGACTTCCCTAACGTTATGTTCACCCCAGAGACCTATTGTTTGGCTGAGAGTTGAGCCATGGGGGTGAGTCCAGTTCCAGGCTTGCAAGGCTATCTAAGGGCCAAAATGTCAGGGTTCCACCAGTCTCTATCAGACCAGTAAGCCTGGTCTTTTAAATTGCATTTCAATACTTTCAAAATACAAATGAAGCAGATTAGTATAGAAGTAACTTCCTCTGTTTCCTACTAAACTACTCCAAAGTTAAATTCAATCTTTATGTTTACAAGTCTCATCTGCACTGGCCTAGCATCACCAGTTTCCTAGGGAACCCTGAAAAAGCCATCTTCACATAACTTAATATGCCCACTATTGGAATGCAGCCACCTCTGGGGAAAGGCAGAGCAGCTGTTTTGCTGCTTCATAGCAACAGTTCACAACAGTGTGGGAGGGAAACAAAGAAGAGCTGAACACTTACATTCAACTGCCCTGGGGAGGGTGAGCTACCAGGGCAGAAGATAGTAATTTAGATCTGAAGGTATCTAATTAGTCAACAGACCTGCTCCAAAGGGGAACACAGTGAATTTTTCATGAAATCAAGACAATTGGTCTTCAGTTTCAACTTCTTGTTGAAAGGCAAAGATACAGATTTAAATTCTATCATTCAGAGTCCTGTTTTAAATATACTACCAAAGAAGGCATTGTTTTTTAATTAATAATTTTTATTTTTAAATAAAACCACAGGAAGAAGGCCAGTGAGAAAGAATAAAATCCACTGAATTATGTTTTTATAATTCCTACCGTTTTCCCAAAAGTTCATAGCCTTTCACTAATCACAGCATTTCTAGAATTGCCAAAACCCAAATGGCAATTCTTTCCTAACTGGCTTGCTTCCTCTTTAGCACAGAAACAAGCTCCATACTAACAGAAGTCATTCTTTGAACTATGATCCATAAAATTTGGGCTAGAAAATGAAAAGGTCATGTCAAATTTGCAAACAGTAAAAGGAGAATAGTGGAGTAGAAAGGATCAAGACCTCCGTTGAACGCTGTGTAGTTTGTGCTCTTACAAGGGGGGGGAAATGAGAGCTTAAAATGCAACTCAGTTTCCCTGGCCTCACTGTGCACCCAGGAGCCAGGATGCTACCCCCAGAAGGGGCACCTTTTCTCAGCACAAAGGCGCCATCTGTTGGCCAAGCCAACAGAAGGGCAGCTTTCCTTTGGGGGTCGTTGTTGGCCTGGCTGGATTCATAGGGTCGCTGTGAGTGGGAATTGAGTCAAAGGCAATGGGTTTTGGTTTTTGGGCTGACATGGAGCAGCAGCGTGGTTTTCTAGAGGAAGCCCTCCAGGGAGTGTCAGAGCTGGAGGGTGATGGGGGCGTGGCCAGAGATGATCTTACATAAGCCCTTCATATGTGGACATGCAAATAAAAAACAGGGCTGATTGGCTGTGTAATTTGCGGAGTCCTTTGCAAAATAAAAATAGGACATTCCTGGTTCATAAATAAGGAAAAAGTGCTGTTACATGCACAAAAATATAAAGTTTTTTTCCTTTTTTATTTTGTGATATCTTTCAACTTGCGATAGTGTTTTTTATTTGCTCAGTATTATATATTTAATGTGCTTAAAAAAAACTGAAAAATTTTAATTAGCACGCATTTCACTATTCCTTTTGATGTTGTACAATGGCAGTTTTAAATGAAAATGGAAGAGCAGTTACTGGCTTACAGAATCACCAACAGTAAAGTTCCTATTTTGTAGGTCATGCATGCCATTGTGGTGTTGTAGTTAGGTGCTGTCAAGTTGATTCTGACTCATGGTGACCTTCTGTGGCAGAGAAGAACTGCGCATAGGGTTTCCTTGGAGTAATCTTTGTAGGAGCAGATCACCAGGTGTGTATCCCACCGAGCTGCTGAGTGGGTTCAAAATGCCCATTTTTTGAGGAGCAGCCGGGGGCTTGACCGTTGACACTACCAGGGCTCCTCACCTGTGTATATGTTTCCTTCTTAATGGATTAGTGGAAACTGCAAAAAACAACTCTTGTTTGATTTTACTTCTTTATACACACCTTCTATCAACACTCCCTGTCTTCTGCTTACTGGTGACGAAAGTAGAGCTCAAAGGAGAAGGAACTATGGGTACCTCTATCTTCCCATTTTTCTCATCCTTTTCAGCATAAGTGATTGGCTGGTGCAGGGAAGTAACAGGAGTAAGAAAGGCTATGATAGGTCCCTTGGTCATTGATGTCTCCTAGACTCCATTACCTTCTTTCTGGGTCTGAATGCAGTTTCTGTTTGAATGGCAACTCCAGCTTCTTAGAGTCCTTAGGTTCGCTTCTACTCATTTGTGGATGAAACATGAGCACCCTGTACCCTTGAATCTCTGCACTCTCACACATCTGGATTCCATTCGAATTTCTTGTCTTGAGGCATCATGGTGTTACAGGTGAATGAGGCACTGAGAACATGTAGTGGGTATATATATTGCCAAGGAGCCTTGGTGGCACGATGGTTAAACACTTGGCTTCTGTTGGGGTTCCCTAGTGCCGCGCTAACAGTAGGTACCAAAATGGGATGGCTTGAACAAACAGGAGTTTATTCTCTTACAAGTCCAAGTCTCTTTAAGTCCGAGTTCAAAGTGCCGGGCTCTAGGGGTTGAGTGAAAGCCCCTCAACCTTGGGCTTCAGCTCTGCCTCCTGTTCCTGGCTCACTGAAGCTAGAGGTTTTCTTCACTCAGACAGCTGCTGGCTGCTGAGACTGACAAGCTTAAGGTTGACAAATAAAAAGGCACAGTCCCAACATCACCAAACCACATGGCAGGCATTAACTCAAACTCATTGAAAGTCCCAAGATCAGCAGAGCATGGCAGGCTGGGTTCAAGCATGCCATAAGCTAGAGACCATTCCCAAAGCTGCTTCTTACATGTGGGAAGCAGACCACATAACCAAAGCAGCTACTCAGCTGCTCCAATAAGATTCCACCATGGAGTTAATTACCAATCTCACCACAGGGAATAACTACATTCAGCTGCACAGCCATTCAACCAGGCCCAGCCAAGTTGACACAATTTAACCACCACAGCTGCTAATGGAAAGATTGATGGTTTGAACCCATCCGATGGCTCCATGGAACAAAAGACCTGACAGATGGCTCTAGTAAAGGCTACAGCCAAGAGAAACCTCTGGTGCAGTTCTACTCTGTCACAATAGGTTCCTATTAGTTGAAATCAACTCTAAGGCACCTAGTAACAACATATCACTTGTGCATATCAACATATCTCCTGCGCAATGGAAGGTATGTTCCATTGTCCCATTGGATTTCACTTGCAAAATACAAGTTCAAAGATCAAATGATTAAGAATTTCAAGAGAGTGACAACAGAGAATTAAACCAATCTCTTCTGAGTGCAAAGCCTTGTTTGACTGCCTAGGCCATGTGTTCATGAAGCAGGTACTTACTAGGACATTAATTGATTTGCCTAATAATCAGACAGGAACGTCTTCCAGCTTTGGTCATTTCCAAGCATTAACTTTGGCCCACTCTTGTTTAATAAAGTGACCCTTCTGATAATTCTTCAGTATTACTATTAGATCAAAGAATGATTGGGTATAAATGTTTGGAGAAACAAGGATGCTGTCATTAACTGAGACACTAGACAGTAACCAAACACTGTAATGAATGTAAATACTATTAAAAAAAAATTAAATAGGAGACACCTTATTAAATGTAATAATACAGAGTACAGCATTGAGTTGAAAGATTTGTTTTTATCCCTATAGTAGTTTATAGTAAACCCAATGGGTTTCCGGCAGTGGATTGGTTGGTTGGTCAGTAGTCTATACTAAGGAGCTCTGGTGGTGTAGTGGTTAAGGCATTTGGCTGTTAACCAAAAGGTCCAGTGGTTCAAACCCACCACCCACTTCATGGAAGAAAGATGAGACTGGGTTTACAGCTTTGCAAACCCAGTGGGAGTTGCTATGAGTTGGAATCAACTTAATGGCAGTGAGTGTAGTTTGGTTTGGAGTTGGTCTATTGTAAAAATTTATAATATGTCATCAGGATTATCAGAGGAAAGAAGTTAAGATGAGAATAACATTTCTCTGGTTTTCCTTGACTAGAAAATTTTGAAGACCGAGTTTTTTTTGTTTTTGTTTTTTGAAGGACTTCATAAAGTGTTAACAGAGTTATTGCCACCTGGATTAGGGGAAAATATAAATTCTAATAAACTCAAAGAATCCAAAGCACAAAGACATACTGATCTCAGTGAAGACAGTATTAGGATGAGAAAGGGATAGAGAAAGGAAGGGAGGGGAGAGACTGGGAGAACCAGAGAACTGGCATGTGAGCAGGGTGGTGTGTGCGTAGTTCTGTTAATTCTGAACGCTTCACAGTTGGAATCAGGACTTCATGTGGCTAGCACAAGCAGGGAGAATGCTAAATGATGGCCTCGTAGTGTTAAAAGCCTCAAGAAGAGTTTAGAACATGCAGTTCTGAGTAACAGTGGAGTTGGGCAAGCTAATCAACAAGCTATTGTGCAGTTATGTAATGGAATTGATTAGAGAACTTGACTTTACCCTTGAACCACATGACTGCTTCCAGATCATCCTTGGGGCTACTAATATGAAAACTGAAAGTCCTTAATGACCATTTTGCCTCAAATATGAACAGTCCCATCACAGCTGCCTCATTATTTCACACGAAGCTATCAAATTATTATTATTATTATAACTTGCGAACATGAAGAGGATTTTCCTAGATGATTCTTTTGCCAGTGATCACGTTCACCTTTGCACATAAAACAGCTACAAATTAGATGTCTTGTTTTCCCAGAAGCAATGTTTTCATTACTATTAATATGAATAGCTACTTTTATTAATCCCAGACAAAGATGTTAAAAAGACATCATTGGAGAATATTGAGGATTTTGTTTTGCCTTGTTTTATCCAATGATGATGATCTGGAAGAAAACACTTTTTTTTTTTCTTTCTATGGAATTAAATTACTTGAACCACCACCGCAGTCAAGTCCCCATACTTTGGCAGAGGTCCATGTGCTAATGGCACTAAACAGAATTCATTAAAATTAATAACTGATGTGGGGAAGTCATGCTTCTCAAAATTAGTAGCAACTTTTTCATATGTATACTTTCCTTTCTAATGAGTCTACATTTTAAAAGTCATGCTATTTTAGAGGGCATCACACCCACCAAGTCATATCAAGTTATACTGTGTCAACCAGAAAATTCTGAGACCAGTGGACATGCACTGAGCGTTCTGAACCCACTTGTGGTTGCTAGGTGCCGTCGAGTCAGCTCTGACTCACAGTAACCCTCTGTACAGTGGAATGTAACCCACCTTGACAACTTTAATTCCTTGATGCCACTTGCTCTCAAAGTTTCTCCTAATTTGTCCTGCTCTGAGTCATTATTTTGGAAAGTTGTGGGGAATGGTAGTCCACCCTGCACCTGTCTCATCTACACAGTACACCTTGATTGACTGGCCTCAGTGTTGGACAAGTAGGCATGGGACCCTCCACTCATATATCAGGTTATTATTCTCTTTGTGGGGAACAGAGTAATTGGTTTTCCAGAAAGTTGGCTGCCTTTTATCTGCTCCCTTCTTTCTTTATGGAACTAAGAATGCAGCTTATTCAGCTATTTGAACAGTTTAGTCTGTGATTGTAAGGCTTGAGAAATTTGAGGACCAATTAAAGTTGTTTTTTGTTTTGAAGAATAAAAATATAAATATCTAACATTATTGCCTTAGGAAAGTTTTCTCCAGAACCTAAAATTATGCATAAAAAGCCAGTTATTTTCCTGAAAAAGAAAAACAACCACTATCACTTCTAGGATATGCATTTTAAAATTTTAATTATAATTAAATCTTAAGTCAGTTAATTTATCCTTAGATTATAACTTACATATTTAAATTAAAAATGTATTAGACAGCCATTACAATTGATAAATGGAACACTCCATTATTCAGTAAAAACATTACTCAGTCAGTAGGTGTCCCTCCTTTCACCTACTAAGGAAGCAATGGTATACATTAGTTTGATTTTACTGATAGAAGATACATGGCTGAAAAGTTAATTCTCTAATCCACTCTTGTATTTATTTCATTTGTGTGTGTGGACTGGTTAGAATACCCTGATAATTGCTTACATGATCAATAGCAACATGAGCTCAGTCTGGGCTTTCAGTGAAGGTTGCTTCTGTTTGTCTGATTAGAGTATTGATTTAACCTCAATAGCAGGAACTCTCCCAGCTCCATCCTGGCAGGCTAGTGCAGTGTAAGCAGCATCTTTTACTCTTGCGTCAAGTAAGGAAGCTGCATCACCCCTGCACCAGACTGGGACTTCTTCAAGAGAGAACTTGCTGTTCACGTATGTCAGTCTTATTACTCAGAATCACAAAAGTAAGACTTTGAGGCCACTTGAAATATGCCTAATATAGAAAGGATTTCTTGCAGTAACTCAAGTTCTGGTTACTTTGAGAGTCATGGACACTAAGAGTAAGAAGGCAACATTTCAAATGTCTGTAAAATGGCTCCTTGGGTTGGGAATCACTGTTCCTAACCTGCAGAGTTAGAAAGGGCTATTTTCCTAATCTTTATTGTAAAATCACACACATGTTGTATGCAACTACTGGGTATCATATTTATTAATCATATGCTTGTTCATGAGGAAACTCTTCCCAACGCCTCCATGTCCAAGGAGAGTTGCTTTAAAAGGTGATGGTTTTCTTACCATCGCCAATTATAGTCAATCTGTATGCTGAGCAAATCATCTGGGAAGCTGGACTACATGACTACAGCCTTCAGTATGGATTACACCTCAACATAAAGAAGACAGAAATTCTTATAACTGGACCAATAAGCAACATCATGGTAAATGGAGAAAATATTGAAGTTGTCAAGGACTTCATTTTACTTCGATCAACACCCATCAAAGCAGCTGTCAAGAAATCAAATGACATTTTGCAATGGGTAAATCTGCTGCAAAAGATCTCTTTAAAATCTCAAGGAACCAAGGTATCATTTTGATAACTAAGGTGCTCCTGACCCAACCCACTGTATTTTCAGTCACTTCATATGGATGTGAAAGCTGGACAGTGAAAAAGGAAGACCAAAGGAGAATTGATGCATTTGGATTATGGGGTTGCTGAGAACAATGACTAGACCATGGGCTGCCAGAAGAACAAGCAAATGTGTCTGGGAGGAAGTACAGCCAGAGTGCTCCTCAGAAGCTATGTCCAGCGAGGACGGTGAGAGTTCATCTTGCTTGCTTTGACATGTTCTCAGGAGGGACCAATCCTTGGAGAGGGACATCATACTTCATAAAGCAGAGAGTCAGCTGAAAAAAAAGGAAGACCCTCAATGAGACGGATTCAAACAGTGGCTGCCAAAATGGGCTTTAGTATAACAACAATTGTGAGCGTGGCCCAGGACAGGGCAGTGTTTATTGCACGTATGTATGTATGTATGTAGGGTTGCTATGAGTTGGAGCAGATTCAGTGGCACCTAACAACAACAACAACAGCCAATCACAAGCTCTTTGATTTCAACGCTCTTACCAGTTCAGTTCAAGCATCATAATTGCCCACAAACAGCTGAAGCTTCCAGGAAACCAGGGAAAATTGAAGCCAGGGGTCATGAGAGGGTAAGAAGATGGGATAGAGACGGGGAGTCTAAATTAAAGTTTGTTAGGAGAAAAATCTGTTTGTTAGGTCATAACTTGATCCTTTCTAAATAGTGACAGAATGATGGAACCACTTGGGAGAAAACATACACTCACATGGAGACAAAATCTGAAAGCTAAGGTGGTAGAACAACTGAATAGAAAAATCTGTAATTTTGAATTTAAAAGATTAAAAAGACCCGAGTTTAAATTTTAGCTCACAGTTTTCCTAGGTGATTTTGAATGAATTAGAATTCTTTTTGCCTTTTAGCTAGACTCTTCCTCTGCATCACTTCTTTAGGAAAGGGAGCACTTTTTTAGTGATTTACTCTATGTTACTTGTTATTCTTGTTGTTATTTGCTCTATGTTACTAGATCCTGAATATTCTGGAAAAAACATGCAGTAGATTAATGGAGAGAAGGGTTATTTAGGCCACAAGCACAATGCTACACTGCCCCCTTGTGGTGGCATGGAATTTGGCAGCCACATTATTTTTTTCCTAGGAGCCCTGGCGGTGCAGTGGTGAAGTACTCAGCTGCTAACGGAAAGGTTGGTGGGAGAAGGCTGTGACAGTCTGCTTCCGTAAAGATTGCTGTTGTCGTCAGGTGCTGTCTGCTTGGCTCCGACCTGTAGTGAGTCCGTGTGAAACAGAGAGACACACTGTCCAGTTCTGTGTCATCCTCACAATCATTGCTAGGCTTGAACCCATGACCACAGCCGCTGCGTCAATCCATCTCACGGAGGGTCTTCCTTTTGCATTGACCCTGTACTTTGCCAGCATGACATCCTTCTTCAGCGACTAGTCCCTTCTGACAAAATAATCAAAGTATGATTCTAGGAAAATAAAGATTACAAACTAAGGTAAAGATCACCGCCTTGGAAAGCCTATAGGGAGGTTCTGCTTTGTCCTATAGGGTTGCTATGAGTCAGAATTGACTCAACCACAAGAGGTTTATTATTTTTTTCAAGTGTAATGAATTTTATGCTAATTTCAGGACACCAACACACTCTTATCTCCAAATAAATGAAACAAACAAACAAGTAGAAAAAACAGAGCATTTTTTAAAAAAATATAGTAGCATATGCATTATTCAGCTACTTGATGCTCTCTTTTTGCAGATGAACTGATGCAATCTTCATTCCCTGAGAAACCCCTCAGTGGATGATTTTAACACCATTACTTCAGTGCTTCCTGTATTTTAGGCACTGGAGACATACAGCTTAACAAAATCGTGTTTCTGTCCCCGAGGAACTCAAGAGGTCATTCAGGGGGATATCACTGCCGAGCACAAGCTATGGGCAGTGATGCCATAGAAATCCTCCAGCCAACATCCCAGCTCAGTGGTGCCCTCAGAGCAGAATCAGAGAAAGAGAAAACGCTAGACATGAATCTGTAAAGGTATGTACACATTAGCCAGATAGAGGAAAACTCAGGAGAGTAGGGGCAGCAGAAGAAATGGAATCAAGGAGGAAATAGCATAGAGGGAAAGTCGTGGGAAGCTGTCATTGTTACGTCCATTGAGTCGGTTCCAACTCGTAGCGACCCTGCGCACAACAGAGCAAACCGAACACTGCCTGGTCCCGTGCCATCCTCATAATCCTTGCTATGCTTGTGCCCATCCTTGCAGCCACTGTTTCAATCCATCTTGTTGAATGTTTTTCTCTTTTTTGCTTACCCTCTACCTACTACAATATCCTTCTCCAGGAAATGATTCCTCCTGAAAATATGTCCAAAGCACGAGACTTGAAATCTCAACCCTGGCTTCTAAGGATCACTCCGGCTGTACTTCTTCAAGCCAGATTTGTTTGTTCTTCTGGCAGCCCATGGTATGTTCAAGATTCTTTGCCAACACCATACTTCAAAGGCATTGATTCTTCTATGGTCTTCCTTACTCATTGTCCTTTCACAAGCATATGAGACTATTGAAAACGTAGTAACTTGAGTCAGGCATACCCTAGTCTTCAAAGTAACAACTTTGCTCTTTAACACTTTAAAGTAGTCTTTTGCAGTAGCTGTGCCCAATGCAGTACATCATTGCATTTCTTGACTGCTGCTTCCATGAGCGTTGATTGTGGATCCAAGTAAAATTAGATATTTGACAACTTCAGTCATGGGTAGAGACAAGAAAAAATAACTTTCTTTCCATTCTCAATATATTAACCACTCATGTGCCAGACATTCTTCTAGATGCTAAGATACCATAGTGGATAAGACAAACGTGGTCATGGTCAACATGAAAATTACATTTCACAATGGACCTGATACAAATGAAATGAATGTAATAAAGGAGGAAGTAGACTGTGCTACAGCAAAGGGATTTGGCCGTATTCAGAAGACCAGAAACATCAGAAAAGACTGCCATGAAGGAGTGAAAAAAACTTAATTTCAAGAGTAAAGGAAGAATGAGGGTTAACCAGGTGAACAGGGAAAATGTATAGACATCTAGTCACTGGGAACAGTGAGCCCCAGAGCTGTGAGTTTATACCACCTTTCTTTCTACCAAGGAAGAAATGTTCTACATGGAATGGTCCTGAAGTGGGGGCAGTTGAGGAAACCTGAGTGTGGATTTGGCAATACTGTTGTGAGACCTCTGAGAGCTCTCCAGGTGGAGAGATGTCCAAGGGAAGGTTAGGTATCCAGGTCTATGGCTCAGGCAGACGCTACAGAATGGAGGTGTATGTTTGTGAGTTACACTTAATGATCATCATAATCATGAAATTGATTTCACTGCTTGTGAATAGCCTTAGAATGAGAGAACCCTTAGATGTACCAGCAGCATGTGTGGGATGAGTGGATGGAGAGAAACTCCTAAAGGAGACCCAAGAGGGCCTGGAAAAGTCAAAGGGGAATCAACATGTTTAAGGTTCCATAAGCCAATACTATTCTCAGGAGGGAGGGTGTTGTGTTCCAAGTTGTGAAGAAGTCCAGCAGTAGAAGGACCACAACGTTCCTATTACTTTGAGTGCAATAGATATTATCTTAGACATTGGCAAAGTCATTATTTGTGGAGTAGAAAAGAAGAAAGCTATTGGAGGAAGTTAAGGGTGGAGCTGGGAGCAGTGAAATGACCACAGTTGGGAGGAAACTATTGAAAGTTGTCCAATCAGTGAAGTCAGACACAGTGAGTTGCAGCTTGGCTCCAGTGAACACTCAGAGGAGTAGCCAATCAGCAATCAGCTGGCCCAGTCGCTGCACTTCCTAAGCTGACATTAACTCCCTCCTGCCTTTTGGGCAATCCTACTTCCGTAGTGATACTGCCTCGGAAACCCAAGGAGGGGTCGCTATGAGTTGGGCCGACTCGACGGCACATTACAACAACAACAAAGCCTTTGAAACATGGCTCCACCTTCCCCAGAAACCTGTATGAAACAAACTCCCTGCCTTGCAACCAGGAAAATCGTGCCTAAGGGGCATGCTCTTGTTATTGGGTGCCGTTGAGTAGATTTTCAAATCACAGTGACCCTATGGGACAGAGTAGAATTTCCTCACAGATCTTCCAAGGTTGTAATCTTAAAGGAATCAGACTGCCTCATTTTTCTCCCAAGGAGCAGATGGTGGATTCCAACTGCTACCCTTCTGGTTAGCAGCCACTTTCCATTAACCACTCCTTCCCTTACTTAAGGAAACAGCAAACTCATCTTTTCCCCTCTAAATGTTGAATCATGCTTCCTCCTTCAATACCGTGTAATTCTTCTAACACTTATTTCTGTGGATGCTGTGTGGCTTTGAAGAGGTCTGCTCTTTCTTAGGGTTTTCTTTCCCCCACCCCCAGCAGATTTCATTAAAGAATCCATCCTTCCCCAGGTGTTTAACGCTCTTCTTTATCATAAACTAAATCTCCACATATGCTCGATTCAATCCAAAGCAGTTGATAGTGGTCTCTCTGTACACTTTCAAGATTTTTATTTTTTCCTTATCGTCAAATGTCGAATTGCCACCAAATTAACTGTTCTGTTTTCTTACAAGTGAAATCTCTGTTACACAGCCCAAGAATTTAGAAATCAAGTTATGTGATACAGTTAGGAGAAATTGGTTTCTTTAGTCTTTAATGTAGGATCAAGGAGCCCTGGTGATGAATTGGTTAGCATCTCTGCTGCTAAACAATAGATCAGTCCTTCCATTCCCCCAGCAGCTCTGTGAGAGAAAGATAAGGTAGTCTGTTTCTGTGAAGATTTCAGCCTTGGAAACCCTGCGGGACACTTTACTGGTCCTGTAGGGTGACTGTGAGTCAGAACAGACTGCACGGCAATGGGGTCTGGGGTACTGGTAGAATCTTTACAGATTTTCTCTTGGATTGTGAAACGGTTTTGGAAAATACCCTTAGGCTTGCTCATGGAAAACAGTGCCACAACAGATGTATTGAAAAGAGCACTAATCGCAGTCCCAGGAGCTCTGGTGGCACAGTGCCTGAGGCACTTGACTACTAACCAGAAGGCTGGCAGTTCAAACCCACCAGCCACTCCTCGGAAGGAAGGTTGGGCAATCTACTTCCGTAGAGTTGTTGTCGTTACATGCCATCAAGTCGGACCGACTCATAGCAACCCCTCCTTGGGTTTCCGAGGCAGTATCACTACAGAAGTAGATTGCCCCATCTTCCTTCCGAGGAGTGGCTGGTGGGTTTGAACCGCCAGCCTTCTGATCATCTAGAGAGAGAGAAAAACTACCACGGACAACAGAGTTTAAGACTCTAGCTATGAATCCATATCTGGGCTCTGAATTTTTTTTTAAACATGGGCTCATTTCTTCTGACCTCCTTAAATATATCATTTGTTGCTTCCTCCCTGTTAAATTCTTCATTAAATAGCAACTTGGCCATGTAGCACTTTCTCTTCAAGGCCACTGTTAGCCCCAAGGAGTCACAGTTAGAAGTGCCCCAAGGCCAACCTGAAATGAACAAAGGGATGTTTGTGCCAGATTTCT
This sequence comes from Orycteropus afer afer, assembly GCF_000298275.1. Taxonomy (NCBI): domain Eukaryota; kingdom Metazoa; phylum Chordata; class Mammalia; order Tubulidentata; family Orycteropodidae; genus Orycteropus; species Orycteropus afer. The sequence goes on along the minus strand of NW_006921605.1, from coordinate 12,342,800 downwards.
CTTTAAATGGACTCGGCACCTTTTCAATCAGCTGAGCACTATCCTCTCCCAAACTTTATGAGCATCTTTTCTTGAAAAGGCTTGCATGAGAGTGTGGTGGTTCACTGTCTCACTGTCTTGTTGCTGTTGTTTTGTTGCTGTCCACATAATTGTGGGACGGTATAATAACCCGGCTCATTAAAGAGAAGGAGCGTATCAGAAGAGCCTAAAGGGACGTGATAAGAGTGCGTGCGATGCGGGATGCCGGGTTGGCTCCTGGGACAGAAAAAGAACATTAATGCACAAACTGGTGGAATTCGGATAAAGTCTGAAATCAGTCAATAGCCATGTTGTTGTTGTTATGTGCCGTCGAGTCAGACCCGACTCATAGCGAGCCCTCCTTGGGTTTCCGAGGCAGTATCACCACAGAAGTAGATTGCCCCATCTTCCTTCCGAGGAGTGGCTGGTGGGTTTGAACCGCCAGCCTTCTGGTTAGCAGTCAAGTGCCCTAGGCACTGTGCTACCAGAGCTCCAAATAGTTGATAGGAATATATCAATGTTGGTTTCTTAGATTTGGCAAAAGTACCATGGAAGAATAAGATGTTAACATTAGACAAAACTGGAAGAGGTGTATCCGAAACGTTCTGCATTATCTCTATAATTTTTCTGTAATTCTAAAGTTTTCCAAAATAAAATGCTTATTTTGAATAATTGAAAATGAAACCTTAAAAATAGCTGTAGCTTTCAATAAATGTATCGAAGCGATTTTCCGACGTATTCTTCCGTTGTTACTTCTAAAATGAGGTTAATGTATTCATTGTTCTGTTGACTGTACCTAGCATATGGAAAATGCTCCCGAAATATTTGTCAAGTTATCCAGTAATTTTCCTTAGTTTTCACCATGAGAAAAAAAGTGTATTCTGCAGAGCAACCACCAGGTGGCAGAATCGGCACATCAGAAAGAGTTTCTTCTGCTGTAGGAGGTAAAACTACGGTTTGAAAACACTTGACATTTGGAAAATGTTATGATATGACGTTATTATATATATGGTAAGAGGAGGAATTCTCAGTATTGGGATGAAGATCAAGAAAGATATAAACTGGCTGTGGACAGGACTCCAGGATACCGAGATATCCAGAAATAAAGCGGAAAGCATTCCAGCCCTTGATTTAAACATTTCCAGACGCGAATCGGAACAGATAGCACATCTGGAGAATGAACGGACATCTATCTTTCCCCAGACAGAAGTGTGGCATGCAATGTCTGAAGCTAGCAGGGCATGGAGAGCCGAGATACTCAGCAAGCACAGCGCTGTCAGGGCGGCAACGCGGGCCGGGCGGGTTAGGCCCTGGAGCCCTTCCCCTGAATCCTGCCATATAAAGCCCAACCCGGTTCCTCCCGCCGCGTTGCTCATTGCACCTTCCACCATTCAGGAAATAAATGCCTGTCTAATAATATCAGCTAATGTAAAATGCAACCAGGAAGGCAACTTACAAAAACAAAACAAATTTAAAAAAGGAATCGGAATGTCTCCTCTCTTACAGAAGAGCTTCCTTTGTAGTTAGCAGTCCATTGACTTGATCTGTTTGCTTGAATTAGCAGGCATTCCTGGTGTCTTGGATGCTACACTAGTCAAATCCTCTGCTCTGTGTATAACTCTCAATAAAGATCAATACGCTTAAGAAGATTGTCTTAAACACACAAAGTGCAATCTTGTGATTGACTTGTAATTTGAGAACTACCTACTGACTTTCTGCTTGGTACTACCTTAGGGAACTGCCAAGGGTACTAAAATGAACAGGTAATAATGCAGCCTCATCCGTTTTCTGAGGTACACCAGTTTTTCTATGTGTCAGGTGTCAAGTACATCTTTACAGGGTTTTTTAATGAAAAGATGCTAGAGGTCTGAGTGATATGACCGTCCCAAACGTAGCGCTAACCCACAAACGAGGAGAAGGTCATTCCACGGGAAACAGAGGTGGCCTAACATCAGTCATTCAGAAAGGGCCTCTCCAACGGTAACAGACTTCCCTGCTGGGGACTGATGACACTGAACTTCTCTATTCCTACACACAGTGTAACTTGATTTTATTTTCACTTTTTTTGTACACATATTCTCTAAATTAAATTTGGGCAAAGTTTGAGTAACATTTACCACATGTCCACATATACGATGATGATACAAATCTTTAAAAAAATGCATTTGGTTGCAAACTACCACTCTCCCTTTTGTAATCTTATTCTCTTTGTGTCCCTACCTACTTAACTGATATTCTGGTTATTTGGAGCAAAAATTCTAGTAAGTGCATTGCCAGGCCTTACACTACTAGCCCTTATTGTTGTCAGCTGCTGTGGACTCAGCCTGCCACTTGCTGTGACCCCATGCCCAGCAGAACACAGTGCTGCCAGGTCCCTGACAGCCCGTCAGGGATTAGGGATCGGGCCTCTGCGATGCATAGGATTTTTACCGGCTGAGTCCCAGACGTTGATTGGCAGGCCTTTCTTCCCAGTCTGTTCAGTCAGGAAGCTCCCCTGGAACTTGATCAGCATCAGGCTGCCACTGACAAATGGGTGGTGAGGCTCCACATGAAGTGTATTGGGTGGGATTTGGACCTGGGCCTCCTGCATGGACAGGGAGAACTCTGCCACTGAGCGGGCACTGCCCTGAGGTCCATGGTGAGAAGGCACTTTGCCAGGAAGGCAGGCTGCTCCATGAGTCTCTGCTTACCAGTTTCTTGGCGTAGTGCCTAAGGCATTTGACTGCTCACCAGAAGGCTGGTGGTTCAAACCCACCAGCCACTCCTTGGAAGGAAGGTTGGGCAATCTACTGCCGTAGTGATACCGCTTCGGAAACCCAAGAAGGGGTCGCTATGAGTCAGAAATGACTCGATGACATATCATCCATCCATCCCTCCTGGTTTCTCTATATTTAATCAACATGTACAGTTACAAGCAAATTCCTCAATGGCCCTTAAAATTTTAGTAAAAGAACCTCGAAGCTGAGGACTCAGAAAGATAAAGTGCTGTAGACACGTAGGAGCTATTTGGCCAGGCAGGGCTCGGTGGTAGGAGGCCTTACAAGTGGACATCTTTGGATCTACCTAATGGTTAAAGGAGGAGCTCTGGTAGCATAGTGCCTAAGGCACCTGACTGCTCACCAGAAGGCTGGTGGTTCAAACCCACTGGCCACTCCTTGGAAGGAAGATGGGGCAATCTACTTCCATAGTGATACTCCCTCAGAAACCCAATGATGGGTCGCTGTGAGTCAGGTCTGACTTGACGGCACACAACAACAACAACAACAATGGTTAAAGGAGCCCTGGTGGATAAGCACTCAGCTGCTAATGGAAAAGTCAGCTGTTCAAACCCACCAGCTGCTCCAGGTGTGAAAGATTTGGCAATCTCTGAAAAGGATGGCAGCCTAGGAAACCCTATGGGGCAGTTCTACTCTGGCCTGGAGGGTTGCCGAGAGTCAGAATCAGCTCAACAGTACACAATGCCATCACCACCTAACGGTTAGCACTGGAGTAAGAGAAACGAGCGAGACCCTCACTGAACTATTCATTGCGAGGAGTGAGATTCTGGGAGCGTGGCTGGAGGCCCCGTGGTGGTGTGATTCCTCTACGTGCATGCTTTACAAATAAAAGGAGGAGGGCATAGGTCTAGGAGTTTGTGTTTATTTGATTTGATTTTTGCAATTGTTTTCTTCTTTAAAATAGAGTATTTTTATTACTTGATGACATATCTCAAATCATGATTATCAAACATAGGATAAAAGAATATTTCAGTCCCTCATTTACATTGGGAAATAGGTCAAGGTGGGCTTATGGATACACAAAATGCTCTAACAATTTTTCACTTTTTAATTAGTTGTGTTGATATTATGACCCTAGTACTTCAAAATCCCTGCATAAAATCATATTTCTTGGGGGAAAAAAATGAAGCTATAAAAAGCGTTGTCTTTTGTTGTTGTTGCAGACCACTGCTTGACTGACTTCAGATTTCCTGTATATGTGCTATCTAAAATAACGAAAAGAATAGGTTTCCAGAAGAACACAATGACAACAAAAACACAAATATGTTTTTGAAAAAGCCGGAGTGCATTACATCAGACCAGGTTACCTGTTCTCTGATCCACACTCTGTCTGACCCCTCCTTACATCTTGAGTTTTAAGTGCAGGGCAATGTTCTTGGCACACTGTCTAAGAAGCCTGGAAAATCTACTTTACAACTCAAGTTTTTCTCACATATTGAAAAATAATCTTGTGGAGGAAAAACCATCTGAATCCTCATTGGCCAAACAAAATCTATGGACTGTCCTTTGTTGTTGGTGTTGCCGCTGAATTGATTCCGACTCACAGCAACCCTATAGGACGGAGTAAAATCACCCCCAGAGGGCTTCCAAGGCTGTAATCTTTACAGGGGCAGATCGCCAGGTCTGTCTCCCTCGGAGTGGCTGCTGGGTTACAGTGCAGACATTTTGGTTAGCAGTCGAGTGATTAACCACTGCACCACCAGGACTCTTTGTTGGAGACAACCAAAGTGGAAGTGTCTTTTCTATGAAGGCGTGTGTTTAGAGTGTCACTGTGGACCTTGGCTCTTTCTTTGCTGGAATATAGTTCATACCTGATGGAGAGGGAATGAGCCAAGTGGAAATGCTAATGAACGTGCCTTTGCTGAGTAACACCGACAGAAACAAAGGTGCGTTGGAAATGCAGTGGGCCTCCCTCGGGCTAGGTGAGTGGTGCAGACCCCACTTGTCTCCTAGCTGTGCAAAAAGAAGGCTGGCCCATCTCTGAATTCACAGCCAGGGTGGTCGTCTGTGAGCAGAACTGAAAGCAAACAAGGGCAGGCCGTAGCCAGATGTGGGATCTCTCAGGTTCACTGGCCGTTCCTGGGGTACCTAGAATCAAAGCAGCTCATGCACGTTTCTGCTGTCCACCAGGAAGCATGGAGACAGGGAGGCCAAGGACTCTGATCAACCCCAGCTCCCCACGTTGTTCTTAGGCCCCCAAAACTGCCATGGCCTGCCCTTTCTCCAGGGCTTATGAGGAAACACACATGCCTTTGAAATACCAGCCACTCTGTGACATTGCTACAGGAAAACTGACAGGCAACTGACAGCGATCCTCCTAATGGCCCAGGAGCCAGTGATACATGTCCTAGGAGGTTACTTCCACGTCCTCAACTGTCAATGGGTTACTAGCAATATAAACCGAAACCAAACTCACTGCCATCAAATCGATTCAGACTCATAGCGACCCCATTGGGTTTCCAAGGCTGTAAGTTCTTCATGGAAGCAGACTGCCTCATCTTTCTTCTGTGGAGTAGCTGGTGGGTTAGCAGCCAAATGTCTTAACCACTACACCACCAGAGCGCCTTCTTAGTGATGTAGAACCGGCCCATTTTCTACTCGGTAGGGAGAGTACTTGTTACTGAAGCTCCGGAACAAATGAAAATTCCTCCTTTTGAAGCATCTCGTTTTACCTCTTTCTTCCTGTCTGCATTCTCAGCTCCAAAATTAATCTTTTTTATTTGTTTTACTACTTTCTGATATTTTCTTCTTTTATTTTGATTTTCTTTGTTAACTGTAAGTCCCATCTGAAAAGAGAAAAACCAGGAATTTTAAAAAGCATACCATTAGCATGATTTTGTAATTCTCAGTCAACCTTCCGTATAGATTTAGGGAAGCCATAAAAGGCAGTTCTACTCATTTCCGAAGGCTTGATGGCACAGTGGTTAAATGCTCAGCTGTTAACCCAAAGAACCCACCAGCATCTCCTCAGCAGAAAAGACTTGATGACCTGCTCCCGTGAAGATGACAGCCGAGGAAGCCCTATGGGGCAACTCTGTTCTGTCCCATAGGGTTGCAGTGAGTTAGAATCGACTTGATAGCCCTTAACAATGACCACTAATTTCAGAGGATTCTATTCAACTCTTGTATATTCAGTGTTCAGGGCAAAGGGTTAGCGTCTTTTCTTCCTTTGTTAATGTTTATTTTTTAATTTGGCTGAATAATTTCAACCCCAGGTCTCCATTTCTGAAATTACATCCTGGGTCTGCTGAGATACATATATGTAATTATGAGTAAATAGGAATTAATTTCTAGGACAATGGATAGTTTTTTGCAAATAATTAGCTTTCCAACTGGCTCTTGAACTTCTTATCCTTGAGCGTAGTCAACTTTATTGGTGTTCCCTATGTACTGGTCAAAATGAAACCCAATTTCATTTTACCCCATTGCGAGTCTGTTTACTGAAGCCACTAAATCACCCTGTGCCTGACCTCAGCTAGAAGTTCAAACCCTTTTTCACAGTCATTAACTTTTTCAGTGCTCTACCAAGCAGATGTGCACTCGGGCTAAATCTTTTCCATACTAGATGATAGGGGAGGCCTGTAGCTGATGATACTAGATGATAGGGGAGGCCTGTAGCTGATGGCAGCTTTTCTACAGCCTGCAAATCTCATCCATCAAATCAGATTCCCCTGCTTTGTTTACACGTGATACATTCAAAACAACAGTTCTCACAGAGGGAAGTCCTCAGTGTTGCCCGTATTTCAAACAGGAGACAACGAGACTGGCATGGTGTGTCAGTAACTGGAACCTTTCAGATTTATCTTCTCAAAGTCCTCTCATCCCATTATTTCTTAATGTTGATGTTAGGTGCCACTGAGTTGCTTCCCAACCATCGCAACTCCGTGTGGTAAAGGAGAAAGGTCCCATTGGGTTTTGTAGGCTGTAATCTTTATGGGAGTAGATCACCAGGTCTTTCTCCAGAGGAGGGGCTGGATGGGTTCAAACAGCCAACCTTTTGGTTCGTAGCCAAGTGCTTAACCATTGTACCACTAGGACCCCTATTTCTTTATAGACTTGCTAAATTCACGTATTTGAGTCGAATTTGCCTATTTGAGGCACAAATTCCCAACAATTTCAAAATGCCTTTTGACTAGCACACACCCTTACCCCTCCCTGTAAGCCACTGTTCACAGGAAACCTCGTTAAGGGCAATATTTGCAGCATCAATGGACAGAAGTCAAGCAGTAACCTAAGAAACTGGAGACATATTTAGTTTTTTTTTTTTTTTTTTTTCCTATTACAGATAAAGAAAAATGACATTTTGTTGTTCTGAGTGAGAATAGCAATTGCTCTTTTATTTCGTGTGTTAAATACACTTGTGTCAGACACCAGCGCTGAGTTATTTACTTCCCTTGTCTGATTGAAGCCTTGCATCTAGGAATTGGCAGATACAAGAATTGTCATGCCCGTTTTTCAGATGAGGAGGTGGCATCTGCTTTCTAGAACAGAGATTTCAGGAGGAGTGGTCTGCCTCCTCTTCTACTGAATGCTGCCAGAGCATTCTCAGCCTTGGTGTGGATGTGTCTGTAATAGGAAATTCAGGAAACAACAAGTGTCTAGTTTGCATTTTGGGGAGGAAGAATGACACGTGTAATAACCTCGACTCTTTTAGATGTTGAATGATTTCCTTCTGAATCCAGACGGTTTAGCGACCCCCGTGGACAGGGTTCCCTCATTTGTCTGTAGAAGCCACAGAACGGGTGCTTTTCACTTCTCTGCCCTCGTCCTGCAGAGGTGAACCGTGGGCAGAAATACCCACTCCCAGGTGGCGATGCAGTGACACGTGGAATCCCGTTGACCCCTCTGCGCCTTGGAGACGACATCACTGCTTCTGACTCCCAGCTGATGGTTCACAAACTAAGCTCCTCCGCTTCCCTCTTTTCCTAATTGGAGGTTCCAGCTGCCGTTGGATTGAGTTGTTTACTAGTCCCTAACCTCTTTCTCAAAGATTGTATTTCTCTAGGCAACCAGCTGGTGTCTCTGCATAGATGAGGTCAATTAACTTGACCTTGAGTTCAATATGAAATGCATAGTAAAAGCGGAAGCCCCCACGACCGGATGTGGCCTTTCAGAAAAGCGACTTGCCGGGACAGAGAGTGATAATTTATGACCTCATAAACCCCAGTCGAGATGCGTGTGGCTGAGCCCGGTGATGACAAGGGGCCAGTGTGCAGTCTTTATTTATTTATTTTTCTTCTGTGCGATGGAGAGACGGGCCAGAGAGCCACGCACCTGCACCATTCCGGGGATGAGAATGGGGCCCGGGAAAAACTGGCCTGTTGTTTCCTCAGAGATCCGCTGACACCACTTGAATTGGTGTTTTTCTGCAGCTTATCTTCCACTAGATGAGAGTTCTTAAATGCCGGTGGGAGAGAGTTTATTTCTGACTTTTGACTGGAAGTTTTCTGCTATTAAAAATATTCCATAACTCAGGTTATGAGAGCCATGTCAGTGGCCTGTAAAGCAAAGAAAGCAATAGAAAATTAAAACTGCTACTTCCTGTCAACACCCAGAAGGACGACCATTCACAATTGGATTGGCAGATCTATAGATGATCCCGATGGTAACAAATGTGAGCTTTCATATTTCAGTCTTCACTGTACCCTTTGTTGCCACCGTACTGCATGCTATTAACATCCTTCATGCGTGCTCTGATTCTGAGTGTGTGTTCTGCCACATGAGCATGTTACAATGGATATTTGTGTCTTGTGTTGCTCTAAATTTTAAATGATCCCAGACGAACTTTTTTTACCTACATCTCTGGTCACATCCTGATTGTGTCCTGAGGATAAACATGGAAATGGGCTTATGGAGTCCAAACAAACTGAATCAAAATAATTGTCACACTGTTGGTAACTTATATTTCTCTTTTTTAATTTTTATTGTGATTTGGGTGAAAGTTTGCCAAGCAAATTCACTCCGCATACAGCAGCTCACACACACTTTGTCTCATGACATTGACTGCAATTTCCCACAATGCAACAGCTCCCCTCCCACTTCCATACCATAACGGTAGCTGTCTTTTCACTGGTGCCAGCCACCATGTATTTTAAAGCCCATTGTTTCCGCTGTTCTTCTGAAATAGGCCCTTTGGGACACCTTGAATTGTGGCTCACAATGTATTATAGGTAGCATTTTTCATCACAACAAGTGTTACCTTGTTAACAAAAAGTTAAAAAAAGAGAGAGAGAGAGAAGACAGGGAAACTGGGCAATGAAGCCAGGGGACCCCAGGAGGAAGCAATGTCAACTCATTGCAGGAACTGCAGCCACTATCACAGAACACTTGGTATATGAACTATGGATTGGAAAAAAAACAATTATCTGTGTCAACTTTCATCTTAAGCACAGTAAAATGTTAAAAAGGAAAAAAAAAAGGGGGGGGGTGTGGTAGTTAAATTTGCCTGGTTGAGTAACTGGGCAGCTGGTAGTAGTTATTCCCCATGATGAGACTGGCAATCAACTTCATGGTGGGATCTACCACAAGCAGCTGACTAGCTGCTTTAGGGATGTGGTCTGTTTCCCGTATATAAGAAGCCTTGGGAATGGTCTTTAGCTTATAGCACACTAGTTGTTTTGTTGTTCAGTAGCCTGCTATGCTCTGCTGACCTGGGGATTTACAATGGACTTGAGTTAATGGCCTGCTGTGTGGTTTGGTAACATTGGGACTGTGCCTTTTTACTTGTCAACCTTGGGCTTAGCAGCCTCAGCAGCCAGCAGCTGTCTGAATGAGGAAAAGCCTTCAGCTTCAGTGGGCTGGGACCCAGAGGCAGAGCTGAAGCCCAAGGCTGAGGGGCTTTCACCCAGCCCCTAGAGTCTGGCACTTTGAACTTGGACTTAAAGCCTCCAAACTGTAAGAGAATAAACTCCTGTTTCTTAAGGCCATCCCATTTGTGGTATATTTCTTGTCAGAGCAGCACTAGGGAACCAGAACAAGAGTCATGTTGTTATTAGTTGGTGTTGAGTCATCCCATTGCATGGAGACCCCTGTGTGCAGGGTAGATACTGTTCCATGAAGTGTTCCAGGCTCTGACTGTTGGTAGCCGATCACCAGCCCCTTCTTGCAGGTTGCCTTTCAATGGGTTAGAACTGCCAACTTTTCAGTTAATAGTTAAGCACTTAACAGTTTGTGCCTCCTGTATATTCATAAAATAAATTTATTCTTAGTTTGGTGGATATATTTATCTGGGAGATTTTCACGTATATGGAGATGAAGCTTTCAGAGAACAGATGATAATCTGAGACAGAGGCACTTTGTGAATAACAGTGTGTCTGACTGGATGGCACTGTGAGAACGTACTTGTGGAGCTCAGTGGGTCCAGAAGGCAGCAGGGACTCTTAGGTGAGAGACAAGATGCAGCCAGAATGGGAGGCGTGACTTTACGAAGGGCATGGAAAGGAAAAGGAAATGGTACTGAAGACAAACAAGCATTTTTCAATATTTTGCACAACTATTCTGATGTACCGGCACCCCAGCTAGGGCAAATGGTTAACACTCGGCTGTTGACTGGAAAGTTAGAGGTTTGAGTTCATCCAGAGGCACTTTAGGACAAAGCCCTGATGCTCTACTTCCTAGTAACCTGCCGCTGGAAACCCCATGGGGCACAGTTCTCCTCTGGCCCACACCGGGTCGCAGAGAGTCAGAAACAACTTGATGGCAAATGGAAAAAACTCACAGATGTTCTGTAACTACTTTTCTGGAGGGCCACTTGGCAAAATTTACCAAAAGGCTTAAATAGCATGTACTCTAAATGGCACATACTCTGTACTGGCAAGTGTAATTTGAAGCACATATTCTAGGCTGGCGGTTCAAACCCACCAGCCTCTCCTCGGAAGGAAGGTGGGGCAATCTACTTCCGTAGTGATACCACCTCGAAACCCAAGGAGCGGAGGGGTCGCTATGAGTCAAATAGAGTCAGTGGCAGTAAGTTTGTTTTTTTTGGTTTATTCTAAGAAATAAAATCATAGTCATGAAAAGCACCCGTTTCAGCAAAAAGTATCTCATAGAAATTTTTAAAAGTGTAAAAGCTTGACTTTTGCATCTTTCTGAAGTTTTGGGGTTTTTTTTGGTAAGCAGATAGGTAGATATGAATGGAATAGGAAAAAAACAAACCAACAAACCAACCAACCATTGTACGGTGTGTATGTCTGCAGCCAGCTTTTTTACTTACCAAAATAATTTGAGTGATTATTGGTTTGTAATTTTATGATAATGTTTCATTTTCTTCTTTTGCAAAACTTAAAAATGTTTCTGTTCTTAAACTGAAAAAAAAAATCAACAACTGCTACTTTGCAAAGTTTCTACATGGTTCAGGATTGGATCATTAAAAACCAAGACAGCTCTCCTCTGGCCTTCTTTCGTAGGACGGTATAATAGTTGGAGCTGTGTGTCAACCTGGCTGGACCATAATTTTGTGTGGTTTAAGCAATTGTGATGTGGGTTGTTCAATGATGGGATCAGATATATGTGTTTTGAGCAGCCAATCTGTTGAAAGGGAGTTTCCCTAGGGGTGTGGCCTGCTTCCAGTATATTTATGGACATCCTGGGGAAAGAGATGCTCTTCTGTGGATCAGGATTCTGCTGTGCTGCCTACCACTGTCCATGGTGAACAATCCACCATTCGGCCTGGAGAGCTTGGATTCGTCATTCGTTGAAGTCAGCATCGGGTATACTGCCTACTAACCTTGAGGTCTTCAGCCCCTGCAGCTGCGTGAGTTAGGAAAAGCCTCCATCTTGACATTTGATCCAAGAACTTGGGACTTGCCATAGTCTATAAGTATGTGAGCCATTTTCTTAAGATAAATTCTCTTTCCCTCACTCTATATGAGCTTCACTGGTTTTTGTTTCTCTAGAGAACCCAGTCTAACACCAACGGTTACCCATGGCCCCTTGCCATCAAGACCTGGCCTCCGGATTAAAACTATTAGCCCTATATTCCAAATACATTATTAGTTAAATAGATTCTTTTGCTAACTATCTTAAGAACCCAACCACAATTTATATCACTGTTTCCATGGGGAGAAAAGTGTTCCAAGTTTCAAACAACTGACATAAAAACAAATCTGAAACAGCTTGTTTGTACATCGAAGGCTGACTGTGTAGATTTTCCCATTTTACTATTGAAAGCTACTTGGTACCCTGGAGTCATGCATTGCCTACGAGTACAATGTACCCAGAGCCTCAAACTCCAGGAAATTGTGGCCTGGACTGCTTTTGACCTCTCGTTAAAGAAAGGCTCTTTTCTAGCTCTTTGTCCCCTATTCTTTCCACTGGGATTTCTTTATTAATTTATTTTTAAGGTTATCAATTGAAACCACAAATACACCAATATGTGTGTATGTGAACTACGTCTGGCAGAAAACGGGGGAATCATTTTTAAGACTGCTAAGTTTTCTGCCTTCCTATTCTTCTCTTTGTTTGATTGCAGGGAAACCTCAAAGGCGTTGTCTCTCTCCAAAATCCCCATTATATTTATCTCCAGAGATCGAGCTAGCTCAAAAGGAGACTATTATCTGGCTGCCTGAATAGATCCCACTGCAGCAAAAACTCAGCAAAATATTGTCAAATGTGTTCTGGCAATAAAACTCAGGTAATAAGTTGAGTTTCTTGCTGTCTGTGTTCAGGCATCCCTCTATGATTCTAAACAATAGTTAGTGCAGGACAAGACAAAGAGGTTAAAATACATGATGCTAAAGAAAGAGAAGGCAGAAGATAAAAGCTTTGTGAGTCTTAGCAACGTTAAACTACTGGCTATATACAGCAGAGTTCTCACGACCCCAAAGGCAAACTTTGTAAACAGACTTGGCATCAAACTCTTGCCTGGAGAAAAAAAAGAAGAAGAAGAAAGAAGACCCCCGCCCCACCCTGACACAAGCACAAATACACACACATACCCACACTGTGTGTGTGTGCACTGCAAAACTTTATAAGGATGTATGCAACTGGTCAGCTGCATGCTGAATTAAAGAACCTGATAGTACTGACCACAGGATGAAATCAGTATCCTTGCACTGACCTTCCTAACACTGAGTTTCCAAATGGGACTTTGCATATTCTGACTAGATTTTACTAGGATGAAATATGGGATTATTTGTATTGGCCAACCATTTCCAGCTCTGTCTCTTAGAGCGGCTTTTTCTGATTTCCTAGTAGTGCCTAAGGCACTTGACTGCTAACCAGAAGGCTGGAGGTTCAAATCCACCAGCCACTCCTAGGAAGGAAGATGGGGCAATCTACTTCCGTAGTGATACTGCCTCAGACACCCAAGGTGGGGTCGCTATGAGTCGGGGCTGACTCGACGGCACATAACAACAACAACAACAACAACAGTATTATAAAATCCCTAATATTGGAGAAAAAAGTATAATGTATGATTAAGACCCTGGGCTGGGGTGTTGGTCAGGCTTGGGTCCCAACTCTATTAACTACTCCATTTAAATCTAAATTCGGTTTGTTGTTTGTTTGTGTATCCTTTTTAAATTGTGAAAATAGCAGTACATACCCCTTTGAGTTATTGAGAGAATTGCATGACATGTCTACCAAGAGACCCACACATTTGGAAAGAATAGCTCATTGCCTGTCTCACAGGAAGTTTGTAATAAATATCTGATCTATGTAATTATTATTGATGTTATTATTATCAAGAGAGTATTGTTAATTGAAATCACAGAACTGGTAAGAAAGAATGCCTAGACTTACGGAATTTTGGCTTTATTGTTAGGTGCCATCAAGTTGGCGCTGACTCTTAGGGACCCTATGTACAACAGAACGAAATACTGCAGGGTCATCATGTTGTTGTTGTTGTTGTTATGTGCCGTCGAGTCGGCCCCGACTCATAGCGACCCCTCCTTGGGTTTCCGAGGCAGTATCACTACGGAAGTAGGATTGCCCAACCTTTCATCATAAGCTTGGCTATCTCTAATTTTTCAGTACAATGATAGGGCTTATTTTAATGTACTATAAGACATATATGGCTCATGTCTCCATAGATACAAATTTTAACACGTGTATCTCCTTATTCCAAGAATGGAACTTTTTATGAAATGTTGTTATTAGGTGCCATCAAGTCATGGCTTCCAGCTAAGAACCATGTGGCATCAGCAACGATTACCCTCATGCTACATCCTCTTCTGAATCTGGCTTGAATTTTTGGCAGTTCCTTGTTGATACATTGCTGCTGCCATTTTTGAATTGTCTTCAGAAAAAATTTACTTGTGTGTGATATTAATGATATTATTTGATAATTTCTGCATTCTGTTGAATCACCTTTCTTTGGATGAGCACAAATATGGATCTCTTCCAGTCAGTTGGCAATGTGGCTGGCTTCCAAATTTCTTAGCATTGATGAGTGAGTGCTTCCAACATTGTATCTGTTTGTTGAATTATCTCAACTGGTATTCCATCAGTTCCCAAAGCCTTGTTTTTCACAAATTCCTGCAATGCAACTTGGATTTCTTCCTTCAATACCATTAGTACTTGATCATATGTTACTTCCTGGAGTGGTTGAGTGTTGACTAATTTTTTTTGGTACAGTGACTCTGTGTATTCCTTCCATCTTCTTTTGTTGTTTCCTGAATCATTCAATATTATGCCCATAGAATCCTTTAGTGTTACAACTCAAGAAGTTTTTTTTTCAGTTCTTTTTTTTTTTTTTTTGATTTGGGTGAAAATTTACAGAGCAAATTCACTTTCCATACAGCAGTTCACATACACTTTGTCTCATGACATTGACCACAGTTTACCACAATGCAACAGCTCCCCTCCCACTTCCTCCCCATAGTTACCTCTTCCCTGTGTCCATCCCTCCATGCACTCCTGCCCCCTGAGCTGTCTCCCTGTGCATAAGCAGCCCTTCTTTCTCCCATGATTGTTCTCTCCAAGGAGTGTATCTACCTGAGGTAAATGTTCAACTCATATGCTTGTCTTTTGTTTGGCTGGAAACCACATGTGGGGGTTCAGTTCCAGATCTGAAGGGCAGCTAGGGGCCATAGTCTCAGCGGTTCCACCAGGCTCCATCAGACCAGCAAACCTGGCCCTCCCCTCCTTTTTTTTTTTTTCCTCCAAATGATTTCTTCAGTTCTTTCAGCTGGGAAATGCTTAGTGTGTTCTTGCCTTTTGATCTTCTAACTGCAGGTCTTTGCAAAGTTCACTATAGTATTTTACTTTGTCTTCTCAATTCACTATTTGAAATCTTCTTTTCAGCTCTTTTACTTCATTATTCCTTCCATTTGCTTTAGCTACTCTATGTTTAACAGGAAGCTTCAGAGCCTTTTCTGACATTCATTTTGGTCTTTTCTTTTTTCCTGTCTTTTTAATTACCTTTTGCTTTCTTCATGTATTACATCCTTGATGTCATCCTACAACTCATCTGGTCATTAATGTTCGATGAGTCAAATCTGTTTTGAGATGATCTCTAAATTTAGGTGAGATATATTTAAGATAACACTTTGCATCTCATGGACATGTTTAAATTTTCTTCAGCTTCAACTTGAACTTGCATATGAGCAATCGATGATCTGTTCCCCCTGACCTTGTCCAGACTAATGATACTGAATTTCTAACTTTTCATCAAATTGTTTAAAAAGAATTTTCAAATGTAATTGTTATCTCATCTTTCAATACTATCTTACCATCCTCACTTCCAAGGAGCATTCTGGCTGTACTGCTTCCAAGACAGATTCGTTCATTATTCTGCCAGTCCATGGTCCATTCAATATTCTTCACCAACACCATAATTTAAATGTATCACTTCTTCTTTAGTCTTTCTTATCATTGTCAAGTTTTGCATGCACGTGAGGCAATTGAAAATACCATGACTTGGGTCAGGCACACATTAGTCCTCAAGGTGACATCTTTGCTTTTTAAGATTTTAAAAAGGTCTTTTGCAGCCGGTTTACCCATTGCAAAACGTCATTTGATTTCTTGACTGCTGCTTCCATGGGCATTCATCCAAGTAAAATGAAGTCCTTGACAACTTCAATATTTTCCTCCATTTATCATGATGTTGGTCATTGGTCTAGTTGTAAGATTTTCATTTTTTTTTATTTCAGGTGTAATCCATACTGAAGGGTGTAGTCTTCGATCTTCATCAGCAAATGCTTTTGGTAAACAAAGTTGTGTCATATTACAAGTTGCTGATGAGTCTTTCCAACCCTGATGCTACTTTCTTCTTCATGTAGTCCGTGAACTTCTAAGATTATTTACTCAGTATACAGATGGAGTAAATATGGTGAACGGATGCCACCCTGACACACAATTTTCTTGATTTTAAGCCATGCAGTATCTCCTCATGTTTAAATGATTGCCTCATGAAAACAATAGAGTGTTCCTGGAATTCCCATTCCTCCCAATGTTATCCATAATTTGCTGTGACTCACATAGTCAAATGTCTTTGCATAGTCAATAAAACACAGGTATATCTTTATGATATCATGTGCTCTCAGCCATCATCCATCTGACAGCAACAATGATGTCCCTAGTTCTACATCCTCTTCTGAATTCAGCTTTCCTGGCTTGGCAGTCAAAAAAGCCATGCCCATTGCCTAGGAGTTAATTCTGACTCATAGGGACTCTGTAGGATACAGTAGAACTGCCCCATAGGGTTTCAAAGAGTGCAGTCTTTATGGAAGCAGACTGCCACATCTTTCTCTCACAGAGCTTCTACTTAGCAGCAGAGCATTTTAACTGCTGTGCCATCAGTCTGGTTGCTTAATCCCTCCCTCCTCTCTTCTCTCATCTCTTGGGACTTCCTCAAGTTTTATTATTTTCAATTATGCTTTTTAAGTACCAAATAAATCCCTTTATAATATGCTCAGAAGATCTGATTCATTTCAAGGCATATTTCAAAATTAAGCTATAAAACTCATATGATCATTTTATTTTTCAAATATTGTGTTTGTTACTTGATCATTATAAAATTACCCCGACATCTGTTAAAAATTTTCACAAGATTAAAACTGTGTACAAACTCATATGCTTTATTTGCAATTCATGTATTGGGGAGTGTCTTGTTTGGAAGTCAGACAAGAGCTCCAAAGGACAAGGGGAAGAGACCCGAGTTAGAGTTACATGAGCAAAGTGGTGTAAGAACAAGGGAGTAATGATGGATTAATTCTTAGTTACTGTCCTTATATGGCATATTGGGAACTTTGTCACCAGATTATATACTGTAGCTGAGGCAGCAAGCAGGAGTTGGTTGACTTAGGTTTCTGCTCCCAAGTAGCCTGGGTAGGTCAGCCAATTAATTGCATAAAATGGAATTAGCTAGGTTTCAGTTTGCTGATGTGGGGTTGGCATAAGTAACTCCATCTTGGGCCAAGTATAGCCAGGTTAACACATCCAAAGTTACCTATGACCTTGTGACCGAACGGTTTTCTGACTGCTAACCTCTAACATCAAGGCACACGTGTTGGCAAATTCCTTACCAGCTTTTTCTGTAGTACACTTTTGCTGCAGATTGCCAAAGGAACCAAGAAGTCGAATTGAACAATATGGAAACATGCATAATTCCCTCCCCGTGGATTTTCTCAAGGACCCCTGGTTGCATAATGGTCAAGTGCTCAGCAACTAACCAAAAGGTGAGCAGTTTAAACCCACTAACCACTCCTTGAAAGAAAAATGCTACAGTTTGCTTCCTTAAAGATTACAACCTTGGAGGGTCTATGTGGCAGTTCTACTCTGTCCTATAAGATTGCTGTGAGTCAGAATAGACTGAAGACAACGGGCTGCATTTTCTCATCATTTCTTTTCTTTTTTTTTTTTTTCTTATTTGGTGGATAATTCCCTTCCTCTTTGGGTAAATCCTCTTTACTTCCTCTATTCTATTTCATCCAGCTCCTCAGCAACGTTCATCTCCTTCAGTTTAAGGTGCATTTTCTCCTGGTGTTTTTTGTTCCTTTTATTGCAATATCACTGTCCTTGCCTTCTTTGGTTCATCTCTTTATCCCATTAAAAACAAACACAGAGCCCCTGTTTGGGCAGAGAGGAGAACCTCCAGAGTCGATGCTTGTGGAAAAATAAATAAATAGATGAATGGATGTTAAGCTTAGTGAGGTTGATCAGCAGCCTTGTGCAGAAATCCGTTTTAAAGGGCCAGCAGGTCTAAGAAGTCGTGTCTTTATGAAGAATGTCTAAGGAGAATTTCCATGAGCTGGTAGAATGTATGCCTCTTATCTAACTTGTTCAGGAATCACTTGTTAATCCTGGACCCCCAGGATGAAGTGTTTTTTCTTTTCTCTCTTTACCAATTTATCAATGATGTAGAGATTTATGTATTTGAAAGTCATGTTAGAAATTTGTAGTATGAAGTTTTAGGAAATCTTTCCATTTTATCAGACAATTTTAAATGATGCAATACATTATGAAACCAGAGTAACATTGGGACGTCATTCCTTCTCTATAAAAATGCACGAATAAGACTTTAGGAGGATTGAGCTCTTTCTTCTCAAGGATGTTGCTTTAGAAATGCTCATGGAAATGCTACGATGATGTGGCTTTTGAAGGGAGTGATACTCAGTATATGTTGGGAACCGGCCATGTATACCTAGGAAGGGACCAAAGAGTCAAGTGTTGTAGGATTAGGAACTTGAGAGTTAATACCATAAACACTTTAACACTCTCTAACCCTATTCTTTCATCTGAAAAACCCAGAAAAAAGATATTCTAATATATTTTTTCTATTTATATATAGGTTGATGAATATGGATATATAGCTGATATTCTGTCTTTTGTATTCTGGTTTTGGGAAGTTAACATTTGAGTAATTAACATTGCCTCATGCTATTAAATATTCTTCAAAAACATTTTAAATGCCAGCATGAGATCAACTTGTGAGATGTTTTGCATTGTAGCTCCTGTGTGTGCATGCATGCATATGTGTGTGCACGGGTTCTCGTGCTCGTATACATGTGTGCATATATGCATGGTGTGTGTGTACACTCTGTAGAAAGCAGGCTAATGCTATTTATTGTATTGGATCTCTGAAGAAAACAGAGATGTTGCCTGAAAAAACACAAAACTGTTGATGAGATTACTGAAAACAAAAAAGAAAAAACAAAAAAATCCCCACATGTTTTGTCTACAGAGCAAAAAGGATTATTTAAAAAAGAGAGAGAGAGGGAGAGAGGGAGAGAGGGAGTATATCATTTGATTTTAAAACTTTTAAGATTTAGCTGGCTGAATCTTCAGAAGCTGTCCCTCCATAGTTTTTCTTATCAGCATATTTCTAGGTTCTACCATTTGCTTAACATATTAGTGCACAGTTGGCAAAATCTCTAGATTGACACGTCTTTGAATTAATAGATCTCTAGAGAAATGTTTGAGTCATGTGATTTCTAATGGTCATTCTGCTTATGTAATGTGTAACTCAGCATTTTTAACAGGCTTTAGTCAACTTTCTTAACTTCATCCTTGAAATTCATCTTACAAGGAGTGTTCCAGTTAAGTACCATTTAGCAATAGTAATTGCCCCTGCCTTTTGTTAAGAGTGTTGTCTCTGAAGTCTAAACAGAAACCTCCAAACAGTTAGAGAGATAGCACCAGGGTATATTCATGCATACTCTATCTTGTGAGTTGTGATTTTTCACTTTGTGCAAATTCCAACTTTTCCTTCTGAGGGTAAAGTTCAGCATTCACATGCATCTCAGAAATTCTCAGAGATGAAGGCTGCTTTTAGAGTTGAGATTTGTAAAGAAAGAGTCTAAGCATAGGAAGTTATTAGAATAACAACATGACAGCTGCCGAGCCATCCCCACTTCAAATGGATGGGAAGGACACACTAATGGATACCAAATGTTTTTATTTTTTCTTCAGTATCTGTGTCTCCATAGAGCAGCTGAAGAGAATAGTTTAAGCTGAAGCATTATCTGGTGAGAGCACATCAAACCCACTAAGCAAAAACATTTAAGAAATGATAAAATAGAAGAAAAGTGTATTTAAAAAATAAAAAATATTTCAATAAGATCTTACTTTCTTTTTCTGGCTAGTTTTACTGAGTGTTTATAATGATTGTGTGTTCTTGGAATTACAATTTTCTTCCACTTTATTTTTCAAATAGTAACAGTTTTGTTCATAGATTAGGATCTAAATATATATTTAGTCAACTAGCATAGTGGCTAAAGCACTTGACTGCTAACCAGAAGGCTGGCGGTTCAAACCCAC
>NW_006921605.1:12296143-12321996 GCF_000298275.1 Orycteropus afer afer | reverse complement strand
TGTGTGTGTGTGTGTGTGTGTTTGTAGGTGTGTATGAATGTATTTTAGATGTGCTCACTTAAATATCTTACTATTTATTTGGTACAAAAGAATATTTTTCAGCTGTCCTTAGATAAATATTTGTTTAAAATTATAGTTTTTATACTAGATTTCCATCCACTTCTGGCCATGACTTGTCCACTCAGAGTAAATAAGTATAAAAAGAGATAAAGTTTATGCACCTATTGTTTTCAGGTATTGGGCAACAGGCAGTTCAGGGCTATGAGCCTTGTTGCTATATGCTGTTGAGTAGACTCCAACTCTTAGAGATCCGATATGACAGTACAACGGCCCCATAGAGTTTGCTATGCTGTGATCTTTGTGGAAGGAGCCCTGGTGATGCAGTGGTTGGCTGCTAACTGAAAAGTCAGTGGTTCAAACCCATTGTAGAAGAAAGATGTGCCAGTATGCTTCCAAAAATATTTCCACATCGGAAATGCCATGGAACAGTTGTACTCTGTCCTAAAGGGATGCTGTGAGTTGGAATTGAATCAACAGCAACCGGTTTGGTTATTGTTTGTTTGGTTGTTAATCTTTCCAGAAGCCAATGACCAGGTCTTTTCTTCGCTGGAAAGGCTGGTAGGTTTGAACCACAGAGCCTTAATTCAGCAGCAAAGTACTTAACCATTGTGCCACCAAACCTCCTTCTTTGATTCTCGTTGTTGTTTTTCTGTGCCACGAAGCAGATGTTGAGTCACAGAGACCCTGCAATCCTAGGAGAAGGTAAACACAGCCCCTGATTTTCTGCCAGGGAATGTGGTCTTTCTTCATGGCAGAGGAACGTGGGGCAATGTCTCTGAGGTGAAGAGGCAGAGATAAGTGTTCTACGCTGCTGAAACTGTTAGAATTTACAGGGCAGGATCCAAGAAAGTAGGGAGCTGCATAGAGAAGAGGGGCCCTGAAGTGGGCATGAGGATTCACCATGGGATTTGTTATGGACTGAATTATGTTCCCCCAAAATATGTGTTGTAAACCTAACCCCTATACTTGTGGATGGAATCCCATTTGAGAATAGAATTTTCTTTGCTATATTAATAAGGTCATAGCAGTGTAGGGTGTGTCTTAGTCTTTGAGATTAGTCAGAGAAGCAAGCTGAAATGGGGGAAGATAGATGCCAGGCCATATGAAGATAGACAAGGAACCAAGAAACAAAAGCTGAACAGAGACAAGAATGTTTCCCCCAAGAGCCAACAGAGAGAAAACCTTCCCCTACAGTTGCCATAAGTTAGAGCTTCTAGCCCCTAAACTGTGAGAAAATAAAATTCTGCTTGTAAAAGCCCCCTGTTTGTAGTATTTCTGTTACAGCTTTTGTTGTTGTTGTTGTTATGTGCCATTAAGTTGGACCCGACTCATAGCATCCCCTGCTTGGGTTTCCGAGGCAGTATCACTACGGAAGTAGATTGCCCAATCTTCCTTCCCGGGAGCGGCTGGTGGGTTTGAACCAACAGACTCCTGGTTAGCAATCAATACAGCAGCACTAGATAATTGAGACAGATCTTGACTGATACGAGTTGCCTAGTCACTGGACAATCAACTGTGAGCCACAATAGTAATTACTTCCTGCAGGGAGGAGAACAGATCACTGATAACAAAAGATTTTCAGAGATGATACATGGAGTTTTGGTCAAGCAAGAAGGAAGAGGTTTTTCCGAGAAGCACAGATATTCAGGTGAGACCCCAGAGAAGACTCAGTTTAGTAATAAAGACTATACCTTAAAATAAAAGCCATAGTCATGTTTTATATATCAAAATTAATATCGTTAGTTCCTAAAAAATATGATAAAATCAAGCCTCAAAAGACTGGTAGAATCTGCCACTAATTTAATTCCCTGCCAGAAAAACAAACAAATAAACAGCCAGTCCCATTGCTGTCAAGTTGATTCTGCCTCATAGCGACCCTACAGGACAGAGTAGAATTACCTCATAGAGTTTCCCAGGCTGTAATCTTTACAGAAGCAAGCTGCCACATCTTTCTGCTGTGAAGTGGCTGGTAGGTTTGAACCACCAGCCTTTCTGTTAGTAGCCAAGCATTTAATCACAGTACCACCAGGACTCCTTACAAACAAACAAAAAAGAAAACAGGAAAGCCTACTATTTTAAAGATGATATAAGGCAGATTCCTTGTACTACATGATCATAGACTTCAAGATACAATATAAATTACTCTCTAAACCAAAAACCAAGCTCACTGCCATCAAGTCAACTCCAACTCAAAGTCCCCATTGGGCTTCCAAGGTGGTAAATGTTTACAGAAGTAGATTGCCCCATCTTCCTTTCACAGAGAAGTTGCTGGGGTTGAACTGCTAGACATGTGAAAAAGTAGGAAAAATGGATTCTATTTTTTAAAAGCAGTCGATATAAATAGACCAAGCAAAAAGCTATATGTTATAATTAAACAATGTTGTTGTTATGTGCCATCGAGTTGGACCCGACTCATAGCGACCCCTCCGTGGTTTTCTGAGGTGGCATTACTGCAGAAATAGATTGCCCAACCTTCCTTCCAAGGAGTGGCTGGTGGGTTTGAACCACCACCCTTCTGGTTAGTAGTCAAGTGCCTTAGGCACTATGCTACCAGAGCTACTAATGCTACCAGATATTTAAAGGTCAAGGACTAAAGGAAAACATAATAATACTGAGTTAACAGATGGGCAATCTCAACCAAGAAATTAGAAGTAAAGAAAAGAGGCAAATGAGAATTTTAGAACTAAAAGGTCCAATCTTTAAAATGAAAAAAGTCACTGAGTGGGCTTAAGAGCAGTTTGGAGATTGATTAAAAATAGGTTAGTAATCACATCAATAGAATTTGTCTACTATGAAAAATGAGAAAAAAAAAGTTTGAAAGAAAAGCAACAGATTCTCAGTGATCTATGCAAAAAAAAATAGAAAGTGGTCTAACACACAGGCAATTGGAATCATTTACAGGCAGGAGAGAAATAAAGGGCAAAAAACATTTTTAAAAAGAAATAATGGCTGACAATTTACCAACTAGTGAAAAGAAAATCACTTTATAAATCCAAGGAGCTCAATGTCTACCAAGTAGGAAAAAATAAAACAAAACAAAAGTATATCTAGGTATATCAAAATCATACTGCTGAAAAGGTAAAGAGAAATTTTAGAGTCTTCCAAAGAAAAGAGACAGATTACATATGGGGGAACAATTTACGACAAGAGCTTATTCTAACAGTGTGTGCTAGAAAGAAATCAAACAACATCTGTAAAGAGATGAAAGGAAAAACAAGTTGACCTACAATTTGACATTCAATCAAATTATTCTTCAAAAATGGGATAAATAAATAAATAAATAAAGGCAATGCCAAACAAACAAAAGCTGAGAGAACTGTCAGCAACATTGAAGAATTTTAATGAAATTTCTTTAGCTGAAGGAAAACAGTATCTGATGGAAAAAATTACAAGGAAGGTGCTCTGTCCTTGGGAACGTATAGGCTAGTAGAGCAGGGATCATTAAATTAAGGTCTTTGGGCCAAATCCAAGCCGCTAACTGTTTTTGTAAAGTTTTATTGGAACATAGTCACACTTATGCACTTGCATTCTGTCTCTGGATGAGGCTATGGGACAGCTGTTGATTTGAGGTGTCATAGAGATCACGTGGCCCACAGACCTTAACACACTTATTATCTGTCCCATCAGATATATTCATATATATATATGGAGCTCTGGTGGCATAGTGCCTAAGGCATTTGACTACTAACCAGAAGGTTGGTGGTTCAAACCCACCAGCCACTCTGTGTAGGGAAGGCTGGGCAATCTACTTCTGTAAAGATTTGCCACCTCAGAAACCCGAAGGGGGTGGCTATGAGTAGAAATCGACTTGGTAGTAGGAATCAACTCAATGGCAGTGAGTTTTTAATTTGTTTTTATACATACATACATACATACATATATACATATATATATATATATATATAAAATCTTATCATAGAAGATAAAAAGCAGAGAACATGATAAAACATAGCATGGATAAAGTAAAATATACTTTGGCATTCATTCATGAATTGAGGAAATACAGAGCTTAAAAGCAAAACAAGAAGAAGAAAAAGTAGCTGTGTGGAGATTTGCATTGGCAGACTGTGATATTGGAAATGAGAATTTTTATGAATGTTGACAAAAAGGCCACACACCAGAGCCTTTGTCTCCACCAGTGGAGAATTGCAAATGGTTCCTAGACACCATCCAGTATTGGATTTAAGAGGGGATATAAAAAATAAGTTTTTTTTCAATTTGATCCATTTTCCATATTTACTGCAAGGAACATTGAATTTTGAATTACATGCCCCATTTCTACCCAAAATAAGTAAGTAAATAAAGCCTTTGTGGATGGTTTATCTTGTGCTCGACTTTTATAAGGCTCACTTCCGTAAGGTATGAACTCATGTAAAAAAAATTTCCGTCATAGATTGGGGATTGGTTGCCAAATTTTGTCTGGCTTTTAGACTCGTGACAGCGCAGGTGGGAGTTAGAGAAATAAACAGTGCTCATCAAGACCTGTTGATAAATTTCAGCTCAGACTTTTCCATCCCTTGTCGTCTATTTCCCTGTTCTCTCTCTGCACATCTGTGATGCTGGAGTTTGGCCCAGAGGAAGAACACACAGTTGAGATGAAGAGCTGTGTGCCAAGAACGACGAAGATTTGCATCAGATGGGCTGCACGGGGTGCAGAGGAACATCTGTGCCGAGAAAGGAAAGCTGTGGCCGATATTCTTCAACACTGAAATGGCTGGACGGTATCTACGGCACAAAGGCTCCCTCTCCTTTGTCAGGAGTTTTTCGCTTGAAGAAATAGTGTTTCCTTTTGTCCTACACTTAAAGGTTATTTGCCTGCTCCTCTGCAGGTGTGTGCTTGTTTCTCTTTCAGTTTTTTCCCTCAAAGGGACAAGCAAACCTCCTCTTGTGTGTGTCCATATATAAAGTAGGTTTGACGGTCCAGTCTTTGCACTGACAGGCACACAATCAAAACCATGTACTGTTACTAGTGTTCGAGGCAGAATTATTTCATAACAATTATCTTCAAATCTCCAGTGTTCTGTGGGCTCAAAACCAATTGTCTTGATTTTAATAATTAAGCCAAAGTGACAGTGGATGACAGCTGCAATTGGTTTCATTTGTGCAGCAGGCAGTGCTTCAGTGTCACCATGGAATTATTCTGGCTGGGTGTCAGGATACGTAAGCCATTGAATGTACCCAAATTTGCAGTCAGAGAGGGTCCGCACTTCCAGGCAATCGTGTGTGTGTATGTGTGTGTGTGTGTGTGTGTGTGTAACATCATATACTTTCTTCCCAAATTCCAATACCTTTAGCAAGACTTGTAACCCACAAATAAATATATATAGTATTTGGTATATGGAAATGGTATTGCCCATGAAATAGTTTTGTTTTCACGTTATTCTTCTGAACCAAGTGTTGGCAAACATTTTCTGTAAAGGATCAGATTGTAAATATTATTGGCTTTGCGGGACATGCAATCTCTGTTGCAATGACACAACTCTGTCCTCGCTGCATGAGAGCAGCCATAGACAATACCTAAATGAGTAGGCATAGTTCCAATGTATAAAAACCACATTTACAAAAAAATGCAGCCAGGTAAATTTGATCCATAGGCTGTAGGTTGTCAACCCCTGTTTTAAATGACCATTCAGCCTACTTTATTTATATTACACTACACATCTCTTGTTTCCTTTCTACTTATTAAAACACAAAATATTATTACAGTTAGAGAATGTGATTTAAAGGGAAAAGTTTTGAAGTTATATATATATATATACACACACACACACACACACATATACATATATGCATTGAAATAATGTTATAACAAAATTTAATATTACAACACTATAATATAAACTAATATAGAATAAATATTATTATATATTATTTTACTATTAGAATATAATATGCATTTTAATATATAGTTATTAATATAACAGATGATATTTACATGGAATGCCACAATTACTTTCATGAGTATTATCTCACTGGACTCTGGTAATAAACTTGCGAATTAGGAAGGACAGGCAAGATCCTTCAGCCCGTAAAACTTAATGAGGTCAAGTGGCTTGCCCAAGGTCACAACTGCCAAGTGTAGAATCAGTTTACACCTTCCCTTTGGGTTCTAAAACTTTTATGTTGGGCAGCAGGCCATTTGGGTACCTGATTTTTGAGGAAATTCTGATTGCATAGATATGGCCTTAGTTCAGTTCTTGATCTGTAATTACTGTTAAAAGTGAAAAAGAAAGTAAATGTGCTCCATATTATTAAATTAATGGAGACAGCAAGACTGGATAATTTAAGACAAAATAGAAACAAGCCTCAAATGCTCACGTTTTCCTTAATAACAGTATTTCTTTGCCTGAATTATAGAGGTAATTGCCTCAATGATCCACTTGGCCTCCCTATGGAGACAACACATTAATAGCCTTTTATACAGGACTCTAAAACTTCAAAGAGAGACTCAAAATGATTCACTCCCAGCCAACTGGCATTAGCACAATCTCTATGTGTGCTGCTGAGTTCTCTACAATGTTACGTGTTGCAAATTTTACCACTTAAAATGCTCGAAGAGGAGACAGACTACAGCATTCTGAATTTTGATGTAGACATTAAGCCATCAGCAGAGGAAACCCTGCTCATGGGTTATGGCGGTAGCTCTCAAGTCTGCCTGAGAACCAACCACCTCCTCACATACCATCTAACTTTCATGTATATGGATGGTTTTTCTCCAACAAGAGCACAATGTTTTGCAGAAACTCTCTAAAATTTCTTTACCACATTGGCGTAAGATCACAGGGTTTACAAGTTCCAGTCTTTAAAAATAGTTTTGTTTTTTCTAAAATAACTCTTTTGGAGGAAACCATGTCATACTATTTGATAACCCACTGCCGTTGAGTCGGATCCGACTCATAGCGACCCCTGCTTGGGTTTCTGAGGCAGTATCACTACGGAAGTAGATTGCTGAACCTTCCTTCTGAGGAGTGGCTGGTGGGTTTGAACCGCCAGCCTTCTGGTTAGCAGTCAAGTGCCTTAGGCATTATGCTACCAGAGCTCCTTACTATTTGATAGTTGTACATATATGTAAAATCTGAGGATGTTGATGATTTATGGAGGCTTTTGTGATACTGAAATTAGGTGAATATTTAGATGAAAGCACCCATTTAATACAGAGTTGGAAGAAAATGTATTGGAAGGTATAGTCAAGTGAGGACACTGTTCTTCACACTGCAAAGATGGTGTGGCTGCACTGTGACTCTTCTACAAAAAAGAAAAAGTGATCTGACAGATGCATGCACCTGTCTTCCTATGCAAACAGATGCCAAGGGTGAAGGGTGAGATCAGGAGGGGGTGGGAATTAGAACATGACCATATTGTCCAGGTGGAGGCAAAGTCAGAATTGGTTCCTTAATGAATTAAGGAGTTGCTGGTATGCTAAATTGACTTCCTGACATTGTCATCTACTTAGATTCATTGAAGTGGCCATGGTGAATGCTTTCCTGGTCTTTTTATTTTTCTTTTCCCTATCAAAAATCTGGTGGAAGTAGTGCATGAAAAGCAGAGCCATTTTAGTTTCATTTCCTTTCATTTGTTGAGCTCTGAGCAACAAGACGCCCAGAGTAATTATAACAATATCATCACTGGTCAGCAAATCCATAAAGAACTACTGAGTCTCTCAATGTCTTTGCAAAGAGTCCAGCCCAAAGCTAGGCTTGCCGTTGCTGGTAAAGACCACAAGATCGTCATGTGTAAATACCATCGTAGGTTCCAATAGCGGTGAGTACGATGTGGGGGGTGAGAGGCGAGGGCCAGTACAGCGGACACCATGAGAGTGGAGAAATTTCTTTAACAAAAGGCTGTCAGATATGATTTACTGAGCTGGCTGCCACGGGCCAAGCCTCACTGAGCACTCTGAATTCGAGCCTTCCACACTGGCAGACTTTTCCATAAAGCAACAAAGACATAGGGATATGGGCAGTTCATAAAAGTGATGTCTTTTGTTGAGCCCTAACAGGGTCTCTCAACAGGGGAGACAGAATCAATGAAGTGCTAAATGTAATATGAAATCAATTTCCCTTCTCACACGACCCCAAGAAGAAGAAAAGATTCTTGTGTTCCTGTGGTTGCTGAAAAACCAAATGTCTTTCGGGTGGTTGGAAGAGAAGACTGAGATTTTGAGTATAATTTTAGCATAATTAGTTTAGTCACTTCATTTTGAGACAGATATTTAGTGCAAGTTTCATCTGATTTAAAAAAAAAAAAATCACAGAAGTCGGCATAAGATCATTTTTTCCAGATCCTCTATAATGTAGTTCAAGGGAAATGTTTTGTTTAGTGAGACTCACTCTCAGAAAGGAAAAAAAAAAAAAAAGGGAATCCCAATCTCTGGTCCAGGACCAACTCTGACCACTTAGAATGGTTTCTAAACATAGTGACACAACTACTTGGGTGACTCAATTTCATAGCAGAGACTGGTGGCAAACACTTCAAGCAGAGTTTCGTAGTTTGTACACAATGCTCTGGGTGTGTAGCTATAACTGTGGGATTGTAAGTAAATAAAAATAACATAAAAAGTGTTTGATTCTTTTCAGTAATAGAATGTATTGCACACAGGAAGAAGAGTTACTTGCTGAGGGACTGGTGAGGCATGAAAGTTGCATCTTATATTGATATATGATAGCAAGCATTTGACTTGCATTTCGCACTCTGCATCTCTCAGTAATGTTGTTTCCGGTCCTGTTTCCAAATACATCTTCCTCCGTCTTTCCTCCCAAATGATCTTTTTTCATAAGCTGTTATTAGTCTGTACCAGGCCTCCTGAGCATATTTGTGACAGCAGGTTTTTGTTTTGCTGTTTTCAATTGAGAGTTTATTAAATACTCTAGATAACAGGATCCATCTTTACCTACGTTGTAGATGGATATTTCTTCAAATTATGAGGCAAGGTACCTGTGTTTGAGTTTGCATCCTCAAAGAAACAGATACCAAGATGGATTTCAATATGCAAAAGAGTTATTGGGGCAATACCTTTGAAGGAAAAATTAGAGAGAGAGCATGAGAAAGAGTGAGAGAGCAGGCGTAGGCAGATACCGGCCTGACATCTGAGAAAGGAGAGAGGAAAACAAGGCAGCTTGGGTAGCACAGGAGTGCAAGAACCTCAGACTACCACGGCAGGTCTGGGAAAATCTCAGCCAGGTGATAGGGTGCCCCTTGAGGAAGAATTGTAAGAAGAGTCCTGCATTCAAAATGAATGACTCAGCTCCAGGCCCCTCACTCTGCTCAGTCACTGCCAGGGAGCAAAATGGCTTCAGAATACAGGCTGCAGGAGATGTCCAAGATGGGGCAGCTGGAGGCAGCCAACCAACTGCATTCCTCTCAACAGATTCCCTCTTGAAAGACAATTTCTGCCTGGTACTCCCATGGTTGCCTCCACCTGTAAATCTCTGGAATATTATGGAATACTGATGTGGTAAAAATTAAAAAAAAAAGAAAAAAAAAATCTACATATCTAATCATACTGCAGAGTGAGCCCTGGGGAGCAATGATTAAAAGTGCCTTCACTACCCAAAGGGATAGTGGTTAGAACCCACCAGTAGGGCAGTAGGAAAAAAGACTTGGCAACCTGCTCTAATAAAGATTATTGAACGTTACGGGGCACTTCTACTCTGTCATACTGAGTCTTCATGACTAGGAATTGTCTCACTGCCACCCAGCAACAGTAACAAATCACATGGCCAGGTTGATTCCAACAGTTTGATTCTCACGTAGATAAGATAATACATATTTCAAGAGTAATTCATGAAGAAAACCTACATACTTCCATGGTTTCTCTTAACCTTGGAAATAACATTTAATTTCCACGTTAGCAGCAATGATGCTTGGATTAAAGTCCGTGGGTGGTGTGAACAGTTTGCGCTTGACTGTTCACCAAAAGGTTGGCAGTTTGAACCCACAGCAGTGTCACAGAAGAAAGAGCTGAGATCTACTGCCATGAAAATTACAGCTGTGAAAACCCTGTGCAACACAGTTCTATTCTGTAACCCTTGGGGTCTACATGAGGCAGAATCAAGTTGACAGCAATGGGTTTGTAGTTCGGGTTCTAATCCTTGGCTTAGCTCTAAAAATACCAGAATAAAGCAGGGTCCCATTTTGAGAAGAACTAGTACAGGTCACAAGGGCAATTTAAGTAAAATTAAAAGGTGATTCATGGTTTAAAAATTGAAGTACATTATATATGCCAGAGGTGCCCCTCTTGTGAGCAAGAGGAAAAACCCAGAACGAGTGTAAAGAAAGATGTCTTCACCATCTCTTTCTTCCCTTTTTTTGTGCCAGTCTGCTTTCACCTGTTCACATTCCTTGAAGTCTCCTTGCATTTTGTGCCACTCTCAACTGCTAAGGGTCCAGCAGAGAAGCAGAGAATTAACAGCAGATCCTGTCCAGATCACTGAGATTTCATCCCACCTGCTCCTCCTCAGGCTCTTGTTTATGCTCCATTCATTAAGAGTCAGTTTTTCTCTGTCATAACCCAGTTGAATACTTTGAAACCATAAGGCTCTGTTAGGTAGATCTTAAAAGACAAGAGAACTGGAAAGCTTCTCTCCAGTTGTTGTTGCCATTACTAAAGTAAACTTTATCTTCTGATCTTGTCATGGACTCTTACTTCTGTTTCTAGTTCTTGATTATGATTATTTTAATGACAACTTGGCTCTAAATTCAGGTTGCTGTGTTACTTGTTGTTGTTGTTGTTATGTGCCGTTGAGTCATACCTGAGTCATAGCGACCCCTCCTTGGGTTTCCAAGGCAGTATCACTACGGAAGTAGGATTGCCCAACCTTCCTTCCGAGGCTGTGTTACTTAGGACACCAAATTCTTTGCAGCTCCTATTTGCCTCAGCACCATGAACAAGTAAGGGTATAAGGCTGGATCTGCCAATAACAGGAGCCCAATTAGCTGCTGTTCAGTCAACTTTGACTCATTGTAGACTTTGGTGCAACAGAATGAAACACTGCACAGTTCAGCATTCTTCCTATAATCACGAGCACGTTTGAGTCCACTGTTTGAACTATTTTGCCAAACCGGTTCACCGACAGTCTCCCATGCCCTCCTTGGCCCCCTATTTCAGCAAACATGGTGTCCTCCTCTAGCTATTGGTTCCTCCTTGATAGCATGTCTAAAGCAACTGAGTCAAACAACATCGTGATTCATAAAATTTCCATTGGTTCATTTTCAGAAGTAGATAGCAAACCTTTCTCCCTAGACTGTCTTAGTCATAGAAGCTCTGCTGAAACCTGTCCACCATGGTTGACCCTGCAGCTATATGGAATATTGGTAGTATAGTTTCCAGCATCAGAGCAACATGCCTTATCTACAGTTGTTGTTGTGTTCCAACTAGTCGATTCACAACCCTGTAGCCACACTATAGGACAGAGTAGAACTGCCCCATTGGGTTTCCTAGCCTATACTTTTTAAGAGAGAAGATTGCCAGGCCTTTTCTCCCATCAAGCAGCTGGTGGGTTCAAACCAACAACTTCTTGGTCATCAGGCAAGCACTTATCCATTGCACCACCAAACCTCTTTTCTTTCCAATAATAGGAATTTATTATAAGGATACATGTAAAGTCAGGGTAGCCTGGACTCTGGGCACAGTACTCCCAAGTCTGGAATTTGTCATGTGCTTCATGGAGAATCAGATTCATAGCTTAGATTGGAGATGTTATCTGAGACCAAGTGACATTCTTATTTCTCATGAGAGAGAATTTGATTAAGTTGACTTATTCAGTGTAACATATTGGATCCTGTCCAGGTCACTGAGATTTCATCCCACCTGCTCCTCCTCAGGCTCCATTCAATAACAGTCAGTTTTTCCCTGTAGTAACCCATTTGAATGCTTTGAAACCATAAGGCTCTGTTAGGTCGATCTTAGGAGACAAGAGAACTGGAAAGCTTCTCTCCAGTTGTTGTTGCGCCAAGTCACTTTCGATAGACTTTCTCCTACCACACGCCCAGTCTACCCATCTTTTCCATGGCATGGACATCGATCCCTGGACCAATCAATGGTGGCCAAGTTAGGAAGGTTTATTTTCTCGTAACACTCATGGCATGAGAGTCAGAGCTGTTTTGTGCATAAAGAACCTCTTGGGGCTGCTTTCTGCAGAAGAGGGCAATTAGAATTTTATGGACTCTCCAGCACAAGTGTTAATGTTTGATAAAACCTAACTATGCTACTCCTTGCACTTAACTGCATTTAACCATTATTTCAATGCCTGTTACTCAAAGAGCTATGCTTGCATGTAAGTCACAGTGCTTTCATTTACCTCAAACCACGTTGCCTATTCTTCCTTTGCAAAAGGCAGACTTGCTCATCAGCCATTGGCTAAATGCCCTGGTCTAATCATTGCGCTTTTTGTTACTAAAGTAAACTTTATCTTCTGATCTTGTCATGGACTCTTACTTCTGTTTCTAGTTCTTGATCGTGATTATTTTAATGACAACTTGGCTCTAAATTCAGGTTGCTGTGTGGTTACTTAGGACACCAAATTCTTTGCAGCTCCTATGTGCCTCAGCGCCTTGAACAAGTAAGGGTGTAAGGCTGGATCTGCCAATAACAGGAGCCCAATAAAGTTAATTGTTTCTCCGTGAGGCACTTTGCTAGTGCCCTGAACACATGGAACCGATTATCTGGCTCTGCAATGTTGTTAAATAAAATGTGCAAAAAAGAAAATACAATTATTGCTAAAGTAAAAACATACCACAAGGGGTTATTAAAAAAAAAAAAAAAAAGCAAGATGTTTTATGTTTTAGGGATGTTTCGCCACTACATGTGTGTGTTTGGTGAAAAACGATCTCCTCCAGGACACTGCAGGGCCCGTGCTAGACTTTGCCTTCGGTCCCATTGTCTTCCAGTTGTCAGAAATAAATGGAAGCAGACTTTTTCATTCTGCAAGAAAAGAAATGAAAAATAAAATTGAGACATACTTTGACAACTTTAGCATATAGACTACTTATTTACAATATTCATCTTACACTATGGCTTGGGTGAATCTTAATTGAAGAACACATTTAATTATATCAGCTCTTGGGGCATGTCTGAGTTACTTAGGAATGGTGTACTCTGATGTAACTACATTCTGGTATAGAATATGGATTACTTTGGTAATATAACAAAAAAAGAATTGTAAGTCTCGTTGAGTTCTCTTAAGAGAACCAAAACTCCTAAAAACCAAACTGATTGCCATTGTCAATTCCCACTCATAGCGACCCCCATTGGGTTTCTAAAGCTGTAAATCTTTACAGGAGCAGATTGCTTCATCTTTCTTCTGCAGAGCAGCTGGTGGGTTTGAACCACTGATGTTTTGGTTAGCAGCCAAATGCCTTAACCACTATACCACCAAAACTCCCTTAAGAGAACTATGGGCCTTAATAAATTCATTGTGCTTATAAGATAAAGAATCATCATCAGCTTCCAATTGCCTTCAAAGGTTTTTATTTCTCACTAACACATGGAAATTGCCTTACATTGCTAAATGGAAGGCACAAATTGACCATGCTTAAACTTTAAATTGGTTTTCCCATTTTGCAAATAACTGTGATCATAAAATATTTAGCTGGTCTCTGCTAGTGGTTATGCAAGAATGTTTTGTTGTATTTCTATTTGGCGTACATGCCCTATAAGAAGTCTGACTATACATTTCAGCAAAACACTGTTATTAACCTATTTGACAGTGCAAGACTAATACATGTGTTAACCTAAAAAACACGAGGGTCAGAAAAGTGAAAAAGACAGTTTGAGTTTCATTACTTATGTCTTCAATTTTTTAAAAGTGTTTTTTCTCCTCTCAAATGCTAAAATGTATTAATATTGAAATTTCTAAAATGCAACAATTTTTTGTCATTCAAAAAATTGTGGAAGTTTCATTACCGTTGTTATTGTTATCAGGTGCCATTGAGTTGGTTCCAACTCATAGCGACCCTGTGTTCAACAGAAGGAAACCCTGCCCTGAGCTGTGCCACCCTCACAATCAATCTATGTTTGAGTCCATTGTTGCAGCCACTCTGTCAATCCATCTTGTAAAGGGCCTTCCCCTATTTTATAGACCCTCTACTTTACCAAGCGTGATGTACTTCTCCAGGGACTGGTCTCCCTGACAACATGTTCAAAGTACCTAAGATGAAGTCTCACCATCCTTGCTTCTAAGGAACATTCTGGCTGACTTCTTCCAAGATGGATTTGTCTGCTCTTCTGGCAGTTTTCCTATAGCTCCTCAGTTAAAATGTAGTTCAAATGCAATTCTGATTCAGAATATCTGGGGTGAAAATGTATTCTCAGCAGGAGATTGAGACAGAATGAACCAGTTCAAAGCCTTGTTAAAAAATGCATCTAGGTGCCAACAATTTGCAAAGGACTTTGTTACTATCAAGAAATGAGTCCGTCAATTCTGAGGAGATGAATCTTCACCATTAATGGTCTCAGTTTCTTTGAGGTTTTCGTATATAGAGAACAACATGATTTGACTATTATTAATAAGCATGTGTGCAAAATAGAAACAGTCAGCAGGAAGCATGTAGCTAGAGGTAGCTGAAAGGGAATCTGGGAGATAATTATAGGATTCCTGAAATGATATAACTGGGTTTTGGCAACTTTTTAGAAAAAGTTGCAGACAGATACTACAGATTTAGTAGTTTAACTAAATTATCCAAATGGCCCTGTTTATTCACATTACAAGTAATGCAATATAACTACCCTCTATTTTATAGATTTGGCACAATCAACATAATTTAATATACTTATAGTCACATATGTACTCAACTTTTCAATTTTTTAAAAGTGGATAAAAAAGGAGCTAGATTTTATAGTTTAATATAGAGACATACTATTTTAATACAACATTCAAGACAAAATTATTTTCTCCTAAAAAGTAAAATTGAAATCTTAGCATCCTTCTCTGCCAGATTTTGTTTCCCTCAAGAAAATATTGAATGAAGATTTATATAGTATTTATTGTTATTTTAAGGAGTTCTGGTGGCCCACTGCCTCAAGCCTTTGACTGCTAACCAGAAGGTTGGTGGTTCAAACTTACCAGCCACTCCACGGAAGGAAGATGGGGCAGTCTACTTCCATGAAGATTTACTGCCCCAGAAGCCCAATGGGGTTGCTATGGGTTAGAGTCGACTCGATTGCAGTAGGCTTGGTTTTTCCTTTCTTTTTGGTTTATTGTTATTTTGGGTTAGATTCATCCATGATTTTCAAATTGTTCATAGGGAAGCGTGTATTTTATGCAGTGTTACTTAAAATTCTAATATTTGAAATAAATTAAAGAGAATTTTATTCAAGTTTACTTTATAAATTGGATGTTTAAAACTTCTGTTTTTTACTGAGTAAGTCAGTGGGATACACAGGCATTTAAATCGTGTCTACAAAGGAGAGTGGCAGTTCTATTTCCATGCCAATATGCTATTTATGCTTGTGTTTTCATTTGGTTTTATAATAAATCTCGATCCATTAAAGCAAATCATATGTGGAAATCCTTTTAAATCACTGGTCTGCAATTTCAGGAAAAGCATCAGAGAGTAGAAATAGTTTATTAGGAGGTTTTCAGTATTAAAGGCACAAGTGAATATATTGTCACTATAATGTAAAAAATTTGCATATAATGTGCTTGAATTTGTAATAATTTTAAAGGCATTAACATATATATCAAGGATATTCAAGATGTTGAATCAAGTGTTTGCAGACTCATTGACTATATATATATATACACATATATATATATAACCATTGGAAAAAAAATATGTAACTATATGTATATATAATTTTGCTGAAGATAATTCAAAAAATGATTGCAGCAGTACATCAACAGGGAACTGCTAGAAATTCAAGCCAGATTCTGAAGAGGATGTGGAGGTAGGATGTCATTGCTGATGTCAGATGGATCTTGGCAGAGAGCAGAGAATACCAGAGAGATGTTTACTTGTGTTTCATTGACTATGCAAAGGCATTTGACTGTGTGGATCATAACAAATTATGGGTAACAATATGAAGAATGGGAATTTCAAAACACTTAATTGTGCTCATGCAGAACCTATACATAGACAAGACAAAGTCATTGGAACAGAACAAGAGGATATGTGAGGTTTTAAATAAGGATTGCATGTGCCAAGGTTGTATCCTTTCACCACACTTATTTAATCTGTGTGCTGAGCAAATAATCCGAGAAGCTGGACTACTTAAAGTAGAATGTAGTATCTGGATTGGAAGAAGACTCATTAACAACCTGTGATATGCAGATGACACAACCTTGCTTCCTGAAAGAAGAGGATTTGAAGCACTTATTGATGAAGATCAAAGACTACAGTCTTCAGTATGGATTGTTGTTGTTGTTGTTGTTATGTGCTATCGAGTCAGCCCCGACTCATAGCTACCCCTTCTTGGGTTTCCGAGGCAGTATCACTACGGAAGTAGATTGCCCCATCTTCCTTCCGAGGAGTGGCAATATGGATTATACCTGAATATAAAACAAAAATCCTCACAAGTGGACCAATAAGCAACCTTATGATAAACAGAAAATAAAATTGAAGTTGTCAAGGATTTCATTTTACTTGGGTCCACAATCAATGCCCATGGAAGCAGCAGTCAAGAAATCCAATGATGTTTTACATTTGGGTAAATCTACTGTAAAAGACCCCGTTAAAGTGTTAACGAGTAAACTGTCACCTTGAGGATTAAGCTATACCTGACACAAGCTATGGTATTTTCAATCACCCCATATACACGTGAAAGCTGAACAATGAGTAAGAAAGACTGAAGAAAAATTGATGCATTTGAAGTACAATATTGATGGAGAATATTGAATATATCATGGACTGCCAGATGAGTGGACAAAGGTATCTTGGGAGAAGTACAGGCAGAACGCCCCTTAGAAGGGAAAAGGGCAAGATGTACTTTGAACATTTTCTCAGGAGGAACCAGTCCTTGGAGAAAGACCTCATGCTTGATAAAGTGGAGAGTCAGTGAAAAAAAGCAAGACACTCAACAAGATGGATTGACACAGAGGCTACAACAAGGAGCTCAAATACAGCAATGATTGTCAGGATGGCACAGGATTATGCCACATTTCTTTGTGTTGTACATAGGATCACTGTCAGAACAGACACAATGGCACCTAACTATAATACACACACACACACACACACATATATATATATGTATGTATGTATATATGTATATATAAAATCTCAAGATATTTTGTTCTCGGGATTAAATTGATTTAAGGAAAGGAATCACGAGAATTTATGAATCAGTAAGTGCATCAGAGTTTTTGTTTGTAAATAGTAGGCCCATCCCAATAATAGTAACAACAAATGCACATAAACAGAACTCAAAGGTAGGTGGATGAACTCATGGTCAAATATGGCTGCCTGTCAAACACACTTCCCAGCCAGCAAAACAGAGATGAAAGTTTGGGGTTTGGGATACTCCCTCTTTTACTTTAAGTGAACTTTTTTGTTTGACATTGTCACCGTACTTAGTCCCAATTAATGACCACACCCAATTTCAGGGAATATCAGAGTTTCCTGCTGTTACATACGAAAACCAAAAAAACCAAACTCATTGCCATCAAATTGATTCTGACTCATGGTGACCCCCATTGGATTTCCAAGGCTGTCAGTCTTTACAGAAGTAGATTGCCCCAAATTCTTTCTGTGGAGTGGCTGGTGGGTTCAAACCACCAACTTTCTGGTTAGCAGTCAAATTCCTTATCCACTACACCACCAGAAATCTTTTTTATTCCAAAGACCATAGGTCTAGACCACAGTCAGATTTCCATTTGCATTGTAAGGCCAGGAGAAGTAACTCATGTTCCAAACTGCCAGACAAGGATCTCTTTAATCAGAGTGAGGACAGAATAATGGTCTCCCAACGACGTTCACTTCCTAATCCAAGAACCTATGGATATGTCACCTTACATGGAAAAAGGGACTTTTCAGATGTGATTAACTTAAAGGTGGAGGAATTATCCTGACTAATTTTGGTACAATCACAAGAATACTCATCAATTAAAGAAGGAGGCTGAAAGGTTTGAGTAAGGGAGGGATTTGAAGATGCTGTGGTGCTTCTTGAGAACATGATGGAAGGGGCCATGATCTAAGATATGCAGATGGCCTATGGAATCTGGGAAGGGCAAAGAAATGAATTCTCCCCTAGAGCCTGCAGAAGGATTGCAATCATGCCAACACCTTAAATGTAACCAGTGAAACCTATGTTAAATTCTGGCCTCTAGACCTATAAGAATAGGTGTGTGTTGTTTTAAGCCACTAAATACATGGTAATACGTGACCAAACCAAAAACCAAACACATTGCCATTGAGTTGGATCTAACTCATACTGACCCCTCCTTGGGTTTCCGAGGTGGCATCACTATGGAAGTAGATTGCCCAACCTTCCTTCTGAGGAATGGCTGGTGGGTTTGAAATGCCAGCCTTCTGGTTAGCCATCTAATGCCTTAGGCACTACACCAGCAGCAGTGATAAACTCTGAAACTCTCACGACCATCGAGTCAGATCCGACTCATACTGACTCCTCCTTGAGTTTTCGAGGCAGTATCATTACAGAAGTAGATTGCCCAATCTTCCTTCCGAGGAGGAGCTTGTGGGTTTGAACCGCCAGCTTTCTGGTTAGCAGTCAAATGCCTTAGGCACTGCACTACTAGCAGTGATACGAAATTAAAATGCTTAGCATTCATCTCCTGCAGTAAATTCACTTCTGCATAGAGTTTTTTTTTTTTTTTTTCTTTCTGGACTCATTGATCTTAAGAAGTAGAGAACTTACCTAATCTCTGCTCTGACTCTCTTTTAGACCTAGCTCTGCACTATAGGTCAACCTCCCAAAATGCCTTTGTTTCATTCATCAGCTTTCAGGACTTATCTGGCAACAGAAACTGAAGACACCTTCACATTCATGCAGGAGAGGAATAGACTTTCTAGCTCACTAAGCTGTCTTCCAATTAATTGTAATTCTTGTTGCTTCACTCCCTAGTCATATTCTCTGTGATACTCAGATATGAACTTGGAACAATCTCTCTAGAGCTTTGCAGAAAGGAGCTTCAATTCTGTTCAGATTTTGCCTTTGCTTTAGTTTATCATCCATTCTACATTTTTCTCTGAGTCCCTGTAACATGAGTTACATTATTCTATGAGTTCCATGGTGAACAGTTAAGCACTTGGCTACTAACAGAAAGGATGGCAGTTCAAATCCACCCCGAGGTTCCTGAGAAAAGAGGCAATCTGTTCCTGAGAAAAGAGCCATTAAAAGCCCCATGGAACACAGTTCTACAGCAACACATGGGGTCACTATGAGTTGGAATTGACTTGACTACAACTGTATTTTTTTAATATAGTATTCTACATGTTTGTTATTTAAGAAAAATCTCAACTTTTTGAAATACTAATAGTGTATTTTATTCAGAGTGACCATTCCTTGGAGAAGGACATGATGCTTGATAAAGTGGTAGGTCAACAAAAAAGGTGAAGGCCCTCAAAGAGATGGATTGACCCAGTGGCTGCAACAATGGGCTCAGGTGTAGCAAGGATTGTGAGGCTGGCACAGGACTGGGCAGTGTTTTGTTCTTTTGCATATATGGTCGTTATGAGTGGGAGATGACTCAACAGCACCTAACAGCAACAACAGCTACCACAGACTCACTATTTTTAAGTAGCTTTGTTGTCATTTGAATAGGATTTGGGGATAAAAGGCCAATCTATATGCTCAATTTTCCATCCTCATTTGAGAACTTCTACTGTTTTAAATTGCTCCCTTTTTTCCACATATTTGGTCACTTTGCTGTAGTCATTCTCACCTGTCGAAACTTGTTAAATATTGGGAGATGATATATAGTTAGTCCCCAGCTGACGACCTAT
Source organism: Orycteropus afer afer (assembly GCF_000298275.1). Lineage (NCBI taxonomy): Eukaryota > Metazoa > Chordata > Mammalia > Tubulidentata > Orycteropodidae > Orycteropus > Orycteropus afer. Next base: position 12,302,037 of record NW_006921605.1, on the reverse strand, counting down.
TCAAGTTATGGTGAACTGTATTTATAACTTTTATTTTGTACTTCATTAATAAATGTACTACATAGTGCCTAAGGCATTTGACTGCTAACCAGAAGGCTGGTGTTCAAACCCACCAGCCACTCCTTGGAAGGAAGATGGGACAATCTACTTCTGTAGTGATACTGCCTCGGAAACCCAAGGAAGGGTCGCTATGAGTTGCGTCTGACTCGATGGCACATAACAACAACAACAACAACAACAACATACAGTGTTGCAGCGTGTAATATACTTACATTACCTTTCTCAGATGTCCACTGACAGATGTTCAAAGATTGGGTTTATAAAGATACTGAAAAATGAAAGACAAAGATAATGAAAACTGAACAACAACCACGAAAAAGTATTCAACTTACATCAGGACCGACTTAGGATGGAGCTGTCAGAATGGTGCCCTGTTGCAACCAGGGACTAACTGCAGTTGTTTCTGGTGGGTGTTGTTGGTGATCAGTGTCTGGGGGCACCTTCTGATCTCAGGCCTGTCTTCTCTGACTGAGAACAGGTGCAGTGATGCTCACTCTTTCTCCCTCTGCCAAATATGAAGCAGGAGTAAGACCTGCGGAGGCACCTCGGCCCCCCCTCCCCCAAATCCCTGATGCTGGAGGACTTTCCAGACTTTTGGCAAGGATCTGGATTTGTGGCCGACCAGTGGTCCCACATCCTGCCATGGCCCCACACATTTTCAGCTTCGAGAGAGGGGATTTTGATGTGGTTCTGCTAGAGTCAGAACTTCCATGTGATTTCAGTTTAATCTGCTGTACAGGCAGTGAATTATGGGTCCATCTATCTACCCTTTATTATTTTTCATATGATCAAGTAATTCTTTGACATTTCTGTACATGGTTGGCAGCATTCACTTATTTCTAAATCAAATGCTGATGTTTTTTATCCTTATTATGTTCATTTGGTTATGATAACTGTAAGGGGTGAGTTAAAGATAGGGGTTAAATATGTATACCTGAATCACCAACTTAGATAAAAGTTTAGATATGCTCAAATACACCACATACTGCCATCGAGTCAGACCCAACTCATAGCGACCCCTCCTTGGGTTTCCGAGGCCGTATCACTATGGAAGTAGATTGCCCAACCTTCCTTCCAAGGAGTGGCTGGTGGGTTTGAACTGCCAGCCTTCTGGTTAGCAGTCAAATGCCTTAGGCACCATGCCACCAGAGCTCCCTTAGATATGCTAAAATAAGTAAAATGTTTATGAGTTCTATCTTTTAAAAAATAACTTAGCCTGGATATCAATTGATTTATCATTTTAGAGATCAATACTCATTTGCAGTGGAGAGCACAGGAGGCCCAATGTCCGCTTGCAAGAAGCCTTGGTGAATTCTAGGATATTATGTTGCTAACATCACAGTGGACTGCAATGATCTCAGAAGGTTTTTTGTACAGAACATGCCGTTTTCTAGAAAATGGCTGGACATGCTTATAAAATGTGAGAGACTGGGGCAAACTGGGAAAGGCCAGAGCTGCAGCTAAACCCCCAAATTAAATAGAACTGGTTCTGGGGAGATGAATACATTTCTGATGCTAGAAGAAAGTCTAATCTACTAGATAAAACATGGTACCCAAAGCTTAAGGCAATAGACAGTAAGTGACATTGCTATTTAGCCATGTGCACCCAAGAATCCTAGCTCAAAAGTGTGCCCCAAAATAGTAACGGGTATACTTGAGACAGAGAAAGTTCATGATTGTTACAGATACTTGGAAATGGAGATACACAAGTAGTTTCAGGATTGTTTCAATAGAGAGGAAAGGCTCACATTTCTGAGCTGAATTACAGGAAAGGATTTGGGTTCCAGGGAAAGAGAATTGGCTCAGAAAGAAGGCAATGTAGCCACCAGGCCTTATGGATGGGAATAGGCAATAGAAAGAGTAGTTAGATAAGTACACCATTTGTATCTGTCACAAATAATGCTTATTTACAATTTCAATAAACTGAAAGTCAAATTGCAAAACCACCAGTCTTGTGGAAAGCGCCTTTGCAAATTCTATGACTTTGTTAGTAAAGTGTTTAATTCAAGTTTACTAACTGGCTAGGTTCAGATGCATGAGCTCTAATGCGTTTTGACATTTTTAAGCTTAGGCTATGAATGTTGATTTGAAGTTGGATGGCACTTATTACAAAAACTCAAGAATTTCATTATCAGATCAGTAAACTTTAAGAAAATTTCTCGAGGCACTCTAAATGATTCCTTTTCATGAGACAAGTAGAGATTCCCCAATGGACAAGCAGCCAACTGTTCCCAATCGTATTACCCTTTTAAATAAAGGATTCCCAGCAAACATTTGGAAGAAACCATATGCCTTCCAGGGATAGGCAGCTGGGAGAACGGGAAGAGATTAATATAGAAAAAGCTGTGGACCATCCCGATCCTATTCTTCAGTTCCTTGATTGAAGGCATTAAGTTTTATTTTATTAACTTCTTTCTTGCCCTTCAAAAGTTGAGGGTGCTCACTCCAGGGCTTGTGTAGACCTGCCCCAGGGAACCTCAGTGCAAAGGTTTTCCATCACAGCTGGCTGTGATTAGAAGGATTGCAAGAGATCAGTGCTTGATTAACTTTCAGCTGCTATTGGTTTGCCTCAGTTCCTGCAGGAGAATTAATCCATAGGTTCGAGTAAATTTTGGATCTTAATGGATACCAGATACATTGAGCCCACCCAGACCACCAAGATTTAGCAATCCCTTTCCTCACATTTAAGTCATACAAATGAATTCATTCCTTCTTACCCAGTGGCCAAAATAACTCCACCTCATTGTTTTTCTCCCATGACACTCGCTTTATTGTGCTCTTGATTCTAAGATGTCTGTACATATCTCATCCTCTCATAAGAAAAGAGAAGTTCTTGAGAGCAAGGCTCAGGTCTTCATTTTTGTGTTTTCAGAAGTATGAATTTAATTTATTGCACACAAAGAGTTTGTTGGAGGAATAACAATGCATCCTGCCTCTTTTCCCTTAATTTGTGTTCAGTGCACAAGAAATAAGAGTCATATCGGCACAGCTCTCGACTGCTAATCAAAAGGTCAGCGGTTCGAACCCACCAACTGCTCTGCAGGAGAAAGATGTGACAGTCTGGTTCTGTAAAGACTTATGGCCTTGAAACCTCTAATGAGCAGTTCTACTCTGTCTTACAGGATCGCTATGCATTGGAAGCAAGGGGATGGGAATGGGTTCTGTAGTTGTTTTGCACCTGAATTATTCTAGCCCTATAAGCAGTAATTTCCACGCTCCTCTCTCAATGCAAATCAGTGATTCAGTCTCCCCTTCAATTGAATTTCTGCCATGGTGGCCAAAGATTCTTAAACTGGACACTCTATTTGCTATCATAACTCATTGTTATCTTCATTACTTTAGAAAGCATTAGATCATTAAATATGTTTACAAAGCACCAGGTTTGGGGAACTTATCACCATTATTTTATTGATAAATTTCCTAACTAGGAAAGATTCTTCATCCAACCGTTTGGTTACTTACTGAATACTCTTATAATTGTGAATGGAGGAACTCATTCAAAAAAGCAAGCTTGCCACCAAGGTATCACACACGTATTTGTTTCAACCTCAGGAGACTTCTATTTTTTCTGATAGATTATTGTAATACCATTGACCTATGAGACCCATACTGTTATTAATCATAATAGTTAAGTCAAACAGAAAATTTCCCAAATAGCACAGGACTCATTTCCTTTCATGGAGTCTAATTACTGGAAGGAGTTGGTAAAAAGCTGAGAGAGTTCCAACCTTATTGTGATGCTTGTGCATTTGTCTGAGAATTTTAATTTAACTAAAGAGGTAAAATTTCTGTGACTTCTGGACTTACTGTGCTCAGCTTGTTTTCAGGTTTGTATGGTTCATTTTATTCCATTTCAACAGTTTTCATTGGCACACATGAATGTGCAGAGCAAAGTTTTTCTTAGGGAGTTATATGATAGTTACAGTTTAGTCATCTTCATGGCCACCTGAGCTCTTCCACCACCAATATCAGACAAACTAATGCATATGTATCATACACAAAGACACACAAATATATAATGTTTTGCTTTTCTAGTGCTTCTGTAACAGATGTACCACCATGGATGGCTTTAAAAGGTAGGAATTTATTCTCTAACAGTTTAAGAGGCTAGAAGTCTGAGTTCAAAGTGCCAGCTCTAGGGGCTGGGTGAAGGCCCCTGAACCTTAGGCTTCAGCGCTGCCTCTTGCTTCTGGCCCACTGGAGCTGGAGCTGCCTCTTAAGCAGCTGCTGGCTGCTGAGGCTGACAAACCCAAGGTGGACAAGTAAAATGGCACAGTCCCAAGAATATCAAGCAACATGGCAGGCCACTAGCTCAAGGCCAGAAACAGTCTCAAGACCAGCAGACAACATGGCAGGCCACTGAGATGAAGACTTGGCCAAATGTAAGATCCAGATGTGCCAAGAAGCTCAAAACAGCTCTCAAATTTTTTATGTACCAGAAGCAGACCACATCCCTAAGGCAGCTACTCAGCTGCTTACAGTAGATTCCACTGTGGAGTTGATTACCAGTCTCATCATGGGGAATCACTACATCTAGCCACTCAAAACCAGACCCAGCCAAGTTTGCACATAACCTTAACTATCACATGTCAACTTGGCACATATATGGATCTCCTTCACTGGGTGACCCATATGGTTACCTCACCTGCTTGGCCTGGCTAGCCCTGTTCCTCTGCTCCTTGGGCATGGCAGCCCTGCCCCCTCACTTTGGGGCAGCAGATATAGTGCCATCCCACTGGCCCTCAAGAACAGCAACCCCACACTCCAGACCCAAGTTGGTGAAGGTCTGACTCTTTGAAACCTACCCTTTGAGGCTGAGGCAGCTCTCCTTCCCATTTCCTTGGTCTCCGAGCTTCTTCCAGTTAATGCCCAAAGGCAACCCACTCCACCAGGCAGCCTCCTGTTAAAAGCCATTCAGCTTTCTCACTCTGTCTCTTGCTGGTCTCTTAGCTTTGCAGCCACCATCTCTATGCCAAGCTCTCTACCAATATCAGTACAGGCAACTCAGGTCCAAGGACCAATCCACTCTTTTTCCACATTTTAGGTACCTGTCAGAGTAGCACCTGATTCTCTTGGTACCAAATTCTGTTTTGGTTATCTAGTGCTGCTATAACAGAAAATACCACAAATGGGTGGTTTTAATAAACAGGGATTTATTCTCTTACACTTTAGGAAGCTAGAAGTCTGAGTTCAAAGTGCCAGCTCTAGGGGCTAGGTGAAGGCCCCTATATCTTAGGCTTCAGCTCTACCTCTTGTTCCCAGTCCACTGGAGCTGGAGATGTCTCTTAACTCAAGCAACTGATGGCTGCTGAGGCAGACGAACCCAAGGTTGACAAGTAAAATAGCATGTTGTTGTTGTTATCATGTGCCGTTGAGTCGGACCCAACTCATAGCGACACTTCCTTGGGTTGCTGAGACAGTATCACTATGGAAGTAGATTGCCCAACCTTCCTTCCAAGGAGTGGCTGGTGGATTTGAACCGTCAGCCTTCTAGTTAGCAGTCAAGTGCCTTAGGCACTATGCTACCAGAGCATAGTCCCAAGATTATCTGGCAACACGGCAGGCCACAGGTTCAAGCCCAGAAACAGTCTCAAGATTGTCAGATAACATTCCAGGCCACTAAGATGAAAGACTTGGCCAAATGCAGGGTCCAGATGTGTCAAGAAGCTCAAGACCGTGCGCAAAACTTCTTACATATTGGAAGCAGACCACATCCCTAAGACAGCTACTCAGCTGCTCCAGTAGATTCTACCATGGAGTTGATTACTAGTTGATCACTAGTCCCATCCAGTTGTCCAGACACTCAAAACCAGGCACATCCAAGTTGACACATA
>NW_006921605.1:12294099-12294588 GCF_000298275.1 Orycteropus afer afer | reverse complement strand
GGGCCTAGCTAACATCTAAAAATGGTTAATTCGTGACTCTCCTACTAGACTGGATGTTATAAGCTCAGGGTGGGAAAGAACCTTACCGCTTATTTCTTTTATATTTTAGTATCATAGACAGAGAAGCCCTACACATACTCTGCAATGAAGTAGGATGGAAATACATGTACTAGCTGCTTACATCAAATCAATCATTCTGATTTTCCCCTTTATGTCTGACTTCTGACTGGGATTCTATGTGAGGCAGTAACATTTCTGAGATCAATGAATACAGATATCCTCTCTCAAAACTTTCTCAGTAGCCCTGTTCCAGTTAAACTGTCCTATTCCTTTTGCTGTGTTGGCACGATATCTACTCCTACTGTGAGCCTTTACTTCACCCTTTCCTCCTGCCTGGAATACTCTGCCCCTTCCGGTTTGCTGTATCCCATGTGACCCCCAGACCGTAGCCTCAGAATGTCTTCTCTCTGGGTTTTTCTTGATTTTCCC
>NW_006921605.1:12269519-12293834 GCF_000298275.1 Orycteropus afer afer | reverse complement strand
ATCATTTACATTTTCTTTGACTCTGACTACCTTGCGAAATCATAAACATTTTTCATGTTTATGAGAAAACATCATTAAATTCATCATATCTACAAACAATACTGCATGGAGTTCTGAAAATTGAATGGCAAACAACAAGCTACCATAATACATAGTACATAGCTACTAGTAAATAAATGATTTTGAATGAATCAAATAAGTAAAATAAATCAAGGTAGGACACAAGTACAAAAGTCATATTCTTTTCCTAATATCATTAACTTTTACTCAACCCAAACCAAACCCACTGCCATCGAGTAAATTCTGAAACATAGCAGTCCCCATAGAGTTTCCAAGGCTGTAAATGTTTACAGACGCAAGACTGCCTCATCATTCTCCCACAGACCACCAGCTGGTGGGTTTGAACTGACGACCTTTTGGTTAGCAGCCCAATGCCTTAACCAGAGTGCCATCAGAGCTATCATTAGCATTCCTTGTGGTTAAAAACAATGGGAGCTCTGGTAGCATGGTGTCTAAAGCCCTTGACTACTAACCAGAAGGCTGGTGGTTCAAACCCCCAGCCACTCCTTGGAAGGAAGGTTGGTCAATCTACTTCCGTGGAGATACCACCTAGGCAACCCAAGGAGGGGTTGTTATGAGTGGGGTCTGACTCAACGGCACATAACAACAACAACAACAAAAACAATGGCAGCAATAACAGGATGCCTACCTAGAACCTGAGACAAGGACACATCTAGATAAATGGCCAGATGTAATGCAGCCTTGCTTCTTTTGAGGGAATTGACTTGTTAATATATTTTAAATATATTGAAAAGGAAGGAAAAGGAAAAAAAATATATCTTTTAAAAAATATTTTTTGTCTCTACCTCTTGGGCACCTCTTCGTTTCTTCCTTTTCTTTAGTCTTACTGCGCTGGTCACTCACTTTCGGTATATTCCGTTTCCCTTCACCCAGATCAATCCTTGTCTCTTACCTATCTAGCAATTTTCCCTCCTCTCTTCCCCTCCTATTCCTGGCAACCAACAAAAAAAGTTTCCTGCCATATAACCTTTCCTTGGTAATTTGAACCCATCAGCAATCTGCTTCCATGAAGGTTTATAGCCTTGGAAACCCTATGAGGCAGTTTTGCTCTATTCTATACAGTCACGGTGAGTTGGAATTGACTCCATGACACACAACAATAATAATCCTGACGGAAGGAAGTCACCAAACCTTTTCCCCACAGAGCTGTGGAATAGATTTGAACCATCAGCCTTTAGGTCAGCAGCCAAGCACTTAACCAGTTGCACTACCAGGGCTCCTATTCATACCTTTTTTAAGCACAGACTGTTAAGTCTGAAAAAGAAGATTCTCAACATAAGTCACTAAAAAGGAAAGGAGACTATAAAAAAGGAGGGAATGATTTGGACACCCAGGTTTCCAGTTTGGAGACGACCAAAACAAATGCCCATAATGCATTTGCTATCTTACAAGTGTAAATTATTTTTAAAAGCTACTGAAATAAAAACCACTTATCAATAAGCTGTACTTGAGTAGAGATTGAATTAATCACTCACTTTCTATATAACCTGCTAACGATTATATAAGAAAGATCTGTAGGATTATTTTAACTCAATAGGAAGTTGTTAGCATATAAGATGACAGAGGACTTCTTTGTCTCATTGCAAACACTGCGTTGTACTTTAACTCTCATTTTGCCTATTCCTCCATGTCTGAGAACTCCTGCTCCTCATTTCCCTGCTCCTCATTAGACACCTTAAGGGTCACTGGCAAGCAGTGGTCTTTTTCTGGAAATAAGGGTCTGGCATGAATGTGTCATGGAGTTTGAATAACTTTCCCTTCCCCTAGGATCCTGCAAATCAAGCTGGGGCGCTGCTGCCAAAAGACCCTAGCCCAGCTGGAGGCAGCGCCTAGGAGGAAGGGGGTTATCTTTGCACTGAAGGGTGTATCTTCCCTGCTGTTAGATTACCATTTTCAGAGGCTGCTGACCTGGGAGCTTTCATCAGCCTTAAACCCACTTTAATAACAACAAGCTCAGAGTATCTGGGGAGTTGTTCACCCCCCGCCTCCCCCGTCTGGAACTCTGGCAAACATCTCCTCATGGTTCTGCCTTGTAAGGTCCACGTCTGCTTCATGGGGCATATCTCCTCTCCTGCACCAGTTCTGGAGGCAAAATCAAACATCACCTTTTGGAAGAAAACCTGCAAATAAAAACAAATTAACCCAGCACACTCCCTCACGCACACTTGGAGGTATATGCTAGCCCAGTGCATGATTTAATGTTCTGTTTTACAGCTTTTTGTGCTGAATTCTTTCGTCCACCACCATCCTCAGAGAGGGGCCTTTACAATTGAACTTCTTCATTAATCATAGCGAGGCATTCTGCTCACGTGAGCACAGCACAAGGACTCTCTTCTCAGCTTGCAGTCCTGCTTGTTGCAACAAACACACTGCAAACTGTGTTTACTTTACATGTCAGATATTGTTAACCCTGAATTGGGGGCCTCTCATGTGAACTGTTCAGCGAGTCTGAGACAGTCAGTCTCAGGTTTCTCTGCCATGATGGGAGTGATATCAGGCCTTTGAGCAGCTTGATAGTAGTTTTGACTGAACTGCTTGCAAATGATGTCTGGAGAATTAAGTGATGGGTGAGGTTCAACTCAAGAAGTCAGTGTCCATATTGAAGAGTTTCCTTAGGAATTTTAGAAGTCAAGATCAAGGGAACAGAGTGATGCAGAGGTGTTTTGATAACTTGCATGCTTAATGTCTTGGGATCAGTGAAGTGCCTATTTCCAAGGCCATTTCTCATTATTGTCCAACATGCATATTTCTCTCTAGTCATTCTCTTATCGCAGTGAATTTGATCACACAATTTGTCTTGAATCAAATTCTTTGCCAAAACTCTTCATTTCCAATTACTCAAGTGATTTCTCACTTTCCCAGAAGCCCTGTTTTGTACAAAGCCAACATCCAAAAGTTCAGCATGACATATTGTCTAATTTTTTCAAATGTGTTACTTTCCTCTTACCAGTCAGATAATGCTGAGAGCAGTGTGTTCAGAGATCACCCAGTGCAGGGCGGCTGCAGAAAAGGACTTGAAACACCTACTTTACCAGGGATCCCAAAGGTAAAAGATCTCTCTCTCTCACTCTCTCTCTCTCTCTCTCTCTCTCTCTCAGAATCAGGCATTGTGTAGGGATGATAGAGTCCCGGAATGGCATACGATTGGTAGGTAGTATCCAAGAGTTCCAAAGATGAAGTTCTTCTAGACTGTGCAGGCATTGCTGAAGGGACACTATTTTCTGTCCTTCTCCTCCAGTGGCCACTGAAAACCTTGTGACTAGCAGTGAAACACTGTCCTAGTGAGTGGCTCTCTAAACCAAAAACCAAAGCAGACCCACTGCCATCAAGTCAGTTCTGATGCCTGGTAACTTCACGTGTTACAGAGTAGAACTCCTCCGTACGTTGTCTAGCTGTAGTCTTTATGGAAGTAGAATGCCAGGCCTTTTTTTTCTGCAGTGTTGCTGGGTGGGCTCAACCCACCAACCTTTCAATACTAGTAGTTGAGGTCAAATGGTTTGTGCCACTCAGCAACCTCAGTGACTCTTTGGGAGGGGGATACTTTTTCATCTCTGGTGATATCTGGTGTCTGGAGACATGTTTGGTTGATACAACTCAGGGAGGGGGGGTTGCTACAGACATCTCATAGATGTGGCCAGGAATACTTCTAAGCATCTTACAATGCAGAGGACATGGCCCAGACCCAACAACGAATAATCTATCTGAAAACATCAATAACACTGAGGTCAAGAAACCCTGGTCTAGTCTATGCTAATACTCAGCTTAGTGTTTTATGTATGTTGAGCGCTCAATAGATGCTTGAGGAATAAATAAACGAATAAATTAAAGTTTCAGAACTAGAATCAGTGTTAAATTCTGCTCACTAGTGCTCCCTTGTTAATCTATGGAATTTATCAATCTGTTCAACATTGGATCTTGCCTGTCTGCCTTCACTCAGGTAATGTGCTATTTCTTTCTGCCGCCACTGACTTCCTCACCACCCCCTGTTCTGACCCAGGTCTGTTAGATTCATCTTGCTTATGGTCCATGCTTGCTTGGCTCTCTGTCTCCAACTTGACAGCCTGCTAAGCCAGAGGACCACAGAAGCAGGATCAATAGAAGATCTGGAATCAGGAGACCCAACCGTCGCCACTACCTACTCTAAACAGTAACGTCACTTGATGGATTTCGGCAACTTTCCCATTATATGCCAGGTCCTGTTGATACAAGTGCTGTAGCTGTAATGAAGTTAAACTCAATGTATTTTTTCCTTTAGTTATAACTGGCAATAATTTTGCAAGTTCCCAGCTACCGTGGAATCCATTTGGGGCAGGCAAAAAAAGCAAACAAGTTCCAGTATGAAATGTAATTGTGGTTGCCACATGTGAAACAGGTTAGCTACCAACCTTTCTTGTCAGCATTCCTCTAGGTTAGGAACACTCAGTTTTGCTTCAACCAAGTATATTTCAATAATAGGAAGTGGAGACAATTATCTGGGCAAGTTATTTAAAGAAAAATGACTTTTTCATGGAGACAAAACTATTCTTAAAATAAATTGCTTGAGGGTGTATCATTTTCAGATAATTTATCAGAGAAATGAGGACATACACTCAACGCCCAGATCTGGAAATGTGATTGTTGCTGTTATTGTTGTTAGTTGCTGTCAAGTCAATTCTGACTCTAGGGACCCTATAGAGTTTCCTAGGCTGTAATCTTTATGGGAGCAGATTGCCATATCTTTCCCCCACAGAGCGGTTGATGGGCTTAAACCACTGATCTTTTGGTTAGCAGCTGAGAACTAAACTTTTGTGCCAACAGGGCTTCATGGAAATGTGACTTGATAACGGTTAATTATCGGGTACATGTCACATGTTAGTTAACACACTGAACCTGTTGCCTGAATTACCCATTTAATCATCCCAATGACTGTGGGGTATACAGTGACATCTCCATTTTATAGACAAGAGCACTGAGATTCAGAGAGCATAGGTAACACCCCAATCAGACAGAGAACAAGAGGGAAGGCTTGCTTTTCGAAGGGATGTGGCCACAAAGCTTTAAGTTCATTATGATTTTAGAAAATACTTAAACAGCCATTAAAAAGCATGAGCGTGGCCTTAGGAGATGTCCTTCAATCTTTTACCATAAATGCAGGTCTTTATTTTCAGCAGTGTGAAGGTACTACACACCACTTTAAAATTCTGGAGTTTTTTCTCATTTAATCTTTTATTTAGCCATGTTTATGAAAACATACTTAACTTTAAAATGTACAGTCCTCTCATATCCTAACAAAAGGAAATCATCCACTATTTTAAGTGTCAGGGTAGATGAGGTCTTCTTAAAAAATAATAAATGCCAATAACTGAACCATGTTCTAACATCTCATCTAATTTTAGATTTACTAGTATAAACATTTACATGTTTCTTTAGTTGGAATTCTGTGACCACTTTAAAACAAACATTTGAATACGACTTCATGGGGAAAATGTTTCCATGGGCTAGAGAAGACCCTCTGGAGGAGGGAGAGGAGATATATATATATATACATATATATATATATATATGTATATATATATATGGAAAATTTAAGGTACTTATAGCTACCGAAAATGTCTACTTAATCATACTTAATTCATCTTATAAGTAAACTATATTTGTACAAGCGAAAGAACACATTTTATTTAAGTAGAGCAATTTGCAAAGAGCCCTGTACATACCTCTGTAACCTACTATAAACATGAATATACAGAGTCTTTTGATACTTATTCTTTTTTATATATTTTTATTTCATATCAAGAACTTCTACTGACGTCAATGGCAGTCCTTTGATTGAAATGAATGGTAGAGGTTAAACAGGCAGTGGCTGAGAGGATTTTAGCTCATTTGCTGAAAAAAAATCTTACACAAATGCTCTAACTAGTGAATTCAATTAAAAATATTTCACCCATTTTGTGTTTAGGATGGGAATAAACAATATTGATGATAAGAATAATTAAAGAAGGCTTCGAGTTTGTTGTTTTGTTGTGGCTAGATAGATCAGTTGAGTGGAAGCTTGTAATCGTTTTTTTTTCTACGCCAAAGTAATGTAGAGTATATAGATTTCTAAATATTTATTACTGAAATCCCCACAATTAAATAGAGAAGCAAAGAATTATGTTAGATACACAATTCAGTCATAAATTTACATTTCTTTTATTGGTGCAAAAATCAGTCTTCATTTAAATAGCTTTTCTTTTAGAAAGCTAGCGTCTCTCCCTGTCCCTCTTCCTGAGAACATTTTTCAGTTTCTCAGAGAGTCTCAGGTGTCCAAAGTATCAAACATGCATTGAGCTATGGATTCTGTATCACATATTAAATCTGCCTTTTTTTTTTTTCTTTTTTTAACTCTGCACTTTCTTAATGGGGAGGAGATCATCACTTGCCAATTAATAATATCTTAGTTTCTTTTCTTCTGATTTAAAAATATTCTCTTTCTAGGTAACTCAATACCTGGCAAGCAAAAAATTAGATTTCATACTACCTCCTTGCCCTCCAATTTTTCAAACTGAGTCTGGATACATGAACTGAGGAGTCACTGGGTAGCACAAATGGTTAAGTGTTGTACTACTAACCCCAAGATTGGCAGTTCAAAGCCACCTAGCAATCTGCTTCCAAAAGGTCACCACCCTGAAAGCCCTGAGAGCACCGATCCAGTGGGCACACACGTCAGAGCGTTGCAATCTACGTCGGGGAAACTAACACCACAACACATGGTCTGGGGCAGGAGGACACTTCAGTGACCCTGATGAGATCAGGGAAAGGGACTCACAATATGCACAAAGGAGCTTACACTCCTACACTGTTACAATATTGGTAAGGGGCAGTGGTAGCGTAGGGCAGTTAACCTCACTCTTTTGAAACTTGCACCATTCCTGCTATGGAGGGTGATCAGAAATTTTTTTAGACTCTTAACAATAACACAGGTCATTTTTATTCTTTTCATATGAAATCTGCAGGAGTTAGAACCCACAGCTTTGCATTAATTTTAACAAAACAGAAAAGAATTCTTGTGTAGTAAAATTAAAAAAAAAAAAAAAGTTCTATGCATTTTTGTCTCTGACTCCACTTCGACAATAGTAACAGGCTGTTCCCGAAGTAGCTGGGAATTATGCTCCCAGAAGCAGATATCGGTAATTCACCACATGCACATTATCTGTTATCTGGGAAGGAAAAGCAAAATATCTGGCTTTGAAAATGATACGCGTCTTCAGACAAAGGGGGATCGGTTTTCCTCCACGGAATCCTGAGCGCACAGGCCTGCTAAGGGGAAGCCTACATTTCTCTTTTTCACGTTGTACGAAAAAACAGTAGGGCCCTTGAGCCCTGTGGTGAGACCCGGCGGCAAATCACAGGAGCTGGATAGCCAAACTCTTTCCCCCTTTTCCTCCTAATGTCCTTCCTCAGCGTTCAGTGAATCGCACATCCGTTGTTTTACCACCCAGCTTATTTGATCGGCGTGGAAGATGAATGGCTTTGCCTGAAAAATTAAACAATGGCAAAGCTAACGTGTGGCGCAGAGTAAACCTTACCTCGCTGCAGAATTTCCTTTCTTCTTTCTGCTCTGGGATCGGGTCTGGATTTCTTTGCCATCGACCCATCGTCTTATTTATTTATTTATTTGTGCTGGAATTCTCTTACACTGGTGTTTTTTTTTTTTTTTTGAGTAAAATATTGAAATTATACTCATTCATCTTACAGAGTTTTCTTCTTAGTGTGAAGCAGTGCTGTGTATGAAAGCTCACTAGATACCCATAGCTGTTGAGTGGAGTCAGACTCATTCCCGCCCTATAGGACAGAGCAGAGCTGTCCAAAGGGTTTCTAAAGCTGTAGAAATGTGTGGAAGCTGACTATCATATCTTGTTCCTGAAGGGCTGCTGTGGAGTTCCAACCAGGACCTTTCAGGTGGCAGCCAGTGTTTAACCACTGAGCCACCAGGGCTCCTTCACTAGGGAGAGGGTGTGAAAATCTGGGATTGTGTCCTGATTCTGTCACTTTTAACTATTTAATTTGAGTTCCCAGGTCTGTCACTCTAAGGTGTTAGTTTTCTTATTTGCCAGCAAAGAATAGTAATTGCCTTCCTTGGGGTCTTAGTGTTCTTGGGAAGAAAGAAAAACGTGATGTATGTAGAAGCAACTCGTAAACAATAAAATGGTCTCCAAATGAAAGAAAGGGGTAGGAAAATAAATCTTCCAATGACTGTATTACATAGAATATTTTCATACATAGCAAACTTAATTTACTGAATACATGTGGCTGGGAAACAAGTAGAGAGAGCTTGTGAAAAGCTGGTCTAGAATTTCATGGATGAATTGGTACAGAGATGCTTTATTTGTCAGCCAGCAAATTCCAGTTCTGTGTGGTTGTTGTTACAAATATAGTTCAAATTTGATTTTACACACTACAAGATACAACTTGAAGGATCAAATTCTCACCATGTGCAAATATATTTTGCCACCTGTTTGCCCCATCCTGAAAATAAAACCTTTGATAACAAAACCCATTGCTCTCAAGTGGATTCCAACTCCTAGTGACCCTGTAGGACAGAGTGGAACTGCCCCATAGGGTTTCCAAGGCTGTAAATCTTTTCAAAAGCAGACTGACACATCTGTCTACCATGAAGTGGCTGTTGGGTTTGAATTGGCTACCTTTTGGTTAGCAGCTGGATGCTTTAACCACTCTGCCACCGGTACAGCATTTAAAGTGCTAAATTGTTTAATGACTAATGAAGCTTCGAGAGAGCAATTGCGGATTTCTACTTTTGACTCCCCAGGCCTCCATGCCAGATTATATTCAGATTGTCTGCTAGTCCCTGAGTGGGGCAAATGGTTCAACACTCAGCTACTAGCCCAAAAGTTGCAGTTGGAATCCATTCAGAGGTCCCTAGGAGAACAGGCCTTGCGACTGACTTCTGAAAGCCGTGAAGATCCTATGCAGCAATTTGACTCAGTACGCATGGGGTCACTCCAAATTGGAATCAATTCAACAGCAGCTAATGACAACAAGCCAGCATATATAGCAAGCAGCATTTACAGGTACAAGCATTGATGCATTTCTATGAAATTTGTAGGGTACCGGGAAAGGGTGTCCCAGTTTCCATATTGGAGCCCCTTAGGATGTTATAAGGTATGCCTTCTCTTATTGGCCTTCACTTTATTGCACTTCACAGGCACTGCATTTTAACAAATTGAAGGTTTGTGGCAACCACGTGTCAAACCAGTCTATTGATGCCAATTTCCAACATCATGCAGTTACTTTATTTCTCTGTGTCACAATTTGGTATTTCTCACAATATTTCAAACTTTCTCATAATGTTTAATATGCTACAGCATAGTGTAAACATAACTTGGATATGCACTCTCCAAACTCACTGCTGTCAAGTCGATTTTGACTCATAATGACCCCTCCTTGGGTTTCCGAGGCAGTATCTCTACGGAAGTAGATTGCCCAGTTTTCCTTCCAAGGAGTGGCTGGTGGGTTTGAACCTCCAGCCTTCTGGTTAGCAGTCAAATGCCTTAGGCACTATGCCACCAGAGCTGGGAAACCAAAAAATTTGTGGGACTCACTTTATTGCAATACTTCCTTTATTGCAGTGGTCGGGTGCAAACCCACCAGTTGTACCACAGGTGAAAGACTAGGTGATATGCTTCCATAAAGATTACAAACTAGAAAACCCAAAGGTACAGTAGTCTATGCCATCACTCAGAGTCACCATGAGTCAAAAATCGACTTGACTGCACCCAAAACAATAAGGTACTATTGAGGAAAATCAATCTAGGTGGTCCCCTGGATAACCTTGGTGGCTGTCCTGCAAGCAACCCACCATTGACTCTACTCAACAGTGACGACTACCAGACCTATGATTTCCAAATTCACCAAGCATTTGGCCTGTAAAACTGTGTATTTCTCACATTTAGCAAGCCTGAAAACTCCAGGTGAGGTCTTCCAAAACTACTAGATGATCCTGGTTCCTTCCTAGATCCTCTGTTCATATGCAAGGCGGCAAGGATTTGGTAGTCATATTTTTAATAAAACCCATGGCAAGCCTAGTCTTATCCAGCATAAGCACACTTATGGTGAGCATCTGGGTGACATTGTTCACCTTGCTTGCCCTGTGCCTGCAAATTTCTGCTTTGAGCTTCCCCTTGGGTTGGGAGTGTTTATCCTTACCCTTTCCTTGGCAGACAGAAAAATAAGCAGCACAAACATATTTCTCTTGGATTTATAGCCTTTGGGAAATAGCACAAAGGTGTCCCTAGAACACTCCAGGAGTGAGAGACACATGAATTCAGTGGGTCACATGGCTTAGTTGAGATGGGACTTACGTACATGGACTGCTGATGTAATAAGGCTAACCTGGCTAGCGAGAGTTATCCCTAGATGTGTGTGGCAGTAATGTGACAAACTCGAGATAATTAGTCAACATTATGTTCAGGTACTGCTGAAGACCTGGAGTGCTAGATCTAGTGTTACTGTTAGCAAGCAACCTGCATCATGAGGCTGTGGGAAAGTATCAGGGGAAGCAACTTAATATTCCCTTGGCTAACATGGGATGGGATAGTACTTGCAAGGTTATATGCCCCTCTACAAAGGGAAACCCAGGAATTAAAAAAAAAAAAAAAAAATTCAAAAACTAAAAGACCAGAAGGTAGTCTAAGGGTCCATATGAGATGGAAATTCAGGGAAACCACAAACAGATAGGGTTCCTCTTGAGGCTTCTTTACAAAAATCTTTAGAAGAAGGGATTGAAAAAGAGGAAACTGTTGAGAGAAAAAAACTGATGGGCAAATACGAAAACCAAGGATACTTAATGTGGCTAAAAGGTATGGGGTTCATATTAACTTAAAGTATTTGGTCTTTGCCATTGATTCCTGAGAGAGAACCTCTAAAGCCTTGGAATTTTTCTGGTGATTAAAGGGTCTTTGTGAGGCCTGCAGATGACAGGTGAGGCATGTTAATAAAGGGACTTTGGTGGGGGCTGTCCAGGCCAGAAAGACCACCTCTTGACAAGCTAACCTCAGGGGAGGTGGGCTGATTTAACAAATCGTGACTACTTAATAAGGCCCTAATAAAGGTTCTGGACATGAAAGTTCCATGAGCTTCCTGGTTGGTGAAAGATCAATGCAGGAGAGAAGATAGGTGACTTTTGAGGCCTGGAAGGCATTGTAAGTCTTCCTAGATCTCACTCTATGCACCTCATTTGTATCCTTTTTCCTAGAAAAGATCTATAATTTCAAATACAACACTTTCTCTGAGTATTGTGATTGTCAAGTTGAGTTTAAAATTACTACTGTGTAGGTCTGATGACTATGAAAACAACTGCTGCCTTTGAGTTGACTCTGACTCATGGCAACTCCATGTGAGTCAGAGTACAACTATGCTCCATAGGGTTTTCAATGGCTGATTTTCCATAAGTAGTTCATAAGGCCATCAAAGATTTGAAGACACTTCTGCGCAGATTGGAAACTCCAACTTTTCAGTTAGTGGCTGAGCATATTATATATTTACACCACCCGGGTTTAGAGGATTCCGTAGGAGAGAGTAAAGACATAAGAAAACCATTCTGCAAACTTCCAGAACAGTGTAAAAGATGATGGAAAAACAGAATAATAATGAAAATGTTCTGGCTTCAATAATATGCAATTAGAATATTTAAAGTAGGTAGATAGGAGAAAAGCCCAGAAAAAGACAAAAATATGCTTAAAATGTATGAATTGCTCAAGGTTTCTCTGATGAAGGCCACTTAGCATTTAAATTCCCAGAAATAATTTAAAGTGATTTATATCTGTATACCCTGCAGAGGAGAAAGGAAGTGAGAAAAGAGCTGCCAATACTAAAATGTCTCACCTAAATACTGGTGACATGGTATACGTTTTTCCTAGTATTTTCCTAGTACCCCAAAGAATCTATTTGAATAGAAAAATAATAGAAGTTCATCACTTACTTAAAGACTTGTGGTTTTGTGGTTTTGGAGGTTGGATAAAACACTACTTTCCATACAAGTAATTTAGGTTAAAAGGAATTTAAATAACTTAAAGCTGCACACTGGGTTTCATTGCTTTGGTTCACTTGCTAATGGTTCGTTTATAGCCCATCTCCTATGGATAATCTTCTGTGAGCCCCATTTTGAAAGCAGGCTATTGTGATTGTACTTTTTAAGGAACATACAACATGGTGATGGGTCAGGAGGCTCTTAAGTGTCATTAGGAAGACTTATAAGTCAGGCAAGAGGTATAGGCAGAGTGCAGTTGAATTACATTTCAATAGTAAGAATGCCAAGAGGACGCTGGAAAGAATATACACAGATAGTTTGTTGTTGTGTGTCACTGAGTCAATTCTGACTCCTAGCAACTTTATAGAACCCTCTTATAGGACAGTATATCCCTACAGGATTTCCCAGGCTGTAATTTTTATGGGAACAGATCACCAAGTCTTTACTCCCCAAGAGTTGCTGATGGGTTTGAATCACTGACCTTTGGGTTAGTAGCCAAGTGCTTAACCATTGCACCATCACGGCTCCTCGTAAATAGATCAGTAGCATTCGGCTAAGTAATGAAATTATTTGGGTGGATTCAAATGAAAAATAATGTAGCTTAGTGTTTTAACTTTACTATGGGGGCTTGTCATCATAAGATTAAGTCACTGGGAGGACACTTGCTTAGAACCTTTATCTGCAGAGGACTGTAATAATGAGTTCAAGGTTCTGGTGACTATCAGGTGAATAATTACTTTGCAAGTCTATATTCTATCCAAATATTTCCCATCCACGGGAGCTTCAGACTAGCGAGACAGACTCCTCAGCACTGTTGAAAGGATACAATTGTTCCTGTAAATGGTCAATCACTTTTGATTCTGAGAATTTGAGAAGAAATGTAGGTAGTCAACACTGATGATATTACTACACTGGGTGGAATAACCAACCTGTGCTAGTAATTCCAAATTTTGTAATATCCACAGAAAAGTTGGCATTTAAATGATTTCATCAATCAGCCTTGGAATTCAATTAAAAACAAATAATTGGGATTTTAAATTGAACATTTGAAGAGAACTTGGGTAAGTTTTATAAAGTATTAGAAAGTTTAAGAGAATTTGTGTTTCACTGCATTTATACAGTTTGATTATTAATTCTTTGGGGATTTAGATGCATGTGTAGTGCTTACAGACAATTGAATATTTTAAACTTATAGATGTTTGATCACTTGAAGGGAGTTACACATGGCCTTTAAACACCTACAAGTTTAAAATATTCAATTGTCTCTGTAAGCACTACACAAGGGGGTTACACATGGCCTAGGAGCTCTGGCAGCGTAGTTCCTAAGGCACTTGAGTGCTAACCAGAATGCTGGTGGTTCAAACCCACCAGCCACTCCTTGGAAGGAAGGTTGGGCAATCTACTTCCATAGTGATACTGCCTCAGAAACCCAAGGAGAGGTAGCTATGAGTCAGGTCTGACTCAATGGCACATAACAACAACAACAACACATGGCCTGATTGAGAATTTAACATGTTAAACTTAATTTGATGGAACATTGATCACAGGCTCCCTTGAAAATGGATGTTAGATTTTACTAACTTTATAAAGTTCAAAAAATAATATCTCTAAGGTCAGCTTAGCCTTCATTGAAACTAAGTATTTTTAAAAAAATCTTGTTACTGCAGTAAATTTAGTTTCAATTCTAAAACCCAAACCATTATGCATAGCCTTATGAGGCTCAGAAAGAACAAAAAATCTCTTTTTGACAGCAGCCACTAAAACAATAAAAAATAAAAATAATTTCCATGGAGGGGTAAGGCTTCCAGGGGTTGTCTGCAATTTGACCAAGTACAGAATTGTTGATGGTTTTGAGTTTTTAGGGATACGATTTGTAATGCAATAGACCACGTGGCTCCCTAAAGTTCCTAATTAAAAGGTGGAGGGTGCAGTATCCTCTGTACCTTTGAATCCTGTCCCTAAAACCCAAGGGGTCACATTATTTCATTTTCACTAAGTCTGGAAGAAATCTTTTCAAATGTTTCATCATTCCGTCACACGCTTACCTGGAAATTACAGAAGAAATGCTACTGCTCTAGAATAGAAACCAAGTGATGCATCACTTAGATTATAGGCTCAAAGCACTCTTCAGGGTAAATCATTTCTTGAGCATCTTTGGCTTATGTTCCCAAAATTGGTCCCAGCCAGCCTCTTCTCTTGGGTCTAGGTCAGCAAGGGACCAATGTAGCTGTGAGGAGTGAAAGTAGCAAGTAGGTGGCAATGATGTTTCTGGAGATGGACATACAAGAAAGCAGAACTGGATGCTAATCAATATACCCTTGTCCCACCTCTTCAAATTATGGATCAGAAGAACTCATTAGGCCAGCATCTAAGGTCCAGAGCAATAGTACTATGTCTTCTAGATATCCTTCCATCTCCTCACAGTTAAGTTTCTTTTTGGTAGATAGTGTAACACCAAACGACATCCCATGCCAACCTTTTCCATACATTACTGAATGCTTAGGCTTCTGACACCTAATTTATGTATTTCCTGGCAGCCCTAACTGCAGCCTATGCCAGAGAATATACCTGTCTTTCCTCCATGTTCCTTAATTCATTGGATTTTCAAGTTCCAAACTTTTCTATATTTCCCATTTTTTTTCTGCAATGTCTTTGTTTCATCAGTATATTCATTAAAAAATTACACACTGGAAGCTATTTTACACTTCTCTGGGAATGCTGTCTGAAGGTTCTGGCAAGAATGATTTGATTCTAAAGCCCAATCTAATTTACCCAAACTCACTCCTCAACTTCACAGGTTCTTTAAGCCCAAGAACTGTTCTTCAACTTTCCAAAAGCAGCTGCAACTGCCAAGTAAGTGATAGGGGAGGAGACAAACAAACAAAACCTTTTATTCAGTCTTCAAGGCAAAAAAGAAAAGAATAATTTCTATCTAATTGATTAAAAAATAAAATTAAAATAATACATTCACAAGAAAGTCCAAATGCATTAGTGTTAAAACAATTATCTCTGGCCCAAGGGTAAGCGTTGGCTATTGAATTAAGGATGGAGTCTATGTAGTTGGCTTTATTTTATATTTCATTCTCAACTTAAAACTTTACATTGGACAGTTCTGTTTTCCAAATTCTTATGTTGCCCTAGGGTTACTTGCCTTGACTTTCCCCTCAGACCTCAGACCTCTCTCCATCAGATGTGGTTATAAATGATTTGAAAGGAGTTGAAAGGTATTATCACCTATTGCCAAAGAGTTGATTCTGACTAATAACAACCCTACAAAGAGTAGGACTACCAAATAGTGTTGCTGAAGCTGTAATTATTATGGAAACAGACAACTACATCTTTCTCCCATGGAACAGCTGATGGGTTCAAACCACAGACCTTTCAGTTAGCAGTTGAGAGCTTAACCACTCTACCACCAGAGCTCCTAGTTGAAGGGTAGCTGTCCCCTAATGAGAAGACAATTAGAGGAGGGGAACTCTTCTGCAGCTAAGTTCAAGTGATCCACATAATAATGAAAGAGGATGTTTCTGACACCAACAACCAGTTTCTCTGAATATCTCTTCCCTGGCTCGCTCCCTATTGTCTCAGATTATTGGATGTGTAATTTGCTAGAATAAAGAAAGGGTGGATATTCATGTTTCCTTTCTTCCTTTACTTGGACTGAACATTTTGGACAGAATTCCAAATAGTCTCTGACATCATTTCATTGCCTGATATGGAACAGACTTTTACCTGGGGAAGGATGTTTCAGTTTAGAAGAAAAAGCCTAATCTGGGGAATAAGACTGTTGTTGTTAGGTGAAGTCGAGTCATCCCCAACTCCTAGTGACCCTATGCACAGCGTAACAAAACACTGCCCAGTCCAGTGCCAGTCTGACAATCCTTGCTATACCAGAGCCCATCATTGCAGCCACTGTGCCAATCCATCTCATTGAATGGCTTCCCCTTTTTAGCTGACCCTTCACTTTACCAAGCATGATATCCTTCTCCATAGAATGGTCCCTTCTGACAACATGACCAAAGTAGGTGAGATGAAGTCTGGCCATTCTCACTTCCAAGGAGAATTCTGGCTGCACTTCTGCCAGTACAGATCTGTTACTCCTTTTAGGAGTCCATGGTACTCTTAGCATTCTACTCCAACACCATAACTCAAAAGCATCAACTCTTCTTTGGTCTTCCTTATTCATTTTCCAGCTCTCACATGCATAAGAGGTGTCACATGCGTAAGAGGTGATTGAAAATACCATAGCTTGGGTTAAGAACACCTTAGTCTTCAATGAGACATCTTTCCTCTTCATCACTTGAAAGAGGTCTTTTGCAGCAGATTTGGCCAATACAATATGTTGCCTGGTGTCTTGGTTACTACTTCCATTGGTGTTGATTGTATAACCAAGTAATATGAAATCCTTGACAACTTCAATCTTTTCTCCATCCATCAAGAAGTTGTCTATTGCTGGTACACCATCTGATCTGCAGCCTATACGACTATGAGACCAGAAGAAATAGATGGTGCTCGGCTACTACTGTCAACCACTTGGAAGAGGATCTTTATAGGAGATCCTGGATAGACAGGGGGAACAATGTGGAACAAAATTCAAAATCATTTGGAAAAAAAAAAAAAAAATGGGGAACAGGTTTACTGGCCCGATGGAGCCTGGTGGAACCACTGAGACTATGACCCCAACTGTCCTTCAGGTCTGGAATTGAAACACACCTGTAGCTTCCAGCGAAGCAGTAGACAGGCATACTAGTTGAGCATTTATCTGAGGTAGATACACTCCTTGAAGAGAACAAGTAAGAGAGAAAGAAGGGCTGCTCAGGCACAGGGAGACAGCTCAGGGGGTAGGAATGCATGGAGGGATGGTCACAGGGAAGCGGTACGTATCAGGAGCAAGTGGGAGAGGAGATGTTGCATTGTGCTAAATAGTGGTCAATGTCACGAGACAAAGTGTATGTGATCTGCTGTATGGAAAGTGTATTTGCTCTGTAAATTTTCACCCAAATCACAATAAAAATAAAAATTAAAAAAAAAAGTTGTCTATCAGACCAATTGTGAGGATTTTTGTTTTCTTTATATAGAGGTGTAATCCATACTGCAGACTGTAGTCTTTAACCTTCATCAGTAAATGTTTCAAGTCATCCTCACTTTCAGCAAGCAAGGTTGTGTCATCTGTGTATCGCAGGATGGTAATGAATCTTCTTCCAATGCTGATGCCACATCCTTCTTCATATAATCCAGCTTCTCTGATTATTTGTTCCACGTGCAAATTGAATAAATATGGTGAAAGGATACAACCCTGACACACTCTCTTCTTGATTTTAAACCATGTAGTATCCTCTTGTTCTGTTTGAACGGCAGCCTCCTGGTCTATGAACAGGTTCCTCATGAGTACAATCAAGTGTTCTGGAATTCCCGTCTTTTCAGTGTTATCCATAATTTGTTATGATCCACATAATCTAATACTTTTGAATAGTCAATAAAACATAAATAAACATCTTTCTGGTATTCTTTGCTTTCAGCCAAGATCCACCTGAAATCAGCAATGATATCCCTCATTTCACACCCTCTTCTGAATCCAGCTTTCTGGAACCCCTCTGTCCATATACTGCTGCAACCGTGTTTGAAATATCTTCAGTAGGATTTTACTTGCATGTGATATTAATGATATTGTTTGATAATTTCCACATTCTGAGTGATCACCTTTCTTTGGAATGGGTACAAATAGGGATCTTTTCCAGTCAGTCAGTCAGGTAGCTCTCTTCCAAATCTCTTGGCATAGCTGAGTGAGTGCTTTCAGTGGGACATTCATTTGTTGAAATATCTCAATGGGTATTAGGTCAATTCCTGGAGCATTGTTCTTCACCAATTTCTTCTGTGCAGCTTTGATTTCTTCCTTCAATACCATTGGTTATTGGTCATATGCACCTCCTGAGATGGATGAACATTGACCAATGATTTTTACTACAGTGACTCTGTATTTCTTCCATCTTCTTTTGATGCTTCCTGCATCATATTTTGCCTATAGAATCTTTCAATATTGCAACTTGAGGCTTAATTTTTTTTCTTCAGTTCTTTCAGCTTGAAAAAAAGGCCTAGCATGTTCTTCCCTTCTGGTTTTCTAACTCTAGGTCTTTGCACATGTTATTATAGTAATTGGTTTTGTCTTGTCGAGCTGTTCTTTGAAGTCTTCTGTTCAGCTCTTTTATCTTGTCATTTCTTCCATTTGCTTTAGCTACTCTTTACTGGGGAGCTCTGGTAGCATAGTGGCTAAGACACTTGCCTGCTAACCAGATGGCTGGCGGTTCAAACCCACCAGCCACTCCTCGGAAGGAAGGTTGGGCAATCCTACTTCCGTAGTGATACTGCCTCGGAAACCCAAGGAGGGGTCGCTATGAGTCGGGGCCGACTCAACGGCACATAACAACAACAACAACTCTTTACTGAAGGGCAAGTTTCAGAATGTCTTCCAATATCCATTTTGGTCTCTTCTTCCTTTCTTGTCTTTTTAATGACCTCTCTTGCTTTCTTCATGGATATATACTTGAGGTCATCCCACAACACCTCTGGTTTTCAGTCACTGGTGTTCAATGCATCAAATCTATTCTTTAGATGGTCTCTAAATTCAGGAGGGATATCATCAAGGTCCTCTTTTGGCTCTTGTGGACTTGTTTTAATTGTCTTCAACTTCAACTTGAATGTGCATATGAACAGTTGATGAGAATAAGACTAAATTTTATAAAATGCTGAAGTCACCTTTTTGCCATGATTCAGGAGGATATTGTATTTCTTACAAAAGATATTTAAATCCAATTTTATTGTTATTAGGGTTATTGAGTTTCAAATTTTTAAAAAACTTTATGAAGTGAATACTATGAGAATTAAGATAAAAGGAAGAGACAAGGAGGACAGACATCAAATCAATACCAAATCCCTCAAAGCTAACTCATGGCAAACGATGTGTTACCAAACAGAACTGTTCCATAGGGTTTGCTTGGCTGTAATCTTCACATAATTTGCCTGATCACAGAACACTGCCAAAAGTTTAAGTTACTAGCTCATTGAGATTCCATATACATTAACAGAAATTATAGAAAAGGAAAGCATGCAAAGGAAAAGCAATACCAAAGATCAAAACCAAAAACTAAAAACCAAACTCACTGTCATTGAGTTGTTTCTGACTCATAGCAACACCCATTGGGTTTCCAAGGTGGTAAATCTTTACAGAAGCAGATTGTCCAGTCTCCTTCTATGAAGTGGCTGGTTGGTTTGAATTGTCAGCCTTCAAGTTAGCAGTCAAATACCTTAGACACTACAGCAGCAGAGCTCCTTGAACAGAAGGAAAACAAAATCCATGAGCTGAGAATGAGTGTGAACACCCTATTAAAGTGTTACTGCAAATTCTAACAAAAAATAATGAAAACCTATAGGAACAAACATATCTGTATTTTTTCCCTCATTTTAAGGATACACAGGAAAATAACCCTCTACACAAATAGGGAGAAGGATTAGAAATGTATATATGAATATGTGTGTGTGTGTGTGTATGTATATATGTATGTATATATGTATGTTCTTCCCTTCTGGTTTTCTAACTCTAGGTCCAACACACACCATGTTGGAAACCCAAGGGAGCTCTGGTGATGTAGTGCCTAAGGCATTTGACTGCTAACCAGAAGGCTGGTGGTTCAAACCTATCAGCCACTCCTCAGAAGGAAAATTGAGCAATCTACCTCCCTAGACATACCACCTCAGAATCCCAAGGAGGGGTTGCTATGAGTGGAATGTGTGTGTGTGTGTGTGTGTGCGTGTGTGCATACAGGTAAGGGGAGGAAGAAGGCCCCCACTCAAAGCAGGAAGGTGGGAAAAGCCAGGGCCAACAGTGGCAGGATCCAGGTAAGGGGAAGGCAGATGGACAGGTTTTGAACAGCTAAGGCAGACGAATTTGTCTGTCAATTTGTTGTACTGTGGTGGTTTGTGTGTTGCCGTGAGGCTGGAGGTTGTACCAGCAACGTTTCAAACACCCGCAGGGTTGCACACGGTGCACAGGTTTCAGTGGAGCTTCCGGACTGAGCCAGACTTGGAAGAAGGAAGAGGCCATCCACTTCTCAAAGAACTGGCCAGGAAAAACCTTGTGAATAGTAGAAAAACACTGTCTTATACATTACTGGACAACTTTATTAATAGCTCAGAAATATTGTATTATACAGTGCCAGAAGGTGAGCCCCTTAGGTCAGAAGGCACTCAAAATATGACTGGGAAAGAGCTGTCTCATCAGAGTAGAATCAACCTTAATGATGTAGATAAAGTAAAGCTTTTGGGACCTCCGTTTGCTGATGTGGCATGACTCAAACTGTGGAGAAACAGCTGCAAACATCCTTTAATCATCAGAACATGGAATGTACAAAGTATGAATCTAGGAAAAGTGGAAGTTGCCAAAACTGAAATGGAATGCATAAAGATTGATATCCTAGGCATTAGTGAGCTGAAATGGACCAGTTTTGGTCATTTTGAATTGGACAATCATATGATCTACTATGCTGGTAATGACAAATTGAAGAGGAATGGCGTGGTGTTCATCATCACAAAGGATGTTTCAAGATCTGTCCTGAAGTACAATGCTGCCAGTGATAAGATAATATCCATATGCCTACAAAGAAGACCAGTTAATACTACTATTATTCAAGTTTATGCACCAACCACAAAAGCCAAAGATGGGGAAATTGAAGATTTCTATCAACTTTTGCAGTCTGAAATTGACCACATATGGAATCAAGATGTGATTGGAATACAAGAGTTGGAAACAAAGAAGAATCACTGCTCGTTGGAAAATTTGGCCTTGGTGATAGAAATAACACTAGAGATCACATGGTAGAATTTTGTGAGACCAATGACTTACTGATTGAAGATACATTTTTCAATAACACAAATGGTGGCTATACACACGGGCTTCACCAGATGGAGTACACAGGAATCAGATTGACTACATCCATGGCAAGAGGTGATGGAAAAGCTCAATATCATCAGGCAAAACAAGGCCAGGAGCTGTTTGTGGAACAAACCATCAACTGCTCAAATGCAAGTTCAACTTGAAGTTGAAGACAATTAAAACAAGTCCACGAGAGCCAAAATATGACCTTGAGTATATCCCTCCTGAACTTAGAGACCATCTAAAAAATAGATTTGATGCACTGAACACCAATGACCAAACACCAGAGGAATTGTGGGATGACATCAAGATCATTGGGAAAGCTTTGGTAGCGTAGTGCCTAAGGCACTTGACTGCTAACCAGAAGTCTGATGGTTCAAACCCACCAGCCACTCCTTGGAAGGAAGATGGGGCAATCTACTTCTGTAGTGATACTGCCTCGGAAACACAAGGAGGGGTCGCTATGAGTCAGGTCCGACTCGATGGCACATAACAACAACAACATCAAGATCATCATCCATGAAGAAAACAAGAGGTCATTAAAATGACAGGGAAGGAAGACCAATATGGATATCAGAAAAGACTCTGAAACTTACCCTTGAATGGAGAGTAGCTAAAGCAAATGGAAGAAATGACAAAATAAAAGAGCTGAACAGAAGATTTCAAAGAGCAACTCAAGCAGACAAAGCCAACTACTATAATGAAATGTGCAAAGACCTGGAGTTAGAAAACCAGAAAAGAATATGCTTGGCACTTTTCAAGCTGAAAGAACTGAAGAAAAAATTTAAGCCTCAAGTTGCAATATTGAAAGATTCTATGGGCAAAATATTGAACGATGCAGGAAGCATCAAAATAAAATGGAAGGAATACACAGAGTCACTGTACCAAAAAGAACTGGTTGATCTTCATCCATTTCAGGAGGTGGTAAATGGTATTGAAGGAAGAAGTTGAAGCTGCATTGAAAGAAGTGGTGAAAAACAAGGCTCCAGGAATTGAAGAAATACCCATTGAGATATTTCAATAAACAGATGCCCCATTGGTGGCACTCACTTGGCTATGCCAGGAGAGTTGGAAGACAGCTACCTGGACAACTGACTGGAAGAGATCCATATTTATACCTTTCCAAAAGGTGATCCCTCAGAATGTGGAAATTATCAAACTATGATCATTAATATTTCACACAAGTAATATCTTACTGAAGATAATTCAATAACGTTTGCAGCAGTATATTGACAGAGAGCTTCCAGAAAATGCAAACTGGATTCAGAAGAGGACATGGAATGAGGGATATCATTGTTGATGTCAGGTGGATCTTGGCTGAAAGCAAAGAATACCAGAAAGATATTTACTTGTGTTTTATTGATTATGCAAAAGCATTCAATTTTGAGAATCATAACAAAGTATGGATAACATTGAGAAGAATGGGAATTCCAAAACACTTGATTGTACTCATGAGGATCCTGTACATAGACTAGGAGACTCTCATTCAAAGAGAACAAGGGGACACTGCATGGTTTAAAATCAAGAAGGGAGTGGGTCAGGGATACTGGGTCAGGATTTTATCCTTTCACCATACTTATTCAGTCTGTATGCTAGCAAATAATCCGAGAAACTGGACTATATGAAGAAGAATGTGGCATCAAGAATGGAGGAAGACACATTAACAACCTGTGATACTCTGATGACACAACTTTGCTTGCTGATAGTGAGGATGACTTGAAGCACTTACTGATGAAGATTGAAGACTACAGTCTGCAATATGGATTATGTCTCAATATAAAGAAAACAAAAATCTCACAAGTGGACCTATAAACAAGTTGTCAAAGACTTGATATCACTTGGTTCTACAATCAATACCAATGGAAGCAGCAGTCAGGCCATCAGACAGCGTATGACACTGGGCAAATTGGCTACACAAGACCTCTTTCAAGTGGTGAAGAGCAAAGATGTCTCCTTTAGGACTAAGGTGCGCCTGACATAAGTCATGGTATTTTCAATTCTTAATGCATGTGAGAGCTGGGCAACGAATAAGGAAGACCAAAGAAGAGTCAATGCTTTTGAGTTATGGTGTTGGAGAAGAATGCTAAGAGTACCATGGACTGCTAAAAGAACTAACAAATCTGTCCTGGCAGAAGTGCAGCCAGAATCCTCCTTGGAAGTGAGAATGGCCAGACTTCATCTCACCTACTTTGGTCATGTTGTTTGAAGGAACCATTCTCTGGAGAAGGATATCATTCTGGGTAAGGTGGAGGGTTGACAAAAGAGGGGAAGACCCTCAACAAGATGGATTGACACAGTCGCTTCAACAATGGGCTCAAGTGTAGCAAGGATTGTGGAGCAGGTGTGGGACCAGGCAATATTTTGTTCTGCTGTGCATAGGGTCGCTATGAGTTGGAGACAACTCAATGACACCTACCAACACTATATATGTATTTAATTGACTAAAGGAGAACAGAGAGGGGTAGTTCTTGGAGAAGGACATCATGCTTGGCAAAGTAGAGCATTAGCAACAAGGAGGAGGACCCTCAATAAGATGCATTGACATAGTGACTGCAACAATGGGCTCAAACATAGCAAGGATGGAGAGGATGGCATGGGCTGGACAGTGTTTCATTCTTTTACACCTGAGGTGACATTGAGATGAAACTGACTTGATGGCATCTATCAACAACAGCAAAGTTGAACGAAAGGCAGATTGATATTACATTCTCTTTCCAGAACTTAATTTTAGGGGATAATGGGATACATTCTAAAGAATGCAGAAAGAGGCTCAAAAATTTTCTGTTCAGTTAAAGGAGTGCTTATGTGTATAGGAAATATTAAAATATTCTCAGAAATTCAAGGACTCATAAGCCAGACCTTCCAATCATCCTTCTTGAAAGAACTACTCTGGCCAGTTGCAAAATAAATCAGAATAAATAATCTAAGATTGGAACAACATAATAAAGGAGAAATTATGGATTTCATTTTAGTACAACTGAATGGTTAAGTCTAAAGAATCATCAATGTAACGACACTTTAAGAAAATGGAAAAGTAAGTATTTGAAGGATATGCAAAATGGACAAGTTGTTGGTGAGAAGAAAGAAAAAAGGATTCTAAATATTCTATTCACATTGGAGCCAAGATGAACTGTTTAACACCTATTAAGTAGAAATACATAATATATTGCACTGATCTGAATATTTACTTACAAACAACACAATGCCATTCTGGTTAACTTATGTGTACAAGGCATTTCTTATTTATTTATTTATTTATTTATTTATTTATTTATCTATCTATCTATCTATCTATCTATCT
>NW_006921605.1:12266043-12268509 GCF_000298275.1 Orycteropus afer afer | reverse complement strand
TAGTGCTGGAGCAAGATGGTATCTCATTGTTGTTTTGATTTGCATCTCTCTAATAGCTAATGATCGTGAGCATTTCTTCATATGTTTGTTGGCCGTACAAGGCATTTCTTGCAAAGGTCTTAAGTGTCTCTTATAACTGACAGGAAGGTTGTAGAAAAAGTTCATACAGAAATTACAGGAGTCAAATCACAACCAGTATCATGCCACCAAAAGAGACAATTTGGATGCCTTCATCGCTATTGTAATCCAGGGCACTGGCAATCTTGGTTGGCTCCACAGTCCCGGACACCATCACCCTCCAAGAGGACTCAGTTACACTGTTGTCACAGGGAGTCCAAGCCAGCATCCTGGAAGAAAAGCTTGGTGATCCGCTTAAATAACGATTGCAGCTGAGAAAGCCTATGGAGCAGCTCTGCTTTACAATACATGGGGGTGCCATGTGTCAGAAGCAACTCGAAGGCAACAGGATTTAGGGTTAGGTAATTTTTTACATTCTCAACTACCATTCTCATGGGTGCTACCATGACTCTGGTAGCATAGTGCCTAAGGCACTTAACTGCTAACCAGAAGGCTGGCGGTTCAAACCCACCAGCCACTCCTCGGAAGGAAGATGGGGCAATCTATTTCCGTAGTGATACTGCCTCAAAAACCCAAGGAGGGGTCACTATGAGTCAGGTCTGACTTGACGGCACATAACAACAACAACAACCATTCCCATGGGTGCTGATTGTTGATCCAAATAAAAGGGAGTCATTTCCTTCTCTTCCTTCCCTCCTTCTCTCCTTTCTCATTCCTTCTTTCCTTCCTTCCTTCCTTCATTCCTTCCTTCCTTTCACACTGAGCAAATCTGCTGCAAAAGACCTCTTTAAATGTTAAAAATCAAAGATGTCACTTTGAGGAATAAGAAGCACCAGACCCAAGCCATGGCATTTTCAGTTGCCTCATATCCATGTGAAAGTTGGCAATGAATAGGTAAAACTAAAGAAGAATTGACGCATTTGAATGATGGTGTTGGTGAAGAATACTGAATGAACTGCAAGAGTAATGAACAACTCTGACGTGGAAGTACAGCCAGAGTGCTCCTTAGCAGTGAGGATAGGGAGGCTCCATCTTATGTACTTTGGTCCTGTTATCAGGATGGTCAATCCTTGGAGAAGGACATCATGCTTAGCAAAGCAGAAGGTCAAAAAAGAGGAAGGCCCTAAATGAGATGGATTGGCACAGTGGCTGAGCCAATGGGCTCAAACACAGACAGGTTTGTGAGGATGGCAGAGGACTGGGCGGGGTTGTATTCTGCCCTGCACAGGGCTGCTATTTGTCACAGCCTACTCAACTGAACCTGACAGTAACAATTTCACACACACACACATTTATTTTTAAATTCAAATCTATAGAGCAGCAAAAGGTGACACACAGTGTCCATCAGCATAATGGTTAAAGTCAGAAGGAGGGCTCTTGCATTCCCTTCAGCACATTATACTCTAGTCCAGGACCACAGTCACATCCACATTTGGCTGGAAGACCAAATGGAGGACTGCAAACATGGGCACTTAATGTCCCTAATATAATGAGGCTTCAGATTCAGGTTAACCTAAAATGACTCTTTTACCATTGAATTTTACCTAAATGTCAAAAGTGGTGTGTGCCAGGACTAGCTCCAAATATTTTCATTGCCACCCCGACCTGGCCTGGATACAAGAACATAACTTATAGAGACTCTGGTTGCAGTGAACTTACAGTGGATCACTTTTATTTTCATAAGGTTTTTCCTGCCAAGTCCTAAAACACGGAAAGTTATATTAGCATGGTTGGGGTAGCACACAGAGTAAGTGTTTGGGAAGATGGTGTCCTCCTTAACATTTTGGGGAATTAAAAAAGGCCATGATCTGTGCTTATTAAAAATACTATTTTCATTCTTTTGTAAAATCTTCTGGGTTGAAGAGGTTAAGATTTCACTTCTCTAATTTTTCTATTTTTTAGATGATTTTGCAATCACATGTCATCTTTTCTTCCAGATGTTGTTGTTGTCAGGTGTCATTGACTTGGTTCTGACTCCTGTTGTTGTTGTTGTTGTTATTTGCCATCGAGTCGGCCCCTAGTAGCTCTATATACAACAGAATGAAACATTGTCCTATACTGCACCTTCCTCACAATCATTGCTGTTATGAATCCTTGTTGTAGTCACTGCGTTCACCCATCTCATTGAGGTCTTCCTCTTTTTCGCTGACCCTATACCTCAGCCACATTGACCCAGGTGGGGGGGATACGAGAGGTCTCCAACAGCAGGACAAACTTGTCTGTCAGTTTGTCCTACTGTGGTGATGTGTAGAAGTGAGTTTTGAGGCTGAGCCTCTGGTGTTTAAAACCCAGTGAGATGCACCTGGTGCATAGGTAACAGCCAGTTTATACATTGAGACAGACTAGGAAGAAGGAAGAGGCCGTCCACTTCTGAAAGAATTGGCCAGG
>NW_006921605.1:12257063-12263449 GCF_000298275.1 Orycteropus afer afer | reverse complement strand
GAAAGAGGGGGAGGCCTTCAGGGAGATGGATTGACACAGTGGCTGCGATGATGGGCTCGAGTATAGCATGGATTGTGCGGCTGGCGCGGGATCGGGCAGTGTTTCGTTCTGCTGTGCATGGGGTCGCTATGAGTCGGAAACGACTCGACGGCACTTAACAACAACAACAACATACCTTACCAAGCATGATGTCCTTCTCCAGGGACTGGTAACATATCCAAAGTCTGTGAGACAAAGACTCACCATCTTCACTTCCAAGAAGAATTCTGGTTGTACTTCTTCCAAGACAGATCTGTTTACTCTCCTGGCAGTCGATGGTATATTCAATATTCTTTGCCAACACTATACTTCAATTGCATCAATTCTTCTTTAGTCTTCCTTATTCATTTTCCAGATTTCACACGCATATGAAGCCATGGTTTGGATCAGGCACACCGTAATGTGTAATAGTTTTACTTTTTAACACTTTTAACAAATTTTTTAAGTTGTGATTTGAATGAAAGTTTATAGGGAAAATTGGTTTTCCATTCAGCGGTCCATGCATGTTCTATTTTGGGACAGTCACTGCAGTCCTCACAAGGCAACTGTGCTCTTTCCACTTCTTCCTGTGCCTACCACTTCCCTTTGTCTTTCGTCCATCTCTTCCTGTCTTCCTAGCTCTATCCCTTGGCAAATGCTGCCCTCTTGATCTACTATGGTTGATTGTTCTGATGAGTGCATCCTCTCCTGGTATCACTGTTCACCTTATAGGCCTGTCTGTCATTTGACTGAAAGTTGAGCTTCAAGGGTAAGTTCAGTTTCTGCCTTAAAGGGTATCTAAAGACTATAATCTGGGGGGTTCTACCAGTCTCTATCAGAACAGTAAGCCTGGTCTTTTTCATTGTCTTGAGCTTTGTTCCACATTTTTCTCCCATGCTACCTGGGTTCTCCTATTGTGAACCCTGTCAAAGCAGTCAGCAGTAGTAGTAGTCAGGCACCATCTTGTTCTGGTCTCATGGTCATGGAGGCTGGGGTTCACATGATCTGTCCTTTGGACTAATTGTTTCCTTGCGTATTTGATTTTTTTCATTCTTCTTTTCTCTGTATGGGGAAAAACCATTAGTTGTGCCTTAAATGGCTGCTCACAGCATTCCAGACCCCAACTGTTACTCACCAAAGTAGGGTGTAGAACATTAACTTTGTGAACAATGTTATGTCAATTGAGCTTAGTGTCCTATGATACTTTTTTTTTTTTTTTTTTTAAGCAATTTAAAGAGGTCTTTTGTAGCAGATTTGTCCAGTGCAATAAATCATTTGATTTCTTGACTACTGACTAGCAATCTTAAGAATCTTACTGCTGGGATTTTTTTCTTTTTAAGTAGATTTTAGGTTGATGTCAAAAAACAGAAAATATTTTCAGAGACAAGAATTTTAATAAAGTTGATTTTTCTTATCAATACTCAAAATAAAAATTTTCACGTTATATCTTGGTGATAAAATTAAGCTTATGCATCCAAACCTACGATGTTTGTGAGATGATGTTGATGATGTTTTGGTTATTATTCAGGAAACACTTCTTATGTTACCACTCTTTCAGGTAGTCCTTAGGCAATGAAGTCACATCAGCGCAAAATAAGGAAAAATCTCCATCTTTCCATTCCAGCAAAAATGGGTAGAAAATAAATAAAACCAACAAATCATAGGGTACGTTACAACATAAACAATATGGAGAGAAACACACAGGGAAAAGAGAGAGGAATGTTAAGGCAAAGGGTTTACAATGTTAATTAAGACGGTTACGAAGGCCTTACTTTGAAGGTGGCTTTAAAATATAAATTTGAAGAAGGTAAGAGGGGGCTCTGTGTTGTCTTGTGTCTTAGTATGGTTCTCTAGAGGAAAAGAACTAGTAAAAGATGTATCTCTCATCTCTCTCTCTGTCTCTAAGGGAGAAAACAAGAGAAATTTTAAGGAACTGGCTTGTGAATTGCAGGGAGTTGACAAGCCCAAAATCTGTGGGACAGGTATGCACTAAAGATTCCTGCAGTCTGTGTCTCAAAATCCACAAGTCAGGTGACAGGGAGAGTGAAGGAGTGCATGAGTTCTGGCTAAACGTTTATTTATAGTCTGGAGGCAGAATACACCCAAGAGCAAATGCCTTTTTTTCTCCTTTGAAGGCTTTCAACTGATGGTATCAGGCCCACCCATATTATGAAGGGTGATCTACCTTACTTAAGGCCCAGCTGATTTGATCACACACACCTACTTCATAACAGGGTCTAGACTGGTGTTTGACTGGACATCTGGCCATGCTGGCATAGCCAAGTTGACACATAAAATTAACCATCCCATCTGGGAAAGAAGCTGTTTTGTGGAATGACTAGAGTTAGAATGTCCAAAGGTCAGCAGAGGCCAATGCGGTGCTAGAAGAGGGACCCTAGGAGAGGAGTGCTGCTGCTGCTGTGCCTGGAAACCCATCAGGGTGCCCGGAAAATGGCACATGGCTCCCAATACATGGTGCCATCTGTGTTAAACTAGAGAGAAGAGGCTTCAGCAAGAAAGGGATCTTCGGGCTATTATGTTCCTATGAATAAGGTGGTGCCTTGACAGAATGGAGAGTAGTAAACTTCCAGTGGATTAATTTAAGATAAGCCCATATATGCGAAGATGAAAAATAAATAGTTATCAGAAAAATTTGCGTATTTATATATACCTCGGTAAGGAAGCCTGGGGATCTACTACTGAAAGGTCAAGGCCTTGAAATCCCTCTGGAGCACAGTCCTACTCACGGGGTCACCATGAGTCATAATCAACTTGGGGCAAACAACGACAATACACACACAGATACATATGTAGGTAGCTCTGACTTATGACAGCGTTCTGTTTCAATGACTCCATGGTAAGTCAGTTCTGGTATAAGTTAAATACCCTTTTTATCCCCTAGTTTTCATTATTCTTATCTTTTATTATAAGAGAATGATAACATCAGCAAATTATGTGCTCCAACATTATACATAGTATATATTTCTAATG
The DNA here is from genome assembly GCF_000298275.1 of Orycteropus afer afer. Taxonomy (NCBI): domain Eukaryota; kingdom Metazoa; phylum Chordata; class Mammalia; order Tubulidentata; family Orycteropodidae; genus Orycteropus; species Orycteropus afer. The sequence goes on along the minus strand of NW_006921605.1, from coordinate 12,260,440 downwards.
ATAATATGTTGTTGTTGTTGTTGTTGTTATGTGCCGTCAAGTCAGACCTGACTCATAGCGACCCCTCCTTGGGTTTCCAAGGCAGTATTACTACGGAAGTAGATTGCCCCATCTTCCTTCCGAGGAGTGGCTGGTGGGTAATGATAATATGTACACACACACAAAAACCCCAGATAATCCTAAGTGCAGTTTGTTGTAACACAAAAGTGTTGTGAATTGGTCAAAACCATTTAAAAAAAAAAAAAAGAGCCAGGTTTTCTGGTCTGATGGAGACTGATGGAACCACTGAGACTATGGTCCCTAGCTGCCCTCCAGGTCTGGAAGTGAACCCACTCCTGTGGCTTCCAGCCAAGCGAAAGCCAAGAATATGAGCTGAACATTTACATTAGGTAGATGCACTCCTTGGAGAGATCAATCATGGGAGAGTAGAAGGGGTGTGTATGTACAGGGAGATAGCTCAGGGGGCAGGAGTGCATGAGAGGGAAGGACATAGAGAGGGGGTGACTATGGGGAGGAAGTGGGAGGGGAGCTGTTGCATTGTGGGAAATTTTAGTCAATGTCATGAAACAAAGTGTATGTGAGCTGTTGCATGGAAAGTAAATTTGCTCTGTAAACTTTCACCCAAATCACAATTAAAATAAATAAATAAAACATGTTGTGAGTTGGGGACTACCTGCATATATATGCATACATAAATATATATATATTTAAGTTTACTATAATGGTTTTAGATATAAAATTCTGAGGTTGGGGAAGGCCAGTGGTAGTTTGCTGTGCATAATGAAAAAAGATGGCTTCCAAGTTCTGAATGGATTTCCTTTTGTCCAGATCTAGGACAGTAGTCTGAGGCTTGAGGGAAATGTCAAGGACAGACAGTCCTGGTGGCTCCCTAAGAATTTGGAGAAAAGAAATGCTCAACATACAATGTGAGTTCAGAAGAGATATAACACGGAAACAGATTGTATGGTCTTCATTATTAATTCAACAGCAGCATGTCCCAAGAGTGTGAATGTGTCAGGCCTAATCTGTTCCCACAGTGGTTGTCAATAAATGTTTGTTGAATAAATTAACCTGATTTTGCCAAAACTAGCAAAAATTTATTGAGACATTCCATTTGACACCACAAACAGGCCCCATTGGTCTGTGCTTCTCTCAACAGCTCTAAACAAGAGCTTCCTGTTAAGAATGGGGAGTTGGCCAAGTTGACAGTGACCAGTATCTTTCTTCTTAGTTTCATAAGCCATGATCCAGCCTGATCCTTCCTTCACTGATAAGGTTTTAATACACTAGACTGATTTACCTGACCTTGTAAATAACTATTTTCACCCTGTTAGCATGTCTGCAATGATGGCCTAAAGTCATGGCAACTTTTGGCTTCCTGAAAACACATCCTACCTAAAAAGAGTAGAAAGAAACTAGTATTTCTAGGATGCTGATACTTCAAAAGCAATGCTACACTATATCATCTGTCCTTCATTGCTGGTCTTTCAGGGATATATTTTCACCAATAAAGAGAATGAGACTGAAACAAGGTCACACTGCTTGTCATATATAATGAGGTTGACTTGGCATGAACATCAGCACAGATGAAAATCAGTGCAAAACTCTACCACATCCTTATTGTTCTCAATCCCAAAAGCTGAATTACTCAACCTCAGCTAACCCAGGAGTTTGCTGCCTCTTTCCTGGAGCGGTCATCACTTTATCAAGTTTTTTTCTACTTGTTGAAAAGCCAAAGAATAACACAAGGTGACAGCTGGACATCAAAAAATGCTAAATTCCTACCATTTGTCAGGAGCACTGGTGGCAGAGTGATTGAAACATTTGACTGCTAACAATAGACAGGCGTATGAACTGAACATTTACCTTAGGTAGATACACTCCTTGGAGAGAACAATCATGGAAGAAAAAGGGTTGCTTATGCACAGGGAGACAGCTTGGGGCAGGAGTGCATGGAGGGATGGACACAAACTATTGGGAGGAAGGAGGAGGGGAGCTATTGCATTGTGATAAATTGTGGCCAATGTCATGAGACAAAGAGTATGTGAAGTGCTGTATGGAAAGTGAATTTACTCTGTAAATTTTCACCCAAATCACAATTAAAAAAAAAAAAATTGACTGCTAACCAAAAGGTTGGCAGTTCAAACCCACCAGCCACTCCACAGGAGAAAGGTGAGCCAGTCTGCTTCCAAAAAGATTTACAGAATTGGAAACCCTATAGGGCAGTTCTATTCTGTCCTGTAGGGTCACTATGAGTTAGAATTGACTCGATGGCAGTGGGGTGCTTAATACTAGATATTCTGTCTCTGTTACGTCATACAACCCTCAAAAACATTTTGAAAAGAAGGAGACCCCAGATAAGCAAAGCACACTAAAGAAGAGCTAAGTAGGAAGCCTCACATTTCCTGATCTTAAAACCTACTATACAGCCACAGTAGTCAAAACAGCCTGGTATTGCTAGAATGACAGGCACATAAACCAATGGAACAGGATTGAGAATCCAGAAGTAAATCCATCCATTTATGTACAGCTGATGTTTGACAAAGGGCTGAAACCCATTAAATGGGGGAAGAGATACTCTTTTTAATAAATGGTACTGGAAAAACTGGATACCAATCTGCAAAAAAAAAGAAACAGGATTCACATCTCTCATCATGTACAAAAACTATCTCAAGGTGAACCAAAGAGTAAAACCTAAAACTATAAAGATTATTGAAGAGAATATACAGGCAAACGTAGGAGGCATAATACAAGGCATAAATGCACTATCAAACATAAGTAAAAATGCACAAACAGCAGAAGATAAATTGATGACTCAGACTTCCTAAAAATTAAACATTTATGCACATGAAAAGACTTCACCAGGAAAGTAAAAAGAGAACATACATACTGGGCAAAAAGTTTTGACAATAACATATCAGACAAAAGACTAATTTGTATGTTGTTGTTGTTGTTAAGTGCCGTCGAGTAGTTTCCAACTCATAGCGACTAATTTGTACAATTTGTAGAAAATTTTAACACCTTAACAACAAAAAGACAATTCAACTTAAAAATGGACATAGGACATGAACAGACGCTTCGCCAGAGACATTCAGGTGGCTAACAAACACATGAAGAAATGCTGTGATCATCAGCCATTAGAGACATGAAAATTAAATGACAATGACATCTCTCCAGCATTAATAGCAAAGTTCCAAAAACAGAAATAACAAATGCTGGTGAGGGTGTAGAGAGAGTGGAACCCTCATCCACTGCTAGTGAGGCTGTAAAATGGTACAACCACTGTGGAAAATTCTATGGCCCGTCCTTGTTGTTGTTGTTGTTAAGTGCCGTCAAGTCGTTTCCGACTCATAGCGACCCCATGCACAGCAGAACGA
>NW_006921605.1:12253851-12256073 GCF_000298275.1 Orycteropus afer afer | reverse complement strand
GGCTGAGCCTCTGGTGTTTAAAACCCAGCGAGATGCACCTGGTGCGTAGGTAACAGCCCAGTTTATAGACTGAGACAGACTAGGAAGAAGGAAGAGTCCATCCACTTCTGAAAGAATTGGCCAGGGAAAACCTTATGAATAGCAAAGAAACACTGGCCCGTCCTTAAGGAATTGGAAATAGAAATACCATATGATCAAGCAATCCCTCTACTAAGTATATATCCTAGAAAAATAAGAGCCATTATACAAACAAATGTATGCACATCCATGTTCATCATAGCATTAATCACAATTGTAAAAAGATGGAAACAACCTAAGTGTCCATCATCAGATGTATGGATAAACAAACTGTGGTACATACACACAATGGAATACTATGCAACCCTAAAGAATAACAATGAATCCCCACAACACCTCATAACATGGGTGAAACTAGAGGATATTATGTTCAGTGAAATTAGTCAATTACAAAAGGACAAATATTGTAGGAGACCACTACTGTAAAACGTCAAGAAAAGGTTTACACACAGAAATAATAATTCTTTGAATATTACCAGGGTGGGAGGAGAAGGAGGGGAAATCACTCACTGGAGGGTAGACAAGTATTAACTTAGGTGAAAGGAAATGCAATGTACACTAAGGAGAAGGTCGGCACAAAATAATCAAGGCAGAGAAAGACATGAGGAATGAAAGAGTTAAAAGTAAATATAATTACGTACACAATCCTACAGTAACAACAACAATCATCTATGAGTGCACACATAGATAGACACTCAAGTGGAACAGGGGTGAGAAAGTATATATTGCGGGACTACACCCACAAGTATATATTGGGTTGAGAGAGGCTATTTCTACACATATATTCATATGTGCTACAAATAGATCCATTAATATAGCAGAGTTACGAAAACTTCTTAGTCATGACCAAAAACCTAGAAGGAATGAATCACTGGGCATGTGCATTCAGAACCATAGTATTGGGGGGCACTAAGGTCAATTGGCACAACAAAGATGAAGAACATCCTACTTTGGTGAGTAGACTGGGTGGGTCTTAAAAGCAAGTGAATAGCCATCTAAGGTACAACTATTTGTCTCTCTCCATCTGGAGCAAAAAGAGGGAAGAAAATCAAAGATACAAGGAAAATCAAAGAGACAAAGAGATGAAGATACAAGGAAACAGTCCAAAGGGCTAATGGACCGTGTGAACCCCAGCCTCCATGACCTGAGACCAGAACAATTAGTTGGTGCCCAGCTACCACTGCTGACCGCTCTGAAGGGGATCAGGTCCCAGGTAGACTAGGAGAAAAGCATGGAACAAAACTCAAAAAATAATTAAAAAAAAATAAAAAAGACCAGGCTTACTGGCCTGATAGATGCTGGTAGAATACCCCGGACTATATCCCACAGACAAACCTGGAGCCAGTGACTCAACTGTTAGCCGAAGGATCGACGGGCCTGTACGTGAACAATAATACCAGGCGGGGATGCATTCGTCAGAGCAATCAACCATTAAAGATCAGAAGGGCAGCATTTGCCCCGAGATAAAGCTAAGAAGGCAGGAAGAGTTAGGAAAAGAACGGACAAAGGGGAATGGGAAACACAGGGAAGAAATTGGAAGAGTGTGACATTGTGGGGATTGCAGAGAATAGCACAAAAGAAAATGTGTATGAATTTGCAATGTAAATGTTCATCTACATCATAATATTTTTTTTTTTTTTAACAAAAAAACCTTCTGTACAAAGTGTTGTGAAATTTATTAACTTTGTCATGAGGATCAGAGAATAGTATCGGTTCGTATAATTGTGTTCAAGCTGATAACTGGCAGAGCTGGCGTTGGATAAAAACCATCTCACATGAAAGTCCTTCCTTTTCCAGTGTTACCAGTTCTTGTGTCCTCTGTCTGAATTCTCCCTCACTTCTGAAGACCTCCAGAGTTTTAACACTATAATTACAGTGGAAAAAGCCATACAGTTAGCAAAGCACACTGTCCTTGAATATGATTGCGAGTGCAGGGGCTAGGGGCACTGTTTAGTAACTCTGTTGTTGTTGTTGTTATTTGCCGTCGAGTCGGCCCCAACTCATAGCGACCCCTCCTTGGGTTTCCAAGGCAGTATCACTACGGAAGTAGCATTGCCCAACCTTCCTTCCGAGGAGTGGCTGGTGGGTTTGAACCGCCAGCCTTCTGGTTAGCAGTCAAGTGCTTTAGGCACTATGCTACCAGA
>NW_006921605.1:12235793-12253126 GCF_000298275.1 Orycteropus afer afer | reverse complement strand
GAGGAGTGGCTGGTGGGTTTGAACCGCCAGCCTTCTGGTTAGCAGTCAAATGCCTCAGGCACTATGCTACCAGAGCTCCTCTTTTAGAGAGTAGAACACATCAAAATATTTACAGAAGTATCCTTATTTTAAGATGTCCTTGTGGCTTAATGATTAAGTCTTGGCTGCTAACTGAAAGGTCAGCAGTCTGAACCCACCAGCCATTCTGTGGAGGAAAGATGAGGCAGTCTGCTTCTGTAAAGATTCTAGCCTTGAAAACTCTATGGGGCAGTCCTCCTCTGTCCTAAAGGGTTGCTATAAGTTGATATTGACTTGATGGCAATGGGTATAACAGGTATCCCCATTTTATAATCAAATAGATTGACAGGTCTGTATGGAGAAATATAGACAAAAATATGACAGGGAATTAGATAGTCAGCATCATTCATTCATAGATTCACTACTCCTCTGAATAGGTTTGAATCGAGAATAGTACCTCCTTGAGTTCTGTGCCAGACTCTGGGAAAGCCGGCACATTGGCTAGAACAGATAGCCTTCTCACTATTTATAGCAAATTGTCCTATGGAGGACAGAGTAAGCTTGAGAAATGTTATGCAAAGTTTACTTTAACCTATGAAATAGGATCATTTTCAATGTCATACATGCTCATTTTATACTATTAATAGTACTAAGAAATTCCCTCCATCGGCCCATCAGAAAGAGATGTTTGTTCACAATTTGGTGCATGTTTCTAAAATTCAAACCCTCCTTTTGAACCATATTATAATACTGTATATATAAAATGTTAAGCTACCTGTATTTCATGGTTTTATAACATAAAGTGTGCAGCTTTATTATTGTGGCACAGTTGGATCTAGCTAATTCTTTTTAAAGATGGCATTGTATGATATTTATTTAGAGTTGCCATCATTTATGTAAATTTTCAAGGTTTCATTTATTTATTTTTACCAAGAAATACAATAAATGTATTTGTTTATATTTCCTTCTGTTTTTATATTCCTAAAAGATAAACTACTACAGTAAGAATTTTTATGTAGGTGCATTGTGTAATTGGATAGATTACAAGCTAATTGCTCATCATGTTTTAATATTTTCAACTGTTAGTAACAATATAAAGCAAATAACCTTGTCCCAAATGGGTATTATCAGTCTTTATGGTCTTGCCAGTGGATGAATAAAAAATTGTGTTACTGTATTTGCATGTTTTCATCATTACTGAGTTTATCATTTATAGTTGTCTTACAATGTGTATTTCTTCTGTGACTTGCCTATTCATGTCTTAATGTAATGTTATTATTATAATCCAGACCAATTTCTAACAATTTTTTTAATATTAGGCTAATGTCTATGTAAATAAATGTGACATTTTATCAAAAAAAGTAGACATAAAGTTACTTTATGTTCATACTGATACATATGTGTTTGTATTTAAGTGTAGTTAACTGAACTCTTACATTAGATATTTGCATTCCAGAAAATTTAAAAATCATTTATTTTTTACAAATTTTATAAATAGGCTGGTTTTATGATGGATTTCAAGGACCCAGCCTAAAGAAATATAAATTTAAGATAAGTGGACATAATTACTTAAAATGATATATTCAGTCCTTTTTTTTTTTTTTAACAAGAGATGGATATGTACTTTATATCATCCCACATAATAACATAAGCAGACATAACTGAACACTTGCAGAATATAACACCCTTTCCAATTCATTATCCAGAATGCAAATCATTGTGAGTTTTCTTTTCAGGTTCATATATTAATTGATTTTCAAAATGTGATTTTTATTTCATAACAACATCCTCATATATTTTCTTTTACAAAATCGGGGTGCTCTAATATACAAAGGTAAAGCTTATTCTCTTCTCAAGCTGAGGAAATTCCAAACTATTACATACAGGGGTCTTAAACTATTCTAGTATAAATTTACCTGCTTTCAAGACCTAAATTAAAATTAGAATAATCTCTAATCATCTGATTATTATTATTATTTTTGATTTAGCCAGGGCTTTTAGTGAGAATCATACTCACTATATAGGAAAAACAACAACAAACAATACATGCTATGTGAATAAGATGCCATTTATACTTTACCTAATTTATAGAAATTTGTTGAGATGACTTAGTTGCTCAAGGTCCAAAATGAGTTCCACAAATGTAAACAATGACTCTCCACTCCATTGAAAGAGAGAAATAGTTATTGCCATGTAGTCAGATTTTAAGTTAACGAATATGGAAATAAGTTGACAACATCTCTCCATGAATATTTTCACAATAGTTTTCTTGGGAAGAAGGCATACATATGATTTTACACACAAAGAAGTACCTAATTTTATTAAGTGCCTAATTCCCTGCAAACTGAAAGGAGAAGAAAAACTTAAAACGATCTTGAACATTCTTTCCGTGGTTTGTCTGTCTTTTCTTTCCCTAACCCTGTATTTTAAATTAACTAAGAAAAATAAAAAGAGGAACTAGAGAGAAAATTGGTGCATTGTGACAGGATGCTTTCATTTTATGTATAGGTCTAAATGAGGTTTTAGAAAACGGATACCGTATTCCTTAAATGGATCTGTGGTGGTCAAAGACCATTAGGCAACATTGGAAGATTCCATTGGGACACCTGGGGCCAGACGTTTCAGCCCCACTGGACCCAGTCGACTGTTTGTCTTTCTGCATGGAGAATTAATAAATGTATCAATCTTCTACCAGCGGCCCTGAACTAGGGAACATAAAGGAAATAAAATAAGTGGGGAAAAAATTGCACATGTGCCATTTCCTTCCCCCACCTCCTCATCTTCGTTTTTTTTTTGTGTTGAACTTACTTTCCTTTCAGATTTTTTTCACATTATTCTTCTCTCTTTTTTCCCCTTGTTATTAGTTATGTCTCTTAGCATCCCTGACGGCATTGCACTTCGTCTGCTCTAAAATGATGCCTGAGAACATGGACAGGGAAGGAAATTTAATGGAATTGGCCACCTTTGCATAACTTCTGCTTAGAAGATCAGTTGACGGCCTTGAAGTGTCAGGTTTCATTACATGATTTTAGATTCAAGGAGAATAATACTAAATGGGAAGTTAAGAAAACTCTAGTCAGGAAACATGCATGGTGCCAACAGCCTTCGAGAACAGGATTCCAAAAGTCTTTAACATTTCTGAACTGATAAGCTAATTAATTATTAAAACAGAAACACCGCTATGGTCCCTATGACCAAGGTTATAAATACACTCCTTTTCAATTCCTTTCTTTCTTTTCCTGTTCTTTAACTGCTGAGGGCTGCCTTTAAATGGCATGAAGGTGATTCTAAGAAGGCGCAGTGAAAGATTTCAAGTCACAGCAAGGAATCAAAGCTAAGAAGTATAAATTGCATTAAAAATAGAAGCTACATGATTTAAAAAAAAAAAAATTATGATTTTTGCCTCATGCCAACTTGTTTAATACTTTGCTGAAGCAAAATTTAGAAATATGGTAAGATGTATTGTCTATTCTCTTTTCTTTTTAAATGGGTTGAATTACTTCCCCACTCTTTCGCTTAAAATTACAACAGCCATTTTTGGCTCATTATTTCTCTTTCAAGTGTCTAGAAGGTTGGGAAATGTTAGTAAACACACACACACACGCAGAATTAAATCTAAGCAAAATGGAAGCTGGTAGCTCTGTGGATTATCTGTTCACTAATGGTAATTTATTGGTGTGGGTTGGTTTAAGCATGGGTATGGTTGGTTTGGATATGAAAGACAATAATTGCATAACTGGCCACACAACAGGATAGCAAACCATCCTTAAACTGAAACAATACAATAAAAGCAGAATCTAGGAGCTTAAAAGAATTGAGAAAGCAAAAATCAAACCTACTGCCTTTGAGTTGATTCTGACTCATAGCAACTCCCATTGAGTTCTCAAAGGTGGTAGATCTTTACAGAAGTAGATTGCCCCATATTCTTTCCATGGAGCAGCTGGTGGATTTGAACCACCAACCTTCTGCTTAGCAGTCAAATGCCTTAGACACTGTGCCATCAGAGCTCCTTGAGAAAGCAAAATTGCACTCCAATTCCTGATTCCATGTAGGGACAAGAAGTGAAATAGAATTTTCCCCTCAAGTGGGGCAGTTCCAAGGGTTTCATTTTAATCTGAAAAGACAGGTGATACTCTATCATACCAAGATTATGGCTTCACAAAATTTCATTGTATTTAACACATGCTAGGTTACAATTAACTTTTATCTTATGAAATATTTAGTGCTAGCCCACCCATGCTGTTGCATGATTATGTTAATTATGAAAGTCAGTACATAACTAATGAGTATAACAATTTCTAGTCAGTAACCCACTAAAAGAACAGTGCATTAAGCTATCTGGAGAGAAAAAATTGTATTATATATCACAATAATTCCAAAGTAAAAATAACATGTCAAGTGGTACCTCCACTCTGGAAGTCTGGTAGTTTCTTAGAAACCTAAAACACAGACTTGCCATAAGACCCAACAATTGCACTCCTAGGTATTTATCTAAATGAGTCGAACATGTAGCTACATAAACATCTGCACAAAAAGTTTATAGCAGCTTTATTTATAACTGCTGAAAATTAGAAGTAACTGAGATGTCCTTCAACAAGTGAATGGATAACCACACTCTAGTACTGGCATACAATTGTATTATTCAATGATAAAAAGAAAGATGTCTTAGTACTTTCTTCAAATGCTTGCTTCCTATATATACACCATTCCCAACACATGCTTATTTCCAAAATGGATAATAAAATTAACTGGTGGTTCTGTTTTCTTTGACATTCAAACTGAAATTACTTTTTTTTGTCCTTTGATGCTGCTTTTGCAAAATGTTCTCTGATATAACATTCATTCAGGGGCTCATTCTACAACAACAGAAGAAATCAGAGATTTTATGTATAAGTAAATAATCTCATTAATGCAGTTTCTCTTCACTTTCAAGAATAGTCAAATGCGCACTTATTCTTTCCTTTGATATTTAGTAGGTGTTCAATATGGATTACACTTCAACATGAAGAAACCAAAAATGCCCCCAACTGGACCAATAAGCAACATCATGATAAATGGAGAAAATACTGATGTTCTCAAGGAATTTATTTCACTTGGATCCACAATCAACACTCATGGAATCAGCAGTCAAGAAATCGAGCAATGTATTACATTGGGCAAATCTGCTGCAAAAGACCTCCTTAAAGTGCTAAAGAGCAAAGGTGTCACCTTGAGGACTAAGGTGCACCTGACCCAAGCCATGATGCTTTCAACCGCCTCATCTGCATGTGAAAGCTGGACAATGAATAAGGAAGACCACAGAAGAATTGATGCCTTTAAATCATGGTGTTGACAAAGAACATTGAATATATGATGGACTACAGGAAGAATGAACAAATCTGTCTTAGAAGAAGTGCAGCCCCAGTGCTCTTAGAAGTGAGAATGGGGACATTTTGTCTCTCATACTTTGGTCATGTTTTCGGGAAGGACCAGTCCCTGGAGAAGAATATCATGCTTGGCAAAGTAGACGGGCAGTGAAAAAGAGGAAAACCCTCAATGAGATGGAGCACCACAGTGGTTGCAACAACAGGCTTAAGCGTAGCAACAGTTGTGAGGATGGTGCAGGACCAGGTAGTGTTTCATTCTGTTGTAAATAGGGTCACTATGAGTCAGATCTCGACGGCACATAACAACAACAACAACAACAACAACAATTGTGCATCACACAGAGTTCCTGTGGAGCACAAATGGTTAAGCTATCAGAAGAAAGTCCTGGTGATCTAAAAGGTCACCACCTTGAAACTCTATGGGGTGCAGTTGTACTCTGCACAGATGAGGTTGTCATGACATGAGATTGACCACATGCCAACTGGTTCGGTTTGATTTCTATGTTCCATACTTTGTTATATGAAATGCATCTTTGCTTCAGTTGTCTTGATTATTATTTCTATTTTTCTGGCTCCAAGTGTATCTATGATTAGGAGACAAAGAAGATTAGATAGTGAGGGAAATGGAGAAAATGTTTACTTTGAAGAAAACACCCCACTAGGCAGTAGTTTCAGTTTTGGGCTCCCCAGTTCCCTTCCATCTGATGTAAATGCAGCATCTATGTTTCAGGATATGGATTAGGACAGTCTTCCCTTGTAACCTAAATAAGAAAAGTGGACTTTGGCTTGTTTTCCAGTGGAATTCTGCATTCCTAACCGAAAATCACCTTCTGGAAGCAGAAAGTTGGTACTGTGCCTGATTATCTTTTGTGGTCATTTGCATCTCCCCACTGGGGAGACTGGCAGTCTGTTTGCTGATAATACTTATTTTCTATAAGGTTTTTATTTGTTTGTTTGTTTGTTAGTATTTCTTTCTTTATGTTTTTTATTTTATTTTTATTTTTTTTTTAGGATTTGGGTGAAGATTTACAGAGTAAATTCACTTTTCATACAGCAGTTCACATATACTTTGTCTCATGTCATTGACCAAAATTTACAATGCAGCAGCTCCCCTCCCACTTCCTCCCCATAGTTACCTCCTCCCAGTGTCCATCCCTTCATACTCTTCTGCACCCTGAGCTATCTCCCTATGCATAAGCAGCCCTTCTTTCTCCCATGATTGTTCTCTCCAGGGCGTGTGTCTACTTGAGGTAAATGTTTAACTCACATGCCTGTACTTTGTTTGGCTGGAAACCACAGTTGTGGGTTCAATTCCAGACCTGAAGGGCAGCTAGGGGCCATAGTCTCAGTGGTTACACCAGGCTCTATTGGACCAGCAAGCCTGGTCCCCACCTTCTTTTTTTTTTTTTTTTGCTTCCAAATGATTTTGAGTTTTGTACCACATTGTTCTCCCTCTTTGTGCAGGATCTCCTACATCCCTTCCAAGTGGATGGCAGTGGTAGCTGGGCACCATCTAGTTCTTCTGGTCTCATAGTTGTATAGGTTGCAGATCTGATGGTGTACCAGTTGCTAGGACTGATTGTTTCCATTAATTTTGGTTTTCTTCTTTCTTCTTGATGAGGAGAGACCCGTTGTTGCATCTAGATGGCAGCTTCCTAGTTTTTAAGGTCCCAGTCGCTACTTGCCCGTTGTTGCATCTAGATGGCAGCTTCCTAGTTTTTAAGGTCCCAGTAGGTGGAACAATGTTTTGTATAGTATGTTATGCCAATTGAGCTTGATGTCCCCTGCGACTATGGTCCCAAGCCCGCAGGATCAACTACTCGGTCCCTCTGGGTAGCTGGCTGTGACCAAGTAATGACCATAACCTTGCCCCTTGTCAGCTCTACTATACACCTGGGAATTCTGATCATTCACATGAACTTATAGGCCCATTGTCTGCCAACCCTATATATGATCTTGGATATACTCTCCATTTATGTTTTTTATTTTTATTTGGGTGAAAGTTTACAGAGCAAATTCATTATCCATACAATAGTTCGTATGCATTTTGTTTCATGGCATTGACTGCAGCCCCCATAATGTAACAGCTCTCTTCCCACTTCCTCTTGTGGTTACCTCTTCCTTGTGTCCTTCTTTCCCATGCATTCCTGCCCTCTGAGCTGTCTCCCTCAGCAAATACTGCCCTTCTGATCTCCCATGGTTGATTGTTTTAGGGAGTATGCATACCTGGAGTAAATGTTCATCTTATACGCCTGTCTATTGTTTGGCTGAAAGTTAAGCCATGGGAGTAAGTTCATTGAATTCATTCCCAACAACTTTTATGTTTTATTATATATTGAAATACACCATTATTTGTAAATAATCTATGATTAATCAAAACCTTTCATATGTAAAGTTCTACGTTTTTGTTCTCTTTTTAAGGTCTTATTTTGCACTTATCTTGGAAAATTATTTTATCATACCTGGATAAATATTTATAAGAGTTAATTTATATTGAACACTTGTCATAGGCCACACAATATTCTAATCATTCTTTACATCAATGAACTGATTTAATTCTCACAACAATTAGTACCTATAAAGTTAGCAACATAACAGTTTATACAGATGAATAAACCCAGGCTCAGAAAAGGTTAAAATCTTCCACAGAGTCACTCAATGAACCTGGGCCTCTCCCACAGTTAATACATATTGAATGCTCTATATGCATCAGGCTCAATATCAAGCTCTTTTACACATTATCGTACTTATTTCTCATAACATTTCTATAAGTTGCAGACTGTTATTAACTCTCTGGTAAAAATGACGAAGTCGAGGTTAAGAAAACTAAGCCAGATCACATAGCTAGTGGTTGCTTTCAGACAGTATGTGAAGCTGGGCCAGTGTCTTCAGAATCCATGGCCTTGATCAGTCTTCTACACAAGAGTAAAGAGCAACAGCAAAAGCTCTAATTGAGGTTTTCTGAAATGCTGTGTCAGTAAAACAAGAAAGAAGATAATAGCCATCATTTCTATTTGGTATTGGAGATGACATCTAATGTTTAGAATGAATAACATTGTTCTTCGGGGATGGAGACCTCTCTGGAGCAGTAGTTTAGTGTTGGTTGATTTATAAAATCATCACAAGGAAATTGGAGAAAAGGAGAAAGAAAACAGTGAAAAAAAAAAAAGTGATTGTCTGAACTGTACTTGTTAGACACAAACAAGTATGGTGCTTCCCAATCTTCTGTTTTTTCTCCCTGTTACCACGTTGTTGTTTGGTGACGTTGTGTCAATTGCAACTCATTGCAACCCTACAGGACAGAATAGAACTGCCCCACAGTGTTACCTAGACTGTAATCTTTATAGATTGTCAGGTCTTTTCTCCCACAAAGGGCTGGTGGGTTTGAACCTCCAACCCTTTTGCATACAGCTGAGAGCTTAAGCATTGTGCCACGAGGGCTCCTTGCCTATCCCCATCCCCATCCAAAAGACAATTTAAAGTTGAAAGTCATCTGTTGCATTGGATTAATTACAGCGTAAACCATAAGTCTCAGATTACATAGAGAAGTATGATCTTTATGTCCTAGAAAAGACATCTAAAAAAATAAAGGAAGCTTCATGGGAAGAATTAATGAAGTGATCAGAGAAGCAAGATGAAGAGAATCTGCAATCTTAATTTGTAAGTCCCAGAAAGGGTCACAGAGTTGAAAGGTAACCGTCTTGGTTGTCAAATCTATTCACTCCAGAGCCACCTAATGTCTCCTGTCTGCAGGCTTTCCAACGCTCCGGGCCAGTCATGCTTTCTTTCTCCTTTGGCATCTTGTAGGTAGAATGCTCATCTGTTCAGGTACATTGAGGTGATCTGCCAAATAAGTCCTTTTGACAAAAAGAATGTGCTGGGTTATTATTCTTTTGTCCAAATGAGCCAGACTGGCTGTCTACACTGTGGGAATATGCTCGATAATTCCTTTAACCATGTCTTTCCCTGTAGCTGCATATACAGGTTCCTCCTATTCGAGATAAACCTGGTCAAACCTCATGGTGAATAATTTACTAGTAAGTAGCCATGTGCTCAGAGTAATTTAATGTCCATCTTTGGTTTCGACAGGGTGCAAGTGACAAAAGAAAGTTTTGTTTATACATATGTTAGAAGGACTATTTTTTTCATAATTCAAATGAAAATCTCCCAGAACATGATCAAAACAGTCCTCAAAAAAAAAAAAAAAATTGTTTTGGATTCCAAGTTTTCCTCAGGAAGCACACATATAGTGTTAAGGAAAAGCTAATGTGATTAAATTTTCAACAACAGAAAAACCTTAAGAAAAGTGTACCATGTGTTTCTACTACCTTGCAAGTCAAGCAGTTGTTACTACGTTTTAATCATGTCTGACTGCCATGTTTTTACCCAAATAAGGTGCGTGTTAATGCATTTTTGCGTAATCAGCAGCCCTCGTGCATTACCTTCACAAGCATTCCTACACCAATACCTTTGGCATGTTGATAATTTCAATATTTTTTTTCTGTCCAAAGAATTTAATGTAGGTCTTCATCTTGGTGCCTGTTGGTTCCCAACAGCAGACTCTCACCAGCCTACCCTTGAGTTTCTAAGGCAGCCTCTCTCAGGATTCCTCCCCTGCTCTGCAAAGCATGTTTTGTAATGCAGGAAGCCATCACTTTTTCACACTAGAAAGAGCCCTCACCAAGGAGGATGGCCCCAGCCCAGGAGGTGTGTGGGTCTGCAATCCCTGGGCCAGAGGGGTCATTCAGGTGGGCGAGGCTGGCATGCCACAGCTGTGCACGTTCTGCCCTCCCATCCAGCTAGCTGGCCACCGCTCCTGGCCACTGGAGTCTCTCTCATGAGTGGCACTGTGGGGCAGACATGACAGTTGTAGGTCCAGAGGGGTCCAAGCCCCTCAATGGAATGAGATAAGTCTGACTGGTTACCCCAGGCCTTGCAGGGTTGGGAAAGTGTGCACTTGCACCTGTACTGTCTTGTTGCCTGGCCTCTCAAGGGGCTGGCACCATGGGACCTGGGCATGTGTGGGCAGTGACCCCGCCCACTTTTGGACCAGCCTGTGCTCAGACTGTGGCAGCCCTACATGCAGCCCTCTGCCCAACCCTCCGCCCATCTCCAGTGTGACATACCTGGATGCAGATTGGCTACAAGGCACCCCATTGTTCTCAAATCTGGCCATGAACTATCGCATAGCAAACATACAGTTTCAACTGTGTACTTTCTGATTACCAGGATGCTACCAAATTCCACCCATGACTTCCTGACCATAGCTTATACCTTTATTAAACACATATGATCAAAATATGGCTTATACTTTCATTATACAAATATAATCAAAAGGAACATTTTGGACTATTGAATGAGGGTGAAAGAAGCCAAAATTCACTTTTGGACATATCAGGAGACATGTGTGTTGTATACATTGGTGTGCTATGCCAGGACTTCTTTTACCTAATTTCATCATTTCTGCCTGTTATATGAGTGTGTAGGGACTCTGGTGGCATAGTGCCTAAGCCATTTGACTGCTAACCGGAAGGCTGGTGGTTCAAACCCACCAGCCACTCTGCAGATGGAAGATGGGACAATCTACTTCCATAAAGATTTACAGCCTCAGAAACCCAATGAGGGTCACTGTGAGTTGAAATCAACTTGATGGCAGTAAGTTTGTTTTTTTGGTTTTATATAGATATATGTTTATATCTATATATTTCTGGTTAGCAGCCCAATGCCTTACCCACTATGTGCTTTACCCACCATGCCACTAAATTGCCTATATATTAACACACACACACATACACACACACACACACCACACAAAGATGGAATAATTTGTTGCCAATAGTAAGCTCTGTGTAACAGTAATCCCATGAGATTTCACAACATTTGAGTAGTGAATAAATGCATGTAATTGATAAACCAATTATTTCTTGTGTTTTCTGAAGATTTCAGATAATTCAGTGTCTGCATGATAATGTTTTTGACTCTTGGATATATTAGAAGAAAGACAATGTCCTACCAAAGACAAACAATGTCAATGGTGTTGTTGTTAGGTGCCGTCAAGTTGGTTCTGACTTATAGCGACGCCATGCACAACAAAATGAAACACTGCCTGGTCCTGGCCCATCCTCACAATCATTGCTATGTTTAAACCTATTGTTGCAGCCACTGTTTTAATCCATTCTGTTGAGGGTCTTCTCCTTTTTTGCTGACCCTCCACTTTACCAGGCATGATAGCCTTCTCCAAGATACGGACTCTCCTGATAACATGACCAAAGTATGAGAGACAAAATCTTGCATTATCACTTCTAAGGAGCATTCTGGCTGTACTTCCAAGACAGATTTGTTTGTTCTTCTGCTAATTTATCAAATATTCATTATTATTCTCCAACAGTGATCCAGAGGCATCAATTCTTCTTCAGTCCTCCTTATTCATTGTTCAGCTTTCACTTGCAAATGAAGCAATTTAAAATACCACGATTTGAATTGGGTGTACCTTCTTTCTCAAAGTGACATCTTTGCTCTTTAATACTTCAAGAGGTCTTTTGAAGCAGATTTTCCCAGTAGAAACATCATTGGATTTCGTGACTGCTGATTCTATGGCCATTGATGGTGGTTCCAAGTTGTCCAAATCCTTGACAACTTCAATCTTTTCTCTATTTATCATGATGTTACTCATTGGTTCAATTACGAGGATTTTTGTTTTCTTTATGTTGAGGCATAATCCATATCATTTTAATTGGTTTTCTGTTTTTAAACACTTTGAAAAATGGGCAGATCAGGATCTGGTAACTTAATAGCTGCTTTAGTCACCAATACAAACTTTATAAGTGACCTTAAGTATGAAATTTACATTAAGACATAAATGTGTCTGGCTTTATGAAGAAAGCCGGATGATGTAATTTATAACAAAGAGCTTTATTTTCAATTATTCATTAAGATTGTCAAATTGCCTAAATTTATTAGATAAATTCTATTTTTGGAAAATTTCTTTTGAGGTGCTAGTTTGTTTGTTTTGTATGCTCTAAAGAGTCTCCAGTATAAAATTATCTTGGCCATGTTGTAGAAACATATGTTTTAATGTAGGTGTTTGATGATTTGTTCACGCATTTGTCTGTGTGTAGAAGTAGGCTTAGATTTTTCCAAGTGAGTGAAATCGATTCAGGTACAACTTCCAGCCAAGCACAGTGTCAAAGGCAACATTTTGTGTTCCCATCAGTGTCTCTTCTCCTTGAACCCACTAGAAGGCTCCATTTCCTAGTCTCTCCTGTAGTTTGACTGAAATACGGTGACTGAGTCTGGCAAGTGGAATGTGGGCAGGAATGCTCTTAGACACATCCAGACTAGGTCTAAAAACATCCTGCATAATCTTCCAAACTTCCCTTCCTTTTCTTTAGAGTTTATGAATGCCATGACTTCCACATGTCCTAGTAGCAACATGAAAGAGTCTCTTGGAAGAGAGCCACTACAGAAGCTTTCAAATTGGCATTGAAAGGAATTCTGTGTTGAACCACTGAATTTTAGCATTTCTGTGTCTTATGGAACAGCCTAACTTAGCTTGACTAATATGAGCACTTTATCATATAAATTGATATTAATTCTATCATCCACTGATTTGATTATTAATGTATATGGTTTTTCCATTACTGGAAATAAAAGTTTCCTTCTTTCAGAGATCCATCCAGAAAAAATAATCTCATTCAGTTTTTTTCCCCCAAAAAAAGCTTACCTGAAAATAATATTAGCGATGATAAAACACAAACAATCTAGTGCTTTATTGAGTGAAGTGACTCCATATTTTAAGAAAATTGAAAACCTGGCACTGAGTTTGAGAAGAAAAGAGATATTTCTCCAATATGTATTCTAATATCAGGAAGAATGTCTATTTAAAATTCTTAGCTTTACCACAGGGTTACAATTAATTTGAAATAGTTCTCACCAAAAACAAACAGTCCAACTATCTGATAAAGTTAGAAAAAGGAACCAGAAATGTTTAGATACTTGTTTTAATCACAGCCAATGTGAACCTGCTGTGCTCAGTAAGAAATTTATACAACTCAAATAAACAGAATGTAAATTCAACTGCAGAGAAGTTTCCAATATAGATGAAATTTGGTAAGGTCAAACTGGATGGTCCATTGACTTTAGATGGTCAGATAGGTATCTCAGAACTTAATAATAATAATAATAATAAAACTTTATTAAGACATAGAGTCAATATTCCGGAGGCTAAGGATAAATTGGATTGGTGAAGGAAACGGTTGTAGCCAAAATTCAATGGTATTGAGCACAGTTCCAAAAATATTATAATTCAGAAAGGAAACTCATAATAACCTTCCAAAGATTTTATAGCTGCCTTTAAAAGATTTAGTATTATTTTAAGAAGTTATGATTCAAGTTATTGAGCCACTTTAAATAGTACAGAGAAAATCAAGAACTGGGAATCTTACTTTTATGAAAGAAAATTATTACAAATAATGGGAGAGAAAAATGATTACCGACTTGCGACGTTTTTGCTCGGATGTTGCTCAGCTTCCTCAAAATTAACATGACTACAAACTAAATTAGTTTTATTCTCCAAAATTGTTTCACTTCTTTTGTTCCCCAGTTCATCAACTACATTTTAGTGTAACAATTTAGTTATGAGTTGAAAACACTTGAATTAAGAGGAGGATAATGTGGGGGACCAAGAACCTTTCAAGTATGCAGATTGACTGATTCATTAGACTTGTATGTAATTCTCAATATAGCAACACAGACTTTTTGAACACAGGAATCCTGGCAACTTTTTGTAGATCCTCGTAATAGCCTTGTTGTCAGTCTAAATTTTTAATGCTAAACATTTTTCTTTGTTTGCTTGACTGTTTTCTTAAGTGTTTAGTGGGAAATTGGGATTGACTGAATAATATTCCTTTTACCCAGGCCCCATTTTAGACTAAAGGTTGCATTTTATAATTCTTAATATTCCTTTGTGTTTTTGTTGTTTCTTCTCTTTTATCTTTCCCTTGGATGGCAACCCAAGATCAGGAATATTTTACCAACATCTGTTTATTATTTTATTTAAACCCATGCAACGTAAGTCTGTACACATGCACAATGTTTATAGGTTTTCATATAACCCTCAGATGACTTCCTTGCATTTAGTTTTGATGATTTGGCTCCCAACCCATCTTTTCTATTCAATTTATTCTTTTTTTTTCCCCTTGCCTTCAAAGACAAGCACAATTCTAAGTGGTATTGGTTGGATGATCTCAACAGAATCTCAGACAAGCCAATGTTTCACTTTTTATGTTCAGAACTAACAAACACATCCCGTGACTTAAAGGAATGCCTTTACAACAAAGCCAAAGGGACACAAACTAAATCGTATTCACCACTGTCTCTGAGGTTCCTTCAAGTGTGGGCAACCTACGTGGAAGTCAGGATGTTCCTGCCTTCTACCTGATTAGTGAATAAATGAATAAAGTATCAAGTACTTTTGTATTTTTGACATTTAAAAATCTACAGCAAGCATTTTTTAGTGGTAGCAGATTACATGCATACCAAACCCGCTGCCATTCTGTTGATCCCAACTCACAGCGACCCTATAGGTCAGAGTAGAACTTTATGCACACAGGTATTAGTAAAACGTTTTTAAAGTTGCAAATTGTCTACATTCCATTCCAAACCAATGAGGTTCATCTTTAAACAGACTCACCTTTCTGTTCTATTAATTTCCTTATGACTTTCTCTGTTTAGCCTCAGATTCAGGTCTCTCACTTGTACTTGTTCAATGTTGTTATTTGCTGGATGATGAGCTGTCCCATAGAAGGGAGGGATTTCTTCTGTGTTGAGGTACACGTGTAGATTTCAAATTTATATATTAAGTTGAGAATTGAGTTTTTGATTCAGTTAGGCAATTTTGATTGAATATAAAATATATTTTCCAAATTATTTGGATAATGAAGATAGCCTAGTCTCTGACCACACAAACTATTTAAGATGTTATATCAATTATGTTACTATCTCCCTTGCCAACATCCCATTCGACAACTCAACAGCATGAATAGTTCTTGAAAAAAGAAAGAGAAATGTTAAAATGAAACAAATTTGTTGTTGTGTGCCGCCAAGTCGTCTCCAACTCATAGCAACCGAAACACTGCCTGGGCCTGGGCCAGCCTCACGATCCCTACTATGCCTGAGCCCATCGCTGCAGCCACTGTGCCAATCCGTCTTGTTGAGGGTCTTCCCCTCTTTCGCTGACCCTCCACTTTCTCAGCATGGCATCCTTGTCCAAAGGTCCCTTCAGACAACATGACTAGAGTAGGTGAGACAAAGTCTGGCCATTCTCACTTCCAAGGAGCATTCCGGATGCACTTCCTCCAGGACAGATTTGTTAGTTCTTTTGGCAGTCCATGGTACTTTCAGCATTCTTCACCAGCACCACAACTCAAAAGCATCAACTCTTCTTTGGTCTTCCTTATTCATTCTCCAGCTCTCACGTGCATATGAGGTGACTGAAAATACCATCACTTGGGTTAGGTGCATCTTAGTCTTCAAGGAGGTATCTTTGCTCTTCAGCACTTGATAGAGTATTTGAAATAAATAAAACCTGTCAAATAAAGAGCAGTAGTCTATATTCCTTATGACTTTTCTTTTGGTTAAAAAAAAAAAAAAAAAAGCCTAGGAAACAATATACGTAGAGGAAATCACATCTTTCTCGACTTCAATGATTATTAATAATAATAACATTAGAACACCACTATCCTGGGAATTTACAATTACAAAGTTTTATTTCCTGACTCACTGGAATTACTTATCATAGATATTTAAAATACTATGATTTTGTGGCTTTGAAAAAGACAGACAGTCCCCAATGTGACCAAAAATTTGCACTGCAAATATTATTGCAAAATTAAGGTTAGACTTTTGACTCGTTTAGTGACCATCATTGAGCCTTTCACACACATTTAGTTTGAATTTGTATAGGTGTTGTGTATATATGTGTATGTCTGTGTTTGTGTGTGCTTTCCTGATATCTTCTTCTCATCATAAACAAAATTATACCATGTTGTTGTTGTTGTTATGTGCCGTCGAGTCTGCCCCGACTCATAGCGACCCCTCCTTGGGTTTTCGAGGCAGTATCACTATGGAAGTAGGATTGCCCAACCTTCCTTCCGAGGAGTGGCTGGTGGGTTTGAACCGCCAGCCGTCTGGTTAGCAGGCAAGTGACTTAGCCACTATGCTACCAGAGCTCCTTTTATATTATTATACCATAGAACGTCAAATAATATATTTACTTCTATATTAAGGGATCGCCATGAACTTGGTGTTTGTCAGCACAAGATAATGGTTTGGATCTATCTCTTTCAAAATCATGGAGACTTGAAAGAATCAGGTTTAAGTGATGTGTCCCAGCGGGTAAAGGGCAGAGCCAGACAAGAGCAGGCTTCCATTTGATTCGTAGCCCGGAGCTCAGCAGAGGCAAGGTAATGTGATGCAATTCAAAACAGACTGATCTGAAAGGAGCAAAGCACAATAAACAGTGTCGTCCATCCAGCGGAAAATGGTGGGGGAGCAAGAGTTTCTGAGTCAGAGAGAACTCAACTAGTGCACTAGTTCTCTTGTTGCATGACCTGGGGCTGATTTTCAAACTGCTCTGATACTCTATTTATTCGCTGTAAAATTGAGAGAGAACAAAATCTGTAATCTGAAGATGTTGCAAGGATTAAAAATCCCATAGATGTGTGTAAAACCCCTGTATGCTCAAAAACGGTCAAAATCACACATAACTATGATGTATGTCATGATTTCCCAAACTGAAAATTCTAAGATTATAGTTCTCATCTTTTGTAACATTGCTTGAATTGGGATTTAAAAATATTTGATCAATTGATGCAGAAAAGGCATTTGATAAAATCCAACACCCATTTCTGATCAAAACTCTCAGCAAAATAGGAATAGAAGGGACATTCG
>NW_006921605.1:12223760-12233168 GCF_000298275.1 Orycteropus afer afer | reverse complement strand
TTTTTTAATTATTGTACATTTTAATAACTATAATTCATGAATTCATATAATTGTTCTTTTTCTTCTTTCAGGCAGCAGCCTAAGGCATTTAGTCACAACACTCAGAAAATGACTGGAGGCTTAATATATTTCTGGTAAGAAAACAATTTCCACAAATAATAGTTATCTTTGGTCTAAAGTGGATGTTTGTGTGTGTGTGTGAGTCTCTGTGTGTGCACTTGCTCACACTGAGTAATCCTAGCACATGGTTTGTCGATAAATGTAGTCAGTGATGGTAGCAAAATACAACCTTGATATACCTTAAAACAGCTCTAAATGAAAAAGGATTGCCATAAATAGTATTTGAGTTAGTAGTTTAAATAATAAAACAAAACAAAAACTAAAGTCTTTCAATTCCTTGGCATTCTGTTCCTTGAAGATATATCTAGGGGAAAAAAAATCTTTGGCATTTTCCATACTATTCTCGTTCTGGAAGCCACTTAAAATTTGCAAGGTTTAGCTCATATACCTGAAATACAATACTTTCTATTTTATCAGGTTTCTTTGAAAGATATTTATTTTCAAGATGTTTTTCACCTCTCATAAATAAAATAAAATATAGGTTGTTTTTATACTAGTGACATTTGGTTTGGCCTGTCCCCAGTACAGGTGTTTTGAATTAGATAATTGAGAAAGAGCTATTTCTTTTTAGGTATATGAAGTGTTAAACTTTGCTCACACCTATTTGAGGACTATAGAGACTGGTTGCAAAGTTCCTAAACTTGCTCTGAATGTAAGGTACTGAGATCTCTCTTTATAGAACATTCTTAACTATTTAGAACATATCTTGTCCAAGAGAAAAAAATAAAAATAAACAACTTTTCCTGTTATAAGATTTGAGATTCCAAGGTCTAACATTTCTATCTTGATAAAATTTGCTGTTACATAGAGTTAAGAATATACTAATAAATAAATACCTAAGCTTTCATATGAATACTTCCAAGAGCTTTGTACTGACTTAGAGAAGTTTATAGCCTCACATTAGCAAATAGAATCTACTGTCAGAAGCTGTCAAAAACACTAAAGGATATGGTTTTTAAAATAGGCAGTGACTGCAAATTTGGTTACCTGTGGCAGATTGTTTGCAAAAGTTGTTGTAATAACAACCTTCCCTTTGTCCACATCCTTGTCTTGGTCCCTTACACACTGACTCCTGATTTAGCCAAGAGGACCAGAGCAGATGTAATGCCAGGGGAGACTTGAAAAGTGCTGGCACTTGAGTTTTGGGTGTACTGTGGCTGAGACTTGGCTAATCTGCTAGAGGATAACAGACTTGTGGCCTAGTCACCCTTGCCACCTTCCATGGCCTTGAGCCAGACGCCAAAATGCTGGTGAGGCCATGCAAGACCATCTAGCCCCAGCTGAACAGTCCCACACAGGAAGGATCATCCATGTGCCTCATGGATTGGGAAAATTAATAAATCATTATTGATTTAAGCTGCTAAGGTTCTGGGTGGTTTGTTACAGAGCAAAACCTTAAATTATCCAAAGCCATTTGATACTTAAGGTTAAAATAGTGTGCACATAGCTAAAATTTCCCAAATCCCCTATGCTACGTTTTGCTTTTAACTGAAGAGGGGAGGGGAATTAGTATTCAGTAGAAAGAAGACTTATGTAGAAATCTAGATTTTGTTTCTGTCCCTTGCTCTTCCCATAATTATGTACAAGACTTGGAACAAATTGCACCAGTTATCTACACCTCAATGTCATTCACTACTGTGTTCTGGTGTTGCTGTCTTCAACCATCATTTTCCTCATTTGAATACTCTTTGTGAGCTAATCATAGCATGATTTCGACTATATTTTATATACTCATTGCTCTGGGATCTATTTCTTAGGCACACGTATTCTTTGTTGTATGTTTCAGGATAATATACTACTGCAAATGTCAACTACTTATTACTTTCTACGGGCATTTAAATCTCAAAAAGAAAGAAAAGTGAGAGAGACAGTGAGTGAAGGTCACATAAACATAACTTATTTATCATCCCTCTTTACTCATAGGCTTGTTTCTTGTCTATTCTCTATTTAAGCTGGTGACACCACCATTGTTGTTGTTGTTAGGTGCCGTCAAGTCAGCTCTGACTCAGAGCAACCCTATGTATGACAGAACGAAACACTGCCCGATCCCGTGCCAACCTCACAATCTTTGCTATACCTGAGTCCATCATTGCCACTGTCAATGCATTGTGCTAGGTTAAAAAAAAAAAAAGACAGAAACGTGGCAATCATTCTAGTTATTTCTCTCTTCCGTAGTCCCTAAATCCAAACATTTAATAAAACCTATAGACTTATCTTTTAAATATCTCTCATATCCTTGCACTTCTCTCTATCCCCACTCTTACTGCCTTTTTTCAGGTCCTCACCATCTCTTTCCTCAAAACTAATTCCGTAAGCATATTTCAAATGACTTCCCTGCCAGTCGTCTTGTTCAAAACCACTGTGGAGTCAGCAATGAGTAGTCTTACATGGTGAAATCATTTCCCATTCCTTCTGCACATTACTTGTCAGTGGTACACTGTCTCTTGCAAGCAAAAATCTAAGCTCCTGAGCATGTTCAAACCATCTAGTTGAGCTGTTGTAGGAGATCCTGGATGGAGGATCTTCTTATTTTTTTAGAGTTAGAAAAAGAGGAAAGAGTAAGAATTCAGTTTTCAATAAATTGAGTCTTAGATGCCAGAGAAACATCTAAATGTAGATGCCCGATATCCAAAAGAGTTTGGAGTAACAAGTCAGAAATCCAAGTAAAAAGTCGAATGAATGTAGACAGCATTTGTTGTTCTGTGCTGTTGAGTTGATTTGGACTCTAAGCGGCCCTACGTCTTTCTTCCATGGAGCCACTGGTGGGTTTGAACCTCTAATCTATTGGTTAGCAGTTTAGCATTTAACCAGATTGTAAAAGGGTAATTTAAATAAGACAAGTACTCTAAAAGCATCTAGGAGTGTGTAGCATGCAAAGAGGGGATTTCTAAATGCAGGTACCTGAGAAGTATGAACATTTAAAGAATTGGTGCAAGATGGTAAACAAAAAAAGACTGTGCATGAATGGCTACAGAAGTAGAAAAACTAAGATAGTGTGGTGTGGCAGAAGAGTGTTTTAAAGAGGAGAGCTCAACAAGTTGTCACTCCCAAGAGTTTAAGAAAGATGAGAACTGCAATGTGTCCTTCTGGTGTCGGCAATATGATGGGCCAGCTCAGAAGGCTGAGAGGTTCCATACATCTCAAGAGACTGTGCATGAGACCAAGATGACAAAGACTTAGCATAACTTTCGTATAACCAAAAAACCCAAACTCACTGCCATTGAGTTGACTCTGACTCATAGCGACCCCCTTTTTGGGTTTCCAAGGCAGTAAATCTTTACGGAAGAAGTTTGCCCATTCTTCCCTCCATGGTTGGTGGGTTTGAACTGCCAGCCTTCTGGTTAGTAGTCAAATGCCTTAGGCATTATGCCACCAGAGCTCCTTAGCTTTTTTTTTTTTTAACTGTGATTTGGGTGAAAATTGACAGCAAATTCACTTTCCATACAGCAATTAACATACAACTTTGTCTCATGACATTGACCACAATTCACCACAATGCAACAGCTCCCCTCCCACTTCCTCCTGACAGTGACCTCTTCCCTGTGTCTATCCCTCCATGCAGTTCTGCCCCCTGAGCTGTCTCCCTGTACATAAAGAGCCCTTCTTTCTCCCATGATTGTTCTCTCCAAGGAGTGTATCTACCTTAGGTAAATGTTCAACTCATATGCCTGTCTTTTGTTTGGCTGGAAGCCACAGGTGTGGGTTTAATTCCAGACCTGAAGGGCAGCTAGGGGCCATAGTTTCAGTGGTTCCACCAGGCTCTATCAGACCAGCAAAACAGGTCCTTTTTTTTTCCCCCCCTGAATGGTTTTGAGTTTTGTTCCACATTGTTCTCCCTCTCCATCCAGGATCTCCTACGTAGACACCCCCGCCCCCCGTCCAAGTAGTTGACAGTGGTAGCCAGGCACCATCTAGTTCTTCTGGTCTCATAGTTGTATAGGCTGCAGATCTCATGGTGTACCAGTTGCTAGGACTAATTCTTTCCATGAATCTTTGGTTTTCTTCATTCTTCTTTGCGCTGGATGAGGAGAGACCCGCTGTTGCATCTAGATGGCTGCTTGTTAGCTTTTAAGATCCCAATCGCTACTTGCCAAAGTAGGAGGTGGAACAATGTTTTGTATAGAATGTTATGCCAATTCAGCTTGATGTCCTCTGTGACTATGGTCCTGAGCCCACAGGTTCAACTACTCAGTCCCTCTGGGTAGCTGGCTGTGACCAAGAAGTGACTACAACTTTGTCCCTTGTCAACTCTACTATATACGTGAGAATTCAGATCGTACAAGTACACTTGTAGGACCATTGTCTGCCAACCCTATACATGGTCTTGGGTACACTCCCCACTTCATAGACATACCTAATAGTTCAGCCTGTCTACCCATCTATCCCCCTGTATACCCATGTTTGCCTTCACTGACAATATAGTACTTTCTATGCAAAAGGGTTCATCTTTGTTGTCTGTACCTCTCATGCACCTATCTATATCTTCCTCTTCCTCAATGCCACCATGTTGATCACTCACATTTGATACCTTGCTCTTCTCTTCACCCAAATCAATGCTTATCTCTACCTATCTAACAGTGTTCCCTTCCCTCCAGCTTTTATATACTTTTCTAAAATTCTTTTAAATAAAAAGGTTTTTTGTTTTGTTTTGGTTTTGGTTTTGGTCATAGATATGTGCATATTTGAATTTTTCAGGTAAGAACTTACCAAAGGATAGGTACTGGCATACTGCCAGAGAATTATACAGCTCTTTGGAAGAATGAAGAGAATAATAATGTTCCTTTTTCTTGCTATTTGACAGGAATAAAGAAGGAACCTTTTAAGCAGCTTTGGGATGTGTTTGTACTCGTTTGTACTTGTCTAATCAGGGATGAAAATAATGAAACAAATTTAAAGGCATGTATGTGTAGATTCAATTTAAAAAACAAAACTATCAGTTTTTCTATCATTCAGTGTCCCAGAAGGAAAGAACACACACACAGGTACAAGAAGGGATTATTTATGGAAGAGTGGGCAGCGATAAAGGAACCAATTAGGAATGCCAAGACTACTGGGTTTGGGCTGTTTTTACCACTTCTAGGCCTCAAGGAGTGTGGAGTGAGGGTAGAATCTGTGATGGGGGATCAGAAAATGGAGAATCTTTCAATAGCAACCAAAGTTTAGGCAAATTTAACCACAGCCACACCCAAGATGCTGAAGTCTTAGAGCAGGGAAGAAATAAATGCCTGGGTTATTCTGTCTTCTCTTATGGGCCAAACAAATGGGAAGCCACAAGGCACAGAAGTTTAGATGATGCATACCTAGGTCAAGACCTCCTAGGGTACCAGGCAGGACAAAGAAAGACAGAGGATAGTTCAAGAAGGGCAAATGGAGAAATAGTGACGCAATGTTTATACCCACAGGCAAATGGGTACTCCAATTCTCTTCACATTCTCAACATAGAACAGCAGCAAGTTTAGGTCAGAGCCACTCAGATATATCACAGTTGGGACTTGTGGCCTCTGAAAAAGGATTTTGTTTAAAGAGATGGGAGGTTGTTTGCTGTATAGGCTTGGATGGAGACTGATCAGGGTTGAATCCTACTGCTGCCATTTAGAACTATGTGGTAAGGAGATCACTTCGCTTGAGTCTTTGTTTCACCATTTGTGGAAATGGAACAATAATAATTTCTGAAAGAGTGTTACAGTGTTGCTTACTATGCAGATGCCAGTTTCTTTCTTGCTAAAAAGTTCACTCAAAATTATCCTTGAAAAATGTTAGTGTTCCACTTTAAATTATGTATTCCCTTATAACCCTCTAAGGAGCTCTGGTGCTAGAGTGGTTAAGGCATTTGGCTGCCAACTTAAAAGTTGGTGGTTCAAACCCAGCAGCTGCTCCACAGAAGAAAGATGAGGCAAAGTGCTTCTGTAAGGATTTACAGCCTTCGAAGCCCTGTGGGGGTAACTGTGAGCTGGAAGCAGCCTGATAGCAGTGAGTTTGGTTTTTTGGTTGGTTTCATGATCCTGCAAGTCAAAAATCTCAAAATCTGAAGCATTAAGCTACCGGGGTTCCTAAAGTTCCACATTCAAGGTCTCTTAATTATATTTTCTTTTTTTCAATATTTCAAAGTTAAAAATAAATCCTATGTTTATATACACTTGTGGCCTATATTGCTTTCAGGGATTGGCTTCTTAATCCTTCCTTCCCCAAAGTACTTACATGCCAACACACCAAAACACATCCTTCTTTTCTTTTAAACTTTAGGCATTAATGTCTCAGCAAATGCATGAAATATTAAAATCACTGGATTGTATAATTGCAGAAATATCACCTTATGCCTCATTATTAATCAAACCCCTTTGCATGCTACTAACATCGTGTAGACCCTTTTTGTAACATTCTGTAGGCTAATGTCCTTTGGAGGTCATGAATTCCATGCGATCATGATGGTCAAATGTGCCTGTGCAGAATCTCAAAGTGTGCATATTCTACATGGCTTGTGATGTGAGGGAGCAATCTTACAGCCTTCAAATACTTCATAAAATCAAATATTATCTTAAGAAATCCTAATTAAATTAATCTTCCACTCCATCTTCACTTTCTTCTGTGTGACTTCATTCCAGGCTGGCCTACGTGTGACCTGGAGCACATTGGCTTCACATTAGCTGAAATGTGACTAAATCCTCAAAAAATAACCTTTTAATTACCTTTTAAACTCTATAAAGAGAATTCATTTTTTAGGGTGACATCATCCTATGAGGGTTTTAGCACACTAATTTTGTAGCCTTGCTGTACTAATTTATCTTAGTTTACACAGATAAGCAACCAGATGTCAAAATATTAAAAAATCAGTTATCTCTGTACATTTCTACTCACAAAAGGAAGTTACAATCAAAGAGTACCCCAAAGTTTCCTGCACAGTTGTGAGATTCTTAATTACATATTTATTTCATAGTTTCTTACAAGGAACATGGAAAATAACAGATTAGTCAGTATAAGAACATATATTCTGAGGATACAAAGTTACTTTAAAAAAATAACAGAAAATGGTTATAGTTAAAGTCCTTAAATATTGTCAAAGTGATGTTGTTGTTGTTGTAAGCTGCTGTTGAGTCAGTTTCAACTCATAACAACTCTGTGTACAATAGAATGAAACCCTGTCTGGTCCCGCACCATCCTCGTAATTGTTGCTGTGCTTGGTGTCCTTCTTCAGAAACTGGCTCCTCCTGATGACATCACCAAAGTGTGAGAGAAGAAATCTGGCCATTCTTGCTTTTAAGGAGCATTCTGGCTGTACTGCTTTCAAGACAGATTTGTTCAATTTTACAGTGAAACATACAGATCTTTTTATGAACTCTAGATCTGTAAAATGCTAACGTCACTTAGTGCATTTCATAAAAATGGTACTTTGGGTCTCCTGAATATTAAATATGGATATATATACATACGCCTTGAAGGAAGTACAGCTGGAATGTTCCTTAGAAATGAGAATGGCCAGACTTAGACTCTCATACTTTGGTCATATTGTCAAAAGGGACTAATTCCTGGAGAAGGATATCATGCTTGGTAACTTAGAGGGTCAGCACAAAAGGGAAGACACTCGATGAGGTGGACTGGCACCGTGGCTGCAATGATGAGTTGAAGCATAACAACCGTGAGGCTGCCATAGGACCAGGCAGGGTTTCATTCTGTTGTCCATGGTGTAGCCATGACATGCAGCCAACTTGATGTCCCCTAACCACAACACATACGTATCTCACTAAAAGCAGAGCTGGGAAGCTAAATTGAAATTCTCAGACTTTCCTCACTTTCCTCCAGATGCCTCTTGTGTTTCTCCTGCCTCATTACTGCTTCACATTCTTTCTTGTTCCTGCTTCTCTTTCTGACCTCCAAACAACAGCATGCCAAATGACTCAGTTCTGGTCTTCACTTCTGTATCTACCCTCAGTTCTGAGTTATTCCATACTTAATTGTATCCATATGCAGGGTACAGATTTAGATGAAAAAATTATTGTTCATCTGAACTGAAAATTTCTCTGCCTGACCAGTACTTTTATTCACTAAATCTGACAATCCTATCTATCTCTCTATCTGTCTGTCTGTCTATCTATCCCCAAACCAAAGTTGTTGCTGTCAAATCAATTCTGACTTACAGTGACTGTAGGACATAATAGAACTTCCCCATAGGGTTTCTAAGGCTGTATTATTTATGGACACAGACTGCCACATCTTTCTACCATGGAGCAGCTGGTAGGTTCAAACAACTAATGTTTCAGTTAGTGGCAGATTGGTTTAACCACTGTGTCCCAGGGCTCCTAAATTCATATAGCTCATAAACTTAAATAAGAAGCTACATATTTCTAAAATGTATATAGACTCAAATATTGATTAAATGGTTAATTAAACAGAATATGATCCAAAAGTACCTGTTTTAGCATGGCACAGACTAGAACGTTTTGCTTTTCGCCCCATACCTGATTCTCTCTAGTTTTTCTGGTTTCAATAAATAGCACTGTAATCTATCCAGTAGCTCAGAATAAAAACCTGGAAGCCAATTCTGAGTCCTCCCTTTCTTTTATTGCCCATATCTATCTATCGTCAAATCCTATCAATCTTTACAGTATGTAATGAATGAATGTCTGCTGTCACTCCAAGTGCAGTCATCATCGTCTCTCAGCGAGACCATGGCCTCTCAGGGGAACTTTAGACCATTTCCACACAGCAGTCAGAGTTATCATTTTGCATCCATCCCTCAGATCATGCCATTCTCCTGTCACAGCCTTCACAGTTTTCCCATTACCTTAAATATTGTCCCAACATCACCCGCAGCCTACAGGGTCCTGTGTGTGTGCACCAAGGCTGTTCTTTCCAACTTCAACAACTCTTATTCTCCACATTGAGTGTATGCTTACCAAAAACATGTTTACAACTATAGGTCAAGCATAGGACTATCCTCACAAACAATGATTCTTCTTCACTAAGTTCATTTTTATTATTTTTAATTCAAAGTCAAATGTGCTGACCTTGCACCCATATTTAAGGTTCTATGGCCGAGAAGCCTTCTATTTACTTGCTAAAGCCCATAAAGTTTTACTGCATCAAACTGACTTCTCTGGAGAGCTAAAAGCAGTGACAGGTTGCTATTGTTATCACAGAGGATTTTATGTTGTTGTTAGGTACCATCTGTCAATATTATCGTCTGACTTGACTGTTGCTTCCATGGGTGTTACTTGTGGATCCAAGTGAAATGAAATCCCTGACAATATCAATCATTTCTTTCTTTATCATGATTTTGCGTATTGGTCCCGT
>NW_006921605.1:12221949-12222995 GCF_000298275.1 Orycteropus afer afer | reverse complement strand
AAATACAGCCTGCCACCTATTTTTATAAAGTTTTATTGAAACACAGCCACTTTCTTTTATTTAGGTATTATCTATAGTTGTTTTCATGCAGTAATCCCAGAGTTAGTAGTTGTAACGGAGACCATAGGCCTATAAAGCCTAAAATCTGCCAAACCGTTAGGTAGATTAATTTTAATGGATTCATATTTCCATCTGAACAGAAAATATTTACAAATAAATGGAAAATCATTCTGTGATTTTTGTGTTATTGTTTGAATTGTGAGAATTAAGTTTAAAGGTGATAAAAACTACTATTCACATTTGAAATTCCTAATTTTCAATTTTAGATTTGTTTTCTGGTCATACTAAGACTAGTCTCTGTAATGAATAGGACCATATATTTAATATTTGATGATAATTCAAGTTATAATCAGTCCCCATTGGTACTAATGATAGTTCTTGTTAATAAGGAAACCATGTCAATAGCACACTGTTAATGAAAATTAATAGTCAAAAGCACATGAGAAAAATGTGTCTATAAGTGACAGCTTGAAGGCTTATTTTTGCTTACAAAATTACCATTTGTTTATGGAGAAAGTTAATAATGTAGTTATAACAGTTTTAGTTGCAGGACCTATAGGGATCATTCAGTATTTCACAAGAATGTATAATAATAATATAACAATGTTTCATATATTCTATTGCATAGTGAAAGATAATGTTTTTCATTAACACATATTATATTGAAAGTTTAAGTTAATAAAAGCAAAGGCTCTTAAAAAAAACCTCCTTTAAATCAAGTATAAAATGGAAGAATAATATATAAACCTTCAAAATTAACTGTTAAATTTAATTATAACTGATAGTAGGTACTAATTTAAGAAAAAAAAAAGACTTGGAATATCAATCTGCTTAAAACATCACTGAGGGAAAAAATATTTTTGCAAAAGTAAAGATAAAATTTTAAAACATCAATTACAGATTACTTTCAAAAAATCTGGAAGTATTATTTTCCTGTGAATGCTCTCTAAAACTATACTAAAAATTAACAATCTTAGGTTATATTT
>NW_006921605.1:12204871-12206319 GCF_000298275.1 Orycteropus afer afer | reverse complement strand
ATAGCAGTTTCTAACATACCTCACGTGGACTGCAGAGCACGGATGTTCTTACTTCATGGAATTAGTTGTTATTTAAATGAGATCACAGTCACACCCACCACCTTTTCTTGTGTCATCTCCTATCCCAGCTGTCAGCACTTTACATTAATGAAGGCCATAGCCTGCCAGTGCATTCAAATGTCTAAATGTTTAACAGGTTGCAAATGATCTAGATTCTTCTTCAGAGATCTTCCTTTGAAGTAATCTGGCTTTCCTCAAGCTTCTCATGTTGAGAATCTATGTGTTCTGAAATGTTGTCCTCATCAAACAAAGTTACTTATGGCATTTTACGAATTTGAATAAAGAGAAATCTCCTCTGCTCTTCTTTGAGTATATTGAAATGCTGAGTATTGATTGCCCAGACATATTTTTGACTTTTTGTTGAAGAAGGGTTTGGAATCCATTTTATTCAGACTTCAGGACAAGGATTCCTTTCCTCGCTGGAGTAGGACTGTTGCCAACAGCAGAATGAAGACTGTCCCATGTGTATTTGTCATCTACTTAAATTTGGCAACAAAGTGATGGGAAGTTCTCCTGAAGAGGTCTCAGGAGATTAGCACACAGACATTGAAAAGGGAACTACTTCATAACGTTCAAAGCTATACATTATGCTCATGGGCAAACTCAAGCACATAGGCAGAAAATCTTTGATTTCTATTAAAAAAATAATAATTGGTTATAGGAAATGCAATAGATAGTGAGTAGTGAAAATAGAAATTGCTAATCTTTAGGAAATATGTTTAATTTCTTCTCGAGAAAAGTACTTAACACTATAAATTATGACACCTTCAAAATTAATAAATATGGATAGGCAGAATATACATCTTCTCCTGAGTATATAAAGATGCTTATTAGTTCACAAAAACAATATTTATTGAGTTCCCATTATGTTTATATATTGGGCCAGTCAATGTGAAATGAAACCCACTAAATGATATGATAGATCTTGTGATTAGGTGCCATCGAGTTGATTCTGGCTCATAGGGACCCTGTTTACAACAGAACAAAACACTGCTCAGTCCTCCACCTGCCTCAAAATAGTTGCTACTTTTGAGTTCATTGCTGTAGCCCCAATGTCTCCCCATCTCACTGAGAATCTTCCACTTCTCTGCTGACCTTCTACTTTACCAAGGTCGATGTCCTTCTCCAGGGACTGGTCCTTCCTGGTAAGATGACAAGTGTATGTGAGATGCAGTCTGACTTTTTAAGGAGCATCTTGTGGTGTTTCTTATAAGACAGATTTGCTCATTCTCCTGGCTATATTTGATATTTGGTATATTTGATATTCTTCATCAACACCATAATTCAAAGGCATCAATTCTTCT
This sequence comes from Orycteropus afer afer, assembly GCF_000298275.1. Classification (NCBI taxonomy): domain Eukaryota; kingdom Metazoa; phylum Chordata; class Mammalia; order Tubulidentata; family Orycteropodidae; genus Orycteropus; species Orycteropus afer. Next base: position 12,204,955 of record NW_006921605.1, on the reverse strand, counting down.
TCAGTCTTTCTTAATAATTGTCTGACTTTTATATGTATATAAGACAGTTGAAAACAATGTGCCTTGGGTCAGAAGCACCTTAGT
>NW_006921605.1:12202473-12204116 GCF_000298275.1 Orycteropus afer afer | reverse complement strand
TCAAATACTAGCAGGGTCATCACCAGTGGTGGACAGGTTTTAGCAGAGCTTCCAGACTAAGACAGACTATGAGGAAGGACCTGGAGATCTACTTGAAAAAAATTGCCAGTGAAAACCTTATGAATAGCAGCAGAACATTATCTAATAAAGTGCCAGAAGATAAACCACTCAGGCTGAAGGCTTTCTCAAAATATGAGCGGGGAGCTGACTCCTCAAAGTAGTCAGTCTTAATGATGTGGATGGAGTAAAGTTTTTGGACCTTCATTTGCTGAGGTGGCACAACTCAAAATGAGAAGAAACAGCTGAAAACAGCAATTAGTAACTGAATGTGGAGTGTCCACATTCAGCTACTCCAGAGGACAAGGTAATGAACGTATTATAAATCTAGAGAAACTGGAAGTTGTCAAAAATGCAACAGAAAGCTGGAAGATCAATATCTTAGACATTAGTAAGCTGAAATGGCTGGTATTGATCATTTTTATTCAGACAATCATATGGCCTGCTATACAGGGAATGCCAAATTCAATAGGAATGACCTCACATTCATTGTGAAAAAGAACATTTCAAGACCTATCCTGAAGTAAATGCTATCCCCCCCCCAAAAAAAAAACTGCTGTCAAGTCTATTCTATCAGTGATAAGATAATAGTCATACACCTTCAAGGAAGATCAGTTAACATACTGATATTCTAATTTACACATCAATCACTAATGCCAAAGATGAGGAAATTGAAGATTATCACCAACTTCTGCAACCTGAAATTGATCAAACATACAAACAATATGCATTAATAATTACTGGTGATTTGAATGTGAAAGTTGGACACAAAGAAGTATCAGTAGCTAGAAAATAGGGTCTTGGTGATAGAAATGATGCCAGAGTTCACAGGATAGAATTTTGGGAGAAGAATAACTTATTCATTGAAAATACCTTTTTTTCAACAACATAAATGGTGACTTTACATGTGGATTTCACCAAATGGTATACAAAGGAATCGAATTGACTATATCTGTGGAAAGAGAAGACGGAGAAGCTCAATATTATCAGTCAGAACAAGACCTTGGGCCAATTGGGAAATAGATCATCAAGGTCATATGCAAGTTCAAGAAAATTAAAACAAGTCCATGACAGCCAAAATATGACCTTAAATAAATCTCACTTGAATTTAGAGACCATCCCATTAATACATTTGACTCATTGAACACTAATGACTAAAGACGAGACTAGTTATGAGTTGACATCAAGTACATCAAACATGATGAAAACAAAAAGCCATTAAAAAGATAAGAAAGAAAGAAAAGACAAATGTGGATATCAGAAAAGACTCTGAAACTTTCTCTTGAATGTAGACTAACTGAAGCAAACGGAAGAAATAATTAAATAAAAGAGTTAAACAGAAGATTTCAAAGGGCTACTCCAGAGGACAAAGTAATGAATGTATTATAATGAAATGTACAAAGACCTGGAGTGAGAAAACCAAACCAGAAGAACATCCTTGACATTTTTCAAGTGAAAGAACTTGAAATGAGAATTCCCAGACTCTAGATTCAATATTGAATGATTCTAGGGACAAAATATTTAATGACACAGGAAGTATCCAAAGTAGATGAAAGGAATACACAGAGTCACAGTACCAAAAAGAA
>NW_006921605.1:12194215-12202053 GCF_000298275.1 Orycteropus afer afer | reverse complement strand
AAGACAACTACCTGGCCAACAGACTGGAAAAGATCCATACCTTTGCCCAATTCAAAGAAAGATGATGAAACAGAATGCAGAAATTATTGAACAATATCTTTAATATCACATACAAGTATTTGATCTTAAAGAAAGTACCCTGAGTATGAAAGACAAAGTTTTACAAGTATTATTATTTAAAATATGGCTGCTTAAATGGGAAGATGTGGAAAAATTATTATTTTGTCATCCATTAGGAAAAATGAGCAGAATGAAAATAGGGGCTAAAGAGGAGCTTTTTGTAGGAAATATCTCCTGAACTGTTAGAAAAATTTGAAAGAATTGGCCAGATGAAAGAACAATGGCATTTCAGGTATAGAAATCAAAAATATAAAATGTAGACATGAGAAATTACATGCTGTGTATAAAGAGAAAAAAACAATTTCTAGAGCATAAATGTTGAGGCAGGAATTGATGGAAATGAGGCTGTGTCACTGGGGAGGGACCAGTGGTTTTAGCCCTGTTTTGGAAATGGATTTGATGGAAAGCCACGGGTACAATATAAAGGTCAACTTTGCCTTTTAATTAGCTCACTGTGGTATCTCTGTGGAGATACCATTTAAATTTAAAGGTGAGGGAGACTGATGAGGGTGGGACGGGTCAAATTAGGAGAATTTTGCTCTTAGTGAGGCCAAGGAAGTGATGTGGATGGAGTAAAGACTTAGGGACCTTCATTGGCTGATGGGGCATGACTCAAAATGGGAAGAAACAGCTGCAAATATCCATTAATAATTGGAATGTGGAATGTATGAAGCATGAATCTAGGAAAATTCGAAGAAGTCAAAAATGAAATGAAATACATAAAGATCGCTATCCTAGGCAATAGTGAGCTGAATTGGACTAGTACTGACCATTCTGAATCAGACAATCATATGGTCTTCTATACCAGGAATGATAAATTGAAAAGGAATGGCTTGGGATTCATCATCACAAAGAATATTTCATGATCTATCCTGTAGTGCAATGCTGTCAGTGAGAGGATAATATCCATACACCTACAAGAAAAACCAGTTAATACTACTATTGTTCAAATTCATGCACCAACTACCAAAGCAGATACAGCACTAGAGGTGCTTACTCATTTATGCCAGAAAATTTGGAAGACAGCTACGGCTCAATTGACTGGAAGAGTTAGATATTTGTGCCCATTCCAAAGAAAGGTAATCCAGCAGAATGTGGAAATTATGAGCAGTATCATTAATATGACATGCAAAAAAGTCTTGCTAAAGATAATTCAAAAATGGTTGCAGCTGTATATTGACAGGGAACTTCCAGAAATTCAAACTTGGTTCAGAAAAGGACATGGAATGAAGGATATCATTGCTGATATCAGATGGTTCTTGACTGAAAGCAAAGAATCCCAGTGCTTACTTGTGTTTTATTGACTATGCGAAGGCATTCACTGTGTGGATCATAACAAATTATGGATAGCATTAAAGAGAATGGGAATTCCAAAACACTTAATTGTACATAGATGAAGGAACCCGTACGTGAACCTAGTCGTTCAAACAGAACTTGGAGATACCGCATGGTTCAAAATCAGGAAGGGTGTGCATAAGAGTTGTATCTTTTCACCATACTTGTTCAATCTGTGTGCTGAACAAATAATCTGAGAATCTGCACTATATGAAGAAGAACACAGCCTCAGGATTGAAGGAAGACTCAGTGTCAGCCTGTGATATGCAGATGACACAACCTTGCTTGCTGAAACTGAAGATGAATTGAAGCACTTACTGATGAAGATCAAGGAATACTATTTTCAATATATATTATACCCCAACAGAAAGAAAGCAAAAAATCTTCATAACTGGACCAATAAGCAATGTCATGATAAATGGAAAAAAAAGATTAAAGTTGTCAGGGATTTCACTTAACTCAGATCCACAATCAGCACCCATGGAAGCAGCAGTCAAAAAATCAGACATTGCCTTGCACTGGAAAAATGCTGCAAAAGACCTCTTTAAAGTATTAAGAAGCAACAATGTCACTTTGAAGACTAAGGTGCACCTAACTCAGCCATATTTTCAGTCACTTCATGTGCATGTGAAAGCTGGGCAATGAATAAGGAAGACAAAAAAAGGGTTAATACTTTTGAATTGTGGTGTTGGTGAAGAATACTGAAAATACCATGGGTGACTAAAAGAATAAACAAATCTCTCCTGGAAGAAATGTAGCCAGAACGCTCCTTGGAAGCGAGAATGTTCAGACTTCATCTCACCTACTTAGGTCATGTAGTCAGAAAGGACTATTCCTTGGAGAAGGGCATATTGTAATTGGTGAAGTAGAGGGCCAGTAAAAAAGGGGAAGATCCTAAACAAGATGGATTGACACAGTGGTTGCAACAATAGGCTCAAGTATAGAAAGATTGTGAGGCTGGCACAGGACTGGGCAGTATTTTGTTCTGTTGTACATAGGGTTGCTATGAGTTGGAGCCGAGTCGATGACACCTAACAACAACAACAGCAGCCAATATTTTCATTTCACACAGGTGCATCCATGCCCAGATACATGATGGTAGTCCTTGACATTGACCCTCTTCCAAAAGGCACTCCTTTATACCTCATATTTCCCCCTCTCATCTTTCCTATTCTGCCATTTTGACAGAACTGGGAGCTATTTCCTAGGATATAAATGAATCACTGAGATAATCCTAGTTACAAATAGCTCTGAACCACATATTCCTTTTCCTTTTAATTATGAACAATTCTGGTATGGTGTGTGTGTGTGTCTTTGGGGCAGTGGGGGAGGTATATTGAGATAGAGATGAAGCTCTTTCTATACACTATGATTCACAACAAAGACTCCCTTCTGACATATATCTGGGAAGGCTGAAATTACGTGTTTACAGTGATACCTGTAGATTACAGTCTTCTTCACCTTTCAGATGTCGGTATAGCTCTAAGTTGTGTCCTTAGTCCTCTTCTTCCTTTACGTAGGCTCTCTAGGTGATCTCTTCCACTTTCAAGGTCCGTTTCCATCTTCACGATGACCCCCATGTCTATATCTGTCTTTATTTCTAGACTTGAATTTTCAAATTGCCTATCAAACATCTACACCTAGTTTCCCATGAAGAATTGAAGCTCAACATTCCTAGAATCAAATGCATCGTTTTCCCAAATGCCTCACCTTCTCCACCCAAAGCAAGATATCTACTTATATTTGTCCTCTTCTGTAAATCTCCTCATAATTTATCTCATCATGTCTCTTCTTATGATAATACCAAACACCTGGGGCCCAATCCCAATAGAATACATTTTAATTCCTTACAATAACACAAAGTCTGCTCATGAATTGGTCTGTCTTTGAAGATACCAGAGCTACTATAATCACTTTGGAATGATTATAAGTTCTCTTGTGTTGGAAACCTCTAGCACCCTGGAGGCAATCATTTTAGACAGAGCCTCCTACAATATAGATGCAGAATAAAATGAGGTTGAGCAAGGCAGCCTGAACCTAGGTTCTTTCTTGCTGCCTGAACTAAAACCTGTCCTTTCCTCCCTGTGCTCACTGGCTTTGGCAGAACTCTTTAATTGAGTGGGATGTCCCATTGCGATCCCTCTGGATAACTGTAGCTTCTGGTTGCCGTGTCCCCATGCAGGTTGATATGAATATGCTCCTGATGGAGTTTCAGTTTCCACAAATAATTATTTTAAAACAGTAATTATGTTATAGCAAGCACAGCTCATCAATAATAATAATAATAATAATAATAATAATAATAGGCAATTATCAAAATGTATAATGTATATATGAACAAGGGGGGAAACTAGAGAATCTTTATTATTAATTGCAGACCTTCTTTCAGTAGATTTTGCTGCCTTCCTTGAATGGAAAAAGGGCCCAATGGAAAACTCTCTTGTATATGTTAAAAATCAAATTTGTGAAGATTTTATTAAGGAAAACCAAAACAACTTTCCATTTCTGGTTTTAAATCTAGAGCCAACTATCCTTCCCTAAAAAGTTAGGGGGGTGCAGGAGAGTAAGGGGAGCAGAACTTTAAAACATAATGTTGTTGATAAAGACAGGCCTCAATTGGCTATTAAGTTTAGCAGTTGTGGGTCTCCGATATGACCTCATGGGATACAGCTCATTAAGCGATTGTATGAAAACATGAGAAAATAATTTTATCCAAGCAGTAGCCAATCCAAATGTTCATCCTAAGGTAACCACATGTACTTAATGTTCCATTAGTACAGGGGAATGTTCAGATTCAGAAACGCATAAATGAACTCTCCAAATGAAAGCCTAGGTCCTATTCGGTTTCTGGTTCTGGGCAAAAGTTCAGACAACTGTGTATTTTATCAAAACTAACTATAAATGCCATTTGCTGCACATCCAATTACCATGTAGATCTCTGCAAGTGAAATGTGCGCAGTAGTCCCCAGCAGCCATGTCCCTTTTCTAATCATCAAAAGCAACTGGCTTACGTTAAACTTTATTTCTATTTCAATCGTTAGAGTTCTGCATGGCCCGTGTATTTGAACACAAACAGGATTCAGAAAAAAAGACCATTTTAGCTCATATCAGCTACATAGAGATCTGTCTAGTTTAGATAAATGGCAAAAAGCTCTTGGGTCATGTCTATGCTATGAAAATTATTTCAATATTTCACTCACTCAAGAGATTAGCATGGTGACCCAATAATCAAATTGGGAAATGATATGTTTTTTGAAGATTTTAGCTTCCAAGCTGAAAAATTAGTAACCCTTAAGTATCTCTGGCTGCTGGAAATCACCCTGGTATCCAAACCCAGGAAAAAATCAAGAGAGGATTTATATAACCAACACTCAGTCTGGTTTTAAACTAATAGCCAAACCACAGAAGATGGGAACAGAAAAATTATCCACAATGTAGATTTATATTTACCCTAATAAGATACAAACATGAGAAATGATATTTCAAATGATTTTACTTTCTAAACTGAAAACCTAGGTATGATCTAAAGATGCATCCTTAGAAAACACGAGTCTTAATTCCCTTCCCCATCAAAGTAAAACATAGTAGCCGGAAACAGAGCTGCTTTATACAAATGCTGATGTCATTTTGGCTTTGTTTAAAAATGATTCAAGGCTATTGACTTTTCCATTTAATAAGAAGAGCTCTGGAACAATTTTTAGTGCCTAAAGGATGTGGTCAATTCTTGGATGCTTTATTTGAGGGATATACGAGTCCTAAAATGTACGATGGCTATAAATGCAGGGCCAGTAAATTTCATAAGCATATCTCCTAATGTCCTTAGAGACGCCCACTTCCTTCCCTCTGTTGACATTCTTAGGTCAGGTTGTCATCATCAGTCCCATAGACTACCACCTCATGACTGGTGCCTCTGCCTCTAGTAGCACCCCTGAAAAATCTTCATCTATACTTCCACCACTGTTATATTAAAAACATATTCATTTCCCCTTAAAACTCTTCAATAGACCCAGTCACCCAGGGAGAATAAAATACAATCTAAGTCCTTATCATTATGAGCAATGAATGGTTTTGGCAGTTTCGAATTTTACCTTCTACCACTTATCTTCTCTATACTCTGTGTACACCCTGATCTAAGAACATGAAACTTGTGGCTGCTTGAAAAAACTCCATGGTAATTGAATGCCTACTTGTCTTTACAACTCTTGCTCTTCCTCCTATCCTGAAGTCAGCCTTCTTCCTCTCCCAATAACTTGTCCCCTTTGTATGCTGGGGAAACTGCTACTGTTCAAAAATATGATAATTTATACATAAATACTGTAATGAGGGTTCTTTCTTTGCCTCTTCCATTTTAATCTCTGTAGTGGTGATGCAATGGTTAAGGGATTTGTCTGCTAACCAGAAGGATGGTGGTTCAAACCCACCAGCTTTTCCACAGAAGAAAGATCAGGCATAAAGATTTACAGCCTTGGAAACCCTATTGGAGTCGCTATGAGTAGGAATCTACTTAATGGCAATGAGAGTTTTTTGAGAAATGTACTTTTATTATTGCATTAATTCATCCTTCAGTCTTTTAACTAGTTTACTACATACCCAGGTTTGAGTTCTATTATAAGATTTGAAAATCTTTGTAAGTAGAAGTAATGTTTTATTTTATTTTAGATTTTTTTTTTTTTTCTCCACAAGACCTTATAAAATTCATATCCACAGTTGACCTCAATGAACACCCACATTAGGGATATTTTGACTTAATTAATTTGTGCAGTGGTATGCTTAGATGGTCTATGTTGTTTAAGGTCAAAATTCCTTTTCCATTGTTGGCTGACACGAGATTCTATTAACAGAGCAACAGTTTTTGTACAGGATAACTATCTGTGGTAAGATGAGCATTACAGACTCTGAAAAATGGTAGAATTAGGTGGACACAAATAAAATGTATTGTGGGCTTCTTTAAATAAAAAAAAAAAATTGAAATACTGAAGGGGGAAAAATAATTTGCTTTTGAATGTGTCTCCATCTTTGACATGGAATGCAAAGATTCCGTTTTGGAAGGCCATGTAAAATGTACACTATTCAATAACGACAATTCTGTAAACAAGCAAACAAAATCACTATTTAAAAAGGACCTTTTTTGAAAATAAGTTTTTATTTTCAGTTATCAAATAAAACCCCTCATAATTGTGAGGTTTTAAAACTGAAATTATATGATGCTGCTACCCTAGTGCAATGTGATATATTTACTTTTTAATAAATATTTTAATCAATATTACTACATGATGACCACACGTCAGGGCCCTGGCCTGATGGGGCAGACCAAACAGCATTGTGTGTTTGTGTGTGAGTGTGTGTGTGTGTATGTAGTTCTCAGGAAAGGGTGGATGAAGCAAACCAACAAGGAACAAAACCAAATATAACAAGTCTTTCACTTATGTTAATATTTCATCTCTGAATTATCTGTTTATATCTTTCGTTCATTCTTTTTTTCATTGAGGTGAAATTTTTCTCTTGTGTACTTTTCCAGCCAGCTGTATGGACTGCAATTTGCCACAAAAGTTATGAGTTGACTTTCAGTTTTTATATCATTCTTCAGTTAAACTTTTATGTGTGCAAATCTCTTTGTAGTATTTTTTCCTTTCTTTTCATGGCTTAGAAAGTGTTTCCTTGTCTGAAGATCAAGTACATATATACCTATATTTTCTTTGAGTTACTTTTGGTTCTTTTTTTACAATTAATTACTTAATCAATGTAGAACTTATTTCAATATATATTTCATAATGACAGGATATTCAAAATATTCTAAATATGATATAATTTTTCATTAATTATCAACAGATTTTGTTACCCCACCTTTTAGAAAGGAACACAATTCATATATCAACCATGGATCATATCTGAGTTATCTCTTGTTCCTAACTGATCAGTTCAGGAGGTTTTGCTTGGGAATCACATTGTTTGAAGGAACCCTGGTGGTGCAGTGGTTAAGTGCTCAGTTGCTAAGCAAAAGATTGTCAATTCAAACCGATCAGCTCTTCCTCAGGAGGAAAATGTGGCAGTTTGCTTTTTTTTATTATTATTATTTTCACAAATGTTTATTTCAACAGTAGTTATGTTTGTGTGTGTGTGTGTGAGATTTGGGTGAAAATTTACGGAGCAAATACACTTTCCATACAACAGTTCACATACACTTTGTCTCATGACATTGACCACAATTCATCACAATGCAACAGCTCCCCTCCTACTTCTTCCTGACAGTTACCTCTTCCCTGTGTCCATCCCTCCATGCACTCCTACCCCCTGAGCTGTCTCCCTGTGCATAAACAGTCTTTCTTTCTCCCATGTTTGCTCTCTCCAAGGAGTGTATCTACCTCAGGTAAATGTTCAACTCA
>NW_006921605.1:12189018-12191639 GCF_000298275.1 Orycteropus afer afer | reverse complement strand
AACAGTATTGAATTCCTTACTCCTTCTTCAGCAATCTCTTTGCTGGTGTAGAGGAATCCAACTGATTTTTGGATGTTGATCTTATATCCTGCCACAATGCTAAATCTCTCAATTAGTTCCAGTAGGTTTTTGACTGAGTCTCTTGGGTTTTCTAGGTATAGGATCATATACTCAGCAAATAGGGCTAGTTTGACTTCTTTCTTACCAATTTGGATGTTTTTGTTTGCTTTTGTAAAGATTTATAGTCTTGGAAACCCTATGGGGAAATTCTGCTCTGTCCTATAGTGTTGCTATGAGTGAAATCTACTGGAAGGCAATGGGTTGTCTTTTTTTTTTTTTTTTTTCAGTTATCACACCATTTAAGTGAATAAAGTTTAATGATATGGCTTATGATCTGTTAAGATAGGTTCTCTTTTTAACTGTGACTACTTATCCTTTGGAAGCTCTGGTGGCGTAGTACCTAAGGCATTTGACTGCTAATCAGAAGGCTGGCGGTTCAAACCCACCAGCCCCTCCTCAGAAGGAAGGTTAGGCAATCTACTTCCGTAGCGATATGGCCTTGGAAACCCAATGATGGGTTGCTATGAGTCAGGTCTGACTCCATGGCAGTGAGTAGTACTTACCTTTTAGGTAGCTGCTACTAGTCTTTTACCTCTTTTGTCCACTAAAACTCTGGTGAACACAGGTTGAGTGATGGCTACCCTGTTTCTCTGCTTTCTAATTAGTCTATAGACTCTTTGTCTTTTCATTAAGGAGCAGTAATGGAGAGGAGAAAATGAATACTCTTCCTTTTCTATGTTTTCTGTTAGGTATAGTGTCAGTATATCATCTTTTTTTGTTTTGTTTTGTTTTTTTAAAAAATCCAGCTCCTTATGATAAAGAAAAACCAGTCCCAGATTCTAGCAGTTCAGTACCTTTCAGTTTTAATTTTTAGCACTGCTAGAAGTTTTCAACTACTCTGCATTATGATTAATACATTATGGATAAATTGAGAAAACATCCATCAGGGCCTGTTTGCTTGGCCCAGAGAGTCTCACTTAGGCACACAGCTTATTAAAAAGACTGGATAAAACTCACAAAGGACTGTATCATAAGTTAGGGACAAAAAAGCCATACAGATTGTTTAGAATATATCAACAAAGGAAGAGCCAGGAGTGTTCTCTTGAGGTAGACATTGGTTACAATCATCTGGAATTATACTTTTAGATACTTCCAACATAATCATAGATCTATTCTATTTTGCTGTTCATTTGCATTTCAGACATGAGAAAAATCATATAAAACATTTTAAAATGTTGAAAAGCCCCTTAGGAGTAATAGCATTCACATTCTTCTAATGAATGCTATACATTTAAAATCCAGTTTGGGGTTTGTTTTGATTTTTTCAGTTCAAACATGAGTCTTCACCATCAGCATTGATCTGATTCTGTGAAAGTCTGTCTAACACTGATGCTGAAGCTCATTTATTCAGGGTCTTATTTCTTGTGCTAGGTTTGCTGATGTTGAAATACCTCATTCTGCTGCACACAAATATTCCAAACATGACTCACAGAAATTAAAGAAAAGTGAGCCATATTGGAATAGAATTATTCATTCAGTTCGGTGCAGTCTTACAGAGCTAATTCCACGCGGGAGTCTTAAGTTTAAATAAACGTTCCAGGGAAATCTATTTTCTGAAGTCTTTTGCTTTGTTTGAATTCTTTTATGGAAGGACATTTTCATCCATATGTTTATTCTCACAGACAAATGCAGGAAAAAGCCCACTTGCTCTTGTTGACCTTACTGCTTAGCAACTATTACTTTCTGAGCTCAAAGGTAATTCTTTATTGGAAAGGGCCTTATTTAGAACACATGATAGGCATTCCGAATTTTCCAGTAGGCTCTGAACACCATAGAGTATTTATTTACATTGTATAAAATTAGAGGAAATGAAGGGGTTTGCATTTGAACTAGAACCAACAGCTTCATTCTACTTATTATAAACTCTCCTCATGGAGAGATTTCAGTCAATGTCACTTCTAGGGGAAAAAGAAGAAGAAGAAAAAGAAAAGAACTCAGATTACAGACATTTTAGACAATATTGATTCTTGTTACCTCAGGCTATGAAAAATGGGCTATTTCTGTTTTATTCAATGTATGAGAATACATATTGATTCCTGTTTTCACAAATAATATAATATGGAGTCATCCATATAGACCTAGACTATTTGAAAACTACTTTTAAAAATATATATATATTTAATGCTGTATCCATTTAGAAAAACGTTTTTTAAAGATAAATACACACATATAAAACAAAGACATATACAGACATTAAAATGGTGGACACTACTCATCTGCTAGTTTGTCATACTTTGGTGGCTTGTGGGTTGCTATGATGCTGTAAGCTATGCTACTGGTATTTCGAATATCAGCAAGGTCACCCATGGTGGACAGGTTTCAATGGAGACAGATGGGGAGGAAGAATCTGGTGGTCTGCTTCTGAAAAAATTGTCTGGTGAAAACACTCTGAACAACAGTAGAACATTGTCTGACTTAACGCCGGAAGATGAGCTCCTCAGGTTGGAAGACATTCAAAATATGACTGGCAATGAGCTACCTCCTCAAAGTAGAGTTAATCT
>NW_006921605.1:12187256-12188434 GCF_000298275.1 Orycteropus afer afer | reverse complement strand
TGGTTTTCTTCATTCTTCTTTGCTCTGGATGAGGAGAGAGCCATCGTTGCATCTAGATGGCAGCTTGCTAGCTTTTAAGATCCATGTCACTACTTGCCAAAGTAGGAGGTGGAACAATGTTTTGTATAGTATGTTATGCCAATTGAACTTGATGTCCCCTGTGACTATGGTCCCAAGCTCGCAGTTTCAACTACTCGGTCCCTCTGGGTAGCTGGCTGTGACCAAGCAGTGACCACAACCTTGCCCCTTGTCAGCTCTACTATACCTGCGAATTCTGATCATTGACATAAATTTATAGGACCATTGTCTGCCAACCCTATATATGTTCTTGGATATAAGTAGAGTTAATCTTAATGATGTGGATGCAGTAAAGATTTTCTACCTTCATTTGCTGATGTGGTACAATTCAAAATAAAAAGAAACAGAAAACATTGATTAGTAATCAGAATGTAGGATGTACAAAGTAGGAGTATTGGAAAGTGTCAAAAACTGAAATGGAATGCTTGAAGATGGTTATCCTAGGCATTAGTGAGCTGAAATAGAGTAGTATTGCCATTTTGAATCAGAAAATCATACAGTCTACTATGATGGGAAAGATCAATTCAAGAAGAACAAACATTTTCATTTTCAAAAGAACATTTCAAGATCTATCCTGAAATACAATGCTATCAGTGATAAGATAATGTCCATTCGCCTACAAGAAAGACCAGTTAATAGGGGAACAGACAATCAATTGGTCATATCAAAGTTCAAGTTGAAGATGAATAAAATCAAAACAGGTCTAGGAGAGCCAAAGTATAACCTTGAGAATATCCCAACTGAATTTGGAGATCATCTCAAGAATAGATTTTACTCACTGAACATAAATGACTGAAGACCAGATGAGTTGTGGGATGACATCATGCATGAAGAAAGCATAGGTCATTAAAAACACAGAAGAGAAATAAAAAGACCAAAATGAATATAAAAAGACCAAAATGAATATAAAAAGAAACTCTGAAACTAGCTCTTGAATGTAAAATTGCTAAAGCAAACAGAAATAAATGATGAAGTAAAAAAGCTGAACAGATTTCAAAGAGCAGCTCAGGATGGCAAAGTAAAGTTTTACAATGAAATGTGCAAAGACCTGGAATTAGAAAACCAAGAGAAGCACTTGCTAGCTATTTCTGAAGCTGAAA
>NW_006921605.1:12185976-12187156 GCF_000298275.1 Orycteropus afer afer | reverse complement strand
TATGGTCCCGAGCCCACAGGTTCAACTACTCGGTCCTTCTGGGTAGCTGGCCTTGACCAAGCAGTGACTACAACCTTGCCCCTTGTCAGCCCCATTATACACCTGGGAATTCAGATCATACACATAAAGTTATTGGACCACTGTCTGCCAACCCTATACATGTTCTTGGGTGTACTCTTCACTTCATATACATACCTAATATTTCAGCCTGTCCACCCATCTATCCACCCATATATCCATGTTTGCCTTCACTGACCATGCTGTACTATATGTGCAAAAGGGTTCATCTTTGTTGTCTGTACTTCCCATGTACCTCTCTATGTCTTTCTTTTCCTCAATACCACTACATTTATCACTCACATTTGGTACATTGCCCTTCTCTTCACCCAAATCAAAACTTATCTCTATCAATATAACAGTATTCCCTCCCCTCCCCTCCCACCCCTGCTAACCAACAAAGAAAATGTCCTTCCATAGATAAACATTTCCTTGACTATTACAATAACGGACTAATACAATATTTTTCTTTCTGTGATTGACTTATTTCACTCAGCATAATGTCCTCCAAGTTCATCCACGTTATGTGTTTTGCAGATTCTGCATTATTCTTTAGGGTTGCATAGTATTCCATTGTGTGTGTGTACCATAGTTTGGATACCCATTCCTCAGTTGATGGACACCTAGGTTGTTTCCATCTTTGGCTATTGTAAATAGTGCCACGATGAACATGGGTGTGCATATATCTGTTCTTGTCATGGCTCTCACTTCTTTAGGACATATACCAAGTAATGGAATAGCTGAGTTAAATGGTATTTCTAGTTCCAACTTTTGAAGGAATCACCATACTTCTTTCCACAATTGTTGTACCATTTTACAGTCCCACCAGCAGTGTATGAGAGTCCCAATCTCTCCACAACCTCGCCAGCATTTGTTATTTTCTGTCTTGTTGAACTTTGTAACTAGTGCTGGAGCAAGATGGTATCTCATTGTTGTTTTGATTTGGTTGGGCAATCCTACTTCCGTAGTGATACTGCCTCGGAAACCCAAGGAGGGGTCGCTATGAGTCAGGTTTGACTCGACGGCACATAACAACAACAACAACAATAGCTAATGATCGTGAGCATTTCTTCATATGTTTGTTGGCTGCTTGAATATCATCCTTGGTGAAGTGTCTATTCAT
>NW_006921605.1:12176233-12185876 GCF_000298275.1 Orycteropus afer afer | reverse complement strand
TTTTTGCAAAATTCTCTGCTTTCAGGCAAGATCTATTTGATGTCAGCAATAATATCCCTCGTTCCATGTCCTCTTCTGAATGCAGCTTAAATTTCTGATAGTTTAATTGTCTCATATGCATGTGAAACCTGGACAATGAATAAGGAAGACAGAAGAAAAATTGTTGGCTTTGAGTTATGATGTTGGTGAAGAAAAATATTGAATATACCATGGACTGCCTACCACTTGTCTGTCAGTTTGTCATTCTGTGGTGGCTTCTGTGATGCTGTGAGACTGGAGGCTCTGCCACCAGTATTTCAAATGCCATCAGGGTCACCCATGGTGGACAGGTTTCAGTGGAGATTCCAGACTAAGACAGACTGGGAAGAAGGATGGGACCATTAACTTCTGAAAAAATTAGTCAGTGAAAACCTTATGGATAGCAGTGAAACACTAATATATTACTGGAAAACTTTATGAATAGCCATGAAACATTGTCAGATATAGTCCTGGAAGATGAGTCCCTCAAGTTGGAAAGCACTCAAAATACAACTGTGGAAGAGCTGCCTCCTCAAAGTAGAGCCAACCTTAATTCTGTGGATGGAGAAAAGCTTTCGGAACCTCCATTTGCTTATGGAGCATGTCCTAAAATGGGAAGAAACAGCTACAAGCATCCATGAATAACTGGAACATGGAATTTATGAAGCATGAATCTAGGAAAACTGAAAATTGTCAAAAATGAAATGGAAAGCATAAAGATCGATACCCTCAGCGTTAGTAGCTGAAATAGACTAGAATTGCCCATTTTGAATCAGACAATCATATAATCTACTATGCTGGGAATGACAAGGTGAAAAGAATGGTGTCACATTCATCATCAAAAAGAATGTTTTAAGATCTATCAAAGTACAATGCCGTCAGTGATAGGATAATATCCACACACCTACAAGGAAAACCAGTTAATACTAGTATTAATCAAATTTATGCACCAACCACTAAAGCCAAAGATGAAGAAATTGAAGATTTTTACCAACTTCTGAAGTCTGAAATTGACCAAACATTCAATCAAGATGTATTGATTATTACTAGTGATGGGAATGCAAAAGTTGGAAACAAAGAATCATTGGTAGTTGGAAAATATGCCCTTAGAAATGACATCAGAGACTGCATGATATAATTTTGCAAGATCAATGATTCATTTGCAAAAAACGTTTTTTCAACAACATAAACGGTGGCTGTAAACATGGACCTCACCAGATGGAGTACACAGGATTCAGACTGACTACATCTGTGGAAAGAGGCACTGGAAAGGCTCATTATCTTCAGTCAAAAAAAAGGCCAGGAGTTGACTGTGAAACAGACCATCAGTTGCTCCTATGCAAGTTCAAGTTGATGCTGAAGAAAATTAAAATGAGTCCACAAGAGCCAAAATATTGCCTTGATTATATTCCACCTGAATTTGAGACCATCTGAATAATAGATTTGAACCACTGAACACCAATGACCAAAAAACAGACACATTGTGAAATGATATCAAGAACATCACACAGGAAGAGAGCAAAAGGTCATTTAAAAGGCAGGAAAGGTATAAAAGACCTAAATGAATGTCAGAAGAGACTGAACTTCTTGAACACAGCGTAGCTAAAGTGAATGGAAGAAATGATGAGATAAAAGAACCAGATAGATTTAAAAGAGCAGCTCGAGAAGACAGGCAATTATTATAATGAAACGTGCAAAGATCTGGAATTGGAAAACCAAAAAGGAAGAACACACTTGGCATTTCTCAAGCTGAAAGAATTGAAGAAAAAAATTAAAGCATCAAGTTACAATATTGAAGGATTCTATGGGCAGACTATTGAATGATACAGGAAGCATTAAAAGAAGATGGAAGGAATGCATGGATTCACTGTACAAAAGAGAACTGGTTGACATTTAAATATTTCAGCAGGTGGCATATGATCAAGAGCCAATGGTGCTGAAGGAAGAAGTCAAAGCTTCACTGAAGGAATTGGTGAAAAACAGGATCTAGGGAGTGATGGAATGCCCATTGAGATATTTCAACAAACAGTTGTAGTGCTGAAGGCACTTACTTTTTTATACCAAGTAATTGGAAGACAGCTACTTGGCCAACTGACTGGAAGATATTGATATTTATGTCCATTCCAAAGAAAGGTAATCCAATAGAATGTGGAAATTATAGAACAATAGAACATAAAAAAAAAACTAAAAAATTCACTGCTGTTGAGTCCATTTGACTCATATTTAACCCTCTTTGGGTTGCCGAGGAGGTATCTCTATGGAAGTGGATTGCTCAGTCTTCCTTCCAAGGAGTGGCTTGTGGGTTTGAACTGCCAGCCTTCTGGTTAGCAGTCAAGTGCCTTAGGCACTGTGCCAATAGAGCTTATATAATAATAGAAATTATAGAACACAAGTAAAATCTTGCTGAAGATAATTAAAAAATGGTTGTAGCAATATATTGACAAGGAACTTCCAGAAATTCAAACTAGATTCATAAGAGGAAGTGAAATGAGGGATATCATTGCTGTAGTGCCTAAGGCACTTGACTGCTAACCAGAAGGTTGGTGGTTCAAATCCACCAGCCACTCCTTGGAAGGAAGAAGGGGCAATCTACTTCCATAGTGATACTGCCTCAGAAACCCAAGGAGGGGTCGCTATGAGTCGGGTCCGACTTGACAACACATAACAACAACAATTGCTGATGTCAGATGGCTCTTGGATGAAAGCAAAGAATACCAAAAGATGTTTACTTGTGTTTTACTGACTATGAAAAGGCATTCAACTGTGTGGATCATAACAAATTATGGACAAAATTGTGAAGAATGGGAATTCCAGAACACTGATTGTGCTCATGAGGAACCTGTACATAGACCAAAAGGTTGTCATTCGAACATAACAAGGGGATACTATGTGATTTAAAATCAGGAAAGGTGTGTGTCAGGGTTGTATCATTTCACCACACTTATTCAATCTATATACTGAGCAAATAATCTGAGAAGCTGGACTATATGAAGAAGGACAAGGTATTAGGATTGGAAGAAGACTCATTAACAACTTGTGATATGCAGATGACACAACCTTGCTTGCTGAAAATGAAGAAGACTTGAAGCACTTACTTAATGAAGATCAGAAATTACAGTCTTCAGTAAGGATCATACCTCAACATAAAAAAAAAAAAGAATCCTCACAACTGGCCCAATCATGATAAATGGAAAAAAGATCAAAGCTGTCAAAGATGATAGCATATTACTTGGATCTACAATCAATACCTGTGGAAGCAGCAGTCAAGAAATCAGACATCATATTGCACTGAGAAATTTGCTGCAAAAGACCTCTTTAAAGTGTTAAGAAGAAAAGATGTCACACTGAAGACTAAGGTGCACCTAACCCGATCCATGGTATTGTCAATTACCTCATATGCATGAGAAAGCTAGATAATGAATATGGAAGACCAAAGAAGAGTTTATGCCTTTGAGTTGTGATTTTGGCAAAGGATACTGAAAATGTCATGAACTGACAGACGAATGAACAAATCTTTCCTGAAAGAAGTGCAGCAAGAATACTCTTTGGAAGTGAGAACGGCCTAACTTTGCCTCACCTACTTCAGTCCTCTTGTAAGAAGGGGCCGTTCCCCTAGAGCAGGAAATCATGTTCAGTAAAGTAGAGGGTCAGCAAAAAAGGTGAAGACCATCAACAAGATGGATTGTCACAGTGGCTGCAACTATGGGCTCAAGTATAGCAAGGATTGGGAGGATAGTGCATGACCAGATAGTGTTTCATTCTATCGTACATAGAGTTGCTATGAGTTGAAGCTGACTTGATGCATCTAACAACAATAACAACAACAGCCATAGACAGCCAGAAGAACGAACAAGTATGTCCTGGAAGAAGTACAGCCAGAGTGTTCCTTAGGAGGGAGGATGGGGAAACATCGTCTCATGTACTTTGGACATGTTAACAGTCTCTGCAGAAGAAAATCATGCTTCATAAAATAAAGGGCCAAGGGTAAAAAGGAAGACTCTCAATGAGATGGGTTGATATCGTGGCTGCAACAATAGGCTCCGAGATAGCAACGAAAGTGAGGATAACACAGGAGTGGGCAGTGTTTTGTTCTGTTGTGTATGGGGTCACTAGGAGTTGGAACTGACTTGTTGGCACCTAAAAACTATATGGGCAAAAAAGTTACATGATGCAAGAGGCATCAAAAGAAGATGGAAGGAATACACAGAATCACTATGCCAAAAAGAATTTGTCGACATTCCATCATTTCAGAAGGTAGCATATGATCAAGAACTGATGGCATTACATACACACAATGGAATACTATGCAACCCTAAAGAATAACCTAGAATCTGCAAAACACCACATAATATGGATGAACTTGGAGGACATTATGCTGAGTGAAATAAGTCAGTCACAGAAGGACAAATAATTATCTTAATCCTTTACTGTAAAAAGTAAAGAAAAGGTTTATATATAGAAGGAAATTTTCCTTGTTGGTTAACAGGGGTGGGAGGGAACACTGCTAGACAGGTAGAGACAAGTATTGATTGGGGTGAAGAAAAGGGTAATGTACCAAAGGTGAGTGATCAACATGGTGGCATTGAGGAAGAGGATGCATGGGAGGTACAGACAACAAAGATGAAACCTTTTGTACACACAGTACTGCATTGTCAGTGATGGCAAACATGGCTCCACAGGTCGATAGATGAGTGGACAGACTGAATGATTACATATGTCTATGCGGGTGTATGTGTGTGTGTGTGTGTGTGTGTCTGGGGAGTGTGCCCATGACCATGTATAGTTTGACACACAATGTTTCTACAAGTGTATTTGTATGTTCTGTAAGAATTTCCAGGTATATGTGGCTTCCAGCCAAACAAAAGATAGGCATATGAGTTGAAAATTTACCTGAGGCAGATATACTCCTTGAATAGATCAATCATGGGAGAAAGAAGGGCTGTTTATTCACAGGGAGACAGATCAGGGGGCAGCAGTGCATGGGGGGATGGACACAGGGAAGAGGTAATTATCGGGAGGAAGTGGGAGGGGAGCTGTTGCATTGGGGTACATTTTAGTCTATGCCATGAGACAAGGTGTATATGAATTGTTGAATGGAAGTGAATTTGTTCTGTAAATTTTCACCCAAATCACAATATAAATAAATAAATAAATAAATAATTTCCAGGTGTAGAGCAGAGCTGACAAGCAACAAGGTTGTAGTTGCTTCTTGGCCACAGCCAACTACTCAGAGTGAACAAGTAGTTGGACTTGTGAGCTTGGGACCATGGTCCCAGGGGACATCAAGCTCAACTGGTATAACATACTACAGAAAAACATTGTTCCACATCGTACTTTGGTGGGTAGCGAGTGGGATCTTAAAAGCTTGCAAGTAGCTATCTAGATGCAAAAGTAGGTCTCTCCTCATCCAGAGCAAATAAGAATGAAGAAAAACAAAGATTTATGGAAACTATTATTCCAAGTGACTGGTACACCATGCGATCCTCAGTCTATATGACTATGAGACAAGAAGAACTAGATGGTGCCCACTACCACTGTCAACCACTCAGAGGGAGATAATCTGTTGGAGATCCTGGATAGAATGGGAGGGCAATGTGGAACAAAACTCAAAATCATAAAAAAAAAGGGGGACCAGGTTTGCTGATTTGATAGAGCCTGGTGGAACCCCTGGGACTATGGCCCCTAGCTGCCTTTCAGGTCTGGAATTGAACCCACTCCTGTAACTTCCAGCCAAACAAAAGATAGGCATATGAGCTGAACACTTACATTAAGTAGATACACTCTTTGGAGAGATCAATCATGTGAGAATAGAAGGGCTGTGTATACATAGGAAGACAACTAGGAGGACAGGAGTGCATGAGGGAAGGACACAGGGAAAAGGTGGCTATGGGGAGGAAATGGGAGGGAGCTGTTGCATTGTGGGAGACTGAAGTCAATATCATGAGAAAAAAATGTATATGAACTGCTGTATGGAAGATGAATTTGCCCTGTAAACTTTCACGCAATCACAATAAAATTTAAAAGAAAGAAAGAATTGATGGCATTGATGGAAGAAGTCCAAACTGCACTGAAGGCATTGGGGAAAAAAAAAAAAAAAAAAACAGGGCTCCAGGAATTGACCAAATATCAACTGATGTGTTTTGACAAATGGATGCACTGCTGGAAATGCTCAGTCATCTATCCTAAGAAATTTGGAAGACAGGTGCCTGGCCAACCAACTGTAAGAGATCCATATTTATGCCCATTCTCAAGAAAGATGAGCCAATGGAATATGGATGTTGTCAAATAATATAATAAGCAAGTAAAAGTATGCTGAAGATAATTCAAAAGCCATTGTGGCTATACATCCACAATTAACTACCAGAAATTTAAGCCAAATTCAGAATACATTGTGTAACAAAGAAATATCACTGCTGATAGATCTTGGCTCAAAGCAAAGAATGCTAGAAAGATGTTTAGTATACAAAGCCATTAGACTATGTGGATAATAATATTATGGATTACATTGCAAAAAACTGGAATTCCAGAACACTTAGTTATGCTCACGCAGAACTCGAACATAAACTTTTTAACACAAAGTGTTAAAAAGCAAAGATGTCATTTTGTTAAAAAGCAAAGATGTCAGGCAAAGGACTAGGTTGTGCCTGACCCAAGCCATAGTATTTTCAATCACTTCATACACATTTGAAAACTGGGCAGTAAATAAGAAAGACCTAAGAAAATTGGACGCCTTTAAATAATGGTGTTGGCAAAGAATATTGAATATATCATGGACTTCCAGAGGAAAAAATCTGTGTTGGAAGAAGTACAGGCAGATTAGTCCAAAGAAGTGAGGATGGTGAGACTACGTCTCATGTACTTTGGCCGTGTTATTAGGGGAGACTAGTCCCAGGAGAGGGAGCTCTGGTAGCATAGTGGCTAAGACACTTGCCTGCTAACCAGACAGCTGGCGGTTCAAACCCACCAGCCACTCCTCGGAAGGAAGATTGGGCAATCCTACTTCCATAGTGATACTGCCTCGGAAACCCAAGGAGGGGTCGCTATGAGTCGGGGCCGACTTGATGGCACATAACAACAACAACAACAGTCCCAGGAGAAGGACATCATGCTTGGTGCAGTAGAGCATCAACTATGAAGAGGAAGACCCTCAATGTGACGGGGTGACAAAGTGGCTGCAATGAGGAGCTCAAAGAGCAACAGTTGTGAGATGGCATAGGACTGGGCCATATTTCATTCTGCTGTGCGTGGGCTTGCTCTGAGTTGGAACCCACTCAACTGAACCTAACAACAGCACCAAAGTGGTGAATACATTTCCACACTGAGAAAGCTTTGTTGTTGTGGTTGTTATGTGCTGTCGAGTCAGACCTGTCTCATAGTGACCCCTCCTTGGGTTTCTGAGGTGGTATCACCACGCAAGTAGATTGCCCAAACTTTCTTCCGAGGAGTAGCTGACAGGTTTGAACCACCAGCCTTCTGGTTAGCGGTCAAGTGCCTTAGGCACTGTGCTACCAGAGAACCATTCTATCTAAGCTGTTATTTTCATATTGACATTGGAAACAGACTTGAGTGATCCGTAATAATGAACCATCAGTGAACAACTCTGATTTTCAAAGTAATTGCTTAATATATCCAAATCCTTAAAAGTTTTAGATCTTCTTAGAGTACATTTTTTTTTAATTGACCAATATTTATTAAAAAGCAATCTATTTAATTCACCAAGTTCAATGAATGACTGCTGGGCCAAAGAATATGTTGTAACAATAAATAGGTTGGAATGTGGTTTTTTCATCTGAATACACCCCAGAGCCTCAAAGGATGGCACATTCACCCATAAAACAAAATAGGACTCCTAATAAACAGCTTCCTAAGAAAGAAAGAAAAAATAGTAATATTTTAAAAGTCAGTTTAGTTTTATTAAAATAAGATTTCGAAATATCCTAGTGAGTCCTATACTGTTTGCAGGAACTTCCACTAAAAATAAAATACAGCACATATACCCACGTGCATTTTTAAAACAGATATACCAATTAATTTCTGTGTGTTAAAGAATATTTTAAAATGTTTACATTCACATGCTTATATGTGTATGTACAACTATGTATATGTGTGTGCATGCATAGAGAGAGACAGATGTTAAAGCAACAGTGTTGCTGTCTGGATCGTTTAATTGTAGAAACAAAACAAAAATCAAACCCATTGCTATCCCTTCGATTGTGACTCATTGTGATTCCATGAATTACCCCTTTCTCTGTCTGCTCCTCTTTCCTTCTATCTCCTTCTATATCTCAATTTTATTATTTTAAATATCCTCTAAGAAGATCTTGAGGTGTGACTTCAGTAAGACAGTGAAGTGTGGTGACTTGAGTCACAACTGCTAGTAAGTTGGGGGCTCAAGATACTTCCCACCCTAATCCTGCCTCATTAACATAACAGACATTCACTCCAAAGCAGGACCACAACCACAAGCATACCAAACCAACCAACCAACCAACCAACAAACTCACTGCTATGGAGTTGATTATATTCATAGTGACGCCTCCTTGGGTTTCCAAGGCAGTATCACTATGGAAGTAGATTGCCCAACCTTCCTTCCGAGGAGCGGCTGAGAGGTTTGCACTGCCAGCCTTCTGGTTAGCAGTCAAATGCCTTAGGCACTACACCACCAGAGCACTTACCTAATCTAACAATTAATTATAGTCTAGTTGATACTGTCTCCTGGCAACCCCATGTGTGCAAAATAAAACTGTATTCCACAGAGCTTTTAAGACTGTGACCTTTTCAGAAGTAGATCACCAGGCCTAGCTTCCAAGGTACCTCTGGATGGATTCAAACCACCAACCTTTTGGTTAGTAGTCGAGCTCTAGTAAAGCACAAACCATTGGAGCCACTCAGGGATACTTATTTTCTCCCTTCACTTTTCGGTTTCCTAAATATTCTCTCATATTTCAATTTCAGACTTGGAAACAGATCTATGTCATGGTTAAGGGCTCAGGAAACAGATGGCTTTTTGTGCAAACCCAGACTCCAACATTTAATAGTTATTTTACTAACATGAGCCTCAATTTCTTAATATAAACTGAGAGTAATGATAGTACTTACCTAATAGTGGAGTAGTGAAGACATAGTGTATCATATACCTAAAGTATTTCAAACAGATTTCCAATTTTTTATAAGAATAAAATTTTAAGCCTTTAGAATGTAAAGTGCACTTTAAGCAAACCATCTCACATACAAAACTTAATGTTCAACTCAAAATTTGTTTTAAGAAATAAAATTCTAAAATGTATTTCACTATAAAAATTATATTCTGTGTATCTAAATTATTGCAAGTAGTTTAATAAGATCAAATAAGTAGTTTTAATGAAAACTTAAAATAGCAACACACATGAAACCTATAGGTTTCAATATATATATATATACAGAGAGAGAGGGGAAGAAGGGAGAGAGATGAAAGGACAACATACCTTTCTTTTGCATGAAGTCATGTTGTTGGATGACAACTGAGGAGTAACAGGCTCTTCCATCCAAGTAAAGCTTCCAGAAAGAGTTGAAGCATTTACTCTACTATTAAGGACCTTAACCATCTTGTCTACAGAAGAATATACGTCTGTTTTTTTTTTTTTTT
>NW_006921605.1:12164720-12176133 GCF_000298275.1 Orycteropus afer afer | reverse complement strand
TTTATTTATTTTATTGTGATTTGGGTGAAGGTTTACAGAGAAAATTCACTTTCCATACAGCGGTTCACATATACTTTGTCTCATGACATTGACCATCTTGTCTACAGAAGAATATACGTCTGTTTTTTTTTTTTTTTAATTTTTATTGTGATTTGGGTGAAAGTACATTGCAATTTCATTTTCCATACAGCAGTTCATACATATTTTGTCTCATGATGTTGACTGCAATTTCCCATGATGTAACATCTCCCTTCCCATTTCCTCCCCATAGTTACCTCTTCATTGTGTCCTTCCCTCCCATGTACTCCTGCCCGTTGAGTGGTCTCCCTGTGCATACACTGCCCTTCTGTCCTCCCATGATCAATCTCTCCAAGGAGTGTACCTACCTGATATAAATGTTCAGCTCATATGCTGGTCTTTGTTTTGGCTGGAAGCTATAGGAGTTCAATTCCAATTCCAGACCTGAAGGGCGGCTAGGGGCCATAGTCTCAGGGGTTTCTCCTGGCTCTATCCATCAGATCAGTAAGACCGGTCTTTTATTATATATATATATATATATATATATATATATATATATACACATATACACATATAATTTTGCGTTTTGTTCAGAATCTTCTACACTGATCCTCCTCTGAGTGGTTGACAGTGGTAGCTGGGCACCATCTATTTCTTCTGGTCTCATGGAGGCTGAGGATCACATGGTCTACCAGTCCCTTGGACTAATTGTTTCTATGAGAACATCGTAAGTCTTGATTAAATCTCTGTCCTTGTTCTGAACTTGCTGTTGTTTGTCTGCATTAGGAATTAAAATTATTTTTAAACATGGGACATAATTTGTGTTTATTTAGTGAAAGACTGAAGAACATTTTGGGAAATGACTTTCTTACTGATGCTAATTTTGGTAAAATGATCACTGAATAATAGTTGATGAGACATAAATATATTTTCAAAGAAAAAGGCAAGAGTTGCAGTTGATAAAGAGATTGCACATATTTTTCTATATACCAAGTCTTAACTGGAATCATGGTATATAATTATATCACAGCTAAAGTGAAACAGAAGAGCCAGGACAGCACAGTCTGATAATTTAAATTGGCAGGTGATTTCAGGGAACGCACTGGGCTGTCTGTTAATTTTTAATCCCTAGTTACACAGTACTAGACCTATAGTCAGGATCTGTGAAGGCATAGTACTAACCAAAATTGGTCAGTTACTATGTCCTTTGAATCATTTCCCTTTCTAGGACAATTATCCCAGGATTGCAGTGTGATGTTCTCCATATATTTCTCCTTTCAGACTTGCTATCAGCCATTTATCCCAAGAGACCTCTTGTCTTTCACTGATGAGTGAGGTATTTGCTGTTGTTGTTGTTAAGTGCCATCGAGTCGTCTCCGACTCATAGCGACCCTATGCACACACAGCAGGATGAAACACGGCCTGGTCCTGAGTCAACTCCATGATTCTTGCTACACTTGAGCTATTGCAGCCACCACTGTGTCAATCCACCTTGTTGAGGGCCTTCCCCTCTTTCATTGACCCTCCTCTGTACCAAGCATGACATCCTTCTCCAGGGAATCTGATCCCTTCTGACAACAAGACCAAAGTAGATGAGATGAAGTCTGGCCATTCTCATCTCCAAGGAGTATTCTGGCTGCACTTCCTCCAGGACAGACCTGTTAGCTCTTTTAGTAGTCCATGGTACTCTCAGCATTCTTCGCCAGCACCACAGCTCAAAAGCATCAGCTCTTCTTTGGTCTTCCTCATTCATTGCCCAGCTCTCACATGCATATGAGGCGATTGAAAATACCATGGCTTTGCTCCTTCTTTCTAAGATTCTACCAATTTTTTCCCACTGGCTAATCCTTACAGAAGGAGCTCTGGTAGCATAGTGCCTAAGGCACTTGACTGCTAACCAGAAGGCTGACGGTTCAAACCCACCAGCTACTCCTCAGAAGGAAGATGGGGCAATCTACTTCCATAGTGATACTGCCTTGGAAACCCAAGGCGGGGTCGCTATGAATCGGTCCCACTCCATGGCACATAACAACAACAACAATCCTTAAGAAATCCAAGAAGCCCTGATGGGCATTGGTTAAGTGCTAGACTGCTAACAAAAAGGTCAGCAATTGAAACCCATCAGCTGCTCAGCGGGAGAAAGATATGGTAATCTGTTTCTGTAAAGATTATGGCCTTGGAAACCCTGTAGGGTCTCTATGAGTCAGAATCAATTTGAAGGGGTTTTTAACAGGAGTCCGTGGGAACCTGGTTGAGGTAGTCCCAGCAGGCCAGCTCCCCTGGTACAAGAGCAGTGAGGGAAGAGATCAGGATCTTCAGGACTAAAAGAAAAATACTCATGCACTCTTTTTTTGGGTGCCTAAAGCATTTGACTAGGAGCTCTGGTAGTATAGTGCCTAAGGCACTTGACTGCTAACCAGAAGGCTGGAGGTTCAAACTTACCAGCTACTCCTCAGAAGGAAGGTTGGGCAATATATTCTGGTAGTGATGTCGCATTGGAAACCCAAGGAGGGTTCGCTGTGGGTTGGGTCCAACTCCACGGCACATGACAACAACAAAAAATTCTTTTTTGGGAGTTGACTCTTGTCTAATAAACACTGCATAGCAGGGTGTTCAAATTTTTGTGAGCCTTAGACCATTCTGAAAACTTCATGAAAACTGTAGAGTAGTCTCTGAACCTAGAAATAGACACATGTAATATATGCAAAATAATGCTGCATGTACATCTGGGAAGCCGTATGTACCCCCTTAAGCCTACCCAAAGGCCATATGTTAAGCCTTTCTTCTCTCAGATTAAAAAAGCTTATGGATCTTAGTTTTTTTCTTATATGAAAGAAACTCTTGTTTAGATCTTTGCTGAAATTTATAAGATCAAAATAAAGACTTGTTTTACACAACTTCATAGTTTCTAGACCACTTGACTAGATTGTCCAGAAAGTGTATAGAATATCAAGAGCATATTGTTATGGATTGAATAGTGTTCCCACAAAATTTATGTTGAAGTCCCAATCTCTGGAATCTGTGAATGTGACCTTGTTGGGAAATAGGGCCCATGAGGATGTTATCAGTTAAGTTAGCATGAGATCATACTGGAGTAAGGTGGGTACTAACCCCATCTGATTGGTGTCCTCATAAAAGAGAAGAGACACAGAGACATAGACACAGAAGGTGACGGCAAGTGAAGGCAGAGTTATGCCTCAGCTCTGAGCCAAGGAACACCTGAGATTCCCAGAACCTGTGAGAGATGAGAAATGATCTTTGCCTGGAGCTTCCAGAGAGAGCACTGCCCTACCAACACCTAAATCCAGACCACTGTCCTCCACAACTGTGAGAATAAATTTCTGTTCTTTTAAGCCACCCAATTTGTGATGCTTTGTCATGGCAGTTCTAGGAAAGAAACCCACATCTTCTTGTTGAGAAATTCACATTTGGCAACGGCATCAACCAGGAAATTATTTCCAAGTATTTTTTTCAAAATATACTTATGGGACTTAAGAGTTTTAAGTGATGGTGTTTAAGCAACAGTATCAAATGGTTTATATTCAAACTATCTAGCTCACTGTAGTTACATACCAATGACGTCATTTCACGCGCTAAATCATTTACTATACAACCAACAATTGCAATCTCTTCCCAAAAAAAATTTGTAACTGTGACAAATTGATTATAGATTTTTCAAAATGTCAAATCTTCCAAATTTTGGAAAATTGTTATTTTTATGTGGTAGGAAAAAAAAAAAAAAAGAAAAACACTTGTGTGTCTGCTGACAGAAATCCAATGAATGGTTCTTCTTTAAAGGATACAAGGATCATGGACAGAGGCCCTAAGGCAAAGGCTCAAATCTGTGTAGTGATAGAGCTGTCAAATTGACACAGGATTGGGTCTGTTGATATTAGCCCGGCTAATCATTTTGCTAATTGGACAGCCAGTTGGGCCACAGAGCAAAGTCAGATCAGTTTTCACTTTAACTACTCACACAGATGATGTTTGACTCAAATGTATTACTTTATATCAACACATTGAATGGCTGTAAAAATAATCCCACATGTGTTGCTACCTCCTTTTAATAAGTGTCTTCCTCAATTTTCCCTGTTAAAATAGAGATTTTAAATGCAAAAAATTAAAGGTTATTTAAAGGATATCAGTTGGAAAACATTGCCCCATAGAATTCTGAAAATGAATCCAGCTACCAGAGAAGCTTCTAACATGACTGTCACTTGTCTTCACTTTAAGTGGCCCCGTTCATTGACCTTCCTTTGATTTCCTGTTTAAGAAGACCACATCCTTTCCCTCTGCTTCCTTCATACATACATTGTGGTCACATCTCAAAAATGAGTTAATTTTAAAATAAAATTATTTTACTTTTTATTTTTTTAACTTTTATAAATTGGATGCTTATAGATCTTTTCATCGGAGGCCCAGGGTGGTACAAATGGTTAACATCCCCAGCTCTTAACCCAAAAGCCAGAGGTTTGAGTCCTTCCAAATGCACCTCAGAAGAAAGGTTTGACAATCTACTTCCAACCAATCAAACACTAAAAACCCTACAGGGCACAGTTGTACTTCGACCCACGGTAGTCACCATGTCAGAACCAAACGATGACAACTGGAATGGAAAATATTTTCATGTAGTAGTTGGAATACAGGATTAGTTGGAATATGATCAAACAAACAGTGTAAAATAAAAAAGACATTATAATGCCTTTTAAGAAGCAGAACTACTTCTTGGCCAGTGTTTTTGATCCATCTCTTGCTTTGAAAAAAAAAAAAAAAAATTATTGTGATATGGGTGAAAGTTTACAGAGCAAGTTCCTTTTCCATACATCAGTTCATATGTATATTGTTTTATGCCATTCACTTCAATTCCCCACAATGTAATAGCTCTCTTCCCACTTCCTCTCCATAGTTACCTCTTCCCTGTGTCCTTCCCTCCCACGCACTCCCACCCCCCAAGCTGTCTCCCTGGGCAAACACTGACCTTCTGTTCCCCCACGATTGATTGCTCTAAAGAGTGAATCTTCCTGATACAATGTTCACCTCATATGCCTGTCTGTTTGGCTGGAAGCCACAGGAGTGAGTTCAATTCTAGACCTGAAGGGTAACTAGAGGCTGTAGTATCAGGGGTCTCACCAGACTCTATCAGATCAGCAAACCTGGTCTTCTTTTTTTTTTTTTTTTTAATGATTTTGAGTTTTGTTCCATATTGTTCTCCCACTGCATCCAGGATCTCTTGCACTGATCCCCCTCTGAGTGGCAGCCAGGCACCATCTAGCTCTTGTGGTCTCATGCTCATATAGGCTGAGGATTCCATGGTCTCCCAGTCCTTTGGACTAATTGTTTCCATGCATCTTTGGCTTTCTTCATTCTTCTTTGCTCTGGATAAGGAGAGACCAATCTTTGCATCCAGATGGCTGTTTGCAGGCTTTTAAGACCCCAGTTGCTACTCACCAAAGTAGGATGTAGAACAATGTTCTTGCCTTTAATAGCAATGTTTATCTCCCAAATTAAAGGAAAGTTTGCAAATATCCTGTTGTAGAGACAGATCAGTAATTGAAGCCAAGATGCTGTCTGCTAACTGCAGAAGATGTGCACCTACCCCCAAGGAGGAATTTTGCAGTGGATTCAAAGAAAACAGTTAGAATCATTGTAATTATTTCAGGTCAATTCAATTTTGTGGGAGCAAAGCCAACAAGTGTTTGCCTTCAAGACAAAGAAGTCTTAAAAGTGAGAATGAGGCTTAACTAATATTCACAGAATTAGTAAAAGGTGGTAAGCTTTCAAAAAAAGAGTTATTTGGTGAAAAATTACATGAGTTTCTTTTTTATCTAAGTGACCTGCTATGTCTTGAGACCAAAACTACTCTTTGGAGAAAATTGTGTTGGTTTTGTTTTTATAAGAATCCACCAGCCACTCCTCAGAAGGAAGGTTGGGCGATCTACTTCCATAGTGATACTGCCTTGGAAACCCAAGGAGGGGTAGCTATGAGTCGGGGCCGACTCGACAGCAAACAACAACAACAACAACAAGATACATCTGGCGTAAGCAGTGATATCCCTCATTCCATATCCTGTTTGGAATCTGTCTTGAATTTCTGGTGATTCCATGTATTTTAATTATCATCAGCAAAGTTTTACTTGCACGTGATATTAATGATATTGTTCAGTAATTTCTGCATTCTGTTGGATAGTCTTTCTTTGGAATGAGCATAAATAGAGGTCTTTTAGTCAGTCGGACTGGTAGCTGTCTTCTGAATTTCTTGGAATAGAAAATGGGTGCGTCCAGTGTTGCATCTGTTTGTTAAAATGTCTCAAAAAGGTATTCCATCAATTCCTTCAGCCTTGTTTTTCACCAGTGCCATCTTCAGTGCAACTTGGACTTCTTCCTTTGATACCACTGATTCTTGATCATATGATACCTCGTGTAATGGCTGAATGTCAACCAATTATTTTTGGTACTCTGACTGTATTTTTTGATACATCTTCTTATGATGCTTTTTGTGTCATTCAATATTTTGCCTATAGAATCCTTCAATATGCTTGAAACCCAATACTTGAATATTTTCTTGTTTTTTAAACTTCAGAAATGTCAAGTGTAGTCTTCTCTTTTGGTCTTCTAACTCCAGATCTTTGTACATTTTATTATAATACTTCTCTTTGTCTTCTCAACCTGCCCTTTTAAATCTGTTCAGTTCTTTTACATCATCATTTCTTCCACTCAGTCTAGCTACGTTCAAGAGCAAGTTTCAGAATCTCTTCAGGCATCCATTTTGATCTTGTCTTTCTTTTCTGTCTTTTTAATGATCTTTTTCTTTCTTTATGTATGATGTCCTAGATGTCATCCCACACTCATCTGATCTTCAACCATTAGTTTTCAATGTGTCAAATCTTTTCTTGAGATCACCTCTAAATTAAGGTGGTATAAACCCAAGGTTGCACTTTGACTCTTGTGGACTTGTTTTAATTTTCTTCAGCTTCAATTTGAACTTACATATGAGTCATTGATGGTCTGTTTTCCAATCACCCCTGGCCTTGTTCTGACTGATAATATTGAGCTTCTTAATTGCTTCTTTCCAGAAATGTAGTAATTTTGATTCCTGTATATTCTATCTGGTGTGGTGCATATGTATAATCAATATTTATGTTGTTAAAATAAAGGTATCTGCAATTAATATGTCTTACACAATTTTATCATGTAATCTCCAGTGTTATTTCTATCACCCAGGCCATATTTTCCAGCTAATGATCCTTTTTCTTTATTACCAACTTTTACATTCCAATCACCAGTAATTATCAATGAATCTTGATTATATGTTTGATCAATTTTATATTGCATAATAATTTCTTCATCTTTGACAGTGGTTGTTGTATAAATTTGAATAGTTGTGTTAACTGGTCCTACCACTCATCTCTCAGTTTGTTGTACTGTGGTGGCTTACACATTGCTGTGATGTCAGAAGCTATGGCATTAGTATTTCAAGTAGACAGGTTCCAGTGGAGCTTCCAGACTAAGATAGATGAGGGGAAAGGTGGTGGTCTACTTCTGAAAAATTGGCTACTGAAAACCTTATGAGTAGCAGTGAAACATTGTCTGACATAAAAGACACTCAAAATAAGACTAGGGAAGAGCTGCATCCTCAAAGTATAGTTCACTTTAATGGTGTGGACAGAGAAAAACTTTCAAGACCTTCATTTGCTGATGGGGCACAACTCAAAATGAGAAGAAATAGCTGGAAATATCCAGCTAGTAATTGGGACGTAGAATGTACGAAGTACAAACCTGGGAAAATCAGAAGTCATCAAAAAATTAAATAGAACATACAAAGATCAATATATTAGGCATTAGTGAGCTGAAATGAACTGGTATTCACCATTTTGAATTGGACAGTCATATGATCTACTATGCCAGAAATGACAAATTGAAGAGCATGGTGTCACATTCATAGTTGAAAAAAACATTTCAATATCTATCATGAAGTAAAATGGTGTCAGTGATAGGATAATATCCATACTTCTACAAAGAAGAACAGTTAATATGACACTATTCACATTTCCATACCAACCCCTAAAACCACAGATGAAGCAATTGAAAATTTTTTACCAACTTCTGCAGTCTGAAATTGATCAAACATGCAATCAAGATCCATTGACAATTACTGGTGATTGGAATTTGAAACTTGGAAGCAAAGAAGAAAGGTTGGTAGTTGGAAAATATGGCTTTGTTGATAGAAACAATGCTGAATATAGCATGATAGAATTTTACAAGACCAATGATTTATTCATTGCAAATACCTTTTGTCAACAACATAAACGGTGACTATAAATGTGGACCTCACCGATAGAATACACAGGAATTAAACTGAGTACATCTGTGGAAAGAGACAATGAAATACATCAATATCGTTTGTCAGAACAAGGCCAGCAGCCAATTGTGGAACATGCCATCAATTGTTCATATGCAAGTTCAAGTTGAAGCTGAAGAAATTAAAACAGGTTCATGTGAGCCAAATATGACCTCGAGTATATCATCCCTGAAATTAGACAACGTTGAAAGAATAAATTTGATTCATTAAACACCAATGATATAAGACCCGATGAGTTGTTGGAAGACATCAAGGACATCATACCTGAAGAAAGCAATAAAAACAAACCAAAACCACTGCCATCAAGTCAATTCTGACTCATAGCAACGCTCTTTGGATTTCCAAGGCTGTAAATCTTTATGGAAGTAGATTGCTTATCTTCCTTCTGCAGAGAAGCTGTTGGGTTTGAACCACTGACTTTCTGGCTAGCAGCCAAATGCTTTACCCACTATGACACAAGAACTCCTTAGGTCGTTAAAAATACAAGAAAGAAAGGAAAGAACAAAACAGATGTCAGAAAGGAGTCTGAAACTTACTCTTGAACAGGGTAGCTAAAGTGAATGATGACATAAAAGAGCTGACCAGAAGGTTTCAAAGGAGAGCTTGAGAAGACAAAACGTATTATGATGAAATGTGTAAAGACCTGGAATTAGAAAATCAAAAGGGAAGAACATGGCCAGCATTTCTCAAGCTAAAAAAACTGAAGACAAATTGAAGTCTCGAGTTGCAATATTGAAGGATACTCTGGGCAAAACATTAAATGATGCAGGAAGCATCAAAAGAAGATGGAAGGAATACACAGAGTCACTGTACCAAAAAGAATTGATCAATGTTCAACCATTTCAGGAGATAGCATTTAATAAAGAACTGATGGTCTATGGTTGTGAAGGTTGTTTTTCAACTTGGCTGGGCTGTGGTTTTGAGAGGCTTGACACCTTGATGTAGTTATTCCCCATGATGAGATTGCAATCACCTCCATGGTGGAATCCACTGTAAGTGGCTAAGTAGTTGAAGGGGAGTTACCGTCGGGGTGTCGCCTGCTTCCAGTATAGATGGAGAAGCTTTGGGAAGGTCTCGAGCTATTTGGCACATTTGGATACTTTCTTTGGCTGAGTCTTTATCTCCACCTCTTGGACTTGAACTAGTGGCCTACTATGTTGTCTGCTGCTCTTGGGAGTGTTCCTGGACTTGAACAAGTAGTCTGCTGTGCTGCCATCTGATCTTAGGATAGTGACAGTTTACCCATTGACCTTGGGTTCCTCAGTGTCAGCAGTGAGAAGCTATGTGAGTTAGGAGATGCCTCCAGCTTCAGTGGGCCTGGAAAAAAGAGGCAGAGCTGAAGCCTAAGGTCGGGCCTTTACCCAGCCCCTGGAACTGGCACTCTGAATTCTGAGTTCTAGCTTCCTAAACTATAAAAGAATAAATTCCTGTTTGTTACAGCCATCCACCTGTGATATTTCTGTAATAGCAACTCTAGAGCACAGAAAAAGTGCAAGCTGCACAGAATGCTTTGGTAAAAAGCAAGACTCCAGGACCTGATGGAATACACATGGAGGTGATTCCAGAAACTTATGCAGCACAGAAGGTGCTCACTCATTTATGCCAAGAAATTTGGCCACTGACTAGAAGAGATCACATTTGTGTCCATTCCAAAGGAAAGTGATCCAACAGAATGTGAAAATTATTGAACAGTATCATGAATGTCACACACAACTAAAATTTTGCTGAAAATAATTCAATATGGTTACAGCAGTACATTGACAGGGAACTGCTGGAAATTCAAGCCAGATTCAGAAGAAGATGTGGGATGAGGCGTTTCATTGCTGATGTCATATGGATCTTGGCCAAAAGCAGAGAAAACCAGAAAAATGTTTACCTGTGTTTTATTGACTATACAAAGACATTCAACTGTGTGGATCATAGCAAATTATGGATAACATTGTGAAGAATGAGAATTCCAGGACACTTAATTGTGCTCATGAGAACCTGTATATAGAACAAGAGGCAGTCATTCAACCCAAACAGGGGAATACTTCATGGCTTAAAATCAGGAAATGTGTGTGTCAGGGTTGTATCCTTTCACTGTACTTACTCAATCTGTATGCTGAGCAAATAATCTGAGAAGCTGGACTAGAAAAAGAATAACATGGAATCAGGATTAGAAAAAGATTCTTTAACAACTTGCAATATGTAGGTGTTACAATTTTGCTTGCTGAAAGGGAAGAGGATTTGAAGCACTTCCTGATGAAGATCAAAGACTATAGCCTTCAGTATGGATTATACCTTAACATAAAGAAAACAAAACTCATCACAACTAAACAAATATATAACATCATGATAAACAGAGAAAATATTAAAGTTGCTAACGATTTCATTTTATTTTGATTCATCAATCATCACCTATGGAAATAGCAGTCAAGAAATCAAGCAACATATTGCACTGGGCAAATTTGCTGCCAAAGATCTCTTTAAAGTGTTGAAAAGCAAAGATGTCACTTTGAGGCCCCAAACCATGATGTTTTCAATCACCTCATAGGCATGTGAAAGCTAGACTATGAATAAGATAGACCAAAGAAGAGTTAATGCCTTCAAATTATGTTTTAGATAGAGAATATTGCATATAGCACGGATTTCCAGAAGAACAAATTAACCTGTCTTGGAAAAAGCACAGCCGTAACGCTCATTAGAAGTGAGTATAGCAAGACTTCATCTCTCATACTTCAGTCATATTATCAGGAGGGACCAGTCCCTGGAAAAGAATGTCAGACTTGATGAGGTAGAAGGAAGACCCTCAACAAGATGGACTGAGACAGTGGATGCTACAACGACCTCGAGCCTCGCAACATTGTGAGGCTGGGCCAGGGCCAAGCGCTGGGTAGTTTTGTTGTGTGCTAGGTGGCTATGAGTCGGAACTGACTTGACAGCACCTGACAACCCCATTAACTGGTCTTCCTTGTAGACATATGGATATTATCCTATCACTGATAAAGTTGTACTTCCGGATGGATCTTGCAATATTCTTTTTTTTTTTTTTTT
>NW_006921605.1:12135918-12162410 GCF_000298275.1 Orycteropus afer afer | reverse complement strand
TGTGAGACCTCCTACTTTGTTTTTCTTCTTCAGTAGTGCTTTGCTTATCCGAGGTCTCTTTCCTTTCCATATAAAGTTAGTGATCATTTTTTCCAGAATCTTGCAATATTCTTTTGATAATGAATGGCCCTCTATGATACGGACTGAATTATTCTCCTACCCAAATATCCAAATATGTGTTGAAATCCTAACTCCTATGTATGTATGTATGTGTGTGCATGTCTATATACATACAGATACACATTGTTGTTGTTAGTAGATGCCATCAAGTCATTTCCTACTCATAGCAAACCCATGTACAACAGAACAAAATACTGCCCAGTCATGCATCAGTCTCACAATCCTTGCTATACTTGAGGCCATAATTGCAGCCACTGTGTCAATCTATCTTTTTGAGGGTCTCCCCATTTTTCACTGACCCTCCACTGTACTAAGCATGATATTCTTCTCCAGGGAATGGTTGGTCCTTTCTGACAACATGACCAAAGTATGTGAGATGAAGTCTGGTCATGTATATGCATGTGTGCATATACATACGTGTGTGTATGTATATGTGCGTATCCTGTTTGGAAACAGGTGTTTTGTGTTATGTTAATGAGTCCATATCAGAGTAGAGTGGATTCCTAAAGGTAATCATTTCCAAGTAGTAGTTTATAAAGAGAGCAGAATAGACACAGAGACATACATACAGGGGTAAGACAGATATTAAGGAACATTGAGAAATTCCAAGGAACACCAAGAAATGCTAAGGAATACCAAGAATACTCCAAGGAATGCCAGGGGATGCTGAGAAGCAAGGACTCACCCCAAGAGCCAGTGTCCTTATTTGGGCTTCTAACCTCCCAAGCCACAAGACAATAAATTTGTCTGTAAAGCCACCCACTTGGTTTTCGCTGTTGCTGCTTTACAGTAACACTAAGTAACTGAGACACCGTCTTTCCCATATTCACCTCACCTGCACCAGGTAGGGGTGACTGTAACTTCTCTAGTCTAAGCTCCACCTTGCTCCTTCCTGTAGTAGTCTTTCCTATCCTCTCCCATCACCTGCCATACCTGTTAACTTAGATGTTCCTCTCTTTGCTCAGTGGTTTCACCATGTGTTTCTGGCAGCCTCTTATGCTCTGACCTTAGTGAGATCACTTACAGCACTGCTTTCTAATGGCTGATTTGTCTTACTTCTTTTGTAGAATTATTGAAGGCACAGAAATTATTTTATTTTAGAATCACTTTTCCCTCAAAATAGTTTTTTACATAATAGGCCACCAATAAATTATC
Source organism: Orycteropus afer afer (assembly GCF_000298275.1). Classification (NCBI taxonomy): domain Eukaryota; kingdom Metazoa; phylum Chordata; class Mammalia; order Tubulidentata; family Orycteropodidae; genus Orycteropus; species Orycteropus afer. Next base: position 12,161,135 of record NW_006921605.1, on the reverse strand, counting down.
AATGCATTGAACTAGAACCTAGTGTTTCAAATTTTAAGATTGAGTTCATGATTAAAACAATTCAGACTTTCTGTCCTTGGCTTGGCCAGGTTAATTTATCAATATTCTTGTTGTAATTACCATGGACATATACAAATGTGAAATCAATGTTTTCTTCTCAGAGCTTCAAATGGCATATAACTTTGGTCACTTGCCCAGTCAGTAACAAAAAGGACATAGCTTTAAAATGAGGTTAAAAAAGAATCAGATCAATTTTTACATTTTCTTGGTCTCAACAGTTTTACATGATGAAAATAATCTGCACTTATTATAAACTATTTAAGGACTAAAGCTTTTTCTCTCTTTTCTGAACCCTTATTGCTAGCACACCAATGATATTACTTAAATATTTATTGGGTTAATGAACAGGTGGTATGAATTGTAAAGATCAGTGCTGCCACTAGGTGATGTGTTTAAAAAATAGAGGATTTTGATATGTAATATACTACCTGTTATATCCATTGCAGTTGAGTCGATTTCAACTCACAGTGACCCTATCAGGCAGAATAAAACTTCTCCACAGGGTTTCTAAGGCGATAATCTTTTTGGAAGCACATTGCCGAGTCTTTCGCTCATGGAGCAGCTGGTGGGTTCGAACCATTGAACTTTCTGTTTGTAGCCGAGCACTTAACTACTGCGTCACCAGAGCTCCTTTGCACATAATACTCACTGCCATCTAGTCAATCCCTACTCATAGTGATCCCCACTGGGTTTCCAAGGTTATAAGTCTTTATGGAAGCAGACTGCCTCAGTTTTCTTCCATGGAACATTTGGTGGATTTGAACCACTGACCTCTTGGTTAGCAGCCAAATGCCTTAACCACTATACCACCAATGCTCCTTTTGTATTTAATAGTGCCACTCCTTGGAAGGTAGGTTGGGCAATCTGCTTCCATAGTGATACTGCCTCGGAAACCTAAGGAGGGGTCGCTATGAGTCAGGTTCGACTTGACGGCACATAACAACAACAACAGTAAATTTAAGGGGCTTTGGTAGCACAGTGCCTAAGGTATCTGACTGCTAAGCAGAAGGTTGATGATTCAAACCCACCAGCCACTCTGCAGAAGCAAGATTGGGCAATCTACTTCTGCAAAGATTTGCCGCCTCAGAAACCCAATAGGGGTTGCTATGAGTCAGAATCAACATTTTTTTTTTTTTAAGAATAAATTTGCCTGTGGTCATCTCAGATTATCTTAGGACAGAAAATATCCTTACAATCTGACATGTTAAATAGGAACACACATTTCAACCATGGTGATGGACGAGGTGTAAAATTCAGTATGGCTTCTAAGACCATGTTCTAAGCATCAGACTTCACCCACCAATGCTAGTCTCTTCACCCATTGTCATTCAGTCACAATGTATATAATTGTTGTAGAGTTTTTCTAACATGTATACTTCTGCCATAAACCATTTGTTCTTACTTTTGCATTTATATCTTCTCAATGTTGCCTTTTTCATATTAACCAGGTCTTAGTGTAAATGCCATACCTTTTAACTGTCTGCTCTAACGATGAACATGATAAAATGGCCGGTTATGTCACTATCACATGCTCAGTTTTATTTACCTGGTAGAACTTACCTCCATTGGAAATGATCTCATTCCGTTCGTTTTCATTGTCTCATGCCGCACAAAAGATGGAGATTAGAAGCTCCTGGGGAGGAGGGGCCTCATTGTTTCTGACTGTGGAATATCACTGCTCTGAGTAGAGTTGGTTACTGAATGAGTGTGTTCCTAAATGAATGTGAGCTCTGTCTTTTAATTTTTTTTTTCTCTACGCCCCCAGAATCTAAGGAACTACTGAAAGTGTCTGTGTCCTCAGATACAGCCTACAGTTTAGGATGTTGTTCCAAGCGACATAGCATAATTCAGTAGCACATCATCAAAGACTGGTTAAAAGTAAGTTGAAAAAGGAGGAAAATTTGTTTTTAACACCTAATTCAAATTTGGGAAAACGTACTGCACTGTGAGTACTTATTATAATTTGGTTGAAACCAATCTGATGTGGATTTAAGGTGCATTAGAGGTGTTTGGAATGGAAGACAAGAGTCTGTAAAGATAATATATTATTCTAGCCGTCTTTGCTTCCCTAAAATTGAAACTGTGTTCTGCATGATCCTCCTTGGGGAAAGGAGACGGATTCAGAGGGGAGGCTGGCCTGCATTTGATTGCTCAGCTGTATATCAACTGGCAGGGGTTCAACAGAGGTCTCTGCCATTTTGCATTCAATCCTCCAGAAAATCACCACCCAAATATCCGACAACAGGGCTCAGGCTTCGGTTTAAGTGCTATTCCCCTCACATACTTGTGTTCTAGTCATTTAGAAAAGTGTGATTAAAAACCATTATGTGCCCTAACAGATGTGACCTTAAAGAGTCTACTAAGGTTTTTTTCTTAAAAAAAAAAAAAAGGTGCAAAGCAATCGTGGTTAGACTAACACCAGGAAAGTATTATATGAGCTGAACCACATTGAATAGCTTCTCATTGATTACTACCTTCTGGTTCAAGAAAAATACCGCGATGTTTAAGAATGAACTGCAAGTTTCTTAAATCAGCCTCCTTTCCCCATCTCTGCTCTCTGGATCCTAATGAGGAAGAAATTAAACTTGGACGTATTCTTATTTTAAATGTTCTTTGCTGAAGAGGGATTATTGGATTGTTATCATCTTCATTCCTGCTTCTCTCAGATAATTTAATTCAGATGCCAAGAACACACAAAACTAACAAAATAGAACCATGGAAACCAGTTAGAAAATGAAATCCCCTCATTTGGAAATCTCTCTTGTAAATATTAAGCATGTTTAGTGATCTTGGGAAGCAAGTTAACTGCTTTTGTTAAGCATGCTGCTCCTGTTAGTGGAAACAGACTTGCTATAACTTCCCTGAGGGTCCACAAAAACATCTCGATATTTTTGTATTTAATAAATTATTCCTCATCTATGATCATGCTGCTACTAGGCTACCATTTGTAGGGCATGTAATGTAAGTGGTCAATACAACAGAAAGCTCTCATTTTTAAAGTAATGCTCTCTCCTACTTGTAAAGATTGTGACCAATGAATGATACAAATCCGTAGGACAACTTCTGAGCAAGGGGTACAGTCTCTCAGCATGTGGGCTGAATTTATTGCTTTGTATGGGAATTGGGCTACTGAACTTGGCTTCAGTAACCGTAGGCATGAAATGTATTTGCCTGAGAAATCTATTAATAATACACACATTTGGCTCACTTTGATTTGGAGTAAAATTAGAATGAGCTACTGCTTTTTGTTTGTTTGCTTCCTCTCTGTTGGTGGCCTGAATAATGTGTATTTAATATATATTTTACTTTTACTTAATATGGATTCCTAGCACAATCTACTCCTGTAGTGATACTGCCTCAGAAACCCAAGGAGGGGTCGCTATGAGTCAGGTCTGACTTGATGGCACATAACAACAACAACAGTGTTTAAAGATTTTTTAAGCAGTAAACTCAAAACTCACTGTTGTCCAGTCACTTCTGACTCATAGCGACCCCTCCTTGGGTTTACGGAAGTAGATTGCCCAATCTTCCTTCCAAGGAGTAGCTGGTGGGTTTAAACCACCAACCTTTTGGTTAGTAGTCAGATGCTTTAGGTACAGTCAGAATAATGTGTATTTAATTTACATTTTACTTTTACTTAATATGAATTCCTGGTATTTAAAGATGTTTTAAGCAGTAGAGCAATAAAATAGGGCTGTATTGGGAAAGGTGACTTTGAATCCCTTGTGCAGTAAAAAATTTAAACTTAAAGTGAATGTATCATATTGCATGTAAGCTTTTATAAGTTGCACAGTGTTGTTAGATTATACCAGTTTTGGCATAGCATTAATTAACATATGTTATGGTGAAAAAAATTTTAAGTTATAAAAAATGATAAGATGAAAATACCAAGAATGATTGTAATCAAGTCTTACAAACGTGAGCAAATGAAGTGTTTGAAAACTGCCCCTGCAAACACAGTATCCTGCCTATTGTAATACCATCACATTTTAAAATAATAGCCAGCTGTGGTTGGTCATTACAAGCAGATAGTATATATATAGCTTTAATTTTGTAGATACTATTCATCATAATGATACAAATCAGGGACCTACTGAAAAGCCTCATCCTCCATCCCTACCTCAGAAGAAGGTGATAAAGTAACTGAGAGAAGTTGTCAGGATAAATCAAGACAATTGATCATTCAGTGAACTCAAATCCTCTCTGTTCGTCAGTTAAATTTAGAAGCAATATAACTCCTCAGATAGGAAATAGAAACTAGCATAGTGGCTAAGGCACTTGACTGCTAACCACTCCTCAGAAGGAAGTCTGGGCAATCTACTTCCGTAATGATACTGCCTTGGAAACCCAAGGACAGGTCGCTATGAGTCGGGTCCGACTCGACGACATATAACAATAACAGCAGCAGGTAGTCCAAAAGCAAAAAAGGAGTGATGTCTTAGAAATACAAAGCAAAGAATTTCTTCCAAATAAACAAGTTCAAATGGTGCCTTCCATCAGATCTCTGTGACTCCCATTCCTCCATACTCAAGACTCTGGCAAATGCCAAAAAAAGTGTGTGTGTGTCATAGTTTCACTAATGGTTAAATGTAGCTCGTTAACATGGGGTAATGATCATCGCTAGTTTACGTGCAGTATGCACAGGTAGTCCAGAGGGTGAATCTATACTTTCAAAGGACTCCAGTCAATGTAGGTCAGTGAGGTGACCTGTCAGGTGCTATGAGACTCAAGAGTAGATCTTCTAAAGGGTAGGATAGATGGCAAGACCCAGGATAGCCAAGAAAGTTGTACAGAGAGGCTGCTCTGTCTCCCAGAACTTAATGAGGACACAAAGTTGGAAGGCACCTTGCTCATTTACCTAGAGAGAAACCCATTCTTGGACAATCTGTTTATAAGAAACCCACCAGCCACTCCTCGGAAGGAAGATGAGGCAATCCACTTCCGTAGTGATACTGCCTCGGAAACCCAAGCAGGGGTCGCTAGGAGTCGGGTCCGACTTGATGGCACATAACAACAACAACAACAACATCTAAGGGATGCACTGGTTGTCCTGTAGGTCTCAAATCTTACTCAGTGAAATAATTCATTTAAGCTTCTGGCAGGGAGAGGAGAGAAGATTTTGGTGGGAGAGTGAGAAAAACAAAGGGGAATGATGGGTGAGGAGGTTAGAGTAGAAAATGCCTGGGTCTGAAAACTGAATCTGTCTTTCAACTGCTTTATAATCCTTGGCACACTGCTTCCCCTATTGGACCTCACTTTCCTCAGGTATAAAACGGAGCTATTGGTAACAATTTATAGACTTGGCAAGATCAGTTGAGATGATGCCTGACAAGGCCCTAATGGAATAGACTCTTAGAAAAGATTTGCTTCATAAAGTTCCTTTAGAGAACTCATCATCTGACTTGTCTGAAATAAAGGAAGTGGCTCTTTAGTATGATTTTATCATTATTTATTTTGGTTAAATTTAAGTGGGAAACAGTTTGGATCTAGACATTCCTAATATTCCTAATGTGGTTATGATACTCAGAATTCACTGCCCACGAGACTAAAATGAACAAACATGGCAAGAAAGAAAACTATCCAGATGAGCTCTACAGACAGCACAGCCTTCTTGCTTGAATACTCCAATAGACATGTGCCAGTCATTGCAGGAATTCTGGTAGTCTCTATTGCTGTATCTTAGAACTCTTCAAAGGATAAGGACTCCAGTGTGTCGTGAGTTATTACCAAGTATATTTAGTACATGTGATTGCTTATTTAGCAATAAGATAATGTCTGGTGAATCTCGACAAAATGTTGGGGAAAGGGAAAAGATAGACCCTCTTATGTACAGATCCAGCCCTCTGGGTTGAAGCTTGATAAAAGGTTTTCAGTGGATGAATTGTGACAGGAAGCGTAGTTCCAGAAGGTGGTGAAAAGTTGCAATGGAAGCATCTCTGTTCTGTCCATTCAAACCAGGTCTGTAAGACTTGACTGTGTAGTTCTAAGACAACACTATGCTATCTGCATGGAAACCCATTGCCTAAAAACAACTTCTAAATTTAAGAAATATTTTTAGTTTTCTTCTCTCTTTAGTGACTCTAAGAGTCCTTGGAAACCTTTTACTCATGTTTTCTTTTTCTCTGTTTTAAACAGTCACCAAATAACATGCTTTTTACCTACAGATGGCAGCAAACTTGATTTTAAACAAAAGCAATTTAGGTAAACTTCAGAAACCATGTACTAGGATGTTCAGAATATTCATGAATTCTGATTTCATTTTTTCTCAACAATAATAGTTTGTATTTAAACTGAATTTAATCGCTTTCAAAGTAATTATCAGTACCTATGATAATAGAACCTTTATTTGAAGTTACATACAGGCTTATTCAGTTTTACAATGTATGTAAGATTATTCACAAAGGCTCAATCCATGTTTTGACATCATTGCCCATATAGGTAAGGCATATGTTAGGAGAGAAACAAGGTAATCTACACTGTACTTCACAACTTACTTTTCAGTCTTTTTTCTTTTCTGGAGACATTAGTTTCTCTTTCCTCTAAGAATGATCATTCCTGCATATGCTATGTCAATTATATTTATCTACAGCTCCTCATAAATGAAAGAGGCATTAGCAAACATTGATCATATGGCAGGTCTCCAACAACTTGCAGACCTAAATATCTTTTTGCTATTGTCAATTTGTTTTGTTTTGTTGTATTTCAGTTAAATGGTTGGACCAAAGGGACATAGATGTTGAAATTAGTTCTCCAGCATGACCTTTCATATTTTTGAAAGGATTTTGATTATTTTGGGAAATGCTATAATGATAAAAGAAACATACAATGACCAGCTGTTAATGACATCTCTATAGATGAAATCTAAGTGTTCTTACAAATGCTTCCCCCTATAATGTAATATTTAAGTATTATGACATAATCTAAGTTCAGGTCTCCTTGCATTTATAATATATATTTTATGGAATATATGTTGTTGTTGTTAGATGCAGTCAAATTGGCTCCGACTCATAGTGACCTAGTGGACAACAGAATGAAACACTGACAGTCCTGCACCATCCTCACAACCTTATATTTAATATGAAATGCATATTCAATATAATTATTTGGAAATACCAAAACTTTTGCTTAAGTAATTTGGTATACATGAAAGAAGGGATCAGATATAGAGACTTAAATTCTTATTTCATTCTTTAAATAAAGAAACACATTAAACTGATTGCAATATTTCATGTATTTTGATGTAACAAATGACTTCACGGGATGTAACAGGAAACCCAGCTAATTTTCCAACAATTGCACTGTGGAAGATTGCCCCGCTGTACTATTTTGGTTTTAGGGCATTAGGACTTATTTCTAGCAGAACGCTAGAGTAGAAATACTCAGTTCTTCTGACATGGCCATTCGTTTCTGTCTCAGGACCTCGGTACATTTTAATAGATGGGATGAGAGAGAAAGGGCTGTTTTGTCTCTCAAGGAATTACTATACCAGATGTTGAAAAGGGAGGAGAGGTTTTCAGATTTTAGCTGTAAGGCACTATCCGAATAGTTAAAAACCAACATCCAATTGGTAACAATTCCTCCATCCAGATAGTTGTGGGCACTTCTGAGGCCACCTCTGGTCACTTCTTTACTCTTCCATGGGGTGAGTTTTCCAGGTCACTTCTTGTTGTGTATTTGTGGAGGGTTTGAGCTAGAAGCATGCCGATTACCATCTGCTCCACAGATCAAAGACATCCATCTCCAACGTTCCTCACTGAGACAAGGGTCAACATAGAGAAATTTAATTCAATGACAGCCACTCAGAAAATGAATTGCAGACCTTCGTGCACTGTCATTTTTAAAAGAATCTAGACTTTCTGATATTTAGCTAAAAAGGAAAACACTGTGTTACATGGTATTATAATTAGTTCTCCCAAATTATCACATTTTCTATTTGGTTCCTTACAGAGAAAAAGAAACACATTGCTAGACATCAAAACCATCTTTCAAAGTCTTTTTATTCTGCCTTAGTAGACAAATGCCTTAATAAATATTATTTGTATATGATGAGACTTATAAAAGTTTATGTTCAGCACAAATATTTTTAATGAAATTTGCTTCTTACGTAGTTAAACAGCCTTTTCTTAAGTTTGAAATTTTTTCAAATTATCTTGTTCTCAGAAGATTTAATTTAAGAGCTGGAAATATGAAAACTGAGAAACTGAACCCCAACTTTCTGAAATGGAGCATGGGGAATATTCCGAAGCTCCATGATATTCCAACAGAGGGCAGTGGGGTTCCACAGATGAAGTCCCGGCCTGGGTGAAAAATAGATCCTCAGAATGTAAGTCTCTGAAGAGAAATCTGTCTTAACACAGTTACCTCAGGAAAAGAGGAATTATTACACTTAATTAAAGTGTATTGACACCATATGTGGCCCCCACCTCCCCACCTCTCCTTTTTGGATTCATTAATGATTAAAAAAAAAAAAAAAAAAAATCAGAGACTGGTAAGGCCCATATTCCTACAGTCTGAGGAGAGTCTGAGACCTACCCCCTAAACATTACTCCTATAAAAATTATACTTACTTGAAGCTAGTTGGTAAACAGAAGATTTTCAGATAAAACACTTGATGCTTATTATCCTTGACTCAAAGGAACATCATTAGTTTGTTTTGTGAAATACTCTTCTAATGAAAATTTGTATGAAATCGATTTTCTGTAAAAACATTTTCTTATGTGATACTGGAATCATTTTTAAAAGGCTCTCAGGCTTTAATTAGTTTTGCTAATGAAGTGCACAGAGACACTGGAACACTTGAGAACACTGAAACAGAAACCGAATTGACGTTTTTATGTCTGATTGTTCACATGCCTTAAACGACTTGATCTTTCAAAAGCGCATAGATTATATTTGGAAATGAAACCTCCATCATGACTTGGATTTGTTTTAAAACTTTAAATTCAACTCTTGGGAAACAACTATATGTAAAAAATCTGATTTTTAAGGAACATTTTAATACTTTCTCTTCATATTATTTGATGCCTTTTCATGTGTTATGCTTGCTTTCTTCAAATTAAGTTTTCACCTTATACTCTTCAGAGTGCATTTGGAGGCAGAAATATATATAAAACCATCACATGTGAATCTGATTTAGAATTAACAAATCTGGATTAGTCTTATATTTTAAGTAAATAGTTTCTGTCTTCTAATTTTGCATTTTATTTAAGAAATGCATAGATAATATACAGCTGTGGTACATTTTAAAAATACAGATAACAAATAAAAGATATTCAAAATGACTCATCATTCTCTTTCTCAGAGATAAACCATCAGCATGCTGATATATTTCCTTGCTGTCTTTCTGATATATGTCAATATAAAATATGTGTGTATTTCTTATGTATTGATATAATTTGAATGTATATTATATACTTACCATTTGATTTTTTAATTACACTGAGTATATATTTTTGCAATTTGCCTATTTTACTTAACATTATGCTTTGTAGATTTTCTCTTGTCTTTGGGTGACTTTAAATGACTATGGACTATTGTATCATGTGGATTTATCACAGCTAATTTCCTTTTCTCCTTTAGTTCAACGATATGTCTAAAATCTTTAGCAGCCTGGCCTAAAAATTGGAAAATGATTCTGAAGTCCAAAAAGGTTCTATGATGCAGACTCAGTCTGTTGACTTGCAGTTCGATGTATTTTAAATTACATTCATGGTTACTTTATTTAAATTGTTATTAACTACAATCAAAAAAGTCTTAAAAAGAAAAGGACGAATACTGACTATCCATATTTCAGGATTCAATAAATAGTTTCATGATTTCATTCTAATTGCATGAACAAAAAGCATAATAACTAAGGCAGGGTTGATTCGCTGGCATCGTACAACTATTTATCACCAATGTTTTTGTATATAATAAAACTTTTCTTGATCCTTGTTTTAAGGTAAGCTAGCCTTTAGGACAAATACCATTTTTATCAATACTTATGTGCTGAAAGGTATTTTCTGATACTTTTTCTTCTACTGAACAAAAAGTATAAATAATGTAAGGAACTGTACAGCTAAAGAGATGAATTAGACATACCTTCATATCCTTCAGAATAATGGACATAGTAACAGAGTTTAAAAGCTTAGAATGAAACAGGCAGAAATCTACAGAGTTGAGAAAACTAATATTAAGGAAAGCTTTTCTTGGGGAGAGGAGTTCTGCTTCCCAGCCCACCCCACTCCTGACAATCCTAGTTTTCAACCAACTGTATTCTCTTTCTTTTGCCACATTGATAGAAGAACTTTTGCATGGCTTTTAAAGTAGCTGTGTATTGATATTATATTCAGACTGACCACAAAATTCACTGCATACAGTAGTTATACAAACACCTATTTCTATAAATTTTATATACCTTGCAGTTTCAAAAAGACTTTCAGATTATTCTTATAAATAATATACAGTATTATGGAGTAGAGGGCCAGAAATTAGCTATTAGTATACTAATATCATACAGTAAAATTTGTGAAAGCTGGAACCTGTGTAAGGCTAAAACCCATCAAAGAAGGAAGAGTCAAGCATTTTCCACTAATAGACAGTGACAGAGAAGAGGTAAGGTCCTGCCTAGAGTGGAAAACTTACCAGACCCTGCAAAGCAAGGCAGTTCTACAGAGTTCAGAGTCTCACGGTTTTCACTGTATATTAGTAAACTTAGGATTGGCTAGAATTCGATAAAATACTGTTTGTTGTTGTTATGTGCCGTTGAGTCAGACTCGACTCATAACGACCCCTCCTGCGGTTTCCGAGGCAGCATCACTACGGAAGTAGATTGCCCAACCTTCCTTCCGAGGAGTGGCTGGTCAAGTGCCTTAGGCACTACGCTACCAGAGCTCCTTGATAAAATATTAGTAAAGTTAATAGTAGTTATATAATTTCTATATACTTCATCCACTGCAGTTTAAAAATGACTTTCATATTTCTCGGAGTTGATGTTGTTGTTGTTGTTTGCCGTCGAGTCGGCCCGGACTCATAGCGACCCCTCCTTGGGTTTCCAAGGCAGTATCACTATGGAAGTAGGATTGCCCAACCTTCCTTCCGAGGAGTGGTTGGTGGGTTTGAACCGCCAGCCTTCTGGTCAGCAGTCAAGTGCCTTATTATGAGCAAACTTAGGCTTGGTTGAAAAGTTGATAAAATATTGTCATGTTATTAGATCGTAGGTACATACCAAGCTGAGCATAGAGTGCAGTTTTTCTTTTCTTTCTTTTTCATTATTGCATACCCTGTGGCTCGTTCCACTATGACATGATTATATGTCCTTCTTACCTACACATATCTTTCCATATGTGAATGCGCCTGATTGCACACAATATACATATCATGTAAGTACTTACACATATGTATGTATGTTGTCATGATATAATCAATTCTTTTTTATGAACTTTCTAGCCATGGTCTTCTCACTCTCCCAAAAATGATTGGCTGGGTCATGATCTTGCGAGGGATTAGTTTACCATGCAAACTGAGTGACTTCAGTCCACAGGTAAGATTGGTGAGTTCGTGGTCCTGGTGGGAGGGCCATGCCTTCAAACAGACAAGGACTGTGCTTATATATTGGAATGGACTCGCTGGCCGTGGGTTTGGATTTTGGGCTGCTGTTATAAGGGCCAGTTCTGCAGGGGATGAGTGGGAGCTCACTGCCATCCGGAAGAGTCTGCAGTGGTGCACATCCTTTGGATCTAGGACCTGGGAGCCCTGTAGCGAGACCCTCCTGGACACAAAGAAAGAGCTGTAATATGATGACTCAAGGTGATGAGAGACAGCAACAGTGGGCAATGAGCAAGAGCTGGGTGCCTTTGGGCAGGAGGCTTGCTGGTGGAGGTAAAAGAACTGTAACCCTTGCCATGCAGGGCAGAGGCCTGAGTGCACCCCCTGCAGGAGGTTCACAGCCACCCCGGGCAGCAGAGGCTTGGGTATCACAGCAGCAAGAGAGCCCACAGCCCCTGATAGTGGGTTGGAATCTGGGGCAGAGGCCAGTAAGACACAGTAGCAGAGCAGAAGTGAGCTGAGCAGTGTGGGGGCACCCAAAGCAGTGGTGAGGTGAAGGCAGCATCTGCCATCTGCCCTGAATCACAGCAGCCTGCCTGGTAACGTAAGAATGGACATGGGTGGTTTGGGGAAAAGTAAGCACTTCCCCTTTGAGAATCTTGGTATCATTTACTATTTACTTTCTATAAATAATCATAATGGCTTTCACTTTGCTCACACTGTATAAGCGTCTTGTGTGTGTGGCTCGATCCCAAATGAACGTAGCACCCATGGATGGTTGGTGCCAGTCAGTGCATGTGTCTCACTCCTAACAGTCTAATGGCTGCCTGGAGGGTGAAGACACAGCCTGTCTTCATGGGCAGTGTAGACTGACAGAGATAACAGTCATTATTGTTAGTTGCCTTTGAGTTGATGCCAATTCATGGCGACCAGATGTGTGCAGAGCAGAACCGCTCTGTAGGATTTCAAGGCTGTGACCTCTTGGAAGCAGGTCACCAGGCCTGGGAGAGATTGACTTGCCAACCTTTCCACTAGTTGTTGAGCGCTTATTGTAGCTGTTTATGGCACCCAGCTGCCCGTCGTGTAGTTATTGCTGAATGCTGGCGAGTCAATTCTGACTCGTAGTGACCCCATGTGACAGAGAACTGCTCCAATAAGGATTTCTTGACTGCAATCCTTGTGGGAGCAGATTGCCAGGTCTTTCTCGCACAGAACAACTGTGTGGGTTTGAACTGCCAACCTTTCATTTATCAGCCAAGAACTTCACAGTTATATCACCAGGGCTCCTTATACATATATGTAAGTGTGCGTGTGTGTGTGTGTGTGTATCTCTCTCTCTCTCTATATATATATATAGAGAGAGAGTGCAAGACAGACGATACAAAGAGTATACAACACATATACACAAATGAAGCCCTCCACTTCGTATACATTCCACTTTTCCCAGCTCATAGTCAGGCAAACAAAAAATTAATAGCAACTGTAAGAATCTTACATTTCTTTACAGTCTGGCGTATAGATTTTAGAAAACAAAATAACAAAGAAACATTTTCTGCCTTGATCATAGCTCTGCATAAATGAGAGTGTTCCTGCATATTTGAATTTCACAGGTTTTGTATTTCGCACTGGGAATCGGGCTTTCACAGTTTTTAACTACCTTAAAACCTTGTTAACTTTCAGCTGAAATTGCTATTTAACAACGTTATGTTCTAGTGGGAATACAGGATCTTTAGAAGCAGTTTTGAGAAAGTCTATTCCCAGAGCAACCCAGACCCAAAGCAGGGTGGGAATGTGACTGGTTGGTAGGATGACTTCAGCTTGAAGGGCAGTGGAGTGAAAACGTCTGTTGTTACCCGGTGCCTTCAAGGTGGTTCTGATTTGTAGCGCTAGGACAGAGGAAAAGTTCCCAGTCCTGTGCGGTGCTCATATCACTGCTGCGTTTGAGCCCATTGTTGCAGCCTCGGATCAGTCCTAACATTCAGTGACGAATAAGTGGGGGAGTGCAACAGTGATGTATTTTTTCTAGGAAACAGCCAAGTACTTGAGAATGCCTTTCTGATTGAGAAGGGTAGGGCTCAGTTGTATTGCCGCTGGTAAAAGGGGTGACCCACCAGAGTGCAATTGCTTCTTTCAAAGCAGGTAGTAGCAGCATACAGGTGAGTCTTGGGTAGCTGATGCCCTCCACCACTCCCACCTGGTGCTTCCCTGGGCAGCCGCATGCCTGAGGCAACAGGAGTCTGAGAGATCAGAGTGCGCCCTCAGCTGAGAAGTGAGTTAATGTGCTGAATTAAATAAATCTGAGTGGAAATGAAAAGCCATGCTAGGATGCACCTGAAAATTTCAACAGTCAGGTAAGAAAAGAGCTCAGGATATTTCTCTTAGAAGTCCACCAAAAGGGAGAACAGAAAGAGAGTCAAGACTGAGAAGGAATCGGACAAGAAAGGATTTGTGAGACAGGTATTTCGCTTCTGTGCATATAAAATAGCTTAAGCTATAAGGACATTGTAATAAGTGTAGATTTTTAAAGAAAGTATATTGTGTTCTTTCCTGCTAATAATTAAAAAACAAAACAAAACAAACAAACAAACAAAAAAAACAGTGGTTTCCCAACCTGGAGCGATTTGGTTTCCTGGCCGCATTTGAAAATGTCTGCAGATATTTCTGGTTGTCACAGCTTAGGAGGGAGTGCTACTCGCATCTAATGGGTGGAGGCCTAGGACCTAGGACATAACTAAACATCCTATGATGTACAGGGCATCCTACCATAAGAAAGAATTAATTACCTGGCCCAAAATGTCAATAGTGTCAAGGTTGAGGAAGGCTGGCTAAAGCCCAAATTTCAGATCATTTGAGTTTCTGCCAGTTGACAGTCGGAAGGTTGGGCAATCTACTTCCATAGTGATATTGCCTGGGGAACCCAAGGAGGGGTCGCTATGAGTCGGGTCTGACTCGACGGCACATAACAACAATGGTTGACAGTAGCTAATAGTTGATATGATGCCAAAATGGAAATAAATCATCTTTCATCTTCATGTGGCATGGGCAGCCAAAAGCATAAGAAAAGAAAACAAAACTCACGGCTGTGGAGTCAGAACCGACTCACAGCAACCCCTCCTTGGGTTTCTGAGGGGGTATCACTACGGAAGTAGATTGCCCAACCTTCCTTCCGAGGAACGGCTGGTGGGCTTGACCTGCCAGTCTTCTGGTTAGCGGTCAAGTGCTTTAGGCACTATGCCACCAGAGCTCCCATCCAAAAAGCGTAGAATAAGCATCAGAGCATCACAGGCCCTAACGAATTCCACCTCTGAACAATGTGAGCAGAACCAGCTCCTGTGTGTGTGTGTGTGTGTGTGTGTGTGTGATCCAGACTTCATGGCTCATTTTTAAACGTTTACCTGATGGAGAAGGGAAAATTGGGTTCCTGAATGCAAATTTTCCTAAACAAAAGACAAAACACTGTAAGAGAGACATTTCAGTTCAGATAAGAACTCTGGAGAATCACCTGCATGCCTGGCTTGCCTGGAAAGACAATGGCCTTCCCTTTCTTTCTGTGGAGGCACGATTGAACTCCACGGGAGAAAGGCCTTTGGCCCGCCAGGGGCCATGCTGCATCCCTCATCCCACTCTCCCCTCCTGGAAAGCCTTGCTGTCCTCTAAGCAGCAGACGTTGTGGGGTGTGAAACTGTCAGATGGAGACAAAGGCTTCCAAGGGGCCTAGTGTGGCATTAGAAGGCACTTGTTTTCCGTCTCAAAATTGAGTTTGCATGTGATGAAGTCTGTTTTTTTTTTTTTTCCTACAACTTGGCAGCAACTGACCAGTAAAATTTGGGCTCTGCCAGAAATCTTAGCTACAGTGACGGCAAGGGTTAATACTAAGCCCACCACAGCATTTTGCATGCTCTCCCAGGAGATCTCTCAATGGATTTCCACTGCCACTGGAAATAATGGCTCGCAGCTGCAGAAGCCCATGGTAACACTTGATATTCCCGTGGCAAGCGGGCCAGCGCTTTCAGTGGAAATGAGAAAATCACTAACGCCGGGCTGTGTGTTGTGCCTCAGGTCGGCATTCCGAAGGCACAACCTAAGGTCCCTTCTCGGTCCAGCACAGAGCCGAGCTGCTTCTGGAAGGGTTTCCTCTCTCCTCATTTTCTGAAAGATGGACAGAGGCAGGCGTGGGCAAAGGTTGGAGTCGGTGAAAGCCAGAGGGAAACTGACCTTCCTGGTATAAAGGGACTTGTCTTTTATTTTTATCAGAGCCATTTTCATGGACTTACTGAAAAAAGATAGGGTCAGTCTTTCAAGCCTGTGGAAGAAGTGACCAAATATATCATTTGCTTTGAATGCAATAACCTATTCCTCTATTTATAATACCTCCAATCAAACCCAATCCAAACCTAGTGCTGTCAAGTCGATTTGACTCACAGACACCATATAAGACAGAGTAGAACTGCCCCTTAGAGTTTCCAAGGCTGTAATCCTTACGGAAGCAGACTGCGTCATCTTTCTCCCACAGACGGATTGGTGGGTTCAAACCACTGACCATCTCTCGGTTAGCAGCCGAGAACTTTACCCATTGCACCACCAGAGTGCCCATAAAGGTTACAGCCTAGGAAATCTACTCTGTCTTAAAGGCTTGGTATGCATTGGAATCAACTCCATGGCAACAGGTTGTGTCGCGTGCCAATTTTTGCCAGGCTCAGGAAATAGCTTTTCCTATGTCACTGGTATGGACAAGCTCTTCCATCAGACTAGCAACTTCAAGCTCTCCGAATGCTGCAGTGATTTTAAAACAAACCCAACCCTATGCATTGCACACATGCCTGTGTGCACACAATATTTCTGTTTTTACATATGCAAGTTACATGTGTGCAAGTATGTGTGTGCTTTCTGAGACTCCCCAAGGACTCCCACAATCCCCTGCAGCACTGAAAATTGGCTGTGACAGAATTTTTAAGTAGCAGGAAGCACTGGGGCTACTCAATGATGTCATGGAGGCCCCTTGAGAAAAGGCGGTCATTAAGTGAGTTGCGTGTGGTGATAAGAAGCCATTAAAATAAACAGAACTTCTCTGTAATTACTAAATTTCTCAGAAAAACAATTAGAGTGCTTGAGACATTTTGTGTCTGTCTTCCACTGAGTTCAAAGTTTCCATTCCACCCACTTTCTAAAAAGTGCTGGTTGAAATTGTGCAGCATAACCCTAAAAGAAAAGAATTAGAGGCCCCTCTGGAGTATTTGACAGACAATTTTGCTGTGTTTAATTTTCTTTTAAACAGTTGGGAGCTCTGAAGTAAAGTGGGATAAATGGACTTGGTCTCTGTGAAAATACAATTACTTTCAAGTCTTATTTTGCGTGATGTAAGTTCTTAGAGTTGTAATCATCAAATTGCAACCTTCTATTATGGGTAATCATATGCAACCAGTATATAATATACATTATACTTTATTCATTTGTGGATATG
Source organism: Orycteropus afer afer (assembly GCF_000298275.1). Taxonomy (NCBI): domain Eukaryota; kingdom Metazoa; phylum Chordata; class Mammalia; order Tubulidentata; family Orycteropodidae; genus Orycteropus; species Orycteropus afer. Next base: position 12,144,088 of record NW_006921605.1, on the reverse strand, counting down.
TATATATGTACACACACATACATACAGTTATCATATATATATAAACTATCGTAACAATTAATCCTCTAACTTTTTCACCTCAAAAACCAGACTATAAGAACACGGAATTCCAGGATTAGAAACAATGTCCCACATCACTAAATTCTCATGAAAATAGTGAAATGATAATTCACTGGTGCACCTTTTCATGTGAATCAAATATAAAGGACAAACAGTAAGACAGGTTGAATTCCCATTTTTATATCCAACACTAAGGTGGAAGAGGAAGAGATGGAGGCCCAGAGAATGTGATGGGCCAACCCAGCAGAGAGAGGAACTGATGGGGACACAGGAGGGCACTAAGGAAAGGGCACACCCACCTGTTTCTCCAAGTTTGCTCGGCTCCTGCCCTCCTGATAGCTCTTTCCCAGCAGGCTCTTTCAGGTAAACCCTAATGAACTCTCTCTCCATGCAGGGAAACAAAGTTGTTTTCCAACGTGAGTGCCTGCATTCTATATTAAACTCAAGTATCCATTGGGAATGGGACACTTTATGCAATGATTTTTAGAAAATTTCAAGTTATTTTTTTTTATACATTCAATGGTATTCTTTATATGTAGGAATATTTCAGAGAAGCTTGCTTTTTAAGCCATTCTAAAGGATTGAATCACGTCCACTCGGGCTACATGATGAGTTCTCATTCACCTGTGGCTTTGCTGTTTTCATGCTCAGAATGATGGCCTTAGGAGCCCTCGAAGGACAGCTTCTATCCCTTTCACCTGCTGTGAACAAACTTGGTTTCTCTTTGTACTCCCGTAGCATCCTGTCTTTCTCCATTTATATTATTTTTAAAATTTATACTCGTTTTGCCTCTGCCTCTGGGCTATGTGTTTCTAGAAGACAGGGTTGGAGCTGTAATTATCAGATTAACATATGGACTCTCTGGCACAGTGTGGACACTCAATAAAATAATGTGGAATGAATAAGCAAAAAAAAAAAAAAAAAGAATGGGTCATTTTGCTATGATTTTTGGAATGCATGGGCTTGACTGGAAAGGATTTTTTCTTATATTTTCCCAGTAATATATGGCATTTGAGAGACATGCTTATAGCACATTACAAGTTTCTAGGCCTACGTAAGAAGTAAGGGAGGACCATTTTCATAGGATGCTGGAGAGGAATGCCTGGAAAACTCTCATTTTCTAAATCTACCAAATTTAAACCTTATTCAAATGTTTGTAACAGAGAACATGTTTTTAGTGGTTGCAAGAGAGCAATGACCTCTAGCATCTATTAATATTCTGCCAGCTTTTGGTTACTAAATTTATCGTCAGGGATAAATGTTATTTTCTGCACCATATAGAATTTTCTGGTATGACTGAATCCAAATTTAGAGAAATAACATACAGAAATACATGTAGGCTTCACTCATGTATAAAAATAAATACAGTGTGTGCGTGTGCTCACGTACTTAATTCTGGGTGTACTTAAAAAAATGAAAAGACCTCTATTAGTTTCACTGATGGAGGAGAAAAGAAACATAGATAAAAATGAGTGGCGTTTGTCTTTGGAATGTATTTTTAAACTTTAGTTTTATATGCATATATATTTGTGATGTTTTGAAACCAACTTTGAAAAAAATGGTGATGACACATTGAAAACCTGAATCCAGGTAGAGCCAATAATTATGAGGTTTTCCCATCCTGTCTCTGTCTCTAAATATCTGAAAACTGTTGCAAGTTGGGAATAGGGGACATTTTTTTCTTAGAAGTTTACACAATATTGGTTTCTGCTTCAAATTAAGGAAGGTAATTGAAGGTCTTGATTTTATGGGAATTCCTTCATATCTTTGGTGGAAAGAGACTGAATGAGATGTTGACAAAATTAAGTTCTAGAAAAGGTACCTTGATTGCATGTACTCTGTCCCTTTCTAATCTCTTCTCTCTGAAAGCAGCTGTGGGCTTCCGTGGAAGCAGGCAAGGCTGACGGGCAGCTGGTACGCACCTGTTGAGCTGTCCTGGTGGTAGGCTGGCCTCCATTTTGATTGGACAGCACATCTGTTTTTGATTGGCTGTTGCCCATATTCTGCCAATCATTAAATACCATCCATATCATCCCTGGGAATTGGTAACCATGCTGTATTCAGGATACATTTAGTTCTTACAGCAAAGAGAGTTGCATTTATCGGAGTTTGAATGAGTAAAGGTATCATTTGGTTGGCCAGTCTAGCATGGGAAAGGAAAGGGCGGGGAGCATGCTCAGAGAGGTTAGGTATGTAAGTTTCAGAGTATTTTTAAAGAAAACAGAAAGTGAAGCAACACAAATTACCGATTAACCAATTTATGGTAAGTAGGTCAGATGGGGAATTCATTCATCACATAATTCTGTGACAAATGGATGCAGTCAATGAGTTTGAAAGTTAAGATTACAATAGGCAGTGCATAATTTTTTAAAATGCATTATTTTAATAGATAATATAATGAAATTTTACTCTCTTCTATATCACCTAAGTATAGAAGAATTGAGGCTAAATTAATAAGACTGCATCCTATTTTTATGTCCTACTCTTGTCAGAAATTTAAAATCAGGAGAACCAGAGAGGCATGAAGTTCCAGGAGAAAGAGTGACCGCTCTTTCCAAGTAGAGCTGAATCTGCCTTTACCAGACATTTGGGATTCACATGAATGAATAAACAAATAAATGACACTTCACAACTATTTAAAAAAAAAAAAGACTGTGAAGGTACACTTAGTGGCTAGACACAGCTGGAAATAATTGGGAAACAGAGTACAGTGCAAAAGAGTTTAAAAAACACATGGTCTCAATGATATTTTCATAGAGCTCCAAGCAATTTTCTTCCACAAGTCAAATGGTTTCAAGACTCTCCAGCTCAAAATTACCTACAAAACACAAATGCCAGAAAAGGTAAACTGCTGCACATTAGGGCACAACAAGAAGTAACCTTTGAGGAAATTCCTTGTCAAAATTGTGAATGGGACCCTTCGTGGCAAAGACATTGTGCTGCTTTCAATCCTAACTGCCTGTGTCTCTCAGGCACCCCGATGAAGAGAATTAGTTGTGAATCACACACTGTCCTTAGAAGCCCATTTGCATCACCTGACTGTTTATTTCTATAGTGTTGGGGTGAGCGTCCTATAACTGAGCCTACAGGACTGTTCATGTAAGTAAATGGATGACTGTTTGCTATGGGACTACTTATTCCACAATATCCAGTGCCTTAGAGTCTAGCGTCTTTGTTAGTTAATGGATGTTTGTCAGTAGTATACCCAATAATCGTATAGTCAACATTGTCATCACAAATAAAGTAACTATCATGTATCACCTAAAAACCAATCACTTAGATGGTAAAAGATCTACATCTAATTTATGTCCCTAATTTTGCTCATAATTCATAATGAGAAGACTTCTCATTACATACTTTAGAGGACTGATGTCGTAAAACTCTTAAAATTTCTAATCACCAGAGAGTGTGATGATAATGTCTCACAATGATAAGCCAGTCTTTCATTAGCAAACTAAATATGGTGTTAGTTGCTAGAGAATTGGTTCCAGCTCATGGCAACATCATATGTAACACAGTGGAACCAACCCTGTGCTATCTTCATGATCACTGATATGTTGGAGTCAGTTATTGAGACTGACAATCCATCTTATTGAGGGTTGCTCCTGTTTTCGCTGACCCTCTTCTTGACCAAACACAATATCCTTCTCTAGAAATCAGTCTTTCCTGATGACTCCAAAGTAAGGAAGCCAAAGTTTTGCCATTCTTGCTTCTAAGGAGTATTTGGTTGTATTTCTTCTAAGGTTGAGTCGTTCATTTTTACGGCAGTCAGTGATATATTCAGTCTACTTTGCCAATACCATGATTTGAATGCATCACATTCTTCAGTCTTTCTTTCTCATTTACCAGTTTGCACAAGCATATGAGGCAATTGAAAAGATTATGCCTGTGCCAGGTGCACCATAGTCATCAAGTGGCATCTAGGCTTTTTAGAACTTTAAAGAGGTCTTTTGCAACAGATTTATCCAATGTAGTATATCATTTGATTCTTGACTACTGTTGCCATTGATTGTTGGTCCAAATAAAATAAAATTCTTGACAACATTGCTTTCTTCTCTATCATTAAGTTTATCAGTCTAGTTGTGAGAATTTTCATTTTCTTATGTTCAGGTTAAAGACATACTGAATGCTGTAGTCTTTGACCTTCATCAGTAAGTGCTTCAAGTCATCTTTATTTTGGCAAGCAAGGTTGTATCATCTGCATTTCACAAGGTGTTACTGTTTATTCACCATGGTACATGCCAAGAGCTTTTCTAAAGCACCTTACATATAGGATATAATTACATTTTATAAAAATGTGGTATATACATACAATGGAATACTACTCAACCAGTAAGAGAAATGAAATCTTAATACATGCTACAATACAGATGGAGCTTGAAGACATACTGAGTGAAAGAAGTCAATCCCAAAAGGACAAATGTAACTTGTATGACCTCCCTTATATAAAAGACAAGAACATGCACTGGGCCTAGAATAAAACTCACTCTCAGGGGCTGGATCTCAGCCCAATAGTAAATAAGATGTACACGCAGACCACTCAACTCAGTGGGATGCACCACATACTCTATGGAAATGCATCCCTTGTAGCAATCGACCATAGTGCACCAAAGGGGCAGCATTCACACAGAGGAAATGCAGGACACACAGGAGTGCATAACTGTGAGGGGCACCCAGGCAGGGGGGTACTGGGCAGGGAGGGGAGGAGACTGGATTGGGGTTGCGGACGGTAAATGAGCAATGAAACTAAATGCACGTTTAATGTTGAATGTAAAACAAACTGTGCTCTGTAAAAACAATAAAAATAAAAAAGACAAGAACATGCAAATGTATAGAGACCAAAGTTTGTTTAGTGAATGGAGAAGGGAGGGTTACTGCTTCTGATGTACTGACATCATGATTTACAGCGATGGAAAATTGCATTGACTAAGGGTAGGGTTGAACAGCTGATTAACGTAATTGTTCTCAAAAAGTTGTACACCTATGAAAAATTGAATTGGCAAAAGTTGTGTGATAATATTTACAGGGATGACATTAAAAAGATGAGAGTAGCTGCTGAGGCTGCTTATATATAAAAGCATCCTTCATGAACTTGGTTCCTTGGTTTGGAGGTTGTTGTTTTTGTTAGGTGCCCTCAAGTTGGTTCTAATTCAGTCTTCCTTATTGATTGTCCAGTTTTCACATGCATATGAGGCTATTGAAAATACCATGCCTTGGGTCAGGTGCACCATAGTCTTCAAAGTGGTACCTTTTCTTTTGAATATTTTAAAAATCTTGTGCAGTAGATTTGCCCAATATAATATGTCATTTGATTTCTTGACTGCTGTTTCCAGGGGTGTGGACTGTGGATCCAAGTAAAAGGAAATCCTTGACAACTTCAATCTTAGTTTATTATGGTGTTGCTTATTGGTCCAGTTGTGAGGATTTTTGTTTTATGTTCAGATGTAATCCATACTGAAGGCTATAATCTTTGATTCTCTTTGCTTTCAGGAAGCAAGCTTGTATTATCTGCATATCACAAGTTGTTAAGTCTTCCTCCAATCCTGATATCACATTTTTCTTCATATAGTGTAGCTTCTCAGATTATCTGCTCAGTGAAAGTATACAATCCTGATTCACACCTTTCCCAATTTTAAACCACACAGTTTCCACATGTCAATTTGAATGACTGCTGCTTGGTCTATGTACACATTCTGTATGAGCACAATAAAAAGTTCTGGCATTCCCATTGGAGGTGTAGGGTCATGATTTCATGGACCATCCTAGTTAATTGACCTAATAACGTGTTTTATGTTTCTGTTCAACCTCCAAATTTGTTGTGTAGTGCCTTGGGTCTTAAAAGCTTGCAAGCAGCCATGAAAGTTACAAAAACTGGTCTCTATTCAGTTGGAGAAACAGAGGAAGAGGAGAGGAGAGGGAAAAAATAGGAGAGAGAAATGGAATATATGGCTACTGCCTCCATGAACAACATGGAGATTAGAGACTCTGTGAGCCTCTTGCCATGAAACTAGAACTGGATGGTTCTCGGCTACCACTACTAAACATTTTCATCAATGACTTTATAGAAGAGTTCTGATCAGAAGGGGGGGGGAAATTGAGAGCAAAATTTTAAATATACATGGACTCCAGACTTTCTTGAGCCATCGAGCCTGGATGAGCCCCTTTAACTATTGCCAATATTATTTTTAACCTTAAACTTTAAGCCAAAAATACCCCCTGGATTCTTCCTAAACCCAAAACATAGTTTAAGGTAGTAAAAAATGCCTACTGTGAACATTGTGCTATTTTAAAATCTGTGCATATAGAATTAAATTGAAAACAGCAGCTCTAAAGATTAGATAGGAAATGTAGAAGGCAGAGAGCTTATGTTAATGGGGTAGGAACAACTCAGAAAAGGAAGATAAGATGGTTGAACAACTCAAAGAATGTAACAAATGTCATTGACGTGTTTGTGTAGAAATTGTTTAATTGGTGTACTGCTGTGTGTATTCTCAACAGAATTAAAATGAATACATATATATAAATTATAAAAATGATTTAATATCACCCTCTCATGTATAAGGATATTGAGTTTCTGAAATAGTAAGCGTGATGGCTCATGATCATAAATTTCATTGTCAGTTGAGTTGAAATTTTTCATTTCCGTACTTTTTTGTATGTACGGAAACTGAGCATGTTAGAAAAGAACAGTAAATCTATAACAAGATAATTGTTTCTCAAAATAAACAAACAACAAAAAAGTGACCTTCTTGAAACCTATCATTCGAGATAGCCAAATACAAGACTCTGAATATTTTCAAAATTGAAATATGTTCAGATTTTGCTAGAATGGTAACAGGGTTGGGACTGGGGACTAGATCAAAAAACACTAACAACTGATAGTATCAGAAGAAAAGATTAAAGTGTCAAGATACCCAAAGATTATGAGAGGACATTTTAAATACGTAAGATGAGAAATCTTAGCAATAGCCCAAATAAATATACCCACAAGGATTTTCTGAAGTTTTTTTTCTAGGCAGATACTTAAAGAATATTTTCAGGCTTTGTTCTAATGTGCTTATATGCAGTCATAATTTACTAACTTTAGTTAGTTAGGAGCTCTGGTAGCATAGTGCCTAAGGCATTTGACTGCTAACCAGAAGGCTGGCGGTTCAAACCCACAAGCCACTCCTCGGAAGGAAGATGGGGCAATCTACTTCCATAGCAATAGTGCCTCGAAAACCCAAGGAGGGGTAGCTATGAGTCTGGGTCGACTTGACGCGGTACATAACAACAACAACAACAACAGCAGTTTTCAAAGACAGTCTAAAGGGGTTTTAATTCCATAAGAAAACTATTTTTCTTTATCCTCAACAATTTAGATAAGGATGACATAGACCATGGATTAGAAAACTAGAGCATGGGGGCCAAATTAGCCCATGGCCTAGTTTTTTGTTTTGTAAATATAAAGTTCTTTTGGAACACAGTTACATTCATTCATGTGTTGTCTATAATAGCTTTCCCACCTCTCATCTGCTAGTTTATTGTGCTTTGGTGGCTTGCATGTTGCTGTGAGGCTGGAGGCTGTGCCACTGATATATCAAATACCAGCAGGGGCACCCATGGAGGACAGGAATCAGTGAAGCTTCCAGACTAAGACAGACTCAGAAGAAGGAAGGGGCCATTCACTTCTCAAAGAATTGGCCGGTGAAAACCCTATAAATAACAGTGAAATACTGTCTGATACATTACTGGAAAACTTTATGAATAGCCCTGAAACACTGTCTAATACAGTGCTAGAAAATGAGCTCCTCAAGTAAGAAGGCACTCATAATACAACTGGGGAAGAGCTGCCTCCTCAGAATATAGAGCTGACCTTAATGATGTGAATGCGGTAAAGCTTTTGAGACCTCCATTTGCTGATGTGTCCTGACTCAAAATGAGAAGAAACAGATCTAAACATCCATTAATACTTCAAACATGGAATGTAATAAGTATGAATCTAGGAAAATTGGAAGTTGTCAAAAATCAGATAGAACTCAGAAAGATTGATATCCTAGGCATTAATGAGGAGCTCTGATGGCATAGTGCCTAAGGCATTTGACTGCTAACCAGAAGGCTGGAGGTTCAA
>NW_006921605.1:12120723-12134188 GCF_000298275.1 Orycteropus afer afer | reverse complement strand
CAATGAACAAGTCATTGGTCTTGCAAAATTCTACCATACGAGTTCCAGCATTATTCCTGTCACCAAGGCCAAATTTTCCAACTACCGGTGATTCTCCTTTGTTTTCAACTTTTGCATTCCAGTCACCAGTGATAATTAACACATCCTGATTGCATGTTTGGTCAATTTCAGACTGTAGAAGTCACATAGTGATACCACCTTGGAAACCCAAGAAGGGATCACTGTGAGTTGGATCTGACTCGATGGCAGTGAGTTTTTTTAGAGGCATTAATAAGTTGAAGTGGACTGATTCTGGCCATTTTAAATCAGAAAACCATATGATCTACTATGCTGGGAATGACAAATTGAAGAGGAATGGTGTGAATTGAATGAATGTTTCAAGATCCATCCTAAAGTACAATGCTGTTAGTGACAGGAAAATATCCATACGCTTCTAAGGAAGACCAGTTACTACTATTATTCAAATTTATGCCAAAGTCAAAGATTGCCAACTTCTGTAGTCTGAAATTGACCAAACATGCAATCAAGATGTGCTGATTATAATTAGTGATTGGAATGCAAATGTTGGAAACAAAGAAGAATCACCAGTAGTTAGAAAATATGGCCTTGGTGATAGAAATAATGCTGGAGATCGCATGATAGAATTTTGCAAGATCAATGACTTATTCTTGCAAATACTTTTTTCAACAACATAAATGGTGGCTATACATGTGGACTTCACTAGATGGAGTGCATAGGAATCAGATTGACTACATCGGTGGAAAGAGGAGATGGAGAAGCTCAATATCTTCAGCCAAAACAAGGCCAGGAGTTGACTGTGGAACAGACCATCAATTGTTCATATGCAAGTGTAAGGTGAAGCTGAAGACCATTAAAACAAGTCTATGAGAGCCAAAATATGACCTTGATTATATCCCTCCTGAATTTAGATACCATCTAAAGAACAGATTTGATGCACTGAACACCAATCACTGAAAACCAGAGAAATTGTGGGATGACATCAAGAACATCATCCATGAAGAAAGCAAGAGGTCATTAAAAAGACAAGAAAGGAAGAAAAGACCAAAATGGATGTCAAAAGAGACTCTGAAACTTGCCCTTGAATGGAGAGTACCTAAGCAAGTGGAAGAATTGACAAGATAAAAGAGCTGAACAGAAGATTTCAAAGAGCAGCTTGAGAAGACAGAGTCAATTATTATAATGTAATGAACAAAGATCTGGGGTTGAAAAGCCAAAAGGGAAGAATACACTTGGCATTTCCCAAGCTGAAAGAACTGGAGAAAAAATTCAAGCCTCAAGTTGCAATATTGAAAAGTTCTATGGGCAAAATATTGAATGATGCAGGAAACATCAAAAGAAGATGGGAGGAATACACAGTCACTGTACCAAAAAGAATTGGTCTTTGTTCATCCATTTCAGAAGGTGACATATGATTAAGAACCAAGGGAACTGAAGGAAGAAGTTGAAGCTGCACTGAAGGAATTGGCTAAGAATAAGGCTCCAGGAATTGACAGAATACCTGTTCAAATGTTTCAACAAATGGATGCCATACTGGAGGCACTCACTCATCTGTGCCAAGAAATTTGGAAGACAACTACGTGGCCAACTGACTGGGAGAGATCGATACTTGTACCCATTCCAAAGAGAGGTGACCCCACAGAATGTGGAAATTATCAAATGATATCATTAATATCACACACAAGTAAAATCTTGCTGAAGATAATTCAAAAACAGTTGCAGCAATATGTTAACAGAGAACTTCCAGAAATGCAAGCTGGATTCAGAAGAGGACATGGAATGAGGGATATCATTGCTCATGTCAGATGGATTTTGGCTCAGAGCAAAGACTACCAGAAAGATGTTTACTTGTGTTTTATTAATTAAGCAAAGGCATTCGATTGTGTGGATCATAACCAATTTTGGATAACATTGAGAAGAATGGAAATTCCAGAACACTTAATTGTATTCATGAAGAACCTATACACAGACCAGGAGGTGTTGTTCAAATAGGACAAGGGGATGCTACATGGTTTAAAATCAGGAAGGGAGTGTGTCAGGGTTGTATCCTTTCACCATACTTATTCAATCTGCATGCTGAGCAAATAATTCAAGAAGCTGTACTATATGAAGGAGAATGTGACATCCAGATTGGAGGAAGACTAATTAACAATCTGATATGCAGAAGACACGGTTTTGCTTGCTGAAAGTGAGGATGACTTGAAGCACTTACTGGTGAAAATGAAAGACTACAGTCTGCAGTATGGATTACATCTCAACATAAAGAAAATGAAAATTTGCACAACTGGAGCAATAAGCAGCATCACAATAAATGGAGAAATGATTGAAGTCAAAGATTTCATATTACTGAGTTCCACAATCAACACCAATGGAAGAGCAGTGAAGACCTCAGACAACGTATTGCACTGGGCAAATGTGCTGCAAAAAATCTCTTTAAAGTCCTGGTGAGCACAGATGTCTCCTTGAGGACTAAGGTGTGCTAACCCAAGCCATGGTTTCTCATTCACCTCATATGCATGTGAGAGCTGTACAATGAATAAGGAAGACCGAAGAAGAGTTGATGCTTTTGAGTTATGGTGTTGGCAGAGAATACTGAAAGTGCCATGGGTTGCTAAAAGAATAAATTTGTCCTTGGAGAAGTGAAGCTGGAATGCTCCTTGGAAGAGAGAATGGCCAGACTTGGTCTTACTTACTTTGGTCATGTTGTCAGAAGGGACCATTCCCTGGAGAAGGATGTCATGCTTGGTAAAGTGGAGGGTTAGCAAAAAAGAGGAAGGCCCTCAACAAGATGGATTGATAGAATGACTGCAACAATGGGCTTAGGTATAGCAAGGATCGTGGGGCTGGCACAGGACTGGGCAGTGTTTCGTTCTGTTGTACGTAGGGTCTCTATGAGTCGGAGCCAAATCGATGGCACTAAAAACAACAACCTTAGTGGCTTTCATGCTACAGAGTTGAGTGGTTGAGACAGAGACTGTCTGGCCAACAAAGCCTAAAATATTTATTTTCTAACTCTTTATTGAAAAAGTTTGCCAGCTCCTGGCCTAGATGGTTGTACCATATGCTTAAAAATTACAGAAGAAGAAAAAAAAATCAAGATGATCGAGTTCTCAGTAGACAAAGGAGGCAGTTGAAATTTATGCTTCTTCCCAGACAGTGTTGGGTCCCAGTGACTTGCCATTTGTCATTGTACCACCGTGGCTATTATTGCACAGGACATCCATTTGGCCTAATGGCAGTAACACCACAGACAGAATTTACAGAAAGAAAAGAAAAGTTGCCAGAGCCTGTTAGTTTGTGATAACATTTTATTGAGTCCTCACCCTATTACAATGTTTTAGCTTCTTCATTCAGCTCTGCCCAATAGCCAAAACCCATTCAGTGTTTTTAATAAGTAATTGTTTTTGTAATGGTTTAAACAAATCTGTTTGGGACTTAAAAGTTTTAAAAAAGCTGTCTTAGGTAGTCTATCGTGGTATAAAAGTATTGTTAGCTTTTTCACGAAACTATTTTAAATTGATTGACATCATGAGAGAAAAATCACTAATGTGGACATAAAGGTGGCTCATGTCGACCCCATCTGTCACTATTTGATTTGTGGTACTGAAAAGGATGAATAACATGAGGCTCAGGGGTGCTTTATCCCTGGTTGTGGGCTCACATTGGATATCTGTTGCCCAGCACCTAAAAAAGACTGAGAGACTTGGAAATCAAAGTGAAAAGAACAATCCAGAATCCCAAGGACTTGCTACTCAAAGCCAAGAGGTAGCTTAATGTGGTAATATGTTAGCTACTAAAGAGCTGGGAAATTTGAGGAATAAACAATTTTATTGTCATTCAACTATATAACTGATTTTGTTATTATACTAAAACTTTGTATGGCTCATATCAATTCTCCAAAATAGAGATAATATGAACATTTGCTAAAACATGGCTTGGTCTAGCATAAAACCTCTTATAATGCCTATTATGTATACCTGCCTATTAGAAGCGAAAACTGTTCTTGTACCACATTTGAGAAATTGGTTAGCATAACCTACATATGAGCGCTCTGGTGGCATAGTGCCTAAGGCATTTGACTGCTAACCAGAAGGCTGGTGGTTCAAACCCACCAGCCACTCCTCAGAAGGAAGGTTGGGTAATCTACCTCTGTAGTGATACTAAATTGCCTTCCACTATCCAATCACATTGTGTTGCTACCAATCAAGAAGCAAGTTGACAGCACCTAACAACAACATCTAATTGTTAATGTATGTAACTTGAATTACCCCTAAGATTGATACACACACACACACACACATAAACACACACGTTAACCAAAGGACTGCACTAAGAAGTATTGAATATACTGCACAAATCAGGATATTGAACAGAAAATTAATGAATTAACTTTTAGCTTCTTCATGAGGTTACACAGGAAGCTGCCCAACCATCAGTATGACATAGAATCTTTATTTCATTCAAATAGGTGTATCCCATGTGCTTTTTATCTAGTTTATACTGACATAAAATTGAATTCTTAAAAGTTCTTCTGATAATAGTAAAATTAACCTATATATAGGGGCTATTGAAGTACAAAGTTGAATAAATAAAAAACAGACATTCTGACAAATGGTTCTTTTTCAAGGATGATGCTTCCATTCATTAAAACATACTAATGAAGTAGGTTTGGGGGTGAATGGAGATGAGGAAGAAGACAGATTTCATTACCATTTTGTTTCTTTGAAGATACACTTGCAAATCAAGCAAAAAAAATAAAATTAGAATCTTGGTCTGAACGAGCACAATTTTAAAATCTGTCTATTTTCCAGAAACTAATATGATGAGCATTGTGGGTCTTTAGTTATGTTTCATTGACCACCCAGACCAAACACAGTTATACAAATCTTCTTAGATACACCCATCCATTAAAATGCCACAAAGCAAAATGCCAAGCAGCACATCCCAGTCAGAGTGGGTACAGCCATGTCTACGACATTATTAAATGAATAGTCTATTCCTGGTTTTGTGAATGAGCTATTTATTCTATGTCTCAATTTCTCTTACCCTTAATAGAGGGCACGAATTTCCACACCCACAACCTAAGTACTGTGTTGGTTATTCTTTCTCTACCATTCTGGGTCCATTCTCTATTCTTCTTTCTACCCCCGCACCTGAAGACTGGCCTCTCGGGACTGGTTTATCTGAGCTCCTTTGTGCTTTAGCTTCTGTTTGGAATTGGCCAGGGGAAGGCAGCCACAGTAGAATAGATGGCAGGAGGAGAGAAGGGAAACATGGGTATTTATTTCCCTCAAAGCTCGAGTGTAGTTCTGTCACTCTCTGCTTCCCTCTACCTGTGTCCACAGCTCCCGAGGGGCAGCTCCTCTGCTGTGGCTACAGAGCTCACCAGGTTCCCATAATTCTCTTCTCTTTCAGTCCTAGGAATGGGAACAGTTGCTGCATGTTCATCTCTCGGCATCCCTTGATGGCTCCTCTTACTCTGCCCAAACAAACAAAAAGCCCAAACTATTTGCTGTTGAAGTGATTCCAACTCATGGCAATTTTGTGTGTGTCAGAGCAGAACTTTGCTTCCCAGCCTTTTCCATGGTGGATTTTTAGAAGTCATTTCCCAGGCCTGTCTTTACAGGTACCTCTGAGTAGACTCAAAGCCCCAATCCCTTGGATGGTAGCTGAGAACATTAACTGTTTGCATCCACCTGGGGCTCCTCTTAACTCTAGCCACATCTGCTTACAAATAGACTCTTCTTCAATGTCTTTTCACTTAATTCTTTTTGTGTATCATTGCTTTCCTGTCAGAATCTTCCAAAAAGAGTTATCACTCCCTGATTTTCTGTTACCACAGATTTGCAAATACCTGCAAAACTAATTTGCCTTTAGTAGTTTATCAGTAAAGATTAAATTTTCTATAAATAAATAAGGCAGATGGAGCAGGTTAATTCTTGGGGGATTGGTGACAGTGGAGACTGTGTGCAGTATGTTGATGGGGCTATTGTACATGGTATTAGTTAGGGGTGGTGGAGATTTGGAGGTCTTGTTTCAGCTGATTTTGAAGTCTGCCACCAAAGATATTGGCATTTGACTGTCTAATAAATCTATTGAGAAGTGAAAGACCGCCAAATTAAGTAGCATGTCACTGTAACCAAGTTTCTAAGTACTATGTCCTTACAGGAAAAGAAGGTGGAACTGACAATGATTGAACATTTTTCACAAGACAAACATTGTATCAGTCAATCAGTAAGCATTGTATGATTTAATTATTCATAACTCCGTAAAATATCTATGATTAGAACCAGATTACATATATCATAAATGGAGCCTCCTAAAAACTAAGCCACTGACAGCTCATTCCCTTTGTTATTGGCTGCTGATGGAGCTGATTATTGGTAGTTGCCACCAAGGGCACTCCAACTTACAGCGACCCCATGTGTCAGAGCAGAACTGTGCTCTACAGGGATTCAATGGCTGGCTTTTCAGAAGTAGAACTAAAGACCTTTCTTCCAGGTGCCTCTAACTCACTGCCCTCGAGTTGGACCTGACTCATAGTGACCCCTCCTTGGGTTTCCGAGGCCGTATCACTAAGGAAATAGATTGCCCAGTCTTCCTTCTGAGGAGTGCCTGGTGGGTTTGAACTGCCAGCCTTCTAGTTAGCAGTCAAATGCCTTAGATATTACATCACCAAGTGCCTCTAGGTGGACTCAAACTGCCAAGCTTTCAATTATCAGCCAAGTGCTTAACCTTCTGTGTCACCCAGGGACTCCCATTGGCTGTCACTTCAACTAACATCCCTAGTTCAATGTAATCTCGGGTTTAGTTCATGTATGCGCCATCCTACTCATCTTGGTCCCAGGTCTCTTTGGGTTCATTGTCATTCTCAGATGTGTTTGTGGTTCTTTGGAGCTTAGGAATCTTAGTTATGTAGTTCTCTAAGCCATATCCACTTAGGCGTTTATTATCCTACTTTCACCAGACCTTGGTAGGAGCTCTGGTAGCATAGTAGTTAAAGCATTCAGCTGCGAACCAGAAGTTTGGCAATTCACATCTATCAGGTGCTCCATAGGAAATGATGAATCAGTCTGCCTCTGTAAAGATTTACAGCCTTGGAAACCCTATGGGGGCTCTTCTATTCTGTCCTAAAAGGGCTTGCTATGAATCAGAATCAACTCGGTGGCAGTGATTTCTTTGGGTTACAAGACCATGGACTTCCCTCAAGAGCAGAGGTCTCTTTAGAAAGACCCTAGGAGGTAAGGCTGTGGTTTCATGTATACTGAACCACAGAATATTAATCTAGTTTTAAACCAAGGAGGTTGAGGTTGATGCGACACTTTTGGGGAATCTTTGCATAAACACCAAACATGTCCTCTCTGATACGCCTCAATTTGTAGTCAGACTTCCATTTTGGAGGACATGTCATCACGCATTTTTCTTTTGCTCGTAATGTGTATAGGATAAGTAAAAGTGTTTTCTTTCTCCTTCTCTCATGATCCAGACTCTTGCAAGTCTATAGCATTTTCAACCTACTGAATTTGCTGAAACTATTTTTAAATTTACAGCTGAGCAAATCATCTTTTACTCTCAGCAGTCTTTATAATTTTCTAGAAGCTATTAAAGCCATTACATTAATGAATCATGAGCAGCTAAGAAGCACTACAAATTAATCTGGAGGAAATGCATCAGTTATTATTGGAAAGCATTCTATCTCTGGATTAGTCTAAGGTTATGTCTATACCCACTTCACGTGCACTTGCTGATGTAATATTCATCCATGAGTGCATAAATCATGTATTATGTATGAAATGTAATATAATGAGTGGATTACTAACTTATCAAAAACAGTACTTTTTTGGTGAAAATATACCAAACGCAATTGCATCGTGTGTTTACAGCTTCAGAAGGCCATGGGACTCCATCATCCAGCGACTCCTGTCATATTGTAAATGAAACAAATTTTCAGATAACCATAAAATCTGTTTCACTGAAACTATGTTAATTTGCTAATTTTTCCACAGACTTACTGTTCCATAAATAAAATAGGTAGATTAAATTGTCCACACAAAATACTACTGTAGATATTTTGCCAGCCAGAGGTATCACATAAAATATGATATGGGGGTCTTGAAAACCATTGGAAATGTGTGATACATAAAAACAAGAGCTGTGAGTTTGATAGTCTGATAGTATAATATTTGTCATCGTGGTAAGGTTGTGTAACATCCTAGTGACTGTTTTGCACTTGGAGCTCTGGTGGTGTAGTGCCTAAGGCATTTGACTGCTAATCAGAAGGTTGGTGGTTCAAACCCACCAGCCACTCTGTGGAAGGAAGACTGGGCAATCTACTTCTGTAAAGATTTACCACCTCAGAAACCCAAAGGGGGTCACTATGAGTCAAAATTGACTCGATGGCAGTGAGTTTTGGTTTCTTTGCACTTATTACCTTAGTCATCCATCCCATTGCTAAAAGTGAAATGGCTACAAATGGGTTTCATCAAATATTATAGCTCCTATTATCCATAGTCCCAACCTTAGAGAAGACCGACTTGCCCAATCAATTTGCAATTTTTGCATTATTAAGAACATATTCTATTCATACCATTTAGGAAAGCATCTGTATATCATGTTCTCATTCCAGAAAAGTGCCTCTGGCCAAAGCTTTCTTCTTAACAACATAAAAAGTAAAAAATGCCGAAAACAGTGAGTCCCAGAAAATTCAGTTTAAATGCCCGACATTCCTTTAATAGAAATTGCAGGTAGAATTTCATCTGTATTAGTCAGGGTTTTAGAATAACAGGTAGTATATGGATCTAACTGTCAAATTTTCTATGAGTAATTCAATTGGCATGGAATAAATTTGGTTATATTCTTGACTGGTTGGTATTTCAAGGTTTTTTAGTTTTTCCATTGTGGAGATGGACCCAAATCTAAAAACCATTTAGTGCGGCAATTTCCCCCCACTGCTGAACTAACCCTCATGCTTCCCCTAGCAATTCCTGCTTTTATAATCTACCTTAGGTTTCTGGTTCCATATAATAAATTGAACTCACATATTTAAATTCTCTCTCTCTCCCAAATCTACAAAAAAAAAAAAAGAAAGAAAGAATAAATAAATGGAAAACATAAACTGTGGAAGCTAGTCCACAGACTTTGGGTAGTCCTCCACATTGTGCCAGTGCTGGTCTGTGTGACAAATAGCATACGGTAGAAATGGTGCTGTAGCACTTCTGATAAGAAGTTATGAATGACCGTGACTTTCGTCTTGCTCACGGACTTTCTTCGCCCTCCTCTCCTTTCCTCCTCTCTGCCCCTCTCTCCCTCTCTCCTTCATCATGGGCCACAGTGAAGAAGCAGGCTGCTATTTGGGGAGCAGCCCTGTGGAGAGGCCCTGGAGATTAGAACCTGAGGCCTCCAGGCATCAGCTAGGGAGGAAGGAGGCCTGGCACCAACCCTAGAGTCAGTCAGAAGCGACTTTCCAGTTCCATCTGGGCCTTGAGATGACTGCAGCCCCAGCTGACAGCTTATCACAGTATCACGACTTGGATCCAAGCCCCCAAGCTAAGCCACTCCTAGATTCCTGAGCCTCAGAAACCAGGAGACACAGTATGTGGCTTGTTTTAAGCAATTAAGCTTAGAGAGTTTGGTTACACAGAAATCGATAACTAATTTGTCGATCTGTAACAGGAAAGAGATCAGGAGAGCAGCCAGCAGACAGCAAGGAGCAGAAACACAGCTGCTGATTTCGAAGCATTTGCAGGAGCTGCCAGTGAGAAAAAAGCCAACTCGTGTCAACCATTACCCATTGCCTATTCCAACTCATAGCTGCCCTGTGGGACAGAGTAGAACTGCCCTGTAGGATTTCCAAGGGTGTAGTCTTTACAGACTGCCACATCTTTCTTCTGCTGGTGGGTTCAAACTGACAACCTTTTGGTTAGCCGCTGAGAACTTTAACCACTGTGCCATCAGGCCTCCAAATATGGAATAAAGGAGCTCTGGTAGCATAGTGCCTAAGGCACTTGACTGCTAACCAGAAGGCTGGTGGTTCAAACCCACCAGCCACTCCTTGGAAGGAAGGTTGGGCTATCCTACTTCTGTAGTGATACTGCCTCGGAAACCCAAGGAGGGGTCGCTATGTGTTGGGCCGACTCGACAGCACATAACAACAACAACAATTAAATATTGCATTTAGTATGCCAAATATTTTCATTCATAGTAATTGACTTTATATCAAATGATATTAGCAACTTAAACTATGCAGACTAAAAGAGAACCTACTGATGCCTAACAAACAAGTTGTCACAAGTAATTTCTGAGTCAGTCACAGACTGCTCATCATCTAACATCACAGTATGATTTTATCCTAAGAGAATGATGTGTCTTAGATAACTGGTTCATCATGGTTGACGGAATGAACATTACTAAACCATGATGTGTTAAATTACAGTGTTGGTGAAGAATATTGAATGCACCATGGACTGCTAGAAGAAAGAACAAATCTGTGTTGGAGGAAGTATAGCCAGAATGCTCCTTAGAAGCGAGAATGGCCAGACTTCGTTTTTCATACTTTGATCTTGTTGTCAGAAAGGACCAGTCCCTGGAGATAGGATATCATGCTGGGTAAAGTAGACGGTCAGTGAAAAATGGAAAGACCCTCAGTGAGCTGGATTGACACAGTGGCCGATGATGGGCTCAAGCAAGGTGATGATTGCGACAAAGGTGCAGGACTGGGCGGTGTTTCCTTGCGTTACATGTAGGGTCACTGGGAGTGGATACTGACTGAGCCATTGGCACCTGACAACAGCAAAACCGTGTACATGTCAGCAACAAATAATGCCATATAGCTGGTATCTGGTTCATAGAAAAATGTCCAAACATTGTGATTATTGTTTCCTTGGTAAACTGATTGTAAATTACTTATTCAAAAACAATTTCCTATTGAAGTAATTGAGAATGATCTCCTACAGTGTTCAAATTAAGATTATAGCTAGAGTAATCTCTTCATTTTACTAATATAAACAAGAAAAAGTTAAGAAAAAGAAACTTTAAGACATTGATGTAGTTGACATATCATTTCAAATTCTAAAAATTCAGATAAAGAATTCAGTGATATTTGATCATGTTTTTTCTTTTTTTTTAATGGTAAGCCTCATATTCCTAGTAAATTATCTTATTATTTACATAATTCAATTTAATAATTATATTTTCATTTTATTTTTAATAATTTTTCTAATTTACTCAACATTTGATATACCACTTTAGAACTTAAGTAGCTGCTACGTGGTTTTTTTTTTTCTTTTTTTTTTCCTTCTGGTTTTGCCACCCATGTGTTGAACACAACTGTTCAGGGACTAGCCATATTTGTTTAGGCCTAAGTTTTCATCAGCCAGGTGGTCAAAGTTATTTTCATACTGGGAAAAATGTTGGAATATACAACATGTGATGCAAAACATCCCTTCCCACTGGCTTACTTATGTGTTTTTTCTTCCCTAAAGTATGGTACATGCCTAATGCTTCCTCACATGTATTAATTTAATGAAATACCTCTTTACAAGAATTGCTTGTTAATGATAGGATTCGAGTTGTGGCATGCAATATTTAGGGCATGTATTTTTAAATAGGAATGATGTGGGTATTTATGGACAAACAGCCCCATTTCCCTTAGAGAGTCATGAACATTTTTGAAGTTTATTTTCTTTTAAGTTTCTTCCTGGTTGATAAGCCAATAAAAGTGTATATAATTTCAACTTGCATTTAGTATACCTAATATTTACATTCATAGTAATCTTTCTGTTAACCAAAGAGATTGGTAGACTGGTAGTATGGTAAGGATTCTATAGGCCATGCATTGGGTAGAGGGGAAAAAAAGTATATGTGTGTGTGTGTGTGTATGTATATGTATATATATGTATATATATATATACACATATATATATATACACACATATACATACACACATACGCACATATATATATCTACACATATTTATATGTAAATATAGATAAAGTTAGAAACACATGAAAAGACAAATATAAAATGTAAATATATATATTTATCTTTTAATGTGTTTATATTAATATATAGTAATTTTAAAAACCAGATTGGTGGTTTCAATTTTTTTAAATAAAATAAAGGCCAGTGACAGTGACAAAGTATATATTTCTGCTTTGCCTCTACAGAAAGTACAGTTAATCTTTCCGAAGACATTTAGGAACCTCAATGATGATTTCATAATGTGGATTCCACCTGATGTGCTTTTCCGTTACTATGTGTTTAATTCTGACCTTGGAGACACTACCTCATAAGGGACAGACCAACAGAGAGAGAATGACAAGAGTCTCTGACTGTTTTTACTGGGGATGACTGCTGTGGGCTGGGCTAGCCTCCATGGTAAGGTCAGTGGGAAGACACTGAGTTGGACAACTTTCACCATCTCAACCAAGCATGAAAGCAGGTCCCCAGCCAAGCCTTTCGTTGTGGTGGGCAAAGGAAATTTGGAGAAAGCTGCACTCACAGTTGGCTTTGAATGAGCAACAGTTGGTTACTGCATTGTGTTTATGAGAATAATGCCATGGGAATAACCCAGCTCAGTCCAGTTAACATCATTTATTTCCATGACCACCAACTTTGCCAATAACATCAGAAATGCTCATGTTTGGTTAGTAGGACAATTGGGCAAGAAATTGCTCAGTATAGCTGTCCTCAACACTGTAGATAAAATAGCTTAGATGATAGGGTCAGCTGTATCGTATTTGTATATATTTATAACAAATTATCATAATTACGCCTAAAACATATGAACTGGGGTTTAGATTTTTATTGAGAATCTCAACTTGGATGAAAATGACATAAAAATGAGGAAAGCAACATTATAGGATGGATGATAGGCTGATTTTTACCACAGCAATTCAAAGGAGGTTCCTGTAATTCAGCAGATAAAATTTTCCATGTTCTGCAAGTACTGCTTTTCTGGTCAATATATAGATGAGAATCTAGGTGATGTAGTGAGAGTTTGCTAAAATCTCCACAGTCCACATGACTACCATGAGTGAAAATTTATGATGTATGGGAGTATATACTCCAAGTCTTTCATTTGTCTCTCTGATATTTAAACCACAAAATAAAGGTATGTGGAAAAGTTTGTTAATATTTAGGCTTCCTTTCAATCAGGAAAGGAGCTCTGGTGGCATAGTGGTTAAAGAACTTGGCTGCTCACCAAAAGTTCTGCCATTCAAATCTACCAGCCACTCCACAGAAGAAAGATACGACTTCTACTCTGTCCTTTAGGGTTGCTTTGAGTCAGAATCAACTCGAGGACAGTGGGTGTTTGCTTCTGTCAAGAGAATGACAACATGGAGGCTGTGAAATCACTTGAAGAACCATATGAAGATGTACATGAGTTGAGGAAAATGGCTGGTGGTGTTTTTTTCAATCAGAAGACGGCATACGAGATGTCGAGCA
>NW_006921605.1:12104197-12120623 GCF_000298275.1 Orycteropus afer afer | reverse complement strand
TGTATCTCTGTCAGTTGGGTTTTTTTTTTCTTTTAAGACTTTTTTTTTTTTTTTTTTTTTTTTTGCAGGGGTTTTGTTGATGAGGATAAATTGTGATAGTGATGGAAATGCTAGGGAGCTGAAGTGTTAAAGATGATAGTGGGCATTTTGGTGGTGGAGGTATTAACAACGGACAGGGCCGTGTTGCTGAGGGAGAAGAGAACAGGCTTGTTTAGGAAGCAGACGGTGCTGCAGGTCAGGGTGGTGGCGTCAGAGGGAGAGATGGTGGAAGTCCTAGTGATGGAGATGATGATGAGGGACGGAGCTCTTGGTGTGGAGGTGGCAGAGTTGATGACGGTTTGCTGACAATGCAGTTTTGGTGGCTGTGGAGAAGGTGTTAGAGATGGTAGTGGAGGTGTTTGTGATGGACGTAGTGGGAATGGTGGAGAGGGGGATTTAGTACACCTAAACATCTCTTTTCCATGTGAAAAGGAAGAAAATAAAGTTAATATTCTAGTATATACACATATACTCTCACTTTTCTAATGTTGCTTTAACAAATCATCTCAACCCCGCCTCTTAAAAGCTTAACAAACCAAAAAACCAAACTCACTGCCATCGAGTCGGAGCCGACTCATAGCAACCCCTCCTTGGGTTTCCGAGGCGGTATCACTGTGGAAGTAGATTGCTTAATCCTCCTTCCCAGGAGCTTACAGCAACACAAATTAATAAGATCACAGTTCTTTCAAAAGTCAGGATTGGCTCAGTGGGTTTCTTTGCTCCAAGTCTCATAAGGCCTAAGCCAAGGTGTCTGAGTTCTCATAGGGAAGCTCTGCAAAAAATCTTCTTCCAAGTCATTCAGGTTTTTGATCAAATTTCGTTCCCTGTGGTTGAAGAATTGACATCCTCATTTCCTTGCTACCTGGGACTTGGCTCTTAGAAGCTGTTCATTGACAGTCCTTTCCATGCAGTCTTCTCCGGCAGTAATGGGTAAAATCCCTCTGTCCCTCCAGCCTCTCTGACTTCCACTTCTGTCTCATCCTTCTGACTGACTCTTCTGCCTCCGTCTTTTGACTTAAAGGCTTATGTGATTATATCGGGAGCTCTGATGGCATAGTGCCTAAGGCACTTGACTGCTAACCAGAAGGCTGGAGGTTCAAACCCACCAGCCACTTCTTGTAAAGAAGGTTGGGCAATCTACTTCCATAGTGATACCACCTCAGAGACCCAAGGAGGGGTTGCTATGAGTCGGATCAGACTTGATGTCTGTGAGGTTTTTTTTGTGGTGATTACATTAAACCCATCTGGATAATCCAGGCTCATGGGGGTGGTTGTTGGTGCCCTTCAGTCAATTCCAACTCATAGTGACCCACGTGACGCAGTAGAACTGCCCATGAGGTATTCCTGCCTGCAGTCTTTAGGGAAGCAGATCTCCAGTCTTTCAGTCATCTGACAAGTGCTTAACCATTTGTGCCACCAGGACTCCTTAATCTAGGCTTATCTCCCTATTTTAACTCAGCTTCAAGCTTTATTATAACTTTATTTTACTTATTTAAGGTCGCCTTTGTAACTTTCAAGGAGCCTTGGTTGCTAAGTGCTTGGCTGCTAATCAGAAAGTCAGCAGTTCACACCCACCAGCCATTGTGCAGAAAAAAGAGGGGACAATCTGCTCCCGTAAGGCCTGACAGCCTTGGAAACCCTATGGGGCAGTTCTACCCTATCCAATAGGGTCACTATGATTTAGAGTTGACTCGATGGCAGTGGTTTGGCATTGTAACTTTCATTAAACCTGAAAATTTCCTCACACCAGTACCTAGGTTAGTGTTTGATTGAATAACCAAGTGAAGGAATCTAACAGATAGGCTGTTAGAATTCTGAGAGTGTGTGCAAGCAAGTGTGTGTAATAAAGATTTCAAGTACATGATCAGGATTTAATATAGTTTAAATTTTCAAAATTGATTAGGAATTGGATGATATTAATCTTCATTGAAGACTCAGAGATGCCCTTCCATATTGTCTCCTGATTCCAGTAAGGTAACAATATTGTCCACAACCTCAGTTTTATTCAGTTCGTACCTCTCTGCCAAGTTTTTATTCCTATGGCCCTTGTACAGCATGCCACCTTTGGATCCATAAACCTTCATAATGTGTTTTCCCTTTGCTGACCTCCCATAGCACATCTTGCCCTGATTCATTTTGAAACGAGCATGTACTTCCTTGTATCATCACTTATCTATTACATATTAGTTTTGCCTTTTCAAGTATATTTTAACTTACTGTGATGTTGATGTCATAGTCTGTATTTTTCATTGGAGAGGAGAAATGGTGGAGGTGTTTATTGTCTTAATACCATCATTAATATAATACTAAGAGTACTGTGTATTAATGAGTGTTTTAGTATAATTAGTAATGATTGTAACATTCATAGACACTCTAGAAGAAAGAGTTTGAACAACAAATAACACTCACAGTCATAGCAGGAAACAAAAACCAAAACAAATCAAATGCCACCAGTTCTCTTGTGTATCTGCATGGATTCTCTCCTAGACTGTATTGCTGGAACACAGCACTGCTTCCTTGTATTTTGTTCAAATGGGTATCAATGTGTTTCAGCCAAAGACCACTGGAAACACATGTGCAGTTAAACAAGTTGGGTTTATTATTCATTGCGGTGAGGGAGAACATACACCACGGGGAACAATAGCATATGTGAGGAAGAGGGTATCAGAAAGAACCTCTTATAGGATTTAAACTTTGGTTAGTGGATTTGGGGCAAGGTCTAAGGAAACGGGAGGTTGCTCTAGATTGGATGCTTCCAGAAAGTGTGATTCTATAATTATTTCAATAAACCTTACCTACAAGGAGAAAATTCTAGAACAAGAATAAAGCTGTCTTTGGTAAAGTAACAGTCAATCATTTTAGCCAAGAGGGGATGGCATTGTGAGTTTTTGTTTTTTGTATGTGCTTAGGCAATATTATGAAGAGGATTTGATTTGGTTCATTTTGTGATGATCTCAGAGTAACCTTGTCCAAGTTTGCTATTCTATGGGTTGTTTATATTCGGTAGGAGAATGGTATGGTCTAGCTACGAGAGACAGACCAACTTCCGAAAATCTGCTCTTTGTTTTTCTTTCTTTCTCAATGGTATACTAGCATTGAATAATGGGTTTATTTCTCTACATAGAAAAAAAAAAGTAATCTATTGTTATAATTGATTCGAATTTTATGGTTTAATTATAATAGTAATTAAAACTCCAAAGTACTATTTATACATGTGATGGTGATGTTATATGGTACTAATACTAATATCAATGAAGGAAAGGGAGAGAGAGGAGATGAGAATTGACAAAGAGATGTGGAGAATAAATCAGTGAGTGCTACCTATGTCCCAAGAACAGCCTTAGCTTACATAACCTACTTTGTAACCACTTGGGGAAGGTGCTGCTATCTGTATTTCTCAGGTAAGGACACAGAGAGACCAGAGGTTAAGAGATTTTGAGAGAAAGAGCTGCCTGTCATAAGTATCTTTGGTTGATTTCTCCCAAAGCAAAGGATCCACATCAAAGTTACTTTGTAAAGGAAGCTTACCCAGGAAATAATAAAGGGGCTTGGGGAAGTGAGATGGGAAAGGAGAGGAGACCAAGCAGAACTTAGTTTGTCAGTGAAGTCCCTCAAAGGATCACTCCATAGGGAAGTTCTGGAGCCGTATAGTTCATACATCAGGGTTGTCCCAGTAGGGGACAGGGGGTACTTACACCTTCATACCTGTGTGTCATTGGTAAAGCATTGACAGGAAGGGCAAGAAAACCAGTTGCTGTGGTGCCAGTTTTGACTTCTGGTGACCTCGTGTGTGATGGGGTAAAACTGTGCTCCCTGGGTTTTTTCAGAAGTAATCTCCAGGCTTCCTTCACCTCCACCCTCCAGCCTATAATTGGCAGTTGGGCACATTAACCAAGTGCGTGACCCAGGGCTCCAGAGGGGGAAGTGGGCCCTAAAATCCTAGCACTAGAGGCTCTCCATATTCATAGGCACAGTGGGCATCTGTGACCTGTGGTCCTCAAACTTCAGCAGCATTGGAATTGCTGGGAGAGTTTGCTGAGACATGGTGCTGGGCCCTAGTCCTACAGTTTTTGGTTCAGTAGGTCTTAGGTAGGACTCAATTTTTTTTTTTCTTTTTAACAACTTCTCAGGTGGCATTGCACTTTGAGGATGACTGATCTAGAAAGAGGTCAGCCCTTGGCAGTGAGGCACCAGGATCTGGTACAGATGAACGTAGGAATGTGGTCCCAGTGGATATGCACGGAACATTAACAACATCTGCTACTGTGAGAGCAATGGCACTGCGACCAGCTCTGCCTGAATCCAAACCTGGCACTCTTCACATTGGTACAATAACACATCTCAATGGTGTATTTCAAGAAACCACAGACTAAACATATCTAAGTCTTGTTAATTTTAATTAAAGTTAGGCAGGATGGGATGGGAGGTCATTTTGTATAGCTAAGAAATATAGATGATTCATTCGCAATATATATCAAAATTAAGAAATCTACATTATAGAAAATACACACACATATTATTGTTACATTTTGTTGTGTCACTGTTGACTTGTAGTGACTCCTGTGACAGAAGATAATTGCCTGTAGGATTTTCCTAGGCTGGAATTTTCACAGGAGCAGATTTCCAGGTCTTTCACCTGGACAGTGGCTAGTTAGGTTGAACAGCCAACCTTTCTTTTAGCAGCTGTGAGCTTAGCCATTGTGCTACCAGGGCTCCGTAAACACACAGACACACACACACACACACACACACACACACACACATGAATACAAATGTATACTTTATTTTTTTCCTTAAAGGCAAAACATCTTTTTTTTTTTTTTTTTTAAGTTTGTATGTTGTGTTTTCCTTTATGTTAAAGCCCAAGAATTATAGCTGAGCATTTTCAGTTCAGTCAATTAGGGGATGAATTAGCTGAAAAGTTCCAGAAACACTTCAGGCCATGATAGCACTTGTCTATGCTGTGGATCTTACTTAATTTTAATTTCACATACTACTTTTTTTAGTAATGGTAATTTTAAAAAATAAGTGACCAAATATGATTTATTTATTATTTTTATTTATTGATTATTGATTTAGGAGCTCTGGTAGCATAGTGCCTAAGGCACTTGACTGCTCACCAGAAGGCTGACGGTTCAAACCCACCAGCCACTCCTCGGAAGGAAGGTTGGGCAATCCTACTTCCGTAGTGATACTGCCTTGGAAACCCAAGGAGGGGTCGCTATGTGTTGGGGCCGACTCGATGGCAAACAACAACAACAACAAATTATTGATTTAACCAACTACACCTACCTAAGGCATTGACTGCTAACCGGAAGGCTGGTAGTTCAAACCCACAAAATGCTCCACAGAAGAAAGAGGGGGTAATCTACTTCTGTAAAGATTTACCACTTTGGAAACACAACGGGGGTCACTATGAGTCAGAATCAACTTGACGCCAGCGAGTTTGGTTTGGTTCTACCTTCATAAGACATATCCTATCAATAAATTCACACTCATAAAAGGATAGTTTCCAGATACCTTATTCTGAGTTTGGGTTTGAGGAAAAGGCCCCTGCATCCAGGTAGGACCCACTGTTTCTGAACAGGTCCTGCTCAGGTTATAGTCAACACTCACATGTTCTGTCACAGTGGACAGGCCCAGCCTGTGGGATAAGCTATGAGCAGAGAGCACAGTTAAGTACGAATGTTCTGGAAAGATTTCAGGGGAACCGTGACTGTCAATATCCAGCTTGTCTGTGTAACACTTTTCCTAGGGGCAGTGAGATACTTCTTGTGCTATGCTGGCCTCCAACAGTGCAAGGGTTTTTCATATGTTGATGCAAAAATCTCTGCACCCAGTGAGGTAAATACATGAGGGTCTGGTGGAAATGAGGGCTGTTCCATGCATTTTTCATGAGAGAAATTTCAATAAGGGAAATAACTTGGTGTCCCAAACACTATGCCAACAAATGACAAGGAGGGCTGTTTCCATTTGGATTGGGCAAGCACAGCACCTTGGGTTTCCCACATTCTGGGGCTGCCAGCCAGCCCTTGCAGTTAATCCACCTTAAAAACAAAACAACAACAACAAAAAAAAACCCTTGCAATTAAAAGAAATAAAGAACTGTTATAAGAACTCCCTGGAAAGCAAATATACGTCATTTGGAAATTCGACTTCTTTTATTTAAGTGGAATTCCTCGAAGAACTGTTACTATCATGCCTGGTTTCTGCTTTTATGTGAAAAATTAGTTGGAAATTTGATATAAATGATCTCATTGACATGCCTCAATTAGCTGAAATAGCCACATAGTTGAGGTGAAATGTTTTGTTAACGAATTTTCTGAACAAGGACCATTTCTCCTCACTTTAGATTGCAATAGACCACTGTGTGTAATCCTGCAATCCTCCAAATATACTGAGTAGGCAGACAATAAAAATAGAAATAAATATTCATTGAAAATAGGGGAAAAATAATAGAAATAGAAAGTATCTTCCTATGTCAGCAACTGTTCTTCTCACTAGAGCAGTGCTTCTCAAAGTGTGTGTTTCCCATCTGGGAATTTGTTAACCCAGGGTTGTGGGGTTGCTTCTGGCTCATAGTGACCTGCTAAGACAGGATGGTAGAATTGTTGTATACGTTTTCCAAGACTGTAATCTCTATGAGAACAGACTGCCCTATCTTTGTCCAGCAGAGCAGCTGGTGGGTTTGAACCATGACTCCTCCATTAGCAGCCAGACACCTTACCACTGTGCCACAATGGCTTCTTTTAGGGGAACTCTTACAAATGCAGATTCTCAGGGCTCTCCTCAGATCTACCGAGTCAGAAACTCTAAGCTTGGGGCCTGACACTGCTTTAACAAAGCGTCCAGGTGTTTCTGATGCATGCCCAAGTTAGAGAACCAGAGACTGGGGATAACATGTAACGACTGGTAAATGTGGAGATCAGAATAGCACAAGATGGAGTGTGATGCAAGAGCAGAGTGATATCTGTGTTGGTTTTGCTTATGTAAGTGTATTCATAGGTAGAAAGAGAGAGGAGAGTGAGGGAAGAGAGAAGGGAGAGAGAGAGATAGCGATAGACACCAAAACTTTTACTGGATTATAGGCTACTTATTTTTATCACATGCTCTCTATTGATTTTCAAAATTTCTTCATTGAACATGTGTTTGTCTTTGAGACTAGAAAGGTGTTATTAAAGAGGAAAACAAGAGACACCTTTTGGAAGTATTGGGGTCTATTCAGACACTGTGTCCAGGTCTATTGTTGTAATTTACAAAGTAGAAAGCACCCAGAGTGTAGCAGCTGTGTGCAAGGCATGCTCCTTTGCTCCCTTCATCAAGTGTGAACTGTCATCGTACAGTTCACAACCTCATGTTTAGCAGCCCTCGTGGTCGGCACTTTAAGCTGCTGCACACAGTGGACTGAACTATGAGGAGTCACTGGTACACAGCTGTACTGTCCTGGGTAACATCTAAGTCACATGCCTCTGGGAGCCAAGCATCTCTCCTGCTCTGGTTTATACGTGTCAATATAAACTTAAAGCTGTTACTTGTTATTATGTTTTTAATGACAGAGATGGTGATTGCTTACTCTTTGGGACATCTTGAAAAGTGTCCAATGGGAACTTAAAGAAAATAATCAGTCTTTCTGAATGTCTGACATGGTCTTACCTTGGAATTGCCAAGAAAGTCCGTCCAGAAGCAAATTCTGCCTTCCAACATGTATTAGTTTCTTATGGCTGCTGTGACAAATGCCCACAAATTGAGTGGGTTAACACCACACAAGTTTATTCTCTTACAGTTCTAGAGGTCAAAGTCCTAAATCAAGGTGGCCAGTTATTTCCTTGCCTTTGGCAGCTTCAAAAGTCTATTCCTTGCCTTTGGCAGCTTCGAAAGGTCCCACATTCCTTGGGTCATCTTCTAGTAATCACATCCTCCTGGCCTCTGCTCCTGTGGCTGCATTGCCTTCTCACCCACCTGCCTCCCTTTTTCGTTAATAGAATACCTGTGATGGCATTGACCACAACCTAAATAACTCAGAAGACTCATCCCATCTCAAGATCTCAAAACACAACTATAAAGTCCCTTTTACCATGGAAGGTAGTCTAGTCTCATGTTCTGGGGATTACGACATAGGCAGCTTCAGGTGGCAATTATTCTGCCTATCATACAGGAGAACACGGTCTTAAATAGTGAACTATATTGGTTTTTATCCACATACAAAAGGAATACTGACTTCCAATCATTCCTGTCGCATTCACAAGAGATGGCGGGACAGATAGCAATACCATAACTGATAATGACAGAGTTCATGAAGTATGCCAATGAGGAACACCAAGCTTATGTGATAATTTAAATTGAATTTTCAGTTACTCTACTCTAAAGGAAATAACTTTCATATCTTTTCTTATTACAAAAGGTGTACATGACAACTGCATACCATTAAGAAAAAGCATGTAGAAACCAAGATAGAGAATGGCAAGCATCTGGATATTTATACACACGTTCATTTAGATTTTATTGGACCCCCATGCATATTCTGTTCCAGCTCTTCTTTTCATGACTGTTTCATGGAATTTTTCCTGATAATATTATTCAGATTTTAAATCCCACAAAACCGTCAGTTACTATGCGGCTTCTCTATACTAGAGTTCTAGTTGGTTTTCTTTCTTTTTTTTTTTTTTTATAGGAGCTCTGGTAGCATAGTGCCTAAGGCACTTGACTGCTAACCAGAAGGCTGGCGGATCAAATCCAACAGCCACTCCTCGGAAGGAAGGTTGGGCAATCTACTTCCGTAGTGATACCACCTCGGAAACCCAAGAAGGGGTCGCTATGAGTCTGGGGCAACTCGACGGCACATAACAACAACAACAGGTTGTTTTTAGTCTTTTAATGTCATGGACAGTTTTACATTGATCACTCTAGCTACCTGCTACCTGCTAGCCACCTGATGTCTGTGAACATCCATGATGATTTCCACGTAGTAAAATCACTGGAACAGAAAAGGGCTGAATATTTTTAGCATATTTACTTGCAAACATAATTGATATCAGTACCATAGAATCACACATAGCCAATGAAGTAAATACAACATTTGAAGGACATTTCACTAATTTTAAATGAATTTGCCAACTATGCTATAGGGAGAGAAAAGTCAGAATTAAGTGTGATAGTTAGAAAAGAGAGCATCTACACTTTATTTGAAGAGCTGGTAAGTAAGCATATTTGGAATCTCAGTCTTTCAACAGCTTTTGTTTAAAACGCATGTCAGGTAATTCCATCTCCACAGAGAGGGAACTTATGCCTTGCTGTGGGCAGAGACAGCTCGCAGTAGTGAAAGCAGACAGACAGGCAAAGGTGAACAACTCCAAGAAAGTGATGAGAGTATAGGAAAAAATCTCGGGCTGGATGAAGGCCAAATGAAACCTTGTTATAGGAAATATCTGCTGGGTGATTGTTCACAGACACAGAAATGAAAGTTGATGGTCACGGGTGTGCTCCGAGCGTGGGATGGTCCTGATTATGTTCTGATTTTCATGTCTGTGAGAAATAATAAAAAGTCTTTTATTGGTTAGTTCATTAACAGTGCCAAGACATTAGCAATTATATGAAGAAATTTTATTAACAGTAACAGCTAATTATACTGAGAAATTACTGTATTCCTGCTACAGGCAGACCTGGCTTTATTGCACTTCACTTCATTGCATGTCACAGATACTGTGTTTTGTACAAATTGAAGGTTTGTGACAACCCTGCATTGAGCAAGTCTGTTGGCTCCATTTAACCAACAGCATGTGCTCACTTCATGTCTCTGTGTCACATTTTGATTGGTCTCACAATATTTCCAACTTTTTATAATGCTATTGCACACTTGGGAGCTCTGGTAGCATAGTGCCTAAGGCACTTGACTGCTAACCAGAAGGCTGGCGGTTCAAACCCACCAGCCACTTCTCGGAAGGAAAATGGGGCAATCTACTTCTGTAGTGATACTGCCCTGGAAACCCAAGGAGGGGTCACTATGAGTCGGGTCTGATTCAATGGCACTTAACAACAACAACAACAACAACTGTGCACTTAATAGACCATAGTGTAAACATAACTTTTTACATGCACTGGGCAACCAAAAAATTGATGTGACTCTCTTTATTGCTATATGGGCATTATTGTGGTAGTCTGGAACCAAGTCTATAATATCTGCAAGGTATAAGGTATACTGTATTATGTGAATACCTTGTAACTAATATTTCAAGGACTCCTCATACTATTTTTAGGGAAGAGATACCCCCATTTTACAAATGGAAAACTTTTAGAGTTTGAAGTCAGTCACAGAGTTTATAGACGTTGTCCAGGTCAGAATAATGCCAACGATGATTACTTCAACGTGGCCATCCTCTTCAGAATGTGAAAGACAGCAGTGTATAGAGGGGGGGAAGTAGTTCAGCATTAACTTAAAGATTAAATGCAGAGAATATCTAAAGTTATGATGGCATGCTCATAATGTAAAATTGTTGTTTTTGTTGTTATGTGCCGTCGAGTCAAACCCGACTCATAGTGACCCCTCCTTGGGTTTCCGAGGCAGTATCACTACGGAAGTAGGATTGCCCAACCTTCCTTCCGAGGAGTGGCTGGTGGGTTTGAACCGCCAGCCATCTGGTTAGCAGGCAAGTGCCTTAGGCACTATGCTACCAGAGCTCCAATGTAAAATTAAGAGATACAAATAGATGTTTCCCTCTATATAAAATATGAAATCAATTTTTCAAATCAACATGAATCAGCTTTAGAAAGGATGAATTCACACACGTATGTGTGTTGGTGGTGGTCACCATCTACCTAGCTGCCGACTCAGAGTGAAGTCACACGTGTACAGTAGAACTGCACTCTGTAGGGCTTTCAAAGCTATGACCATTTGGAAACATGCCTTTCTTCCAAAGTGACTTTTGGTGCTTTTGAACCACAAACCTTTCAGCTAGCAGTCAGGTGCTTAGCCATTTGAGCCACGTACGGACTTCTTATGGCCTTAGATGCAGTCATGACTTGAAATAAAAGATTACAACTTCGTAATTGATCTTAGTTTACTGTCTTATAACCTGTTGCATAGTCTGTAATGAAAATGATACCAAAAACCAAACCAAACTTGATGGCATCAAGTCAATTCAACTCGTAGCAACCTCTCCTTGGATTTCCGAGGCAATATCTCTGAGGAAGTAGATTGCCCAATCTTCCTTCTGAGGAGTGGCTGGTGGGTTTGAACTGCCAGCCTTCTGGTTAGCAGTCGAATGCCTTAGGCACTATGCCACCAGAGCTCCCAATGTAGATGATAGGATATTGTATAAATTACTTACAATAAAAGAAGATTGAGGTTGTCAAGGAATTCACGTTGCTTGGTTCTACAATCGATGCCAACGGAAGGAGCAGTCAGGACGTTAGACGACGTGTAGCATTGGGAAAGTCAACTGCGAAGGAACTGTTTTAAGTGCTGAGGAGCAAGGATATCTCCTTGAGGACTAAGGTGTGCCTGACACAAGCCATGATAATTTCCAATCGCCTCGTATGCATGTGAGAGCTGGACAATGAATAAGGAAGACTGAAGAAGAGTTGATGCTTTTGAGTTGTGGTGCTGGCGAAGAATGCTGAAAGTACCGTGGACTGCTAAAAGAACTAACAGATGTGTCCTGGAGGAAGTGCAGCCAGAATGCTCCTTGGAAGCAAGAATGGCCAGACTTCGTCTCACCTATTTTGGTCATGTTGTGATAAGGGCCAATTCCCTGGAGAAGGATGTCATTCTTGGTAGGGTGGAGGGTCGACGAAAGAGGGGGAGGCCTTCAACAAGATGGAGTGATACGGTGGCTGCAATGATGAGCTCAAGTATAGCAGGGATTGTGGGGCTGGCGCGGGATGGGGCAGTGTTTCGTTCTGCTGTGCATGGGGTCGCTATGAGTCGGAAACGACTTGAAGTCACTTAACAACAACGACATAGACAAAAATATGATCTATGTATTTAGTTTGTAAGATCAATAAAAGTTAGAACATCCAAAGAGAGTTGTGACAAATTGGTCTTTGATAGCTTCCATCTTCCTCTTTTAAGAAAATAAAAGTTAATACTCAAGTGTAGGAATGAAACGTAACCTCACACCGAAGTCCCAATCAAGGCTTTTCAATCCTGCTATCAAAGAGTCTATTTTACAACAGTCAACACACACGCAGATCTGGTTCTCTTGACTTCAATCATTTTATGCACCGCTATTGCAAAGAACTGAAAACTTGTTAGTTTCAAGGAAATCATAACAGACCTTACAACCTAGCAAATGAAAGTCTGGAAAAAGTAGAAATGGCAGCATAAAGTCCAAGTCCCAGGCGTTCCGTGAGACGTAGACTGCCTTTGAACATTATGCCAGCCCAACTGGTCCTGAAAGTCACTTGTAATGAATTCACTGTCTTTTATCTGTGAACTCCTGGAGTTAATGCGGGTGGGGTTATTTGTGTTCAATGACCCATTTAATATAAGGAGGGAGGGATTTTGGAATCCCTAATTAATTCTTCACCCTCCCTCCCCCAACTGATTAATAACCCTGGCGTGTGAGCAGTCAACCCCCTAAAAGTGGTTGCTACTCTGGTAGGAATGTCATATTCAAAATCACCATCGTTAAAATAATAAGAAAAATGAATAAATGATGATGGCATGAGTGAATCAAGCAAATTTCAATTCTCACTGATTAATTGGTAAAATTTATATTGCAACCAATGCAAATCTGCCTTAAAAAGAAATAAGGGGTGGAGAAGGGAGCTATGCGTTTTATTGAGACAACTTCAATGATCCAAACAAATGTTTCTTTTTTTAGTGAGCAGAATATAATATAGGCCTGTGCAAGATGACTGGCTGCTATATTTAACTCAGACAAACACATAACAAATCACTGTTTTGTAGTGAGAAGGCACACCTCATGGCTCCTTTTCTGTGTGTGTGTGTGTGTGTGTGTGTGTTTTCTTTCCTTGGGGCCTGGATATAAGACCACAGCCATCTAAATAATCCTCCAGAAATAAACCAATGAAATTGCGAGTCTGACAACAGACACAGTATTATACCTGCAGCTGGTAAATGTTTCCATAGACCAACCACCTTTCCAGTAAAAATTTTGTCCCGGGGGAAAGTCAGCAACTAAGATTTTAACTACTTTTCTGCAATAGAAAAGTTGGGAGCAACTGGGCCTTTATGAATTTTAATATTTATGGCTTTTATTTTTCTTAGAGAATGACCCACCCACCCATCATGTATGTTGTGAAAAGACTATTACTGTTCTACTGTATTTAAATTCTTAAAAATATCTAGATGATTAATGATGAGGCTGCCTCATAAGATTATAAGTCATTGCCAATCGTTGTTGTTTCTGTATCATTTGCTGAACTAAGATTTTGAACGAAAATTTCAGTGACATGAATATGGGAGGCTGATAAGCAGTCCCTGAGTGGCAGAAATGATTAAACACTTTGACTACTAGCTACAAGGTTGGTGGTTTGAACCCACCCAGAGGGACCTTGGAAAACAGATGTGGCAATCTGTTTCCAAAAGGTCATTGTTTTGAAAACCCTATGGAACAGTTCCACTCTGCACACATGACATCATCATGAGTCAAAACTAGTATGACAGCAACTAATAACAATAATCAAAAAAGTTGGCAAATGTTTTGGCTTTTTACCCAGCACGTGAACCTTCACTGAGTGGTCTGCTCTATTTTGATAGAATTGCTAAATTCTAGAATGTTTGAGTAGTACATCTGACCTATGTTTTCCTTTGTAGAAACAGAATTCATTTTTGTGAATAATCTTTGACCTTGTTCACATATTTCCGATGGGTAGTATGTTGTTGTTATGTGCTGTTGAGTCGGCCCCAACTCATAGCGACCCCTCCTTGGGTTTCCAAGGCAGTATCATTATGGAAATAGATTGCCCAACCTTCCTTCTGAGGAGTAGCTGGTGGGTTTGAACCACCAGCCTTCTGATTAGCAGCAAGTGCCTTAGGCACTATGCTACCAGAGCTCTTTATATACATGTGTGTGTGTGTGTGTGTGTGTGTGTGTGAAGTAGTTAATTTACTGTTTAGTTCTGAGGAATCTATATGGCATTGGGAAGAAAGGACAGAACAATACATCATAAGGCACTTCAGAACTTCCCTTTGAATATATAGCCTTAAAGGTATTCAAGGAAAATTTGCAGTATTTATCAAAATTTAAAATGCATATGCCTCTTACTTAATATGCTAGTCCTAAGAATGTATTCAATACACATACTTCGTGTGCATGCAAAGCACTAAGTATGATGAGAGATGTCACAGAATTATCAGGTATCATCTATAATGGTAACAAACACTACCAGTTGCTGTCCAGTAGATTCCAAGTCATTGTGACGCTGTGTGTGTCAGAGTAAACTGTGCTCCACAGGGTTTTTAGTGGTTCTGATCTATTGGATACAGACCACTGGGTCTTTCTTCTGAGGTGCATCTAGGTGGATTTGAACTGACAGCCTTTCAGTTAGTCGATAAGCATTTAACCATTTGTTCCACCTGACTGGTACTATATAAAAGGATCATCACATTGAAGCATATCTTGAATTCTCCCAAGAAATACAGTCTGTGGAGTGGAATTACCTGTAGGTTTATTTTGGGATTGATCTCAGTCAGTCAGAAATGGGAGCATGGCAATGATGCAATGGAAAGGGAGGAAGAACATCATTTGCAGGGTGTGCTACTGATGATGTCGATTTCAGGGAAACTGTGGATCCTCCTTCTTTGGAGAGCCTGTGAAAAGCTGTATAGACTCACCCTTAGTATTACTTCTGAGTGTGGGAGTCTAATATTTTGTATCCCTAGCATTCATAAGTTGCTCTGTGGAGCCTGAACTTCCTCCCACTTCCAGGTTCTCTGATGTATTAGAGTATCTGGGCAGTTGCCACAGGCCTCCCAGTTGGTGACAGGAAAATCAATGGCAGGATAGCAAAGACATGCAGTGCATCTGAGCCAAGGTGCTGTCAGGGGACACCAATGAGGAGTCTGTTGCCACCCTGAAACAGAGTAGGCACTATTTTAGCTGCATCCTCAAAATTTTATGTTTGTTTTCATTTTTATTCAATAAAAAATGTATTTGCCTTTTTATTTTTTTGTCTTGTTTTGTGCCATCAAAATATGTCCTCCATGCTTAAAGACAAGCCACAAGCCAAAGTAGCTGTCACTCTTACCCAACCCATCCATACCAACTGGGTTAATATCCCTGGAAAATGGAATAACTAATGCAATCATTTTAAGAGTCTAGATGTGTCCATAAATTCAAATTTATGCACCAACCACCAAAGCAAAAGATGAGGAAACTGAAGATTTGTATCAACTTCTACAGTCTGAAATTGACCGAACATGCAATCAAGATGTGTTACTTATCACTGGTGATTGGAATGCAAAAGTTGGAAACAAAGAAAAATCACTGGTAGTTGAAAAATTTGGCCTTGGTGACAGAAATAAAGCTGGAGATCGCATGATAGAATTTTGCAAGACCAATGACTTATTCATTGCAAATATCTTTTCTCAATGACACAAACAGTGGCTATACACATGGACTTCACCAGACAAAGTACACAGGAATCAGATTGACTACATCTGTGGCAAGAGGAGATGGAAAAGCTCAATATGTTCAGCCAAAACCAGGCCAGGAGCTCATTATGGAATAGACCATCGACTGTTCATATGCAAGTTCAACTTGAAGACAATTAAAACAAGTCCACAAAAGCCAAACTATG
The DNA here is from genome assembly GCF_000298275.1 of Orycteropus afer afer. Taxonomy (NCBI): domain Eukaryota; kingdom Metazoa; phylum Chordata; class Mammalia; order Tubulidentata; family Orycteropodidae; genus Orycteropus; species Orycteropus afer. Next base: position 12,104,822 of record NW_006921605.1, on the reverse strand, counting down.
ACCTTGAATATATCCCTCCTGAATTTAGAGACCATCTAAAGAATAGATTTGATGCACTGAACACCAATGACCGAAAACCAGAAGAACTGTGGGTTAACATCAGGAGCATCATCCATGAAAAAAGCAAAAGGTCATTAAAAAGATGAGAAAGAAAGAAAAGACCAAAATGGATGTCAGAAGAGACCCTGAAACTTGCCCTTTTAGCAAAGAGTAGCTAAAGCAAATGGAAGAAATGACAAGATAAAAGAGCTGAACAGAATATTTCAAAGAGCAGCTCTAGCAGACAAAGCTGATTACTATAATGAAATGTGCAAAGATCTGGAGTTAGAAATCAAAAGGGAAGAAAACATTCAGCATTTCTTAAGCTCAAAGAACTGAGGAAAAAAATTTAAGCCTCAAGTTGCAATATTGAAAGATTCTATGGGAAAAATATTGAGTGATGCAGGAAGCATCAAAAAAAGATGGAAGGAATACACAGAGGCACCATACCAAAAAGAACTGGTCAATCTTCAGCCATTTCAGGAGGTGGCATATGGTCAAGAACCAATGGTATTGAGGGAAGAGGTTGAAACTACACTAAGGGAATTGGTGAGGAACAAGGCTTCAGGAATTGACAGAATACCCG
>NW_006921605.1:12079990-12100127 GCF_000298275.1 Orycteropus afer afer | reverse complement strand
GCACTGGGCAAATCAGCTGCAAAGGATCTCTTTCAAGTGCTGAAGAGCAAAGATGTCTCCTTGAGGACTAAGGTGTGCCTGACACAAGCCATGGTATATTCAATCACCTCATATGCATATGAGAGCTGGATAATGAATAAGGAAGACCGAAGAAGAGTTGATGCTTTTGAATCATGGTGTTGGTGAAGAATGCTGAAAGTACCGTGGACTGCTAAAAGAACTAACAGGTCTGTTCTGGAGGAAGTGCAACCAGAATGCGATTACAATGAATGGACAGACTTCGTCTCACTTACTTTGGTCATGTTGTCAGAAGGGACCATTCCCTGAAGAAGGATATCATGCTCGGTAAAGTGGAGAGTCAACGAAAGAGGGGAAGGCCCTCAACAAGGTTGATTGACAAGGTGGTACCAGCAATGGGCTCAAGTGTAGCAAGAATCGTGGAGCTGGCTCAGGATGAGGCAGTGATTCATTCTGCTGTACATAGGGTTGCTATGAGTCAGAAGAAATGACTCAATGGCACTTAACAACAACAACAGATGTGGCCATCCTAAAAACATTAATTTATTCCTGAAGACATTTTGTTGAAGGTATACATATATTGACCAAAACATACTTGAAGCTTTTTCTTCCCCTTAACATTTATTTCCCTCTTTTTTCACGTAGACATAGCCTCAGTTTGACACGTCTTAGAAAAGTGTTACCCACATGCCTGTCAATGTTGGAAGGGCGTAACTGAGAGCTATGTGAAGACTGTGTGGACTGCTTCTAAGTCATTTAATCCATTTGTGTGGACATATAAAAAGGAAATTGTTAAAAATTCTGCCCTAGAGGCTTATCTTGCTTAACATGCTTTCGTTATACTAAAACTCTTCATTCCCACCTCTGCTGCCATGCATTTTGTAGTTATACATTTGCTGATGATTTATTCTTGACATTCCTTCTTTTATTGAATTAAATATCCTCAGTCTGATGGTCATTATTTTGGGCTATGCTAACGAAGCTTCTATTTTGGAAACCCTTGATTTACTATAATCAACAAAACCATTATGAGAAAAGATGGTTTCATACACTAAGGCTCACCTTCAGTTGCTTCAAATATATTTTGGAAAAAAGTAGGAGTAAACAAATAATAAAATAAATTTCCTGTGGGGTTTCAGTAAAAGATGGACTTTTATTAAGTTCACATTTCACACTTTCTCCTGTTTCTTCTCATACCTGCATATTTGTGAGATGGCTGACTATGGCTTAGAGGCGAAATATTTAGCGATGGAAAATTTTTCTCTTTGGAAATCCATATGGCCTAGTTAATATAGTTTTTGAGTTAAATTTGCATTCTTACTCTAGGAAACTCAGGCTTCTCTATGAATTCCATTTGCAAGTGTGCTTCTGTGTTCTATGGACACATGAAAAAGAATCTGGAGCTGTTGCCAAGCCTATTGAATAACTCAGTTTGGACCCTGCAACACCTTGGACCTATGCACTCTAAGCCAAGGTGTGCACTTGAACTCTTAGTTAATTTGATGATAACTCAGGGGATTGTGGTGCAGTGAATTACTTACTATGGTCCTTCTAGGTGTGGTACTTACAGTTCCCACCAAATGCTTGGGTGGGACTGTGCAAACAAGGTGCTTGTGGCCCACCAAGAGCTTTGAGTAGTTTGCTAATAATGCAAATAAGGTACATGGTACTTGTGGGGTGGAACTATGCAAATAGTTGTTTGGAACATTAATGGGGGGATTTGTCAGTTTTGTCATCCTGCAGGGCTTAAAAGAGAGCCAAACCCAAAGCAGAGAGCAGACCTCATCATCATCAAGAAAGAAGAGCCAGGAGTGTAGCAAATCCTTTGGAACCTGTGTCACTGTGCTGGGAGCCTCCTAGACCTAGGAGATAGAGAGAGAGAGTGACAGTAGTAACATCGGAGATGGCACAAGATGGCAAAAAGCAGAGACAAAGAAATGACAGCAGCAGAACCAGGAGACCCATTGGTACAATGGGTGTGCCAACCCACAAGGCGAAATAGCTGAACATCTTCTGGCTGAGGTTTACTGGTGGTATTGGATACTCCCAGGCGCTTCTCAGTAGGGTAACACTTGCCAAAGCAGAGCAGAGGCTCCCTCAGCTCAAGAGACCAGAGGGTCCCATAGAAACAGGGTCAAGGGCCAGAGGGAGGCCTACCTGTGGCATGGCTTAGAAGTGGCTGTCCTAATTGAACAACTGTATGCTAAGCATTCCTGAACCTGAATTGCAACCTACTAACCTCCCTATTAAGAGCTCTGGGAGTGTAGTGCCCAAGTCACTTGACTGCTAACCAGAAGGCGGCGGTTCAAACTCACCAACCACTTCTTGGAAGGAAGGTTGGCCAATCTACTTCTGTAGTGATAATGCCTTGGAAACCCAAGGAGGGGACAATTTGAGTTGGGTCCGACTTGAAAGCACATAACAACTTCCCTATTAAACCTCATAACTGTGACTATGCTCTGTGAGTTCTATGTGGCGATTACAGTGAATTATCAAATCAAGCTGAGGAATAGAGAGTGCCATGGGGAAGATGGTTGGTTTTGGGATTGGTGAAAAGTTTGAGGGAAGAAATATATCTGACATCCCTCCATAGGAACCAACCTTGGGCTGTTGATCTTGATTCTCCTTCCCTCTTGTGAAGATAGAGGTCAAATGCCTCCCCTGTGTCTTTTTTTTTTAAATAAGGAACTAAGCAGCTGACCTATGTAGAATGATGTAAATTGACCTTCTTAAGTTATTTAGAAGATAATGAGAATGTTCCTGAAGGAAACAATTCTTATCAAATCAATGAAGGTATTGGAGAAAATAAGGCTCAAGGAATTGATGGAGTACCAATTGAGGTGTTTCAACAAATGGATGCAGTGCTGGAGGTGCTCAACCATTTATGCCAAGAAATTTAGAAGACAGTTACCCAGCCAACTGACTGGGAGAGATTCATATTTGTGCCCATTCCAAAGACAGGTGATTCAACAGAATGCAGAAATAGTCAAACAATATCATTAATATCACAAGGAAGCAAAGTTTTTCTGAAGATATTTAAAAAATGGTTGCAGCAGTGGAGGGACAGGGAGCTTTCAGAAGTGCAAGCTGGCTTGCATTGAGGAGGATGTGGAATGAAGGATATCATTGTTGATGTCAGATGGATCTTGGCTAGAAGCAGAGCAAGATGTTTACCTGTGTTTTATTGACTCTGCAGAAGCATTTGAATATGTGGATCATAACAAATCATGGATAACATTGCAAAGAATGGGAATTCCAGAACACTTAATTGTGCTCATGAGGAATCTGAATACAAATCAAGAGGCAGTCATTTGAAGAGAACAAGTGGGTACACTGCATGGTTTAAAATCAGGAAAAGTGTGTGTCAAGGTTGTGTACTTTCTCTCCATACTTAAAAAAAAAAAAACTATTGAGTCAGATGCGAGTCATACCCACCCCTCCTTGGGTTTCTGAGGCAGTATCATTATGAAAGTAGATTGCCTAACCTTCCTTCCAAGGAGTAGTGGCTGGTGGGGTTGAACCGCCAGCCTTCTGGTTAGCAGTTAAATGCCTTAGGAAATCTGTATGCTAAGTAAATAATCCAAGAATCTGGACTACATGAAGAAGAATGCAGCATTAGGATTGGAGGAAGACTCATTACCAACCTGTAATATGCAGATGACACAACCTTGGTTGCGGAAAGTGAAGAGGACTTGAAGTACCTATTGACGATGATGACGAAGACTACATCCTTTGGTGTGGATTGCACCTCAACATAAAACAAAAATCCCCACAACTGGACCAATAAGCAGCAGCATGATAAATAGAAAAAAGATTGAAGTTGTCAAGGATTTCATTATACTTGGATATATAATCAATGCCCATGGAAGCAGCAGGCAAGAAGTCAAACAATATGTACCGCATTGAGCAAATCTGCTGCAAAAGACCTCTTTGAAGTGTTCAAATGTGAAGATGTCACTTTGAGGACTAAAGTATTCCTGACCCTAGCCATGGTGTTTTCAGTCTCCTCATATGCATGTGACAGCTTGACAATGAATAAAGAAGACCAAAGAAGAATTGATGTCTTTGAATTGTGGTGTTTGTGAAGAATATGGAATATCATATGGCCTGCCAGAAGAATAAACAAACTTACGTTGCAAGAAATACTGCCAGAATACTCCTTAGAAGTGAGGATGGTGAAATTTTGTTTCATCTGCTTTTGACATGTTGTTAGGAGGCACCAGTGGCTGGAGAAGGACAACATGCTTAGTAAAGTAGAGGGCCAGCAAAAAATTGGAAGGTTCTTAGCGAGATGGTTTGACAGAATGACACAATGGCTGCAACAATGGGCTTAAACATTGTGAGGATAGTGCAGGACCAAGCAATGGTTTGTTCTGTTGTACATAGGGCCACTATGACTAGAACTGATTTGAGGGCACTTAACAACAAAGATTTTGACCTATATTTACAATGATGTAAATTGACCTTATTACGTTATTCATAGCATAATGAGGATGCTCCTGAGGGAGGCAATTCTTATGAAATCTGTGCAGTATCTTTGTGACCTTGGAGTTAGGATAAGGGCATATTAATAATTGCCTTTTAGAGACACAAGATGGCAAAAACATTATAAATCTTCAGTATACTGTGATGCCACTTTGGGACATCTGATTGTCAGGATGTTAGTGAAGGGTGGTGTCAGAGACAGAATTTGGATTACATATAACCTCCTGGGTGGTGACTTCTTGTATTTGAAATTCTATAACATGACATTCTTCTTTTTCTTCCAGTTATCTATATGTGTACAACAAACAACTCAAAAACTTAGTAGCTGGATAACAGTAATCATTTGTTTTGTGCATACAACTGCAGCTTGGGCTGGGCTGGGCTGGGCTGGGCTGGGCTGTGACAGCATCTCTACTGCATATGGCATCAGCCAGAGCAATGGAAAGGGTCTGAGTGATCCATGTCTAAAATACTTGACTCACAAGCCAATGTTGTCTGCTAACTGGGAACTCGGGTAGGGCTGCCAATGGGGAGCCTCAGTTACTAGCCCAAAGATCCTCTCTATCAAGGTTGTGTGGATACTCTCACAGCATGGTGGGTAGGTCCCATGGTCAAGTTTTATACAGGACAAGAAGTGGAGACCTGGGCCTACAAGCTGATACATTGTCGCTCCCTCCATGTTCCGTTAGTCAAAGAAATCATGTAGAATCTTTCAGATTACACAGGAAAGGCAATGGACCTCGCCTCTCAATGGGAGTAGTACAAATCAAATTGTGGTCATGCTTTGTTTTGTTTTCTTTAAGCAAGTTTAAGAAAAGTAAGGTCTGGAGAATTTGGAAGGTGCTGTTTGCACAACTTGATGAGGAAGGCTTGACCTGACATCATTACACTACATAAATCCATGAAAGATGTTTTTTTAGAGTGTGCTTTAGATAGGGAGTTTGAGACACTGGAAAATAGCAATGCTTTAGGCATTGAGCTACCTTAACAGGATATTTGGCAAAGTTACCTGTGCAGAATTGCTTTTAGTGCCCAAATGTTCACTTCTTTGATGTTATGAAATCATAGGAGACAACTTCCTTTGCTCAGCCAGTGGTCTCACCATAGTAAACTACTGGGACAGCAATGATGTGTGTCATTAGAATGCAACTCTTCCAGTGGTAATGACATGCAGCCACAGTCCTGGAAGTGCAGGACTCAAAATGACAGGGTGGTGGTGCATAGGAAAGACTTCAACATTAGCTACCTCACCATGTTCAGAACTAGCACTAACCTTCAGGCTTTGGCATTAGGGCTCCATTTCTGGCCTCTTAGAGTGAATGTACCTTCAGAGGCCACATTGTCCTTTTCTGCAGTTTGGCCTTTGGTTTGGGTGATTCCAATTCAGTAGATGGAGCTATATGTTTTTGTTTTTCTAATTTCAAAGGAAGCAAGATTCCGAATCTTAAGTCTTCCCCCATACCCACCCCTCTAGAATGACCCCTATGGAAGTTGGCTTTTGCAAATTAATGGATAGGACTCAATGCAATTCATGCATAAGCTGCATCTATGATCTGCTTATTAATAAACATTCACAATGGGATGGGAAGGGTGTGGCTATTGCGTTTCTATGAAAGAGTTCTCTCCTCTATCCCTTCCATCAGGAACTGGCATAAGAGACAGGTCCTGAAATTGAGCCACATTTCCTGAGGAGACTACATGTAATGTAATAATTGTTTGCTGGGCCACTGAGCGATTTTCTCCTCAAAGGAAGCTCAGCGGAAAAGGGAATGGGAATTTTCCTGGAAACGAATTAGCCTTGGAGACTCAACTTTCCCCTCAGCTGACTTTGCCACACAGATTTATGTCTGGCAGAGCATCAATATTAACTGTATCTGACTCTGGACACACTGCATATTTTCTGCTGGAATAGGTGCAAGTATCTTATACTCACAATCTTAAAAATACCTGCAATAAAATGTAGCCTTCCTTTCTGAAGGAATTGATTTACATGGATGCTGTTTTACAGCCCCCTACAGTATTCAACAGTAAAATCTGCTCTAAATCTTACAGCAGTAACTGTGCAGGCCATATTGCCATTATTTTAGTCTACAGGGGTTAGGCTGGTAATTGTCTGACTCAACAATGAGCAAGCATGTACTTTTTCCTGTACACATCTTGTGTTGGGAGAGGATTATGATTTTGTCTTTCAAAACTATACCTAACATTGGCACTTAGATTCTTCCAGGGCATTTAAACAATAACAGATAACAAGTGTATGTTTTAATCAAAATAGCGTTTTTCTTGTCTTTGTAAGGACACATACTTAGTTTAACAATTTTTCTCTTTCCCCTTTTTCTGAATCATAATGGCAGATACTATCAAGTCGACTCTGACTCCTGGTGAACTCATGTGTGTCAGAGAAGAAAAGTGCACCAGGGGGTCTTCAATGGCTGATTTTTTCAGAAATAGATCACCAGGCCTCTCTTCCAAGACATTTCTGGGTGGATTTGAACCCTCATTCTTTGGTTAACAGCTGAGTGTGTTAACTGTTAGCATCACTCAGGACTTGACAACACTTCTGTTGAGTACTGACTTTGTTCCGTTGAGCACTAACTTTGTTCCCGGCACAGTGATGATACCAAATTTATAGTGGTCAAACAAACAAACATGGTCATTAAGTTTATATGGCATAGCTAGAATTTGTCCTTAGATCATTCTGATTCCAGAACTCATGCTTTATTCAGCACTCACCTACATTGAAAATAAGTTTAAACTCTCACATTTTATCTATCACATTGGGCTTTTTATGCATAGCAAATTAGCCTATCTTGACAAATAATAAAATTATCCAAATGTAAGTATGCATCTGAGTACTATTCATATAGACATAGGTATAAATTATGTGTATCTATATGCCATTTAAAATATGCTTTCCCTTTAAAATTGCATTTGGGGATCACTTTGTGAAAATAAAATAACTGTTGATTTATAGGTCTTAATAAGAGGCCAATCCTTCCTTATAATAGGAGCATTATTTATATTGTTCCTGTTAAGATGGGAAAGTTTCTCTATGGGAGAGGGAGCCATTGATTTCCCTTTGGGGGTCTTAAAAGTGATTTTCTATTTCACAAACTATAAAGGAGACCCCTGTGCATTCTGCTTTATGCATCCAAACTTATCTCTCCCTCAAAGCCCACTCAATCCCTCCATGATGTGTGCCCATGAATCTTTCCTTGACCTCTTCAACTCAGTGATTTTGCCCTGCTGTGAACTAACTGCATGGATTTCCCTGACAACAGTGGAATGGGGAAACAGAGGATGGAAGCAGATAGCCTGACTCCAGGAAAGGGTATAGCACACAGCTGAAAGGCTTGAGAAAGCCTGGAAGGTCAGTCTTGGCAAAAGTTTAGAAATACAGAGCAACCTTCTAAAATGAGGTCACTGATCCAAATGCAGGGCGTTTGTAACTTGTAATTTCTAACATTGTGGAAACAGTAGTCCAACCATGCTTGGTCATTCACCCCACACCTGGGGAGAGGACAGATTTTAGCTTTGCCATTATGAAGTGACCAGGAAGAGACATGGCTGCTTTATTACAGTAGAGGAAATTTCAGTGTACAGAATCTAACTTTTCTGCTGAGCTCTTTCATGTTACTATTACTTTTAATTAGTTTAGAATTATTTGTATTAATTTACTCATACTGTATCTGTCATACAAGTAGCATATTAGTTCCTTTTTGATTAACTGAAAAAAACAAACACACTGCCATTGAGTCGATTCTGACTCAAAGCGACTCTTCAGGAAGGAATAGACATGCCCCATAGGGTTTCCAAGGCTGTAAATCTTCACAGAAGTAGACTACCTCATCTTTCTCCCACAAAGCAGCTGGTGGGTTCAAACTGCTACCTTCTGGTTAGCAGTCAAATACTTACCGCTATTTCACCAGAGCTCCTTTTGATTAATTACTCACCTTCAAAACTCTCAGTGGATTCCAACAACCACATTTCTCAGGCTTTCGGGAACTACCACTGATTTCCTTGTTCAAGGGTTGGCTGTGGCTCTACTGAATGTGACTGGAGTCAGCTGGGCTTGGCTCAATGTCATGAGGAGAGTTTGAGGCAGCTCCACAGATTTCCTCATTCCCATTAGTCCAATGAACTCCCATTCTCTTCTTGGTAGACCTTAAAGGCACAGATGGGCAAACCAAATCATGAAAGTGTGTTTAGAGCATGTGTTTATGTTGTTTTTCTGACATTACCTTCTATTTCATTGGCCAATACAAGTTACAGGTCTAAGCCCCACAGTAGGAGGTCAGGAACTATTTTCTGTCCGTAATTAGAGGCTGTGCAGTTATATAAGGATATAGTTGTTATGCAGAAGTGCAGAGCTGGCAATAATAATTCAATCTACCATAAAAATTTAATAAATAGTATCAAATAATTGGAAAAAACAATATTCCCCAACACCAAACTGACTGATCACTCAACTCTGCTTTCCAGACATAAAAGCTTTCTAATTCTTTTGATACTTACCTTTGTAAATCTAAGTTATGTTTACATTTTAAAATATATTTAGTAAATAAAATGTATTTGCATGTAGTATAAATTGATATCAATGATAACTTTTAAAATCAATTTTGTTGTTGTTTGTTGTTGTTACATGCTGTCAAGTTGCTTCCGACCCATAGCGACCCCATGCACAGCAGAACAAAACACCGCCTGATCTCATGCCATCTCCATGATCCTTGCTATGCTTGAGCCCATTCTCACAGCCACCATGTCAATCCATCTGATCGAAGGCCTTCCCCTCAACCTTACCAAGCATGACATCCTTCTTCAGGGAATGGTCCCCTCTGACAACATGACCAAAGTAGGTGAGGTGAAGTCTGGCCACCCTCACTTCCAAGGAGCATCTCAGCTGCACTTCCTCCAGGACAGATCTGTTAGTTCTTTTGGCAGTCCACGGTACTCTCAGCATTCTTCGCCAGCACCACAATTCAAAAGCATCAACTCTTCTTCGGTCTTCCCTATTCATTGTCCAGCTCTCAAATGCATACAAGGTGATTGGAAATATCATGGCCTGTGTCGGGCACACCTTAGTCCTCAAGGAGACATCCTTGCTCCTCAGCACTTGAAAGTTTCTTCCCAGCTGACCTGACCATTGCTACACGTCATCTAATGTCCTTACTGCTGTTTCCATTGGCCTTGATTATAGAACCAAGCAACATGAATTCTTTGACAAAAATCAGTTTTAGACATTAGCTATTAAATTCCTGTACTAGTTTACCTTTGCCACATGCTTGTCCAAATGTGTCCTTCCGTTATATCAATATAATATGTTTGTGATTTTGGGTTTGACTATATCATCATTTTTTACATTGTTTTAGATACTATTCATGGTTTATATAATACTTTTGGAATTTTCTACAGTTAATATTTGCAAAAAGTTACTTAAATGTATTTCTGTTTTTCAAAAAATTCCATAAAACCAAAGGGGGGGGCGCAACTTGCCACTGTTGAGTCATTTCCAACTCATAGTAGAACTGCTCTATAAGGTTTCTAAGACTAGCATTTTTACAGAAGCAGACTGACACATCTTTCTCCCATGGAACAGCTGATGGGTTCAAACCACTGACCTTTTACTTGGCAGCCAAGCTATTAATCACTGTACCACTAGGGCTCCAAAAGTACCATAAAACCTGTCAAAATCTGTCACTGGTTTTTCCAGGTATTTAAGCACAGATCATAGCACTTTCAGTTCCATTCCTCCAGCCCCTCATGCCCACCAACCCACTTATACACCTTGATATTCTGCCTCTTACAGCTTTATATAAGAAGATCTGGTGATAGAGTGCTTAAGGCATTTGGCTCTAACCAGAAGATCAGTGGTTCAAACTCGCCAGGCGCTCCACAGAAGAAAGATAAGGCAATCTGTGTCCATAAAGATTTACAGCCTTGGAAACCCAGTGGTGCATGCTGCGAGTCAGAATTGACTTGCTGAGAGTTTGGCTTTGGTAGCTTTATATACTTCTCTCTTCTGGAATAACTGCTATTTCTCTAGTCCTGAAGCAACCAATTCTTTTTGGTACAGTGACTCTGTATATTCCTTCTGTCCTCTTTTGATGCTTCCTGCATCGTTCAATATTTTGCTCATAGAATCCTTCAGTATTGCAACTTGAGGCTTGACTTTTTTTCTTCAGTTCTTTCAGGCATTTCTTGAGAAATGCTGGATGAATTAGTCAATGTTCAATCATTTCAGGAGATAGCATATGATCAAGAACCAATGGTATGGAAGGAAGAAGTCCAAGCTGTACTGAAGGAAGTAGCAAAACACAAGGCTACAGGAATTGATGGAGTATCCACTGAGATGTTACAACAAATGGATGCAACTCTGAAGGTACTTACTTGTCCACACCAGGAAATTTGAAAGACAACTACCTGGCCAACTGACTGGAAAATATGTGTTCTTGTGCCCATTCCAAAGAAAGGGGATTGAATATAATGTAGAATTTATTGAACAATATCATCAATATCACATGCAAGTAAAATTTTTCTGAAGATAATTCAGTAACAGTTGCAGCAATATATTGACAGGAACTTCTAGAAATGCAAGCTGGAATCGGAAGGGGATGTGGGTCAAAGGATATCACTGCTGATGTCAGATGGATCTTAGCTGAAAGCAAAGAATATCAGAAAGATGTTTACCTGTGTTTTATCTTCTATGCAAATGCATTTGACTGCATGGATCATAACAATTACGGATAACATTATGAAGAATGGGAATTCCAGAACACTTAACTAGGCTCATGAGGAACCCGAACACAGACCAAGAGGCTATTGTTCAAACAGAACAAGGGAATACTGCATGGTTTAAAATCATGAAGGGCATGTGTCAGGGTTGTATCCTTTAACAATACTTATCCAATCTTTATCCTGAACAAATAATCCAGGAAGGTGGACTATATGAAGAAGAACATGGTATCAGGATTGGAGGAAGACTCATTAACAGTATGCAATATGCAGATAACACAACCTTACTTGCTGAAAGTGAAGATGACCTGAAGAACTTATTGATGATGATCAAAGAATATGGTCCTCAATATGGATTACATCTTAACAGAAAGAAAACAAAAATACTCTCAACTACACCAATAAGCAACATCATGATAAATGGAGAAAAGATTGCAGCTGCCAGGGATTGCATTTTACTTGGTTCCACAATCAACCCAGTGGAAGCAGCAGTCGAGAAATCAGACATCATATTGTGCTGGGCAAATCTGCTGCAAAAGAAAGATCTCTTTAAATAATTGAAGATCGAAGATGTCACTTTGGAAGAGTAAGATGCACCTAACCTAAGCCATGATATTTGCAATCACCTCATATCCATGTGAGAGCTGGACAGTGAATAAGGAAGACCAAAGAAGAACCGATGCCTTTGAATTGTGGTGTTTCAGAATACTGAAAATACCATGGGCAACCAGAAGAACAAGCAAATTTGTCCTGGAAGAAGTGTAGCCAGTATGCGCCTTAGAAATGAAATGATCAGACTTAGCCACACCTACTTTGGTCATGTGGTTAGAAGATAAGTCCATTTGGTAAATTGGAGGGTCAGAGAAAAAGGGGAAGACCCTCAAAGAGATGGATTGACACAGCGACTATAACAATGGGCACAAGTACAGCAAGGATTGTGAGGATGGCACAAGACAGGGCAGTGTTTCATTCTGTTGTACGCAGGGTCACTGTGAGTCAGAATGGGCTGAATGGCACCTAAGGACAACAAAAAGAGTCCTAATGCAAAACTGTCTTCCTTGAACTTTCTTTACTTCTCACCTTGAAACACTCCATGTGGTAGTTAGTTATATGTTGACTTGGCTGGGCCTGGTTCAGTGGCTGGGCAGCTGGTGGTAGTTATTCCCCATGATGTGCCTGGCAATCAACTCCATGGTGGAATCTACCACAAGTAGGTGAGTAGCTGCCTTTGAGATGTGGTCTGCTTCCTCTATATAAGGAGAAGCTTTGGAAATGGTCTACAGGTTTTTGGCATGTATGGATCCTGCACGTAGCTGAGTCTTCATTCAGCAGCCTGCCATACTCTATGAATCTTGGGACCTTTAATGAACTTGAATCAACAGCCTGCCATGTGGTTTGATAATATCAGGACTATGTCTTTTTACTTGTTAACCTTGGGTTTGTCAGCCTCAGCAGCTGCCTGAGTGAAGAGGCCTCTAGCTTCAGTGAGCTGGGAGCAAGAGACAGAGCTGAAGCCCAAGGTTGAGGGGCTTTCACCCAGCCCCTAGGCCTGGCACTTGGAATTCAGACTTTTAGCCTCCTAAACTGTAAGAGAATAAACTCCTGTTTGTAGAGTCATCCCATTTATGGTAATTTTCTGTTAGAGCAGCACAAGGTAAGCAAAAGACTCCATTAATAGTCAATAAAAGTAGTAAAATTTCCTGCTGAAAAGTGTTATTTCAGATTCTTACTATGTGATCTGTTGTATCTTCCCCATAAGTATTCAATATACTCATTATATATTTTTATTTTCTTAATTTCACAATAAGTTACGTTGCTGGTTATTCTTTTAACTAGTGGACTTTCCAAATCAAAGACTGATGTTCAGGTTCAGAAAATTATCTTCAATTATTATTCATTTTATACCCTCTAACCTTCTATAGTTACTGCTACTTCTATGATCTTTTCTCTATTTTTAATCTTTTTCTGCTTTTTGGAAGCCTCTTATAGCTACCTTATGCTAAATTACCATTATCTGTTGCCTTCCTTAATATAACAACTTCTGAACTAATTTCCTTTCTCCTACCATTGCTTCAATATTTTCTAGGCTCAACACAGCTCCTACAGGGACCCTTTTTAAAATAAAAAGATTAGTAGCCTGTGCTCCAAACTCTGCAGTTGTTCAGTACTGAACCAAAACCAAAACCAAAACCAAATCCACTATCATGGAGTAGATTCTGACTCAGCAACCCCATAGGACACAGTAGAACTGCCCTGTAGGGTTTCCAAGGGTGTAAGTCATTACAGAAGCAAAGTACTTCATCTTTCTCCCGTGGAGCAGCTGGTGGGTTTGAAATGCCACCCTTAAGGTTAGCAGCCCAATGCTTTAACCACAGTGCCACCACAACTGAACAGCTGTTCAATATTTCACTTCAGATAGAGACAAGATGTATAGAGGAGAGAGACGCTGCTGCTTTGTAGCAAGAGGTAGAAGGTAAGATTCTGTCCACATGCTAAAACTTTCTAAAAATGTCTTGATAAACTAAAAATACAATGAAATCAAAGGGAGATTAACTCTTCCTTCCAATAAAGCAGTTTGGGGAAATTAAATTGAGAAAATCATGGTAAAATCCTCCTAACATACCCCACTCAGGAAGAGTGAAGCTGAGATACAGCTTGGGATTCATACACAATGCTCCAAATGGGTCCTCTTTTGTGTCCTGAATCAGAAACGTTTAAAAGAATCTGTGAAAGAAATACACCAGGCGGAAAATCCAGAGACAATAAGCTTGTCACTGATAAATCAAGCAGAGCACCAGAAAAGATATCAGACACAGACGTGTGTATGGGAGTGAAGGCTGATTGAGCAGAACATAGGGGATTGATAGCTGTTCCAAGTCAGGCAGCTTCCCCAAGCACACAGATAAGACACTGCTGCTGTGAATGTTAACTTGACTTAGGCTTTGTATGGCTGAAGTGGCAATGAAAACAGCTATCTGTTGCATCCATTCATATTAGGGTTGGCTACCCTGACAGAAACTCGAATATGACTTATGTAAGATGCGTTAGGCAAAATTTGTGGGAAGTACAGTGGGTTATGTAGATCAGAGATGATTGTGGTTCCAGAAAATAGAGGACAAAAGTAATAACCCAAACATAACAAAGTAAACTCCTGAGTTAAAGACTTGTCTTTGAAGGATGGATGATGATGTTGCTGTTAGGTGTCCTCAAGTTGGATCCTACTCATAGTGACCCCATGTACAACAGAATGAAACACTGTCCAGTTCTGCACCATCCATACAATCATTGCTGAGTTTGAGCCCATTGTTGCCGCCACTGTGTCAGTCCTTGTTGAGGGTCAGTCTCTTTTTCACTGCCCCTCTACTTTATCAAGCCAGATGTTGTTCTTCAGGGACTGGTCCCTCCTGATAACATGTCCGAGGTACCTGAGGTGACTTCTCACCATTCTTGCTTCAAAGGGGCATTCTGCCTGTATTTCTTTCAAGACATGTTTGTTCATTCTTCTGGCAGTTCATGGTATATTTAATATTCATTGCCAACATCAAAGGCATCAATTTTCTTTGGTCTTCCATATTCATTGTCCAGCTTTTACATGCATATAATGTGACTGAAAATACCATGGCTGGGGTCAGTTGAACCTTAGTCTTTTTTTTTTTTTTTTAACCATCAGAACTTTATTCGGCCAGCTTGCTCATCTACCTCCTACATTTATTTATTTTATTTTATTTTTTAACCTTTATTATGTTGAGAACATACACAAGACATTTGCCAACAACAACTTGCACATTGACATCTCAGGGACATTGATGACATTTTCATGTTGTGCCACTATTGTTGCTATACCATTCCAAAATATTTCACCACCATTAGCATGGACTCAGTGCCCTGCAAACCCCATCCCCCTCCCTCCTACCCCTGGTAGCCATTAGTAATCTATATATATGGGAGCTCTGGTAGCATAGTGGCTAAGGCACTTGACTGCTAACCAGACAGCTGGCGGTTCAAACCCACTAGCCACTCCTCGGAAGGAAGGTTGGGCAATCCTACTTCCGTAGTGATACTGCCTCGGAAACCCAAGGAGGGGTCGCTATGAGTCAGGTCTGACTCGACGGCACATAACAACAACAACAACATATATATATATATATATATATGTTTATCTAGGAGTTTCCCTTCCCCTCCCCTCCCAACCCTCATAACCAATAAAGAAACTTTCCTTCCATGGTATAAACCTTTCCTTGAATTTTTACAGTAGCAAACTAATACAATATTTGCTCTTCTGTGATTGACTAATTTCACTCAGCATAATGTCCTACAAGTTCATCCAAATTATGTGGTGTTTTGCAGATTCTATATTATTCTCTAAAGTTGTATAGCATTCCATTGTGTGTATGTCCCACACTTTCTTTATCCATTCCTCAGTTGATAGGCACTTAGATCATTTCCACCTCTTTATTATTGTGAATAGTGCTATGATGAACATGGGTGTGCATATACCTATTTGTGTCCTGTCTCTCCCTTCTTTAGAATACATACCTAGTAATGGGATTGCTGGATCAAATATTTCCAACTTTTTAAGGAATCACAATACCAGTTTCCACAGTGGTTATATCATTTTACAGTCCCAACAGCAGTGTATGAGAGTCCCAATCTCTCTACATCCTCGCTAGCATTTGTTATTTTCTGTCTTGTGGAACTTTGCTGTTAATGCTGCTTTAAGATGGTATCTCATGGTTGTTTTGCTTAGCAGCTCTCTAACAGCTAATGATCGTGAACATTTCTTCCTGTGTTGACTGCCTGAATATCTTCTTTGGTGAAGTGTCTGTTCATATCTTCTGGCCATTTTTAAATAGGATTGTCTTTTTGATGTTGAAGAGTTGGCATTTTCTATATATTTTAGAGATAAGACATTTGTCTGATATGTCATTGCTGAATATTTTTTCCCATTCTGTAGGTTCTCTTTTTACTCTTTTGGAGAAGCCTTTTGATGCACATAAGAATTTAATTTTTACAAAGTTCCAATCATCTAGTTGATCTTCTGTTGTTTGAACATCTTGGGTTTACCTGATAGACTATTTTTTGCCATAAATTACAGACCAGTTTTCCCCTATGTTTTCTTTGATGAACTTTATAGTTCTGGGTTTCACATTTGTCTTTGATCCATCTGGAGTTGATTTTTGTGTGTTGTGTGAAGTATAGATCTTGTTTCATTTTTCTGCAAATGGATATCTAGTTTTTCCAGCACCATTTGTGAAAGAGACTACTGTCTCTTCCCCATTTAGTGGATTTCATCCCTTAGCCAAAGATCAGCTGATCATAGGTTTATGGATGTATTTCTGGGTTCTCAATTCTGTTTCACTGGTCTAATGTCTGTTGTTGTACCAGTATTGGGCTATTTTGACAACTGTGACTGTGTAGCAGGTTTTAAGATCTGGGAATGTGAGACCTCCTACTTTGTTCTTCTTCATTAGGGCTTTGCTTACCTGAGGTCTCTTACCTTTCCGTATAAAATTAAAACTCAAAAAAAGAAAAAAAAACTAACTGCCATTGAATCAGTGTGACTCATAGCGACCCCTCCTTGGGTTTCTGAGGCAGTAGCACTTCTGAAGTAGATTGTCCAACCTTCCTTCTGAGGAGTGTCTAGTGGGTTTGAACCATCAGCTTTCTGGTTAGCAGTCAAATGCCTTAGGCACTATGCCACCAGAGCTCCCCATATATAAAAAAATTGTAATTGTTTTTTCCATATCTTTAAAGAATGTTGATGAAATTTGGATTGGGATTGCATTGAATGCATAGATTGCTTTGGGTAGTATTGACATTTTCACAGTGTTCAATCTTCCTATCCATGAACATGGTATGTTCTTCCATTTATGTAGATCTCTTATGGTTTCTTGAAATAGTGTTTTGTAGCTTTCTTTGTATAGGTCTTTTGTGTTCCTGGTAATATTTATTCTCAAGTATCTTATCTTTCTGGCAGCTACTGTAAATGGTATTGATTTCCTTATTTCCTTTTCAGCAATCTCTTTGCTAGTGTGGTGGAATCCAACTGACTTTTGTACATTGATCTTGTATTCTGCCACTATGATAAATCTCTTAATTAGTTCCAGTAGTTTTCTTGCTAAGTCTCTCGGGTTTTGTATGTATAGAATCATATCATCAACAAATAGGGATAGTTTTATTTCCAATTTGGATGTCCTTGGTTTCCCTTTCTTTTCTTATTGCCCTGGCTAGGACTTCCGATACAGTGTTGAGTGAAGTGGAGCTAGAAGGCATCCTTGTCTGGTTCCTGTTCACAAGGAGAATGGTTTCAGTCTCTCTTCATTGAGAATGATGTTAGCTATTGTTTTTCCATATATTCCCTTTATAATGAGGAATGTCTCTTCTATTCCTGTTTTGCTGAGATTTTTTTTTTTTTTTAATTGGGAATAGTTGTTGGACTTTATCAAATTCCTTTTCTGCATCTATTGATAAGATCATGTGATTCTTTTCTTGTATTTTACTTATGTGATTGATTATGCTTATTGTTGTTTTTCTAATGTTGATCCATCCTGGTATACCTGGTATGAATCCCACTTGGTCATGATGTATTATTTCTTTGATATGTTGTTGGAGTCTATTGGCTAGGATTTTGTTGAAGATTTTTGCATCTATATTCATGAGAGATATTGGTCTGTAGTTTTCCTTATTAGTGGTGTCTTTGCTTGGTTTTGCTATCGGGGTTATGCTTGCTTCATCAAATGAATTTGGGAGGATTCCATCATTTTCTATGTTCTGGAGTAGTTTGAGTAGGATTTGTGCTAGCTCTTCTCTGAATGATTGGTAGAATTCTCCAGTGAAAGCATTAGGCCACAACTTTTTTTGGTTGGTATTTTTTTTTTTTTTTAAATGACCTATTCGATTTCTCCATTTGTTGTGGGCCTGTTCAAATTTTCTACCTCAGTCTGTGTTAGTTTAGGTAAGTAGTGTGTTTCTAGAAATCTTTCCATTCTTTTTAGGTTTTCAAATTTGTTGCGGTTACTTCATAGTATGCACATATTATTATTTTTATTTCTGTTGGTTCTGTTGTGACATCACCTCTTTCATTTCTTATTCATGTTATTTGCATCTTCTCTTTCTTTTCCTTTATTAACTTTGTCAATGGTTTGTCAATTTTATTAATCTTTTCAAAGAACAAATTTCTAATCTTGTTGATTTCTTTCTGTTGGCTTTATTTTCTATTTATTTCTGCTCAAATCTTTATTATTTCTTCTGGTTACTGTGACCTTTTTTCATGCCCTTTTTCTAACTGTTGGAGATGTTGAGTTAAGCTGTTAATTTTTCCTCTTTCTTCTTTCTTGATATGTGCATCTATTGCTATAAATTGCCCTCTGATCACTGTTTTTGCTGTGTCCCAAAGATTTTGGTATATTGTGTTTTAATTCTCATTTCATTCAAGAAATTTTTTTATTTCATTTTTAATTTTTCCTATTACCCAGTCATTAGGGTGCTATTGAGTTTCCATTTTTTCCATTGATCTTCCTATTGTTGATTTCTAATTTGATAGCATTGTGATCTGAGAAGATGCTTTGCAATATTTCAAAGTTTTAAAATTTGGAATTTAAATTTAATATTCATTGCCAACACCATAACATTTATGGAGGCTTGCTTTGTGGCCTAACATATGGTCTATCCTGGAGAAGGTTCCGTGTGTGCTGAAAAAGAATGTATATTGTGCTGTTGTTGGTTGAAGTGCTCTGTTGATGTCCACAAGTTCAAGTTGTTTGATTGTATTGTTTAGTTCTTCTACATCTTTGTTGACTTTCTTTCCAATTGTTCTATCCTTTATTGAAAGTGGTGTCTTAAAGTCTCCTGCTTTTATGGTGTATTCATCAATTTGTCTTTTCAATTCTTTTAAAATCTGATTTATGTATTTTGGGGCTCTTTCATTGGGTGTGTGGCTATTTATTAGGGTTATGTCCTCTTGTTCAGTTGATCCTTTAATCATTACATAATGCCCTTCCTTGTCTCATGCTTGTTTTGGTCTTCAAGTATGTTTTCAGAAAATAATATTGTTACTCCTGCCATTTTTTTTTTATTGCCATTTGCTTGATTTATCTTTTTCCAACCTTTGTTTTTTAGTCCATTTTTGTCCTTGTGTCTAAGGTAGTAAGTCTTTTGTAGACAGCATATTTGATGGGTCATGTTTTCTTTCCTTTTTGGTAGCAACTCTGTTTCTTGAGTGATACATTTAATCCATTTACATTCAGTGTAATTATTGACAAGAATGTATTTATTGATGTCATTTTGTTATCTGGTTGTGTATGTGTATGTGTGTGTGTGTATGTGTGGTGTTGCTAATTACTTTGTTCCATATAATTCTTTGTGCTGAGGTCATTTTGTTTATGAATCATGTTGTCATCTCCTTCACTGCTATTGTTTTAGTATTTACTAAATATTTGTGCTTGTTCTCTTTTTTATTTTGATGTGATGGTTTATTATTTTTCTTTCAGGTTGCCTGTGATTTATTATTTTCTTCCCAAGTTTAAAACTGTCTATTCTATCTCACAATTGTCTTGACTTCCTTGCCATTTAGAAGTCCTGTAACTACACTATTTATTCCCTCTTTTTGGTTTGTAGTTGTCCTCATTTACCAATTGATGTTTCTGGTTCCCTGCTTACAGTTTTGTAAGCTTATTTTACTTTGAATACTTCTATAACTGGGTTGGTTTCTGGCTCATGTCATTATGTCTGTTATTCATTGGTTGTTGTTTGCTGATGTTGGTTCTCTGCCCAAATGACTCCCTTTAACATCTTTTATAAGGTTGGTCTGGTTTTGAAAAGTTCCCATAATTTCTGCTTATCTGGAAATCTCTTAATTTCACCCTCATATTTGATGGAGAGTTTTGCTAGGTATATAATTCTT
>NW_006921605.1:12075838-12077434 GCF_000298275.1 Orycteropus afer afer | reverse complement strand
TTTGGTAGTTGTTCTGTGTGAGCAGGATACTGTGCTCTTCTATTCACTAATTGTTAGCACTTAGGCACTCACCACCTGTCTCTTGGTAGGTGTGATAGAGAATGAGAGTATATACACAGATCTCTATTAGCAGTCCATAAAGAGTAGTTGAAAGTTAGTTGTGCTGGTATTGGCCACTGTCTGTTGTTGCTCAGTTGGTGCAAAAGTAAGTGGTGGCCCTTACTCAGTGGGGCTGCAGGAGGTGCAGGTGTGGTTGAGTAGTGTGAGAACAGTTGCTGTTTTCCACTCAGTTAGACAAAAATAAATAAATAAAAATACAAAAAAATAAAAACAAGAGAGCAAAAAAACTCAAGCTGTATAAACAAACAGCAATAGCAGAAAGAGAAGAAATTGCAATGAATGAGAAAAAATTCAAAATATATTTTTAAAAAAGATAATGAGAAAAAGAGAAAGGGAAGAAAAAAAAAAGAAAAGAAAGCAAAAAGCCACAATGTCTGGGGAGGGAAGAATGAGAGAAAAGAGCAAGAGTTAAAGAGTCACAAAGAAAAATTGGGAAAACTGCCAAAGGAAAATGAGGAAATGGGAAGAACTGGAGGGAAGGAAAATGAAAGGAATCAGGAATAGGAAACAGAGCAGAAGGGGAAAAGAAAGGAAAGGAAGATGAAACAAATAATTTAAAGACAAAAACCAAACTCTGGGGGCAGAGCATGGCACCAAGGCTCTGTCAGGGCACAGATGTTGGATAAAGTTCTTGCTGATCCAGAAGGTGGGTGGAGGTGGGTGATGGCCACACCCCTGTTCACCAAGACAGTGTAGGTTATAAGAGCAACAAGGGGAATATCACACTTTTTCAGTTGTCAGCCTACAGTGGGGTTGCCCAAGCCGTCCACGGCAAGTGTAGCTTGCTCCTGTGTCACTGTCCAGTAAAGAAAGCCACTCACATACATCCAAAGTGGCTGTGAGTACAAACAGCTGCCCACAAACCTTCAAAATGGCTGTATTCTCAAGAAAGTCACTGGCAGTCCACAGGTCTGTTTGTCTCCTTCCTCACCATTGGCAGGTACCAGTGCAGTCCTTGCCCTTGAAGTCCTCAGTGAGCAGATCTGATTCTCAGGTTGCTATCAGAAAATATTCAAAATGGCTGTGACCCCAGGACAGCTAGCCATTCACAGCTCTGCTCTGCTTATCTCCTCACTCACTGTTTCATTCAGGTTCTTCTACTAGTTAGTATTTAATCTACTTCTTTATCCTTCCCTTCAAAGCTCAGAGTTCCAGGATCATCTTATGTATTGGTTTCAATTGGTTTCTTATTGTTTTTTTGCAGAGAGTCTGTGTAAATTGTCTGCCCATTCTGCCATCTTACAAGAACCTTCTGAACTTTAGTCTTCAAAGTGACATCTTCGCTCCTTAACACTTTAAAAGAAGTCTTTCGCAGCAGATTCTCCTAATACACTATGTTGTTTGATTTCTTGACTACTGCTTCCATGAGCTCTGGTGGTGTAATGCCTAAGGATTCAACTGCTAACCAGAAGGCTGGTGGTTCTAACCCACCAGCCCCTCCTAGGAAGGATGATTGGGCCATCTACTTCTGTAGAG
>NW_006921605.1:12074271-12075358 GCF_000298275.1 Orycteropus afer afer | reverse complement strand
ACTACAATACAAAAAAGAGTTAAGCACATGTTCTATTCATTAGAGCCCTTGGCTATGATACAATAAAAGTGGGTCAACTGCCAGAACTCAGGCAAGGGAGTCTGGACCGGCTGTCTTGTTCTGGCTCAATCATGCCTTGCGTTAGTCCTACCGTAGCTGGTCCTGAACTTATCTACATGACTTTGGCATGGAGATCTGACTGAGAATTTATTGGTATACTGTTTTTTGTGAACTCATGAACATTTCTTCTTTTCATTCATTTTAAAAACAACTCAAAATTAGACTCTCTTTATGTCTTAGCATTTTAGAAGTGAAGAGATGGTTGGCAGGGCCATCAGCTTGGCAGGTATGGTTAATCCCAAATATTCACTTATTCAAATAAGTCTCTAAAAATTATGAAAATGCAGTTTCATCTAAGTTTTATTTATAAAATAGACACCAAAAGAACACATCATCAAGATGTTTTTTTCCTTTCTGTTCAGACCACATGTCTTATTTTTTATCACATTAATTTCCCCTATTTTAGCATGTCTTTTTTTCTTCTACTTCTCTGTGGTGTTTATATAACTCAAATAGTTACAGATAGTCATCATGTCTGCCTTTGAGTCATTGCTTGGACCAGAAAATCATATGGTCTGGTTTCTTTTTGTTTGCTCTTTTTCCCCTCAGAATTCAACTGATCAATATTATCACTTTGTTTTTATAAATATATAGTTCATTTAATTTTCCTAATTAAATCTGAACCAGTACACTGACTATTCTGGATACATCCGTGTCATGCCAGAAAGACATCTAGGATATGGTAGCCAGCATATGGTATTTAACTTAATAAGACCTGGGTTTGAAACTTACTTTTACTTACTTCTACCAGATTTATGATCAAAGGCAATTATATAACTTTCTGAACCTCAATTTCCTCAAGGAAAAATATGTGTCCCAAAGGTTTTACAGAAAATTAAAACATGCCAATCTGATAAATGAGTTCCCTCCCCCCCCAGGTTTCAGTGGATTTGGTCTTCATATACACTTTGTATATGTCACTTACATACTCATCTACATATACTACTCTTTTTTTTTTTTTTTTTTT
>NW_006921605.1:12070005-12073576 GCF_000298275.1 Orycteropus afer afer | reverse complement strand
CATACTTTGTACATTCCTCATTCTATTAATGGATGTTTCCAGCTGTTCCTTCTCATTTTGAGTCATGCCACATCAGCAAATGAAAGTCACAAGTGCTTTATTCCACCCATGTCATTAAGGTCAATTCTATTTTGAGGGGGCAGATTTTCCGTTATTCTTTGGGTGCCTTCCAGCCTGAGGGGCTCATCTTTGGACACCGTAGCAGACATTGTTCTGCTGCTATTCATAAGGTTTTCACTGGCCAGTTTGTTCAGAGGTAAATCACCAGCTGCTTCTTCCTAGTCTGTCTCAGTCTGGAAGGTCTGCTGAAACCTGTTCACCATGAGTGACTCTGATGGCATTTGAAATACTGATGACATACCTTCCAGCATCGCAGCATGACAAACTGACAGACAGAATTCCAGACACTTAATTGTGTTCATGAGGAAACTACATAGACCAAGAGGCAGTCATATGACTAGAACAAGGGGATATTGCATGGTTTAAAATCAGGAAAGGTGTGCATCAGGGTTTTATCTTTTCATTATACTTATTCAGCATGCATGCTGAGCAAATCATCCAGGAAGAACATGGCATCAGGATTGGAGGAAGGCTATTAGCAACTTGTGATATGCAGATGACACAACCTTGCTTGCTTGAAAGTAAAGAGGACTTGAAGAACTTACTGATGAAGATCAAAGACTACAGCTTCAGTATGGATTATACCCGAACATAAATTAAAAATCCTCATAACTGGACCAATAAGCAACATCATGATTATTGGGGAAAGTATTAAAATTGTCAAGGATTTCATTTTACTTGGGCCCACAATCAATATCCATTGAAACAGCAGTCAGGAAATCAGATATTGCATTGGGTAGATCTGCTGCAAAAGACCCTCTCTAAAGTGTTCAAAAGCAAAGCTATCAGTTTGAGGATTGAGGTGCACCTGACCCAAGCCATGAAAGGAGCTCTGGTGGCATAGTGGATAAGGCATTTGGCTGCTTACCATAAGGTCAGTGGTTCCAACCCACCAGTGACTCCGCAGAAGGAAAATGGGGCAGTCTACTTCTGTAACAATTTATAGCTTCAGAAACCGAAGGAAAATCACTATGAGTCAGAGTCAACTCAGTGGCAGTGAATTTGGTTTTTGCTTTTGACCAAGCTAAGGTATTTTCAACTGTCTTCTATGTGTATGAAAGCTGGACAATGGATAAGAAAAATGAAGAAGAATTGATGTCTTTGAATTTTAGTGTTGGCAAATAATATTGAATGTACCATGGACTACCAGAAAAATGAACAAATTTTGGAAGAAGCACAACCAGAATGCTTCTTAGAAATAAGGATGGCAAAACTTTGTCTTGGTTACTTTGGATATGTTATTAGGAGGAACTAGTAGAGGGTCAGTGAAAAAGAGGAAGACCTCCAATGAGATGGACTGACATAGTGGCTGCAGTAATGAGGTCAAACATGGCCACTATCGTGAGAATGGCATATGACCTGGTAGTGTTTCATTCTGTTGTGCATGGGGTTGCTTTGAGTTGCTAACAACAAAAGTAGCACCAGGAATTATTTGTTTTTTACAATTTCAAAAAGAGTAGAAAATATGAAACTGAAAAAACAATATGATTATAAAATATTGATAATATAATATCAGTACAATATTGAGAAGTCAAGTTGTCTAATACAGATTTTCCAAGTAAATTTTGAGTGACAGAAAATTGAAATACTATGTTGCTATATATTATGATTATAATATTTTAATGATAGATTGGTTTTGTTTAAAATGTTTAAGAAAAATAGTTATGATTTGTATAAAAGTATGATTGCAGCTATATAAATAGATCCACTGAAAAACATTGAAGTAAAATACGTTAAGATAGTACATTTGTTTCTAGTTGCTATTGCAGTAAGTTAGAACAAATTTAGTGGTTTAAGACAACACAAATTTCTTGTTTAATGCTTCTGAAGGCCAGAAGCCCAAATTTAAGATGTTGGCAGAGGCGTAGGCTTTCTAGAAGCTTCAGGGTTGAATCTGTTTCCTTATCAAAACGAAATAATTCCAGTAATCCATGAGATACAGACAGCTAATCTATGGGATTATTTACTCATTATTTTGTAGATAGTCTGATTTCTCCTCTGATTCATGAGTTGAAAGAAAGTGTATGCCACTGTAGAGAAACATATTTCTTTCATTTTGATAAATTTTCAATAAACGAATATAATTATATGAATCCTGTCTAAATCAAAGAATCACTAAAATTTTAATGATCACATTTGTTAAACTGGTTCTACAATTCAAAATGCAAAAAAATAAGGACATTTCCGACACTGAAATTTATAATGATCCATTATATGATACATTAAGCTAAAATTGTGATGCTACATTAAGTTAAAAAGTTTGGCACTAGCTCAAAAAAGGAGATCAGTGAAATTAAAAAAAAAAAAATAAATACTTCCAAAAAGTTCTGATAATAACTTTCCCCTAGTGAATGAAAATTGCACACTTACCGTTTTCAAAATATTAACATTTACAAATAGGTCTTTTCACTGGGAGAACATCTTATAATTTCCATAAATAATTATTTTTAAAAACTGTATGAATGATCTCTACTTAGGTAATATAATGATCTTATTTGAGGAGTCTATATATTATGTTGTTTCCTACTAACTGTTCTAGGAGCTCTGGTAGCATAGTGCCTAAGGCACTTGACTGCTAACCAGAAGGCTGGCAGTTCAAACCCACCAACCACTCCTCAGAAGGAAGGTGGGGCAATCTACTTCCATAGTGATACTGCCTCAGAAACCCAAGGAGGAGTCGCTATGAGTCAGGTCCGACTCGACGGCACCTAACAACAAGTAACTGTTCTTAACCTTTTGAAAAAGAATACTAAAGGAATGATGGAGTTACATGCCAGACTTAAATTAACTTAAAATTTTAAGAGAGGTGGGGCAATCTACTTCCATAGTGATACTGCCTCAGAAACCCAAGGAGGGGTCGCTATGAGTCAGGTCCGACTCGACGGCACCTAACAACAAGTAACTGTTCTTAACCTTCTGAAAAAGAATACTAAAGGAATGATGGAGTTACATGCCAGACTTAAATTAACTTAAAATTTTAAGAGAGGAGATGTAGGCCAGGAAGAAGAGGCAGTCTATTCATATTGCATGCTCAGTTGATACCAATCCCTACTTCCATTTCTGCTTTATCTGGCATTGCTACAATTCTAGAAAGCCATTTGTTTGCCACCATAGTAATATTATTTGTCCATTTCTGCTTGTGGCAATCTTTTGATTATTCTAAACATTTGCCTAGCAAGCTACTTGCCTCTTCTATTTCTGGATATCAGAAGTTTTGCATGCTACTTATTTTCTGAATCTATTGTACCAAGTTTATCCAGAGCGACAAAGGACAAGACCTAATATATTCAAGGAGCTCTGATGACGTAGTGAGTAAGGCATTTGGCTGCTAACAAGGAGGTCGGTGGTTCAAACCGACCAGGTGCTCCATGGGAGAAAGATGGGGCAATCTACCTCCACAAGATTTACATTTACAGCCTTAAAAACCCAACGGAGGTTGCTGTGAGTTGCA
>NW_006921605.1:12064861-12069575 GCF_000298275.1 Orycteropus afer afer | reverse complement strand
GTTGCTTTGGCAGTCATTTTCACTGTAAAAGCATCACCTCAAAGTCAAAGCTTCAAACTGGACTCTAAAAAGGGGTGTTCTGTAAATCAAATTGTAAAAAAACAGTCCTTATCTACAAGTAATTGACTAAGCACGTGACGATGAGATTTGCTCATGGCTGAAATCTTACTGTGCATCCAGTTGGCAGCTCTGTGATTCTAAGGTGACTCTGGCTTCGGGATTCTGTTAAAATCAAATCCTGGTGCAAGTGACACCAGGAGACCCCATATCCATTTGTCAAGCACACTAATTTCTGGTGTGGAGCTAAGCTATCCAAATGGCCAGCTTGCTGATCTGTTGATAATTTTACATCCTTAAAATCAGATTATATAATCTCACTGTCGAGAGCTAACGGCACCATTTGAAGACATCATCTCCTGGAAGGCACCAGACGAAGGCAGTCACTTGATATATGCCTTCTCTCATTTTTGCTTTTTTGTTCAGATTGATGGAAAAATGTAAATGTAGGTTTGGATATCAGGATGTTAGCACAGCCCTGCGGAAAAAGGTCGTTTTCTTTGTAACTTGGCAGGCCTGGAATTGCCGCTTCTGACATCATGGGTATTTTTAATGAAATATTAATGACTCTGATTTTAATAGGAATTTCAGCACAACCTAAATTAAGCCATTGGAAAAGGGATATGGTCCCGTTAAGAACAGTAAAACTGTAAGCCCCCTTCCTGAAGAGTAGCCGTGGGCAGTTAAAGTGACAATCAATTTAAGCAGGTCATATTGCTTTGTAAGTCTCTGAAGTGTGAAGTCCCAGCTTGCCTGATGTATTTCATTTTAATTTCCTTTTGGACAGAACTATGGGTCGTGGGGAACCTCACACACAAAAAGGAAAAAAAAAAAAAAGTGCAGAAGAGGAGGAAATTATTTAACCCTTTCAAAAAGTGATGCAGTGTATTTACCGAAGTAGAAGAAAACATGCAAGATCAAATTGCTTCTTTTAATTGTAAGAAAAATACCTGTAAAACCCCTGTAGTAAATAACAATGACAGATCTTATTGGTAATTTCCATTAATCAAAAATGCTCTCTTGACACTTATTTTTTAATTTTTGAAAGAAGCTAGATGGTTCACAAATGTTCTTTGGCTCTCTCTGTAGAGAGATAAAAATCACGTAATTTCATATGATTTTCATCTCTCATTGGAATTTGAAATCTCGAGTCAGCTTGCTGATCTATTGATAAGTTTACATCCTTGAAGTCAAGTTTCAAGGTAGGACTCATGGAGTCAGATTAGTCTTGCTGTTTTCAGGATGGTGGTCTTGTTAACTTATCCAAAAGGTAGATAAAGGAAATATCAGAGCAATGTGAAGAGCTCCTTTTAAATTATAGAATTATCCTAGGCAGGATTCTCTGCTCCCTGCGGGAGTTTCTGTGGGACTGTTTCAGTTCCGTGGCGGTCAGGAGAGGAGACGGCTCTGATGAGATGGAATGGGAACATACGGTTGCTTTCTGGAGTCACGAGAGCCAAATTTGACTCTGATTATTAGTTTTGCCACTAATTTATAACTTGATGTTGTTGCAGTAATTTACTCTCTCTCGATTTGATTTTCTTTCTCATTCTCTAAATGAAATACTGGAGTACCCATGAAACGTGAAACGACCCTTTCAGATTTTCTGTGTTCAAGTCCTAATTTTAATAATTTGAGATAAAACAGTAGCTGCTTAAAAGGGCAAATATTGCTGTATGTGTGATGTTTTTACTTTAAAATATGATGATCTACATTGAAATTATCCAATAGTTTTTGTTTTTTAGATAATAAACAATTGTACTGTATGCCTCTATAAGAATGAAAAATGAAATGTAATCACATTCTTCTAATATGAAGAGCACATGTCAACTCATCAATTAATAAAATTTTCTCAAATTAATGGTCCTAAGGCAAGGTTCTTCAATATTACTCACCTGGTCAAAAATATCTGATGGTTCCCAAGTAGTCACAGATTCAAACTGTCTTTCCTAGGCTCAGTCTCAAAGCTGTCCAAGATTTGGTCTTAACCTTAACATGCCTTCTCAGTGTCTTCCCAGCATTACTGAACTGAACCCCCTCCAGTCTTACTCCTGCTGTCTTTTTCTCTGGGATTCTCTTTCCTATTAATGCATGTCAAAACTTACCCAACCTTCAAGATTTAAAGCAAATGCCATCTGTTGAATCAATCTGTTTATTGGATATAATTTATTCTCCTGGCTTCCTATAGCAGTTGGATTTAGTGGTCATAAAGAGTTAGATTTAAACCTTGGCCCTGCGACATTCAGGTGGTAACCTTGCATATTCTCCTGAACTTTGAGTTTATATGAAAGGTAAAAAGGGTGCCCTTTCATGCAGAGATTGGAGATATGAGGTCTTAGCACATAGTAGGTATACAATTCCTTCCACCTTTCCTGTTATCTTCTATTGTGACAATGATCACATTCTTGAATTAAAATATATAACATGTTGATTGTATATATCATAAACAGATACATAGATATCTCACGACTGAATTGTACAGTGAACATGAATTAATTCTTAAGGTAGTCCAACATCTTCAGTCTCCTTTTCATTTTAGAGAGAATTCACGAGTAGAATTCACTAGCACCAAGCATTACCTTTCCTGATCTACAGAAGCAGAAGGGAGCAGAGCTTCATGGTCCCACTACCACCACCCGCAGGAGAAAATGTACGGGTCCCCGGTGGAAGCTTAACCAATCAGATGTGAGTCCTGAGCAAGTAAAAGAAAAGATGGAGAAAAGTTGGAAATTTGTGTATAGACACAGCAAAGGCATTGCCTTACAGCCACAGCATCCCGGCCAGAATGTCTTCCACGATGAAGCTTGCTTGGCTTTCTGCTGGTCGGCTACCCTGTTTTCCAGCCATTCCCATGCCTAGTCCTCTAACTTCCCACCAATGCCACCCCCCTCTAACCTTCTCACACTTGATTCTTCTTCATGAACTGGGGGTGGAAACAGTTTTCCATGCTGCACATAACTGCATGGAATCCTGACAAAATGCTTTTTGGAGGAAGAAGGGACAAAGGAAACCGGGAATCCTAACGTATTTGCTACCGTCTAAAATTTGTTTTCTCTTTTTCCCCATGTGAATGTAAGAAGGCTGACACGTGCAATGGCGTCTAGTGCTGTTTCAGTCATAGTATGCATGGAGAGGTGTGTGTGTGTGAGCAGAACACCCACATGGACACACACCCAGACCGCACATGCACAGTATACATTGTTGCTTCAGTCTTAGTGTCTGTATGGTTTTTATTTGTCCTTTTCACTAAATTATATATACACTTCTATGCTACTAGAGCTTTTAATTTATTATATTATTAGGTGTATAAAAGTTCATTAAGTAAAATCATTGTACTTTAGTTTCAATAAATATTACTTTACCCTTGCAAATTAGGTGGACTCCCTTTTTTCCCC
This sequence comes from Orycteropus afer afer, assembly GCF_000298275.1. Classification (NCBI taxonomy): domain Eukaryota; kingdom Metazoa; phylum Chordata; class Mammalia; order Tubulidentata; family Orycteropodidae; genus Orycteropus; species Orycteropus afer. The sequence continues at coordinate 12,066,123 of NW_006921605.1, read as the reverse complement.
CATATTTTAAGTAATGTTGTAATCAACGCATTCATGTGTATAATTTTTTCCTCCTTTTAGATTATTTCTGTAGAAGCTCACTAAATCACAATGATCATTATTGTTTTTCTTACTCTATACTGCCAAATTGCTTTCCAAATGCTGTACTAATTTATACTTTTCAGATGATGTCAAAATATACCATATAAGTGTAACCTTGCTTGGTTGTAATTTACTTCTTTTAATTTTGCCAAGTTAATAGGTGTAAAATCATTATTAGTGTAGTTTTCATTTTTTTTAAAAAAATAATGAGGCAAAATTTACTACATGTTTAATGATTTTTTTTCTCAATGTCTTTTTTTTCCCCCAGGATTTTTAACATTTTTCTTACTAAAGTTATGACTATTTTTAAAACAAAGATTATTACCTTTTGTCATATTTTTTTTTGCATGCAGTTTATAAAAGTCAATTTGAAAGTTTATAGAGTCATTGGTAAATTTTTGTCAAATAGTCATTTTTATTTCCTTGTAGCTTTCCATTTTTTATTATATTTATACATATTTATAATTTCTCATTTTAAAGCCACTGTTGCTTCGGAGCTTTGGTACCATAGTGCCTAAGACATTTGACTGCTAACCAGAAGGTTGGTGGTTCAAACGCACCAGCCACTCCTTGGAAGGAAGGTTGGGAAATCTACTTCCGTAGTGATACAGCCTTGGAAACCCAAGGAGTGGTCGCTATGAGTTGGATCCAACACAACGGCAGTGAGTTTGGTTTGGTTTTTGGTTGCTATTATTACTTGTTTTTGCACATGCAGTTTAGTCAAAGTTTATGAGTAAAAAGACAAAGGGCGTTGAGTTTTGAATACAATGCATTAAAGTTATGAGTTGCTGTCGAGTGGACTCTAACTCACGGTGGCCCCACACGTGCAGAGTAGAACTGCTCCACGTTGTTTCCCAGGCTGTCACCCACCCTTCAGAAACAGCTCTCCAAGTCTGTCTGCTGATGCATCTAACACACAACTTACAATTAAGGGACCTGACACCATCACGATGTTTTATCTTCCTTTTCAGAGATAGATTTTACGTACTCAAGTCTTATTTTCCGCCCCCCTCACTCATAAAGTTATACCCAGAAAGACCAATACAACTTTTGAATGACATGCTCTTTTTTCTACCCTGGAAAAAACTCTTAAGTATATCTTTATGTTAACAGATGTCTCAGTTGCCAAGAGCACAACAGATAACTGAATATTTAAAAATTCTCAATTAGTGTTATTTTTC
>NW_006921605.1:12061156-12063831 GCF_000298275.1 Orycteropus afer afer | reverse complement strand
TGTGTGTGTGTGTGTGTGTGTGCAGAAGCTCTGCTGGTACAGTGGGTAAGGCATTTGGTTGTTAACCAGAAAGGTGGTGGTTCAAACCCGCCAGCTCCTCCGAGGGAGGAAGATGAGCCAATCTACTTTCACAAAGATGTACAGCCTTGGAAACCTTATGGGAGCTGTTATTAATTAGAGTCGAGTCAATGGCAGTGGGGTTTGGTTTATACACATAAAACAGAGAGTGATGCAATATACAGATACATATCATGTATATATAGAATCAGCTCAGTGGCAGTGGGACACACACACACACACATATGAAGGCAATGCAAATAAATACTAAAATGCGTGTTAAGTGCCATGAAGGCAGAAACCTGTATCTGTTTGATTCTCTGCTGTACCTGCAATGACCTAGAATTGTGCCTAGAATATAACAAGTAACACTAGGATTTTTCTGAATGCTATGGGTGAGAAGTGGAGAAAGGTCTTATACGTACTTAATTTCCATATATTGTAAAAAGGTTACTTAATTTCACACTGTTGTTGTTGTTATGTGCCGTCGAGTGGGACCCGACTCATGGAGAACCCCTCCTTGGGTTTCCGAGGCAGTATCATTATGGAAGTAGATTGCCCAACCTTCCTTCCCAGGAGTGGCTGGTGGGTTTGAACCGCCAGCCTTCTGGTTAGCAGTCAAGTGCCTTAGGCATTATGCTACCAGAGCTCCCAATTTCACACAGAGTCAGTCTAATATATTTTTGAAAAACAGGGCATAATGAATTTGAAATAAAATATACAACTGAAAGTTAATTATCTTAGTATAGTTTACTTTATGACTTCTGAAAAGCACTTACGAAATGAATGACTCTTGGTCATGACCACACATTCTGAGGGTTGGTGCTTTCTGCCTCTGTTAAGCCTGGACCCTGTTATTGAAATGGAAAGTTACGCTGACATTTTTGCTAGTTTTTTTTTTCTTTTTTTAATAGTCTAAAGGTTAATGAGCTGTGGTGTGGTTTAGGGCTGTGTGTGCTAAGCTAGCACCTAATATGTTAAGTTGGGCGTGATTCAAGGCAGCCGAGACAAGTGGTCTCAGACATTGCCCCAGGGGGAGGGCAGGACAGAAGGGAAGAAGCCTGGCCTATCGCGCGTGCATTCTTGCTCGAGAAAGGTGGTCCTGCGCAGCACGCGCTGCTGTTTGGGACTTTATGTACAAGCTGTTCTCTGGGGAAATATAAATATCCTGCATTCCATCTCAAGAGGTGCTGGGTTATAGGTTATTGACCAGTTTAGCGATTTATAGCTAAAGTCACTAATTGTTAAGGGAAAAATGGCTTGACGATTTTATTATAGTGAAGGCTTGCTAGAAAAGTTAAACACAGATTTCCCTAAGAATTCATTTAATCTTAACAATAACAGCTATGTGTCTCTCCGTGTATATTTCTATTTACACACACGCATATTTAATTATGTGCATATACTTTAGTACAGACTGTTTCCATTTCCATAGAGAAGTTTTATAAATTCACATACACATATCACGTAAATGAGTAGAGGACATTTCGTACGAATATGTAAATTAATGTAAATAACCAAAATATTGACTAATAACCCTTTCTGAGAAATTATTAACTTTTTCATTTGTTTCAGGCTTTAGCACAGCACAGAGGGACAGGGTAGACGAGAGAAATGAGAGAAGGATACTTTTCACTAGAAGGTTTTGTATTCCCCCACTGATCTGCAGTCCCCAAAACATGGACCTACGCAATCGTTAGTCTCTGTGACTCGAGCAAACTAACCACCTAAAATTGGAAAAAAAAAAAAAAATCCACAAGTGTTTAAAAAGTAGGATTGAAAATGTAATCATCAATCTCATTCTTTCTGCTGTGTAATTCCCAATTGTTTTATAGATCTGGATTTAGTTCTAAGAATTGATTTAATCTTTTTGTACAGATGTGGAATATCATACAAAACTGCACAAAGAGAGAGTGAGTGCTTGTGTGTGAGCAAGATAGTGAAAGAAAAATACACATACAGAAAGGCAGAAAGAAAAGAAAAGAAATACCTTTCAACAAGCTCGTGACAGTGAACATGCCTGGGGAAAGATTTAAGAATTATGGACTTCTGTCTACTTGAATTTGGCAAAGCAACTATTGAGAAGCAAGTGTTCACCTTCCAGATGAGTTAGAGAGCTAGAGCTTCAGCATGGAAGCCTTTCAGACGTTCATGTGTGAAACCCATAGAATAGGAAAAATAGAGAATGAATTTTGGGGGGCTGTAAGCTGGGAGATAGGTCCACATCCTTACTGGACACTTCAGAGGATTTCTGCAAGACATAACTAATCCTGTGCAAATAAATGACCTGGAAAAGACCCCAGGAGATCTCCCTTCTATTCACTGCTTGCTGTCTTCCCATCCCCACCCCCAAACCAGAGCAGCAAGAACTGGAAGTAGGGACAGGAAGTTGATCGTAAGTACCAGACCTTTTCAGACCAAATGGCTGTAGAGAAACCCAGGAAGCATGAAAATCAGTGAGGATCTCTCCCCACAAACACCTTGGCTGCGAGAAGATAAATACCTTCCGTTAAAGTACATGTGGCTAAGATTGCATTTAGAAACAACTATTGCACTTTTCAAGAGCTCTGGTAGCACAGTGCCTAAGACACTTGACTGCTACCAGAAGGCTGGCGGTT
>NW_006921605.1:12057591-12059959 GCF_000298275.1 Orycteropus afer afer | reverse complement strand
TTTTTTTTTTTTTTTTTTTTTGGTGTATAGCAAAGCAAACAAAAATCTCTTCCCTTATATGTATAGGAATCTGTGAGAGGACCTCTGAGATCAGCACTCAGATGGAAAGGAGTACAGAAAATCTGAAACTTGTTCTTGCAACCAAGTATCAAATCTTATCTCTAAACAAAGCCTGTACACTTGTACGTTATCCTGTCTAAAGCTGAACTAGTACGCATATACGCATAGAATACTCTGATATTCTCAATGCCTACTAAATCAGGAATAGGGTTTTATCTTAAATCAGCAACTCTATTGAGGCGAGACCATCTTCTATATAATTTTATCTTATAATAGTTTCTGATCAAGAAACATACATTTTCAGAGATTTGCTGAGTTGCAGGAGAATGAGGGATACTAAGAAACTTGTGATTCAGATCATACTGCTTTCCAATATTCTTCACATTTACTGTGTTAAATGTGTCCATTAACACAAGAAAGAAAACCTGTCACAGTTAAGGAATTCAGAGTATGACAAATCAAATCAAGACTGGCATAGGAAGGAATAGTTTGGTTTGAGGTGGTCTTAGGTCTCATAACTCCAGAATATAAAAATCTCATAATAATGTATTACGTTGGCCATAGCTTCCTTTAATATTTTCTCTACAGGGGTATAAACTAATTTCCTCTCTATTGTCCCAACTGATATTTTGTCTGATGAAGGGAAGAGAGAATTAAAATTATTTCATCTGAAGAGAGATAATTATGTTTAAAAGAGAGAGACGAGGTAGTCTCTTTTAAAAAAAAACAGTAGCTATATCTTTAATTATTTCCTTAGGAAAACAAATTGAGCCGGGGGCACTAGCACTGAAGGGAAACAAGGAGGAAGTAGCGTGTTTTGGAAAGTCTCCTAGCCATGTGGCTGCTGCTGCGTGCCTTTTGTCTCGGTCGTTTCCTGAACATGGGTGGAAAACACCCCCTTTCATAATATTACTTGAACCTTCTTCCTTCTCAGTTCTCTTTTAGGTTGGTCGTCAGGGGAATCAACAGATGCGCAGAAACCTTTCAAGTCCATTACTCCTTTCCTATCCCTTCAACACCTTCTGATGCCCAATGGGGTTTTCACAGGTTCTAATATTACCGCAATGATTCAGCAGCACTTTGAATTCTGTTACGGAAGGGAATATTATTCTATTCCTAACTCTCTTGGGAGTTCACCTTTCCTTCCTAAGATTGCAGACAAAAAGTCAAAATATTACTCACATGAATTAAATAAAATCATCATTGTGGAGTTAAATATTATATTTTCCAAACCAGTGTTGGTAACAATAAAACAGGAGTGGACAAGTAGATCATCAACCAATATTGCTGTACAGAGGCACAACAAGTGCCCTAGAAGCCTTTGCTGTATAAACATATGAATGCAGAGACAACCTAAATTAGTAAGAGGCAAACTAGTTGCCTGAACTTTCCTCATTTGCACTCAAACATCCATCCCCAATTAAGGGTTGCTGTGAGTCAGAATGCCCTGTACAGCAACAGGAATCTTTGAATTAGGAAAAGATAAACTCCTTGAATAATCTTCCATTGTCCTTCTATGCATAAGAGTAGCAGGTAGTGGCCAGGTAATTATTTTTAGGACGGTCAAGTCTAATAGGCAAAACTCCAGCAAACATACCATCTTACACCATCTTAGCAATTCTCTGATTGCCCAGGAGACTTTTTCTTTAGACTCCTTCTGTAATCTCTACTCCAAGGTAGAGTTCTTTTACAGAGTGACTCACACTCCTTTCTCTTGACCTTTGGCTTCTAGTTGAGCCTAGTCAATAGGTGATAACATGCAAGATATCGAAGAGTTGGAAGAGGGAAAAGAAAGCTATATGTTCTAATTGATCTCCCCCTACCTGGGCAGGGTTTGGTAGTGGTTAGGAGATGGGTTGATACAAGAACTGCACCAACTGACTGAAACATACTAACAATCATGATTATGGTTCAGGATGGGGCAACTGTTGGGCCTAACCACCAGAAAGGGTGGGGCAGTTTTACTCTGTCCCATATGGTTTTTGCTCTGTTATACATAAGGTTGCAAGAGTTGGAGCCAAAGCAATAGCAATTACATAACAACAGCAACAAACTCCTGTCAGCTAACTCTTTCTTCAGAGCTCCAGATCTCATGGGGCTCCTCAGTCCTTGTCCCTTCAGGCTCAGGAGTAAGAACAGTTTCCTCTGGTTCGTAGTTCATGAGTGTTTGGAAAATAATCACTGTTTGTCTTAACCATGCTTACTTCTCTTTAAATAGTCCCTTCATTGTTTACTTCTGAGTTTATCCCTTTGAGTACGCCATGTATTTCTTGCTGGGACTAATTCTGGTGGAGAATATTAACTCTTA
>NW_006921605.1:12055502-12057011 GCF_000298275.1 Orycteropus afer afer | reverse complement strand
ACAACAACAAAGTCCTTGGAAGTAGCCCTGGTGGTGCAATGGTTTACGTCTTGGCTACTAACTAAAAGGATGTCAGCAGTTCTAACCCACTAGTGGGCTCTGCAAGAGAAAAGACTTGGTGATTTGCTCCCATAAAGATTATGGCTTAGGAAACTCTGTGGGGCAGTTCTACTCTGTCCTGTATGGTTTCTATGCGTCAGAATTGATTCAACACAACATGATGACAAAGTCCTTGGACATGGTTAGGCTTTCCTGTACTTTACCCATTGTTGAAGGGTCACTTAGATTGTTGAGTTTTCCCAATACCTTTCTAATAAACTGATTACACACTTTTATACTTAATTTGAATGTAATTCAACTTCTATAATTCATTACCAATAAGTTTTATTAAATACAGTAACCAGTAGTCTTGATAAGTGGCCCCTGGTACAATTCTCGATTTGGGCTGTATGAACTGCATAGCAAAAAACTTTTTCTAGAGGGAATTTCTCTGGCCACTGATATTTCCCCTAGTGGAGTAAAAGACTGTAGGACTCCAGTACAGGACTAGATGATTCAATGTAGCTATTTCTAAATTTTCACATTGTCTGTACTGTATTCAAAATCTAGGGCATATAAAGCTCATTCTGTGAGTCTTAAAAATTTTCTAAATGTCTAAAACCAGACCTAACTCACTGCCGCCCAGTCAATCCCATCAAATTGAGCAACCTTGTCAAACAGAGTAGAATTGCCCCCATAGGATTTCCAAGGCTGTAAATCTTTGCAGAGACCACATCTTTGTCCCATGGAGCAACTGGTGGGTTAGAACCTCTGACATTTTAGTGAGCAGCCAAGTGATTTAATCACTGCATAATCAGCATTCCCTTTCTAAATGTCAAGCCACTCCTCGCACATAGATACAGCCATCTGAAATACCTGTTCATGCTTGAAGTAATTAGATTGCGGAACTACACTTGCTTGGACATTCCCAGAAAGAAGGGTGATTATAAGGAGAAGAACTCAATGTCTGAATCCCTGAGAAAGGCTGAGGAAAGAAGCCATTCACTGTATCCATGAAGTGTTGCCATAGAACTCACTGGCAGAAAAAATGTCCAAAAGCCCCACTTCTATGCCGAGGAGAAAGGACCCATCTTTCTGAGGCACGCACACCATGTTTGTTGTTGTTAGGTGCTGTCAAGTTGATTTTGAATTCATAGCGACCCCATTTGACAGTGTAGAACTAGCTCTATAGACTTTTTTAGTATGTAATTTTTACAGGAGCAGATCACCAGGTCTTTATTACACGGAGCAGCTGTGTGGGTGCTAACACCAACCTTTTATTGAGAAGCCTAGCGCTTAACTGTTATGCCACCAGGGCTCCTGCACTATGTTTGGACTGCAGGACATCAGTAACCCACACTTCCCCTTTCTTTTCTTTTCAGTCTGAAAAGAATGGAAGGTGACTGTGAAGCCAACTTGTGGTTTAACCATACTATGTGAGTCTGGGCCTGTGAATACAACCATTTATTT
>NW_006921605.1:12029702-12054522 GCF_000298275.1 Orycteropus afer afer | reverse complement strand
TTTCCTGATGCAGTATCCCTTTTTCTGTTGGAACGACTGCCTCTTGGTCTATGTACAGGTTCCACAAGAATTTCTGGAATTTCCACACTTTGCAATGTTATCCTAATTTGTTTTGATCCATCCAGTTGTATGCCTTTACCCAGTTAATAAAACACAGGTGAACATTTTTCTGGTATTTTATGCTTTCAGCCAAGATCCTTTTGACACCAGCAATGATATTCCTTATTGCATGTCCTCTTCTGAATCTGGCTTAAATTTCTATTGTACTGCTGATGTCCTGCAATCATTTTTGAATTATCTTCAGGAAAATTTTATTTGTGTGTGATATTTCTTGATAATTTTGCATTCTGTTGGATCACCTTACTTTGCAAAGGGCACAAATAAAGATCTCTTCCAGTCAGTTGGCCAGACAGATACCTGTCTTGCAAATTTCTTGGCATTGACAACTGAGTGCTTCCAGTGTTGCATACATTGTTGAAACACCTTAATGGTATTCCATCAGTTCCTCACCGATGCCTTCAGTGCAGCCTGAACTTCTTCCTTTCAGTACCATCGGTGCTTGATCACTTGCTACCTCCTGAAATGGTTAGATGTCAACTGATTCTACTCATTAGTCTTATACTGCAATTAAATCCCAACAGAAAATAACAGAGATTTTTAAATTTTTCAAGTGTTGTGAAGGTACATTGGAAAGAAAATTTTCATTCATGTGCCCACAGCAGTCATTTTGTGTATCATAGGGCAGTCTGCTTTATTCCTTTCCATAGCTGTTAATAACGGCACATTCTTATTTGTCTCAGTGACTCATATGGATGACCTTGCCTTATTTCATTCAGAAGAACAGAAACTCATTAAAGGCAGGGACTGTTCCCTCACCGATACATTACAAAATCCTTAAGTGTAGTTACAGTGCTTAGCCTATAGCAAATGAGAAGTAAATATCTATTGAAAGGACAGTTCTATGAATAGCTGTTATTGATGACTTCATGTAATTGATGACAGTGACATGAATAGCTGTTATCTGGACATGCTATGAGTTGCAGCATCTCGTTAGTCTTATAGTAAAGTGGAGTATGTAGATGTTTGCTAAGGTGGTGAGTCACCATGTGCATCAGAGTAGATAGTGCTTCCCAGGGTTTTGAATGGCTGATTTTTCAGAAGTTGATCACCAGGTATTCGTCTCCCACCTGTAAGTACACACAAATATGATCTGGAGAATGAGGCAACATGGTGCAGACTTTAATTCCTAGATGTTTTGCTTTGGGTTTGGCTACACCAAACCAAACCAATCCCTCTTCCATTGACTCGTAGGACCCAGGAAAACTGCCCATAGAGCTTCCAAGGTTGTATATCTCTACAGAAAGTGACTGCCTCATCTTTCTCCTGTGGAGAGATGGTGGGTTCGAACCTCTGACCTTTTGATTAGCAGTGAATATTTTAGCTACCACATTATCAGAGCTCTTTGGCTGCACAAGTGTGTGTAAAAAAAAATGTTTAAATATATTTGGTGTCTATTATTCATGGGATCTGACAAAGGCATGGATGGGGCATAACTTTTACTCAGTTTTATAGCCACTGCTCAGTCTGCTAAGTTTCAAGTTAAAATTAGCTTTCTTTTCCTTTATGTAAAGAAGCATGCCAATATTCCTTACAAACAAAGCATCATAGGAAATAACACCTCTGTGCAAAGAAATAGCTTCTTAAGAGTAAGTCTATAAATAAATAGATTTTAAAAATCATATTCAAAAATAAGAAAGATGTATTAACAACAGAGAGCTCACGATTTTGCATCAATACCGACTCACAGCGACCCCCATTGGGTTTCCAAGGTGGTAAATATTTCCAGAAGTAGATCGTGATGTCATTGTATTTAGATCTCTGTTAACTGTTTGTGAAGAGCAGCCAAGGGTGGTTCAGGCTCTTCTTGGTGGTTTTTTATCGTTGGCCCATTGGTGTAGAAGGAGGAAGTGGCTCTCACTTAGTAAGTGAAGTCACAGAAGGTGTGGGTGTAGTTGTGTCTTATGAGGACTGTTGTTATCTCCCACTCAGTTAGACACAAATTACAATTGAATAACCATCAAAAAACTAAAAGCCAATGGATGAAAAACACCCCATGTAATCACACAGGAACAGTAACCAAAAAAGAAAAGGGAAAAAAAGAAAAAACAAGCAAACCTGCAATATCTGGGGATAGGGCACTAAGAAGAAGAAGAAAAAAAAAAAAAAAAAAAGAGAAGGAAAGGAGAATAATAAATGAAGAAAAAAAACCAGGAAGAATGCAAAAACAAAAACAAGGAATGGGGTTAGTCACAAGGAAAAAAAAGGGGGGGGGAACCTTAAATTGGGGGGGTGCAGAGTTTCAACCAGGCACAGGGAAAAGAAAAAAAAAAATGCTGAAAACTAGGACCTGGTAGGGGAAGATTAAGAATAATAATGTTGTTGTTGTTATGTGCCGTCGAGTCAAACCCGACTCATAGCGACCCCTCCTTGGGTTTCCGAGGCAGTATCACTACGGAAGTAGGATTGCCCAACCTTCCTTCCGAGGAGTGGCTGGTGGGTTTGAACCACCAGCTGTCTGGTTAGCAGGCAAGTGTCTTAGCCACTATGCTACCAGAGCTCCCAAAGAATAATAATACAAAGGACAAAAGTATTAATAATATTAGTTGGTTTGAAACAGACAAATACAAGCAAACAAATCACCAGGAAAAAGAAAGCGAAAAAGAAAAAATCGGTGGAGGACTGGGTAGGGCATCCAGGCTCTGTCTGAGCACACAGACTGTGATGGAGCTCCTGTGGGCCCAGAAAGTAGGTGGGAGTGGGGATGGGCACACCTCCATTCAACAAGCGGGTGTAGTAACAAGAAGAATGTCATACCTTTTCAGTCTTGCAGGCCCCGAGTGTCCTTGGGGTTGCTGGAAAGCAGAACGTGTTCTTAAGCCCCAGAAATCTGCAAGAGTGCTGTCTCTTTGAATATCCAAGATAGTCAAGCCTCTTTTTAAACCTACAAAATGGCGGCACCCTCTGGACCAGCAAAAGTCCACAGCTCAGCCCACCTTTCTCTTCACCTTCTCCGTTTGTTCCCCAGCCACCGTGCACAGTCCTTCGTGCAGTCCCTGGCTAGCGGGGTGATTTCTGGGTTAATTCTTAGGTCCTACCACCACTCAGGAATCTCCAAGCTGTCTGTGCCATCAGGGTCACTCAGGTCACTGCCAGACCGTAGCTCCGTGTGTCTCCTTTTTTGGTATTTTCACGCAAATTCTTCTGCTAGTTGGGGTTTAGTCCACTTTTGTATCCTTCCCTTCAAGGCTCAGGGGTCCAAGATTATCTTCTGTGTCTGTGTTAATTGGTTTTCTTTTTCTTTGTTGAGGAGGGTCTGTGCAGTCCTTCTGCCTAGTCCGCCATCTTGCCAGAACTCCCTGTCTTTCTTTTTTTAAGGGTTTATTTTTCTTGTTGCCAATTCTGTTAGATCTGCAATCAATCTTTTGCCTGTTCTGTAAACCCACCTAGGCGTCTACCCAACACTCAAGCTATTTCTCCCTTCTAGAGCACCTTCCTACTTGTAAAATGTTCTGCTACACATTCTAGAGTCATCCCTATTTTTTTAATCCCTACAACTTTTAAAAAAATATATCTAAAACATAATTTTGATACTTTGTTTCCTCTATAGCATCTAACTCAAATAGTTGATCATTTTCTATTGTGTTTTTATTTTATTCATTCCATGACAAAATATTATCTTGATTTTAATGTATACCCACTTCTCATTTATCCACACAATTAGGTTCCAAAGACCAGGTCATTATGCAAAAATAAGACATACACAAAAATGAAGTATGACCGCATCAGGTCACAAAATGGAGAATAAGTACATCATTGCATAAATGCCAAATTATATCATTATATACCTGCCAAACCACTGAGAAGATGGCACAGCCAAGCAGATACTTCACTTTAACCCTCACAGACAGTTATACTCTCACCATTAATGTGCAAAGTAGTTGGATAGTAGATTTTTCACTAATGTTGTAAATATAAAAATTTAGATAATGAGATAGCTGATAAGTGAAGAATGGGTGTATGATTATTAAATGTGAAATAAATTAGGTATGTACCATGCTGCATGCCAATGTGTGATGTCAACACCTTGAGCTGAGAAAGGAAACCAAGTGATATCTTTTTTTTTTTTTTTTGAATAATACTTTATTGTGGTTTCAGTGAAAATTTACACAGTAGACTTAACAATAACTTACCAAATTTTTCAGAGACATTGGTTGCACTTCTGCCAGTATTTTAACGTTGCCATTATGTCTTTCTGGATGTTTCCCTTCCAGCAATCTGGATTCTCTGTCTCCTTGCCTTTCATCTTTGCTCTAGATTAATTGTTGACCATTTGGTCTCATAGAGATGATTTTTCCAAAGGAATGCAGTACTCACTGGTAATATTCTTTATTTTATAAGCCAATCTGTTATTTAGCTAAAAGGTGCTCCCAGCCAAGAGCTTCATTTCCAGTTTTATGAAGTATCTCATGGTGATAGTCTGGTTGTCCTCTAGTGTCAACTGGCCCAGTGAAAAACAAAGTGATGTCTTGAACTTTATCAGATGGAATAAACAAATTGATCATAACTTGCAGCTTGAAATTGGTCAATAACATCAAGCATAGCCCTTGGAAATGTGTGTAAGACTTCTTTCACACATGCCTAATAATTCTAGAGAGATTATTCCAGAGGGGGGAAATTGCCTTCATCATTGGGCTTCCAAAAAAACAAACAGAAGCGGATTAACATAATTGCTTAATCAACAGCATTCAGCCAAAAGCCTCCAAGAGTATAGAATTAATCATCTCAGTGTAAGATTCATTAAAAAGTAATTGGGCGTAGAGAGAACACTGCACAGCTGGGAATAATTTTGCTCCATTAAAAATAAATACACCTTCGAAAACACTATCTTGACAATATTTTGCTCTATGACCTGCCTTAAAAACAGAGATTGTGTTCATTCAAGCAGTACATAGCACCATCACTGCACTTCCAGCAGCCAGAAGTGAGGCGATGACGACAATCAGAGGTTGATCGTTTCAGTAGCACTGCTGCCCCCAAGAAAAACCTCTTACCTCTGGCTAATGGTCAGCAAAATGTGCAAACCTGTATTAGTGACTCCACAGGGATTACATTTTCAATATACAATTTAATATCTTTTATAATCTAAAATCAGGTTAGCAGTTTACGAATTAAATGTTTAACAATTATGAATGGAATTTATTTCCCAAATATCATTTTATGGTTAAAAATAGTGTCCATGTGGGGTTGAGGGGAAAAGGAAATAAACAATATTAGAAGTCCACTGTTACATGCTTTGATATATAAATAATAATTATTATAACCCATCCTTAACTCTTCTTGAAGACAATCCAATATAAAATCATTTCTTGGGGAATATCTTCAGTATTTTCCAAGATCTATCATTGTTTTCAGGAACCCTGGTGATGGAGTGGTAAAGTGTTGGTTGCTAATGAAAAGGTCAGTGATTAGAACCCACCAGCTGCTCTGTGGGAGAAAGATGAGGCAGTCTGTTACCTTAAAGATTGCAGCCTTGCAAATCCTATGAACAAGTTCTATATTTATGCTTTAACCACTCTGCTACCAGAGCTCCTTATACCCAACTCAGCAAAACTAAAGCCTGGAACATAGCCAACGACCATATTTTTTCCTCAAACATCTCCCTTTAGCGTTTTCCCCCCTGACACACACACACCCCAAATGGTTGACCAAATATTTATCCAATATAAAAGAGGGGGCAAAAAAAAAGTCCTGGAAAGGAAATAGCATTTTTCATATTGTTACATTATTGAGTCTAGAAAGTTAAGTTGATTTGTTATGACAACATTCCCCAGCTTAATGAGAATCATTTGACAAATCTAAAACACATTTTGGGGGCCACCTCCTGCACCCACTTCAGGATCTCCACACATAGACTGGGAATGTTGGATGTGTGTCATTTGTCTCAGATGATTCCAGGGAGGAGCCAAGTTTGGGAGGCATTCATCTATGTAAATAGCTCTATCTTGTGACCCTGGCTTTCCATTTACCAATATTTCCTCAAACGTTTGCATGGAGACCAGAATTTGGTCACCCTGAGAAGATACTGCTGAGCTGTCTTTCACTTCCAGTGATTTCCTTATATGCTTTACGATGACAGAGATGAAACTCAAGATAAAACAAGCATTTGTCAGCGTGTCGCATAAGCTGGCAGAGAGAGTAAAGGAGAGCTTACCTAGCTTCCCTCCTCTAAGCCCATGCTGTCTCTTTGGTGGAGTGTGCTAAATAATACAGAAGGCCTGGACTGATTCTTAAGCTGCAGATAAGAAAGCTTTTTTTTTTTTTTAAAGTAATAAAGTAGTTAAAATGAACTATTATCTAATAAAAATGCCAGTTTTTGATTCCCTGAAAAATAGCTAATATAGAACTTGGATAATTCTCTATAGAGTGTTGAAAATAAATAAATGAATGAATATATACATCATTTACATGGTTCTTGCCTAAGGCATTTGACTGCTAACCAAAAGGTTGGTGATTCAAATCCACCAGCCACTCTGCAGAAGGAAGACTGGGCCATCTACTTCCGTAAAGATTTACTCACTCGGAAACTCAAAGGGGTCACTGTGAGTCGGGATCAACTCAATGACAGTGAGTTTGGTTTTTTAGTTTTGCTTAAAAATTTAGAGAACAATTTGTTTAATCTAGAGTTAAAATTTTAAAATGATACACTCTTAACAAGATTAAAAATCAATATTCTAGTCCATCTTAGAGTGTTGTTTATTTCCTGTTTGATACTGAATATTTGCAAACAAATTATGGCTTAACAGAAACAAGGAACACATAGTTTAATGTGCATCCTGTGAAGTATTTATTCCCAAAAGGTGTGTGTCTTGTAGTGAAATTAAATCAAGTAGAATTTTTCAAGACATATTTCTGAAATCAATGTTTTATTATACTCCAATAAAATGTCAGGGATTTTTTTTTACCATTATTTTCATTTTTAGTTCATGACTTCAAGTACAATAGAATCTTCAGTTCATGCTTTCCATGATGTGTTTCCATTAATGTATGTGAAGACTTTTTGTTTATATCTAGCAGGATAATAATAATCCCATATAGCTAATATGCTCAGATTATGAGCTAATCATTAAATAATATGTTACATGTATCTGACATTTTGTGGTTTATAAAATGTTTTAATATGTATCTTAAATCCTTGATTGCAATGTGTGTCTTTTATTCACATTTTAACATTTCTCAAAAAAAGGTTAGTCTTAAGATGTTCAATATGTTTACTTAATGAGTTAGAAGTGCTCTTTCTTCATGACATCTTAAGGACACATGGTATTATTTCACTTGATCCTCAAAACAACAGAGGAGAGTTGACAGTGTTTCTGTTATCCTCATTTAAGCTATAGGAAGTTATACCATAATTAGAATTTAAGTCTTAGGATTTGATTACCCCTCCCAATGTTGCTAAAGTTATCATATGAACAAAATTTACAGTTAAATATCAATGAAAATTGTTTTAGTCTATCTAAGAATACAAAAGAAGACTACAGTGATGTGTAGAATTGCTTACTCCAGCTATAGTTTGCAAAATAAAATTTATTAGGGTTAGTTTCACATATTCCTTATGCACAGAGTGTCATGTGGCACACATTTCTGTTAGATGTATCACTCAAGCAAAGCAAAACTCTCTTCTTTCCATTTCTTTGTTTGCCAAAGAACTCTGCCTACCCAATACCCCGTGGTAAGCTTTGGCCCATGAAACACGACGAGCTATGCCTGTTTCTGTCAACCTGGTGGTGACAGCTTCCAGCTGGTCACCTGATCAATCATACCTGTCAATGACCTCGAAGTCTAGGGCATGATTGCTTTTGTTTGTTTGTTTTCTTAGCTTGTTCCACTGCCTATTGGCAGGCTTCCTTGTTTGTCCATTAAAAGCCAAATGTGAATGTAGCAAACTCCACCATCTGGGAGGAAGGGAAAAGGTCTGGCACATCTCACTGGTCTTGATTGTATCGAAGCTCCTGGAGGCTGCAGATCTTTTCCTCTTTGTAGACGTGTTTTGGTAGCAGTTACTAGTGAGGAAGGAGGAGAGGTGCTTATTGGTGGTGTTATTTCCCGCCCCCAACCCACCCCCAGATATCTGTATCATTTTAGCATGAAATGGACAAGAGAGTATCTTTAAGAAGATTCCTCTTGTAATGAAATGTCTACTTTGACCATTCAAAGATTTCGTCAATCCCTGAAGATTTGTGATTGTTAACAAGGGTATTTCAAAATGTAAGGGACTTTATGTGGTTCCTGGAGGGAAAGTATTACTTTTTGTATTTATTTATTCAGCAATCTATGGGAGAAGTGACATAGAACACTTCTCCATTTAGCTCCCCTGCCCCTTTTTTTGTTGTTGTTTAAGCCACAAAATGTGAAGTTTAACAGCAAGTAGGAGCCACAAACATCAGTTAGTACTCAGGGTAAGCATGGCATATAAAAACATAGCTATCTCCCTCAATCATACAGGATTTTACATCCTCAGAGCATCTTTGACAAAGAATTTTGAAGAACTCATTTACATATAAGCCTCCTTAGTGGGATTCTATTTCTTACTGGTTTACATGTCAGACCAAGTGGCCAACTCATGGGCAAGCTTCTTTTCCCCAGTGCTACCCCAACTTCTCCAGGATTCCATTTCTGCAGAAGCAAATGGAAAAGATCAGTGTCCATGAAGTGCCCACTACCTCGGAAGACTGCAAAGAGACATGTTACTTGAGTAGAAAATAAGGAAATTAAAAAGAATGTTTAGTGAGTTGCACAAGATTACAAATAGCCACATAGCAGTTGTACCCAGCAAGTGTCCATTTCTTCTAGGGATGACCTAAAGGAGCTGTATTCCCACAACCATCTAAATGCATTCCCAAGAATAGCATTTTAAAGATGGTGGAAGGGAACGTGTGAATACACCAAACCAAAGCAGTTACTATAGAGTCAAGTTTGATTTATGGCGACCCCGTGTGTTTCACAGTAGAAATATGCTCCATAAGTTTTTCAGTGGTTATGACCTTTCAGAAGTAGATTTCTAGGCCATTCTTCAGAGGCATTAGGTGGATTTGAACCAACAATATTTTGGTTAGCAGCCTAACACTTAACTGGGCACCACCCACAGATTCCATATGGACACACAAGATCTTTTTATTTCAACAGAAAACCTAACATCCCCAGAAGTCAATTTCTTGGTAGAAGTATAGGTTGTAGAGATGGAATATATCTGTACAGATATATTCCTTACAGAGAAGGACAGTGTTGAGACAGAAAGTCGATCCTAGACAGGGTACTTCCTTCCTCAAGTATATGAAAAAAAGAAGAAAAAAAAAAGAAAAGGCAAAATAAATCATAAGCTTAAGTTCAAGTATGTCAGAGCTAGGTCAACCTGGAAAAAGAACAAAAAGAAGCTACTTAAACTCCCATCTGCCACCTCCTTCCACCACCAACCCCCACTATACCACCACCACCAGTTTCATAATGTGCTTCTTTTCAGACTTACTCCATGTTGGAAACTTGAGTAAACTCAGAGATTGCCCTTACTGCTTATACCACTGAGGGATGGGGTGAGGTGGATGGTTAGGGCTGGAGGCAATAAACTACAAAAATGATGAAATTGTTTAGATTACTTGATAACAGAACATTGCCAGCATATCACGACTGGAGTGCATTATGGTTTTACAAGGTGATGTGTCATGATGCAATAAAAATTCAGCATTTCTGAACTTATTACTATCTATGACTCTATCACATAAATATATAAGAGAGATTTTCATCATTCCTACAGGAAATTGTATTCTTACTTTTGGTGGTTCCTGGAACCACCAGAATGGCCATCTAATAAGACCTGGAAATAGAGTTTAAACTATAACAAGATAGAAAGACTAAAGGATTTGTGGTTTGGTGATTATGCCCTGTTGTTGTTGTTATGTGCTGTCGAGTCAGACCCTGCCCTAATTACTGAGAATTGTTTTCTTATCCTCCAGTTCATGGTAATCTTATTACATCTGTCTGCAAAATATTATATACATAGATAAAAGTTTAGATTTTAAAAAGATCCATATCTGCAAATATACTGATGAATATAAAGCAAGTAGAATTATGACATTTCAGTACTTTTTCAGCAGACCATGTGATTGATCCATAGCCTAAGTTGAGAGAAACTGGAGGATAAATAGCATCAATGATTGACTCTACCACTTCATGATTAATGTCCTGTATTACTGTTATTATAACATCATAGTCATCACCGTAGATTTTTCACAGAACATTCTAACTTGTCAGGGCCTGGAGGAGAACTTTTTCTCCCATCTTCATTTGTCAGATGATACAATTCAATAGTAAGAAACTCACTGCTGTTGAGTTGATTCAGACTCATAATGGCCCCTCCTTGGGTTCCTGAGGTATTTCTATGGAATAGACTGCCTAGTCTTCCTTCCAAGGAGTGGCTGGTGGGTTTGAACCACCAGCCCTCTGGTTAGCAGCCAAATGCCTTAGGCACTATGCCTCAGAACTCCTTACAACAGTAATTTATACCTAATAACAAGGCAGCATAAGGGTTAGAACCCTTATGAAATCAGTACCATCTTTGAAGATTTAATACCTGGGTTTGCATCTCAGCTTTTCAGCTTATCCACGTCTATACTTCCACCACCATACCTATATACGTCTACATATGAAGATAAAAAATAGCACTTACATTCTGAGAATGATACGGACATCAGATGAATTAACATACATAAAGTATCAAGGATAGCCTCTGGCATACATGTGGTTGCGGCATTTTATACTGCCACCAGAAATTCACAAGGGTTCTGATTTCTGCATATCCACACCAACATTGGCTATTTCTCATTTTCCTCATAATAGCCATTCTAGTGGATGTGAAGTGGTTATCTCGTGGTTTTAATTTCAATTTTCCTAATGACTAATGGCATTGAGCGACTTTTCACGTGCTGAATGGCCTTTTGTATATCTTATTTGGAGAAGTGTCTCAGGCATCTGATCAATACAATAATTTTGCTCATTTTCTTTCATAACTTTACCCTATTTTTGTTGTTGTTGTTATGTGCCGTCGAGTCGGCCCCAACTCATAGCGACCCCTCCTTGGGTTTCCGAGGCAGTATCACTACGGAAGTAGGATTGCCCAACCTTCCTTCCGAGGAGTGGCTGGTGGGTTTGAACCGCCAGCCGTCTGGTTAGCAGGCAAGTGTCTTAGCCACTATGCTACCAGAGTGGATATTATCATAGCATGTACAAACAAGTATGTAGAAGTATCATCTGCCAAACTTATATATTTAGCCTAGACATACCTGATCATTTAGCCTGTCTGCCTATGTATCCACCTGTAGATTAATGTTTATTGTTACTGATAACTAGTAACATTGTATGTATAAAAGTGCTTATCTTTGTTGGCTGTACCTCTTGTGCCTCTCTTTCTTTTCCTTAGTGTTATTGTGTTGGCTGCTTGATTTTGATACATCGCCTTTCCCTTCACCCAAATCAATACTTGTCTCTTTCCTATCTAGCAATTTCCCCTCCTCTCCCTTCCTATCCCTGTTAACCAATAAAGAAAGTTTCCTTCCATATGTAAACCGTTCCTTGACTTTTTACAATAGTAGACTAATACAATATTTGTCCTTCTGTGATTGGGTTATTTAACTCAGCCTAATGTCCTCCAAGTTCATCCATGTTATGTGGTATTTTGTGGATTCTGCATTATTCTTTAGTGTTACATAGTATCCCATTGTGTGTATGTACCATAATTTTGTTATCCATTCCTCCATTGACGGGCACTTGGGTTGTTTCCATCTCTTTGCTGTTGTGACTAGTGCTGTGATGAACATGATTATGCTTATATCTATTCATATCCTGGCTCTCACTTCTTTAGGCTATTGGTGTCCTGGTTCTCACTTCTTTTTGTAGTAAGATTGTTGGATCAAATGATAGTTCTATTTCCAACTTCTTAGGAATCATATAATTTTTCCACAGTGGTTATATAATTTAACAGTCCCACCAGTAGTGTGGGACAGTCTCAGTCTCTCCACATCCTTGCCAATATTTGTTATTTTCTTCTATCTTGTTAACTTTACTATTATTTCTGGAGTGAGATGGGACCTTGTTGTTTTGATATGCATCTCTCTAATGGCTAGTCAGGAGCTCTGGTACCATAGTGCCTAAGGCACTTGACTGCTAACCAGAAGACTGGTGGTTCAAACTCAACAGACACTCCTCGGAAGGAAGATGGGACAATCTACTTCCGTAGTGATACTGCCTCGGAAACCCAAGGAGGGGTCGCTATGAGTCGGGTCCAACTTCATGGCATAAAACAACAACAATGGCTAGTCACAAATATTTCTTCATATGTTTGTTGGCTTCCTGAATACTTAATTGGTGAAGTGTCTGTTCATGTCTTCTGCCCATTTTTCAATTAAATTGTTTGTCTTTTTGATGCTGAGGTATTGGCGTTTTCTATAAATTTTAGAGATAAGTCCCTTGTCAGATATGGCATTGCTGAATATTTTTTTTCTCAATCTGTAGGTTCTCTCTTTACTCTTTCAGAGAAATCTTTTGATGTGCCTAAGAATTTAATTTTTAGAAGGTCCCAATCATCTAGCTTATCTTCTGCTGTTTGTGCATTTTCATATATGTTTGGTAGTCTATTAATGCCATATATTAGAGCCCCTAAGTTTTCCCCTGTTTTTTCTTTGATGAACCTTATAATTTTAGGTTTTACATTTAAGTCTTTACTCCATCTAGAGTTACCTTTTGTGTATGGTGTGATGTGTGGATTTTGTTTCACTTTTTAGCAAATGGATATCCAGTTTTGCCAGCACCATTTGTTAAAGAGACTATCTCCTCCCCATTTAATGGATTTCGGCCCTTTGTCAAAGATCCCAGATCCTTAGGTGGATGGATTTATTTCTGGGTTCTCAATTCTGTTCCACTGGTCTATGTGTCTGTTGCTGTATCCATACCAGGCTGTTTTCACTACTGTGGCTGTATAGTAGGTTTTGAGATCAGAGATGTGAGACTTCCTACTTTGTTCTTTTCAGTAGTGCTTTGCTTACCCAAGGGCTCATTCCTTTCCATATAAAATTAGTGACTGGGTCTCTCTATGTCTTTAAAGAATGTTGATGGAATCAGAAATGTGATTGTATTGAATGTATAAATTTCTCTGGGTAGTACTGACGTTTTGACAATGTTCAGTCTCCTGTCCATGAGCATGGTATGTTCTTCCAATTCTGCTCTGTCTTTTTGTTGGTGAATTATTCTGTTCATATTCTGGATATTAAATGCTTATAAGACACATTGTTCCCAATTTTATTTTCCCTTTCTGTAGATCATCTCTTTACTTTCTTGATAAAATCCTTTGATCCAAAAAGTTTTTCATTTTGATAAAGTCCTATTTATTTATGGATGCTCATGCTTTTGGTGCCATATCTAAGAATACAGTATTGAAAACAAGGTCTTGAAGCCTTACTCTTATATTTTCTTTTAAGAGTTTTATGGTTTTTGTCTTTATAGTTAGCTCATTGATACATTTTGATTTTACTTTTGAATATGGTATGAGGTGTGGTTCCAACTTCATTCTTTTGCAATTGAAAATCAATTGTTATAGCACCAATGTTTTAAAGAGACTATCTTTTCCCCAGTGAATGGACTTGACACCCTTGTTGATGAGCATTGATCATAGATATATGGGTTTATTTATAGAGTCTCAATTTCAGTCTATTCATCTATATCTTCTTTTATCACTATCACAGTGTTTTGTTTATCTCTTCATTTTAATACTTCCTTCATGACAAAATAATGTGAAGACCACAGGGGGTAGGTAAGAAGAATATATCTCTACAAATCATGATACAATATGAAATACAATACATTAACTCAGCCATAAAAAACTATAAAGCATAAATCTCAGTAGAATTTTTTCTGTGACAGTGAAGACCCTATTTTTTACTCCAGTTACAAATTAGCCCCCAGACCAGAAGGTCACACCACTTAACACCTTTTAATTGAGCTACATTACTTGTGATGTGTTGAGTGAAACATTATAGCATGTTGTTGTTGTTGCTGTTGTTATGTGCCATCGAGTCAGACTCGACTCATAGCGACCCCTCCTTGGGTTTCTGAGGCAGTATCACTATGGAAGTAGATTGCCCCATCTTCCTTCAGAGGAGTGGCTGGTGGGTTTGAACTGCCAGCCTTCTGGTTAGCAGTCAAGTGCCTTAGCCACTATGCTACCAGAGCTCCCACATTATAGCATAGGTTTGCTAAACCGGATCAGGAAAGGTGTGTATAATTTTGCCAGGTATATGCCCACCATGGCAGAAGGAAGATGTTGAGCAGACCTGTAGGGAAGAAGGAGAGGAAAACCATCCAGAAACAGACAAGGATCTTACTTTCTTAATGCAAACTTTATACTTGATCAAGTAGGTAGTAACAAGCATCTTAATTTTTTTAAGTAAGACAAAAACAAAATCAGACTATAAAACAGCACTCGAGTGAAGCATCTGTGTTTGACCAAGGCATGGATGGATACAGGCATGAGTATAACACTGATTTGGTTAGGAACAAAATTGCAGTGATTGATGCAAGATAGTCGTCCAGTAGCAGAGATAGTATAACTGGATAGCTCTCCCAAAACTAAGCTAATATTCATTTCAAATGAAAAAAAAAAAAATTGTTATTGAATTTTCTTCTGGTTTCTTAGAGAAAGAGTTACGAGATTTGCCTCTTGGAAAGCTTTCTCTGACCACATTTAGGTTTTGTTTTGTTTTAAACATCACTTTGTTCTCCAAGTTCTCAGCCAGCCAAATCTGTGCTTTATCTTCTTGCTTTGGTATGATGTCTGAACAAGTTCTTTCAAAACAGCTTCCTGTCTGGCTTATTTAAGACATACCTCTTTACTGCCTGTGAGTTGAGCTAAAGAGAGGATATGAAGTCAACAAGTATAAGGTGAAAATAAATAACCACCCATTTCAAACAAATCACTTGCCTCAGTCAATAGCTTCTGGCCCACGTTCAGTTGTACCCAACAAAGTTCCTTAGCTATCTTATTATCACTCTTGTTTAAGGTTAATCCTTCAAAGATTATCTTGTTTTGAAGTTTCGAAGCATTGCATATGCTAAAATGACTCAGGTATTATCATGTATTAATGATTCTTGATGTCCTTCCGGAAGATGAAAACTCCAGCATCTAATCAATAAAATAATTTTGAGCCTTTGAACTGGTTCCAGGTCAATTTTTCTTGGCAGTTTTTTGGCTTCCTGAATTATACTGACCCAAACCATGAATAATGACCTAAAATTGCACAATATACAGAAACCATCTGTTTGATAGGAACAAGAGGGGTGATGTCATGGGGCTATTTCTAATCTCAATTTAATGTCTTGCCAGTGCTGATGTCACTAGCTTGGCAACACACTGGCAAAGTCCAACTTGTTAAGGATGAGTAGGTTCAAGAAGTAAATTGTATCATGGAGTGAAGAGGGCCTACTCATATTTTCTGAATTGGAGATGGACTAACAAGAAATGGTAAGGTCGACAGTGGGATGAGTGGCATATTCTACCCTGCAACGACATCATGTTAGAATTTCCCTGCTTTATTTGCCAAGGAACCAAGTCCCTGGTTACCTAAAAAGGAATATATTGTCAACAGTTTCATAGGAATGAAATAACAGTAGCACCGAAAGAAAATGGTGTGGAACAGTCTTTGCCTAAGTGTCCTGAAGAAAATCTAGGAATCAGAGTGAAATAATCCCTAATACAGATAAACATTTTACAAAATACAAGGTTACAAATATATATAAATGTTGCAATGTGGATACCAAGTGTTATGGATGAGGGAAACATTCATCCACACTTAACTCTGGCAAGTATATTCTTTTTTGGACCCAACAACAACAAAATGATTTGTAGAACTGAGAGAATTCAGAGTAACATAACAAAAATGCTTAAATGGTTAGACTACCATTTCTGGGATAAAATTTAAGGAACTTGAGCATCATTGGAAGATGGTAAGTAGAAAGATACTAGGGGAACAGACATACAGGATTTTTTTTCGCTGTAGAAACTATCTTCTACACACAAAATACTGCTGCATTAAAGAGTTAGCAGAAGAAAAGGTAGCATGTTGGTCTGAATTACTGGTTTAGAAAATTATATTGATTGTCACCTTATAACTGTTTATGTCAGAGGTCTCCAAACTTTTCAGTCCAATTGTTTGAGTGAATGAAATTCAGCTTATTTGTAATTAGGGGCTTCTGTAATAAATTCTGGAAGTACATTTACATTAATAGAGCGGACATGTGAAAGTGTATATTTGCTGCTTGAGTAAAATGAAGGTAACTCGCAGAAGCGGGAGCCAGTTTTAACTACACTGAAATACTGATGGCAATTTGAGCTTTTAGGGACATGGCAGAAATGAACAGAGTGTTACTCATTTAAAATTAGACACATAAAATATATTGACAGATTTTGTCACTCACATAAAAGAAAGTATGCACCTGAAACACACAGAGTCAGATGGGAACGTTCTGGGCCAGGTTGAAGTAGAGTTCTCATTGCACATCGTACCGGAGTGAAATAAATGCTTAGAAAGGGGCATTATGTATTTTCTCTCGATGTATCATAAAAAAAGACTTTAAACTTTTATTTTTTCACCTAATTTTAAATGTAAAAATCTTCAGTAGTGAAATGACATACAACATATTTCATACTACTTTAAGATAATGTAGTTTCCCATTTGTTGTTGTTGTTATGTGCCGTCGAGTCGGACCCAACTCATAGCGACCCCTCCTTGGGTTTCTGAGGCAGTATCACTACAGAAGTAGATTGCCTCATCTTCCTTCCGAGGAGTGGCTGGTGGGTTTGAACCGCCAGCCTTCTGGTTAGCAGTCAAGTGCCTTAGGCACTATGCTACCATTAGGTTCAGTGAAAAGTAAACTTTCTGCAGGCCTGAGGTGGGATTGGGGGGAGGGGCAGATTCCATTCACGTATTTCAAACATTTTTTTTTTAAATGATAGAGTTTATTGCTAATTATGGTATCCTTCTAAAATAAATCATATTCATATGAACATTGGAAAGTAGAAATTGAAGGACTTAAGACATTTTCTTACGAAAGCATAGGAAAAAAAAAAAAAAAAAACAAACATGTATCCAGAGTGTAGACTATAGAGTTTTAGAAGAATTGCTAAACAATTGTAATCTAACACCAAGACCCAGAGGGGATGGCTCAAGAAAGCGTTTCTTGATTGCAGACTAGTTAAGCAATTTAATTAGAATGGCTGCTTTAAAAATATGTGCAATTTTGCCAATGGGAAGTGTGTTTTCTTGTGATACATAAAATACTGATGAGTCCCAGCCAGGATACGATTACAAAGACAAAAGGTCACGGAGCTCTCCTTACAACAAACACGTGTTTTCCATTGGACGCCTCCCCTATGGTGAATTTCCTTGCTACTCATTAGAATTTATTGACACATAATTCCCCTGCAAAAGAGATTATGGAAAATGTAGTCTTACATAATCTTTTTCTTCTCTCTTCCTCTGAAGAGCTGAGTGAATGGTGTGGCACAGTGACAGTGTGTGTTGGTGGTACCCATGAAGAGGAGGGAAGAGAAGGTAAGCTGTGCGTGCGGAACGCCCGTTTCCCATTCGGAGGCATGCGCAGAGCTTTAAATGCTTCACTTCTCTCATATTGTAAACTCCAACTTGAGGAGAAATATTCACCAGACAGGTCATAAATCATGCTCAAAGACAGGTGCAATAAATACCAATGTCAAAAAGTTACAAAGTAAAATTACATTGTTTTGACAAGGCTCCCAGATGCGCTGACAACAGGGCAAGTAAATGGGCTCTTTTCTGAGAACCCACATCATTTGGTACATGGGTGGGGAGAAGGCACCCAACGTCAGCCTAACAACCCGATCTCAGGATTTTCAAGCTTGTCGTACTTATCATGCTGTTCTCACCGAAGGGACGAGCTAAGATTCCTCCACCTAGACAAGGAGGTCATAGTGTGTTGAAATGTTATCTTTTAAAAAAAGTATTTCAACAGAAGGCCAAATACAACCATGAGGAAGACATTTCACGTGCACATAGGTCCCTAGTGGAACATTGGCTCGTAAATCAAATTGAATAGTAGATATTAACTATTTAACGAAATGATCCAGTGGTACTTTTATAAATGAGTTCGTGTGTCCTAATTTGTGATTTGTATAAATTTGGATTCAGTTTTCTGAAATGAAAATACTTTCATATTAGTTGCCTTGCTTCTTTTACAAAGCACTTTCATTGATTAAACGGTAACTTCATATATATTCTGGCATTATAGCTTCCTCAGCAAAGGTATACTGGCTGTAATAGAAACTGTACTGCTGTCATTTCTCAGCCTTTTGGTTCAGATCAAGTTTAGAAATCACCTGGCTATGGCATGGTTATATAAGTTTGTAAACATGAATATAACAAATAGGCAAATGTTCCTTCACCGTTTGCTACATAATTTGTATTCAGTCACCACTGAATGACAAGTACCAAAAAAAGATTCATGCTTTAAATTTTTTCTCATGCTGTATATATGTGTCTAACTACAGGAAATGTATTAAAGGCCACAGGTAAGTAACTGAATAGTTAAACGTCCTAAAACTCCTTTGAAGAAGAGCAATTTTGTTAGAACTTTGCATGATAATAGTAATGGTTTAAAGTATATATCCTTTATATTGAAATGTTGTGTTTCTGAATACTGCAGTTACACAGTGCTGTTGTAATAACAATCTCTCTAGCTGGTAAGTCAATTTGCATCAATTCATCATAACATTCAGATACTTACTATAAGCCTTGTTATGCTCAAGTCAATGATTTCCCAAATGCACAATAGCTAAGAGTGTTCGAAATTTGTATTGAATCTACAAAGAAGAATTATCGTGTAAGAACCATTCCCTTGGATGCGTTTCGATTGAGATGGGACCTTTCTTCCATCTTCTAATCTTGTTGCCAGTTTAAAATCACGCTAGAGTGAGACTGGAAGTTTTAGAAAGTTTTATCAACTCCCAAACTAGACTGTTAAAGACGTTGACCATGGAGTCATTGGTACAGCCCCCTAGAAATGGCTCCACAAGAGTGATTCAGCACCATATTCTTAGGTTTGATTTCATTGTTTTTCCTCTTTTTGGAGAGAAACAAATCACAAACATCCTATTGAATTCATGGGATTGGAATTCCAGAGGAGGGCATTCGTTGTGTTATTTTGCATTTATTCCTTTGGATTCAGGTGAGTTGCATAGAATTGCATACCTCTGTGAGAAATAGGAATTGTTGTGTGTTAGACTTGTGACCTAGGAAAGCAGAAGTCAGCCGTGGAAGGCCTGGTAGCAGCGTCCTATAAACCTGGCCAGTGTGTTGCCCAGGAAAGGAATGTGCTGCCATAAATGAAGGCACTTGAAGGGCAAGGGTCAAGGTGTGTAATTAGCACAGGCCATTTAAGGAAGAATAAGAAAATAATGTTTTACAAGCTGGTAGAAAGAGAAGCATGTAATCATTTAAATGTTCCAGTTGTGAGTTCTTTCAGTGTGTGTGGTTTATTTTATAAGCAACTTGCTTTCCTCGTAAGAGGCAAAGCCATCTTGAGAAGCCCAGCCCTGGCTGGGAACTGTGTGCGAGGTGGCCCTCCCCTTGACGCGCCTCAGGTTTATTTCCAGAGCTCTTCATTTTCTCTTCCTCTGAAGCTCACTCTGAAGCTGGACAGATGCTTGGTGCGTGGGATAAAATCAACTATGGGAGGCTCTGTAAGACTATCATAGATCTTTTGGCCACTTTCTTGAAGGAACAGAGCACTGGGTTCTGGTTTACAAACGTGAGGAAATCACACAGGAAGCAATGCTGACCGGCTCTTCTCAGGGCAGCCCAGCCATCTCACGTTTAAGTTACCCATAAAAGGCACTCTTGGGAACACCCCATTGCCCAGTTCATTTAAAATAAATAAAATGAATTTTCAATTGTACATTTACTGTTCCAATTAACATATTGTTTACTATAGGAAGGCACTTCTGTTGGAAACAGATACGTTAAAGGTCACTGTGTGAAGTGAGCATTATTGCCTTCACAGCATGTTTAAAATTAAACTTACTGCTTTTTACATGGAAAAATAGAAACATTAAACTTTCTTATTTCTAGTCATTATTGTATTATAGTCATTATAATATCGGAGTATGAAATAAACCATGCAAACTAAGTTATCCAATTATTTGTGAGAAGATTGTTAAATATCATTCCTTTTGAAAAGTTATGCACAGTAACATGTATGACATCTTATTCTGAAAGTATCGTTAGGCAATCCTTCTTTGTATCACTCCATCTGTAGAACTGGTCAACCCGTAATTGTTCTATTCTAGTTACAAGTTAACTTTTCATTGGGTTTTAATTCCCAATATTTCTTCTTGGCACCATTACCAGGAAAGTTGTAGTCTCTGGTCAAAAAGTTGATAGAGAAGAATATCTTATTGGTCAGAATGTTATGATTTTATTAAGATGTAAATCTGGAAATAGGCTACCATTCTTTTTTCCTATAGTGGGCAGTAAAAAGTACAAATTAATGGAGTGAAACATGATCTTTTGCCTGCTAAATTCCAAAGACCCAATGTGATCTTTAATTACTTACAGATATTGAGCTTTTTTCCCCCATTAATTTTAACTTTTACTCCATATTTTTCATTATCCAGTGGCTTGTTTTGTTTTAAGATTAAGAACTTATATGAAAATGACATACCATCATAAGGCCCGAGGTGAAGATGCACTTATAAGCCATATTCCTTCCACTGAGTTACAGCTTTCTTATTATGGATATAAATCACCAATCATTTGACAATGGATTGTGTTTAAACTGATTCTAACCTAAACTTTAATCTTTATGTGATTTAATATGTTATCTTCGTTGCAATTCCTAAATTTGTGGTAAGTGATATAATTCAGCTGTGTTGGTTTTAATTCCTAATAACTAAAATGAAATAGTGTACTTACTTCACTTCCATGCTTGGGGTGTTAGAGACTTCATTTGAGCTGCACTAAATACAATAAGCTCTGGTAGTATAGTGCCTAAGGCACTTGACTGCTAACCAGAAGGCTTGCAGTTCAAACCCACCAGCCACTCCTCAGAAGGAAGGTTGGGCAATCTACTTCTGTAGTGATACCACCTGAGAAACCCAAGGAGGGGTCCCTATGAGTCAGGTGCGACTCCAGGGCACATAACAACAACAAATACAATGTAATTGTTTTGGCTACCATGTTATGTGCCGACTCCATGGCACATAACAACAACAACAACAAAATTATAGGAAGGAACTCTGGTAGCATAGTGCCTAAGGCACTTGACTGCTAAGCAGAAGGCTGGTGGTTCAAACCCAGCAGCCACTTCTCAGAAGGAAGGTTGGGCTACCTACCTCTAACAGAAATATACCACAAATGGGATGGCTTTAACAAATAGGAGTTTAACCACTTTCAATTTTGGAGGCTTGAAGTTGGAGTTCAGAGTCCTGGGCTCTAGGGGCTGGGTGAAAGCCCCTTAACCTTGAACTTCTACTCTGCCTTTTGATCCCAGCCCACTGAAGCTAGAGGCTTTTCTTCACTCAGGCAGCTCCTGGCTGCTGAGGCTGACAAACCCAAGGTTGACAATTAAAAAGGCACAGTCCCAATGTTACCAAACACCATGGCAGACTGCTAATTCAAGTCCAGAAGAAGTCCAAGATTGGTAGGGCATGGCAGGCTGTTGAACAACAACTTGGCTGCATGCAGGTTTCAAGCATGCCACAAGCTGGAGACCTTCCTCAAAGTTGCTTCTTGTGTACTGGAAGCAGACCACATCCCTAAAGCAGCTAGATAGCTGCTCCAGTAGATTCCACCAGGGAGTTAATTACCAGGCTCACCATGGAGAATAACTACATCCAGCTGCCCAGACACTCAGCCAGGCCCAGACAAATTGAAACACAAACTTAACTACCACAGTGATACATTTAATTGTGACTTTATTGGATTTGTGCTTCTTATTTCTCTGCGCAAGAGCCCTGCTACACTTGTATGTATTAAACTCCTATGAAAAGAGGAACAGACACAGGAAACTGAAGAGCTCCCAAAATACATACAATAAAATTCAATTTTGTGTGTGTATTCCTACTCAGGCAGCGTAGTGCCTAAGGCATTTGACTACTAATCAGAAGGCTGGCAATTCAGACCCACCAGCCACTCCTTGGAAGGAAGGTTGGGCAATCTACTTCCATAGTGACACCACCTTGGAAACCCAAGGAGGGGTCACTATGAGTCGGGTTCGACCCCACGGCACATAACAGTAACAACAAAAACAACAACAACATTATAGGAAGGATTTCTGGTAGCGTAGTGCCTCAGGCACTTGACTGCTAACCAGAAGGCTGGCGGTTCAAACCCACCAGCCACTCCTCAGAAGGAAGGTTGGGCAATCTACTTCCATAGTGACACCACCTTGGAAACCCAAGGAGGGGTCACTATGAGTCGGGTTCGACCCCACGGCACATAACAGTAACAACAAAAACAACAACAACATTATAGGAAGGATTTCTGGTAGCGTAGTGCCTCAGGCACTTGACTGCTAACCAGAAGGCTGGCGGTTCAAACCCACCAGCCACTCCTCAGAAGGAAGGTTGGGCAATCTACTTCCGTAGTGATACTGCCTCAGAAACCCAAGGAGGGGTCGCTGTGAGTTGGGTCCGACTCGACGGCACATAACAACAGTCCATTATAGGACCCCTGACGGTGGAGTGGTTAAGCATTCAATGGATGCTTCTACTCTCTCCTGTAGCGTTGCTATATTAGTCAGAATTGGCTCGCCAGCAATGAGATTTTGGTTTTAGTTAGCATCCATTTTAATAGCTCTCTCTTAATTATCAACGCAAGTCATACTTTGAGGAACATCTAAGACATAAAAACATGTAAAAGGAAACAGAAAGATTATTTATACACTCAAACACAAGAGAAATAGGCCAATTCTTTTTGAATATTTTCTTCTATGCTTGTTTCTATGGATTAGTCAATAGGTTTGGTTTTGCTTTTAGATTTTGAATCATATTAGATAAACAATTTTAGTATGTTGCTTGTTTCATATACATTTAGTATGTTGCTTGTTTCATTAACTGAGATAATTTCCTTAGTTAATGACATATTCTTTAAAGCCTTGATTCGTGATCCTCTCTATCATAAATGAATATAACCTCTTATTTGCCGTTTCTTTAGTGTTAAAAATTGTATTTGTTTTTAATTTTCTCACTTCTATAAGACAAAAAAGGAGCTCTTGTGGAATAGTGCCTAAGGCATTTGACTGCTAACCAGAAGGCTGGCAGTTCAAACCCACCAGCCACTCTTTGGAAGGAAGGTTGGGCAAACTACTTCCGTAGAGATACCGACTCCGAAACCCAAGGAGGGGTTGCTATGAGTCACATTCGACTCATTGGTAGTGCGTTTGGTTTTTTGGGTTTTATAGGGGAAAAAAAAATGCTGAAACCATCTTTTCACGAAGATACTATCTTTGTGAAGTTTTCTATTTCACTGGGACTATTTAGTAATTAAAAGAAATAATTCAAAAGGACACTAATTTTTATTACTGTTTTTATTGGTAGGTGCCATCTCATAGTGCTCTACATACAACACAACAAAACACTGCCAGTCTTGTGCATACTCACAACTATTACTCGAGTTGAGCCCATTGCCTCAGCCTCTGTGTTAGTCCATCTCATTGAGGGTCTTCTTTTTCACTGACCCTCTACTTCACCAAGCATGATGTTTTCTCCGGGGCTGTGTCCCTCCCGATGACATGTCCAGTACATAAGACAAAGTCTCACCATCCCTGCTTCTAAGGAGCATTCTTGCTAAACAAATCTAAGACAGATTCGTTCGTTTTTCTGGCAGTCCATGGTACATTCAACATTCTTTGCCAGCACCATAACTCAAAGACATAATTCTTTGGTCTTCCTTATTCATTCTCCAGCTTTTATGTGCATAGGCGGTGATTGAAAATACCATGGCTTAAGCTAAGCACACCTTAGTCTGCAGAGTGACATCTTTGCTTGCTAACACTTTAAATAGATCTTTTGCAGCAGACTTGAAAAATGCAGTATGTCATTTGATTTCTTGACTGCTGCTTCCATGGACGTAAATAGTGGACCCAAGTAAAATAAAATCCTTGAAATCTTCAATCTTTGCTCTGTTCATCGCAATATTGCCTATTTGTTCATTTGTTAGGATTTTCTTTTTATGTTCAAGTGAAGTCCATATTGAAATCTGTAGTCTTTGATCCTTTCACCATACTTATTCAAACTGTATGCTGAGCAAATAATCCAAGAAGCTGAACTATAAGAAGAAGAACATGACATCAGGACGGAAGGAAGGCTCATTAACAACCTGCAGTATGCAGACGACACAACCTTGCTTGCTGAAAGTGAAGAAGACTTGAAGCCCTTAGTGATGAAGATCAAAGATGACAATGCATTTTATTACTTACTTTTACTAAGTTATACTAATACTGTACTTTTTTATAAGTACTCTTAGTACATTATACTAATTGCTTTGAATGATATATATGTATATGTTGTTGTTGTTGTTGTTGTTATGTGCCATTGACTCATAGCGACCCCTCCTTGGGTTGCCAAGGCAGTATCACTATGGAAGTAGATTGCCCAACCTTCCTTCCGAGGAGTGGCTGGTGGATTTAT
>NW_006921605.1:12023193-12029397 GCF_000298275.1 Orycteropus afer afer | reverse complement strand
GCACTTAACAACAATGATAACATATATATACAGCTTTAGAAATTATAACATCAGGTTTTTGTGATTTTTCTCTCCTTTTTCATTCCTCACATATACACAGTGCCCTCGTCATTATCTTCTACTACTTAATAGCAAAGAATTCTTCTCAAAATCTACCTGTCTCAGTTAACTCTTGCCCTTTGACATTTTCTTTAAAAGATATAATCATCTATAACAGCAGGTCCCTACAGAGAACGTGAACATTTGCTTTTAATCAAAAGGCAGAGTTTATATTAAACTCAGTCAACAAAATCAGGGGACCTGTATAAATAACAACTTGTGCATCTTATTTTCATTTTTGCTGACATTTTTGACTCTAGTATTGATATTTCACCCGAGTGGGAAACTCAAAGGGCAAAGTGCAAAGTTCAAAATGGCGATTTGCCTCAAGGTTTATTGAAAATAAAGCATCTACGGAAGTCCTCTGAAGTAATTTGAGGAAACTTTTTTTTTCCTCCTGGGAAGGATGTCATTACTTGGTTTCTAAGGTTAAGTCTGCTTAGCGAAAATTACTGGAGTGCAAACAAAACATTAGAATGTTAACAGGGAACATCTATGGTACTATGTGATTTAATATAGGTATGTGAAAAGACAGACATGTCATTCTACATTGAACATCCCTGTGTCTGTTCACCACCCAAATATTGAAGCTATAGCACCATAGTGCTGGTCACATGTGTCCAAAAAAACCAGTCACTGAATAAGTGAAGAAAGAAAGAGCATTTAAACCTGGTCAATTGCTTTTTAAAACTCAGTACAGCTGATGAGTATAATTTTGCAGCTAACAAAGGGGACTTTTTTAATTGTTACTTTCCAATTAATGATCTTGGCTTTATGTACTTGCCAAGAATGGTTTTATGTACTCTAAGACAAGTGCACAGTAGGTTAAGTTGTTTTCCTTGTCAACAATAACTGAAAACACACAGAAAAGTTCTCCGACTTCGACTTGAAACTGTTGTATGTTAAGATTTGCAATGTATTCACTAGGAAATGTCCATGCAATTTAGGAGAAGAAATTTAAACGGGCTTACAAAGGTCAGACAGCAACTGGAACTAGGAGTAACAATGTACATAATCTTTGCCCAAGGTCATACAGTTGATTCTGATTATTTTCAACCAAATAAGTGATATTTATTTGAGAGATATTTATTCTCTCAAATAGCTGCTTTCCCTCTCTAACCCTTCTAAATTTCTTTATGATTATTTAATAATTCTCTTAGTTTATGATTACTATAGTTACTCTGGTGTGGTCAATTTGAAATCTTTGTTATGTATAGAGCGGAAACACAAAATCATTTATGCAATAAGACTCCAGCCAACAGGCACCCTCAAACAATTTGAATACTTCTTCAAAGACATGAACATGAATCCAGAAACCAAAGCTCAAACTTGGAGAAAATAAACTCCTTTGTGCTGTGCTTTTGAGACTGATATTACCAGGTACATGAGGTCCCAGCTTTCCAGGAGCTTATATTCTAATAGTGGAAGGAATATAATAGGCAAATAACCAAATGATTAGAAAAGAAAACTTCAAAGACTCTTCAGAGTCATGAGGCTTAAAGCCATGTTTAGACTGGGGACAAAGGTGCCTCTCAAAAGGCAGATCAGGAAAGAGATCTCTGAGCGAGCCGATGGTCAAATGAGTCCTGAGTGAGAAGAAGCTGTCTACACTACGCTCTTTAAGTTGAGAAGACAGAGGAAGGACAGCAAGAGTGACTCCCAAGAGTGAGAATGAATTTTTGTTTTGTTTTGTTTTTTTCCGTGGGAAACAGAGAGGGGAAGTGTGGGCCAGGATTGCAGAGATGAAGGAGGAGTATGTTGTTGTTGTTATGTGCCGTCAAGTCAGACCTGACTCATAGCGACCCCTCCTTGGGTTTCCGAGGCAGTATCACTACGGAAGTAGATTGCCCAACTTTCCTTCCGAGGAGTGGCTGGTGGATTTGAACTGCCAGCCTTCTGGTTAGCAGTCAAGTGCCTTAGGCACTATGCTAGCAAAGCTCCCGAAGTAGGAGTATAGTAGGGGAAAAAAAAGAGAGAATTGGGGGGGGGGGGTGAAGAGTGGTGTAGTAAAGTAGGGAGAGTCTAGATTATGGCTTCTAAGTGCAATAAAAGTAATGGCAGCCATTGAACAGTAGAAATTAACTGATTTATTCTTAAACCATTGTTCTAGCTGCAGTGGAATTCCTCAGGGCAGTGTGGAATGCGAGGATAGGTGTGGTGGGTGAGGTGGTACTGTCATTAGACTATGGATTCAGTAGGAGAGAATCAAAGTAATGGTTACTTGAATAAGGTAGAAATGTCTTTTTTTTTTAATCTTTGTAGAAGCCTAGGTGTAGGTAATTCAGTGTTACTATGGTAAATCCTCGGTCATGTGGGAACCAGGCTGCTTCCAGATGTCCATTCTGCCATTCTTAATGGTCGGTAGAAGGAAGAGGGAGGGAAGTAGAATAAAAGGCCCCTTCTGAAGTTGCACGAGTCAGTTCTCATAGACCAGTGGTCAGAAATGAGGCACGAGTCTGCAGCTGGCTCTAACGAAGTCAGGGCCCTGCTAAAAATCAGACTGACGTTACAGCTATAATGCCATTGTGTGGAACTGGTCTGGGGATAAAAACTAACAAGAATGCCAAAGTGGAGAGATAGAAGGAACATGGATCCTTAGACTGCTGAATATGAATGTTAAAAAAAAAAAAAAAAAAAAAAAAGAACTCACTGCCATCGAGTCAGATCCAACTCATAGCGACCCTCTCCTTGGGTTTCTGAGGCAGTATCTGGAACCAAGGATTCTTGGGAATTCTTGTTATGGCACTTTATTATCAAGCCATTATGACTTGGGTCTCCTGTAACTTAGACCAGCAGAATCCTTTGTGATCATTGCCAGGTGAAGCTGCAATAGCCACCATCACTAGTCAGCCTGTCCATGTAATGAATTAAACATTTTCACTCTTAGGGTACTTAGAGATTGGTCCCTTTGCACAAAAAAAAAAGGTCATTTCAACCCTACACACTCTAGGATACTATAATAGCAGTTGTACCTCTATGAAGCAAGTGAAAAGGTGAGCGACATCTGTAGAGTTCGTATTCAAATCTTTGTATTCAAAATATCAGAGATCAGGTCCACACACAACTAGAAATCACTCTGAAAGGCATACGCTGGAGGTGTCTCCATTTTGATTTTGTCTTGAAAGTTCTACTCTATGGCATCATGGTTAAGTCCTTGGGCCATATAGTCCAACAGATACTCGTTTCACGGCAATTATGAATGTTTCATGCATGACTTCATCTCACTGTTATGTAAAACTCAATTTGTTATGTAAAACATAAATCTGCATCTTTCATTGCGTTAAAAAGAAGATTAATCATTAACACTTAATGAAGATTTACAATGTGCCAGGCATTGTTCTAAACAATTTATAAATGCTAACTTTTTTAATCCACTCAAGAACATTGAGAAGAAGCTACCATTATTATTGTAGCCTTTGCATCAATGAGGAAACTGAGACAAAAACAAGTTCAGTAATTCGCTGAAGGCCACTCAGTCAGTAAGAGCAAGAGCTGGGATTTGACTCCAGGCCATCCAGCTCTAGAGAGCTAGATCTACGCTCCCTCCCTGTTTAAATAAAATATTGCCTGCAGAATGTCTGGCACATACATATGCAATACATGTCACTTATTATTTTTGTTTTGCATTTTCCCATCACTTTATTTTGACTTAAGTGTGGGAGAGGTGATTATCCAAAGATGTGAATTGTCCAAGGATTGTGATAGTCAGAAGCAGAGGAAATATTAGATTGTTCAGAGTGGGAGTAGGAGCAAAGATTCCCAGCTCTTGAACTAGGCCAAAGAAAGAAACAAATGTCCATACGCCTTCTTTGCTCCACATCTGTTTTTATTTTTCAGTTTATCAGCCTGCTGTTTCATGACAGGATTTTGCAATATTCAGCTCCCTTGGTGGATTTATAGAATATCAGGGAAAGAGAGAGTAAAGGAAAGCTTTTAGCCAACTTCAGCTTTTCCTTCCTTAAGGCTGAAGATAAGCTTGGCTGGACACCATGAGGTTGGCTGAAAAGGCCAATTCATGCATCTCCCTGTTATCAGCTGGAGAGGAGAATGCTGGCTTTCCCAGTGCCCAGGACTGTCGATAGGTCTTGTCCCACAGGGAAAGGATGGGGGTGTGTGAAGATAAGACAAGCTTGTGGCTGAGGACTACCCAGACAGAGAGGAGTTGTTTTCTCCTGAGGAGCAGGTGTGGGCATCTTTGTAGGCCTGGTGGATGATATCTGTGTCATCACGTCAAGGTTGGAGGCTGACAAGAACATGAAGAGGAGTGAGTACATGGATTTTGAGCATATTTCAAAACCAGTTGCTCTGTCGTAAACTACAAGTAGAGAATGACCTCCAGCCTTGGGTTTCTTATAAGAATTCATGAAAACCATAGCAAATTCCAGACAAGTGCATCTAACAGTCAACATGCTCTTGTCAGGGAGGAATAGCCCATTTTCAGGTTGATTTTGGATCTTTTGGTGCCCCTGGGTGCAGCAAACGGTTAATACACTTGTCTTCTACCAAAAGATTGGAAATTTGTGTCCACCCAAAAGTGCCTCAGAAAAAAACTAGTTGGTCGACTTGTGAAAACTCAGCCATTGAAAACTCTGTGGAGGACAGTTCTCCTTCAACACACACAGGATCACCATGAGTCAGAGTTAACTCAACAACAACTGGTTTTAGAAACTTTAGTAAGGCTTAAGAGGTAATGCTCACCTTACATAAAACTTTTATGAGTGGTTACGAATTACTGACAGCAATACTTTCTTTCACTGAGACAGATCAACTCCAGATGTCTACTTTGTGCTAGAGGAGATCAACCAAGAGTCTCCTCTACCAGAAAGTCACCAGAGCAAAATAAGAACTGACTCCAACAACTACTCTCCTGGACCTCCTGGGGAGTTCAAGTACCGTCATCTCACTTCCTCCTCTCTTCTGTGTCTCTCATTGACCTGCCTCACATAATTTCTTCTAGGGGGTGGTGGTGGTGGTGGTTGTTAGGTGACTTTGAGTCATCTCCAACTCATAGTGACCCCACTCACAGCAGAGTAATAGTCGTATTAACTGATCTTCCTTGTAGGCATATGGATATTATCCTATCACTGACAGCATTGTACTTCAGGACAGATCTTGAAACATCCTTTCTGACAATGAATGCCTCTTTAAATTGTCATTCCCGGCATAGTAGATCATATGGTTATCTGATTCAAAATGGCCAAAACTGGTCCATTTCAGCTCACTAATGCCTAGGATATCAATCTTTTTGTGTTCCATTTCATTTTTGACAACTTCCAATTTTCCTAGATTCATACTTTGTACATTCCATGTTCCAATTATTAACGGATATTTGCAGCTGTTTCTTCTCAATTTGAGTTGTGTCACGTCAGCAAATGGAAGTCTCAAAAGCTTTACTTTATCCATATTATTAAGGTTGGTTCTACTCTGATGATGCAACTCTTTCCCAGTCATATTTTGAGAGCCTTCTGACCTAAGGGGCTCATCTTCCTGCACTGTATTGGACAGTGTTTCTGGGCTATTCACAAAGTTGCACAGTAATGTATCAGACAGTGTTTCTCTGTTATCCATAAGGTTTTCCCTGGTCAATTCTTTGAGAAGTGGATGGCCTCTTCCTTCTTCCTGGACTATCTCAGTCTGTAAGCTGCATTTAAACCTATGCACATGTGCAACTCTGCTGGTGTTTGAAACACCAGTGACACAGACTCAAGCCTCACAGCAACATGCAAACCACCACAATATGACAAACTGCCAAACAAGTTTGTCTCCCTTAGCTGTTCAAAACCTCTCTGCCCTCCCCTTACCTGCATCCCTGCCACTGCTCCTCACTCTGGCATCCCCCTGGGATGTCCTCCTAGTGGATAGGAGAAGAAATTTTAAAGAATGAAAAATAGTCCACAAGTGAGTAATAGATTGGAAAGAGATGGTAGAGACTGTAGAACTAGGTCAAGATAGACACCTAATACACGTTTGCCGTGTCATACCAACCAAACCAAACTCACTGCCGTCGAGTCAAATCCAACTCATAGTGACCCCTCCTTGGGTTTCTGAGGAGGTATCTCTATGGAAGTATATTGCCCAGTCTTCCATCCGAGGAGTGGCTGGTGG
>NW_006921605.1:12005809-12021833 GCF_000298275.1 Orycteropus afer afer | reverse complement strand
CTTTTTGGTTTCAAACCAAGAACTTTTTGTGTGTGAGGTCAATGGACCAAAGCCAAAGTAGGGCAAAGATTAAGCACTTGGCTGTTAACCAAAAGGCTACAAGTTCAAACCTACCCAGTGGTTCCTCTGGAGAAAGACCTAGTGATGTGATCTTATAATGATTTCAGCCTAGGAAGTCTCATGGGCAATTCTGCTGTGTCATACATGGTCATGTGAGTCAAAATCGATTTGATGGTACCACCAACAACATAGTTACTGTTAGGTTGTTTGTCAAAGAAAAAAAAAAAAGTACATATTTCCAGGTACTGCAGTAGTTAAATAAGTTGACAGATATGTAGATGAGTAGTAAATAACAAAAAAAAAAAATTGCCATCAAATTGACTGAGATTCATAATGACTAGTAGATAGATAGAAAATGAATGTATAGGCCCATATATACACGTATGCATAAAAGTTCAGATGACCTAACCTGATAGACCCGACCTCTTTCTATCTTTCTAGGCCATGAGTCTGCCCCAAACTCTCAGTTAATACTTGTAGCTTGGTTCTGTACTCAGAGGGAAAAGAAAAGTGACATCAAATATAGGGCATCCTCACAGCTATTTGATGCTTACAAATGGTTGTTTGCCCATATTTTATACATACTTTTTTCAGAATGTTAGAGTGATGCAAGCTATATCATGACAACATGACTTTTGATCTCAGTTTTCTTTTAAAGTAGCTGCATCATTTATTAGAGGTCCTAAATGTAGTGGTCTTTGTCTTTTTTTTAAAAAAAACATTATGTTCTAAAAGACAGATTTGAGAGAAAGTCGAATTTGTTAAGGAACAGTAAATCTAATATTATATGATAAAATGCAAAAATAAGAAGGAATAAAATGGATGGTGATAAAGCTGTAGTCATTTTTATGAAGTTGAATGGTGGTTTTTATGAAAAACCACAGATTTTACCTGTTGCCGTCTATCAGGCTCATCATAAATGTTCTCATTTGATTGTGAATTTCCCTGTTCAGCTCTAATTGCTGACACCTGTGTATAAATATTTCTTGTGCAGATATTTGTATAGATGCCCCTAAGTAAACTAAATCTGTTGCCAGTAAGTAGATATCTAGTCATAGTGAACCTATAGGACAGAGTGTAAATGCCCTGCAGAATTTCCAAGACTGAAATCTTTGTGGCCACCACTCAGAAGTTGGAAATAAAGAAGAATCACTGGTAGTTGGAAAATAGGGCCTTGGTGATAGAAATGATGTTGGAGATTACATGATAGAATATTGCAAGACCAATGACTTATTCATTGCAAATACCTTTCTCCAACAACATAAATGGCAGCTGTACACATGGACCTCACCAGATGGGATACACAGGAATCAGATCAACTACATCTGTGGAAAGAGGCAATGGAGAAGCTCGATATTTTCAGCCAAAACAAGGCCAGGAACTGACTGTGGAATATACCATCAACAGCTCATATGCAAATTCAAGTTGAAGCTGAAGACAATTAAAACAAGTCCATGAGAGCCAAACTGTGACTTTGATTATATCTCACCTGAATTTAGAGACTATCTGAAGACTGGACTTGACACGGTGAACACCAGTAAGTGAAATCCATAAAAACTGTGGGAAGACATTAATAACATCATCCATGAAGAAAGCAAAAGGTCATTGAAAAGACAGGAAAGGAAGAAATGACCAAAATGGAAGTCAGAAGAGGCTCTGAACCGTGCTCATGAGTAGAGAGTAGCTAAAGCAAAAGGAAGAAATGCCAAGATAAAAGAGCTGAACAGAAGATTTCAAAGAGCAGCTTGAGAAGACAAAGCCAATTATTATTATGAAATGTGCATAGCCCTGGAATTAGAAAACCAAAACGGAAGAACACTCTTGGCATTTCTCAAGCTGAAAGAACTGAGGAAAAAATTCAAGCCTCAAGTGCAATATATACTGAAGGATTCTATGGGCAAAATATTGAATGCAGATGACACAACCTTGCTTGCTGAAAATGAAGATGACTTGAAGCACTTACTGATGAAGATTAAAGAGTACAGTCTGCTGTATCAAATATACCTCCACATAAGGAAAACAAATCCTCACAACTGGACCAATAAGCAGCATCATGATAAATGGAGAAAAGTTTGAAGTTGTTAAAGATTTAATATTACTTGGGCCCACAATCAACATCAGTGGAACCAGCAGTCAAGAAAACAGACAGCATATTGCAGTGGGCACATCTGCTACAGAAGACCTCTTTCAAGTGCTGAAAAGTAAAGATGTCTCTTTGAAGACTAAGGTGTGCCTAACCCAAGCCATGGTGTTTTCAGTAGCCTAATGTGCATGTGAAAGCTGGACAAGGACTAAGGAAGACTGAAGAAGAGTTGATGCTTTTGAGTTGTGGTGTTGGTGAAGAATACTGAAAGTACCCTGGACTGCCAGAAGAACGAACAAATCTGTCCTGGAAGAACTGTAGTCGGAATGCTCCTTGGAAGTGAGAATGGCCAGACTTCATCTCACCTACTTTGCTTATATTGTCAGAAGGAACCATTTCCTGGAGAATATCATGCTTGGTAAAGTAGGGGTCAACATGAAAGGGGAAAACCCTCAACAAGATGGCTTGACACAGGGGCTGCAACGATGGGTTCAGGTATAGAAGGGATTTTGAGGCTGGTGCAGGACTGGGCAATGTTTTGTTCTCTTGTACATGGGGTCACTGAGTCAGAGACGACTCACTGGTACTTAACAATAACAACAACAATCTTTACGGAAACAGACAACTTTTTCCTATGGAGTTGCCGGTGGGCTTGAACCACTGTCCTTTCAATTAGCAGCCAAGCTATTAACCACTGCACCACCAAGGCTCATTTAAGTAAACTCCAAACCAAGCCCACTGCCAACGAGTTGATTCTGAATCTTACAGACCCCTATTGGGTTTCTGAGGTGGTATATCTTTACAGAAGTGGACTGCTCCATCTTCCTTCCTTGGAGTGGCTGGTGGGTTTGGAGTGCTAACCTTCTGGTTAGCAGTCCGATGCTTTAGGTGCTGCACCACCAAACCAAAACCAAATGAAACTCGCTGCCGTCGAGTCGGATCCAACTCATAGCAACCCCTCCTTGGATTTCTGTGGCAGTATCACTACGGAAGTAGATTGGCTGGTGGGTTTGAACCTCCAGTCTTCTGGTTAGCGGTCAAATGCCTTCGGCACTGCACTACCACCAGAACTCCTGAAAGTAAAAAACAAAAACAAAAATGCACCTTGCTCAAAGGATAATACAAACTACAGTTTCATTCAAATCAATCCTGATGTGATTAGGCATTCTTTTGTTACGGAGATTTGGTCTCAATTTGTGAATGATAGCACAGGAGGAATCCAGTCAAATATGGGCATTTATTTCAAGGTGATGTTACTATGTTGTTGTTGTTATGTGCCATTGAGTTGGATCTGACTCAGTGACGCATCCTTGGATTTCTGAGGCAGTATCACTACGGAAGTGGATTGCCCCATCTTCCTTCCAAGGAGTGGCTGGTGGGTTTGAACCGCCAGCCTTCTGGTTAGCAGTCAAGTGCCTTAGGCACTATGCTACCAGAGCTCCCTCTATAGTGGTGGTGCTATAGTTTATTGCTTCTGCCATAACTGTCTCTCTGCGACAGCACAAGGTGCTTACTTTCTGTGGTCCACTTGAATGAAAAAACAAAACAAAACAAAAATTATGGTGTTATCTTCAGGGCCAATCTTAGATGTATCAACTTATCATTTATCAAAAGAAAACATGAGCATGCTTTAATGAGTGAAGAAAAAGAAAAGTATATTTCTGTTTTGCTAATAGAACCATTACTAAGTTTTATATCTTTATAAATATTTTAAAATGTTTCTTGTGGATATGTCAATTTCCTTTGTGCAGCTTGGCAGGAAGAAAAACATTATTCTGGCAATTTTATCAATTCAGACAATTTGCCTGATAAATTCAACAAGAATCACAGAGATTCAAATTGTATTATTACCAAATCTAATCCTATAATAAACAATAATCCTCTGATAGTAAGATGATCATGGTGTTTTTGTTTTTCCCTTTAAATTATTGTTATAAATAAAGTCATTGGATAATCCTTCCAAACAAATCTTCTTATACTGCTGAAGAACTTTTTGTACTCAGTTCTTCACAAGAAATATGCCTGATTGCATTTTGTCTGACAGAGTGAAGTTGATGGGTAGTAGATTTGTAAGTTTTTGAAATAAGAGAATAGAGAGAGGAAGGAAGTAATTTAAGGACATGATTTCTAATTTTTAAAGACCATTTATAATATTCTTTGGGGTAATGTGCTGATGACGGTAAAGCTTAAGGAGCCAGGTCAAGCTAATTCATTAACTATTCTATCTTTTTGGAGAGGATTAGACGTGGGGGAGAAGTTGGCCTGTATAATTTCAAGTACCAAGGGATTTCTGTAGACTGAGTCTTGGGGCAGAACTAACACAGCAAAATGATGGATCATTTGGCTACATCATATCTTTCAGTCTCAGTGAAATCATCACTATCCTAGGGAGCAGAATTGTCAACAGCAGTAACAACAGTAACAATTCACATGCATCTCTAAGTGCTTTGGAATCTCATTTAATCTTCACTACAACCAGTGGGAATGGTTTCACATATGAGAAAACTGAGGTACAGAAAGGTTAAGTTACTTGATAAGACATTAGGAATTAGAGCCGTAGTTCAAACCTAGTCAATCTGACTCCTGAGCCTAATTTTGTTTTCCTTTATAAGCACAATGTCTAGTAACGTGAGTTGTTCCGTATATTCCCGTTCTGTAGAGAAAGTCATTTTTTTGTTTTGTACTGTTTTAATGATTGCATAGTATTTAATCACTTTGTTGGACATTCAACAAGTTCTTTCCAATTTTTCATATTTCCAAGTAAAATTTTTATTGTAAAAATGAATAAAGCAGTTACCATTTCAGCATTTTTTCTGTATATAAGCCAGTTATGTTAACTGTGTATATCATGCTATTCAAACATTACCATTATCTATTTCCAGATTTTTCCATCATCCTTAACAGAAGCTCATCGTACCCCAAACTGCTTTTCCCTGCCCCTCCCTCCCACCCACTGCTGATAACTGCTCAGAAACGTTTGTCTCTGTACATTTACCTATTCTAGATACTTTATATAAGTGGAACCATGAAATATTTGTACTTTTGTGAAGTCCTGATACGTGCTACCACGTGGGTGAACCTTGGAAACATTAAGCTAAGTGAAGTAAGTCTGTAGAGAAATTGAAAAAAAAAAAATATATATTTTCTTTCTAAAGACAAAAGAAGGCACTCTGGTGGCACAATGGTTAAGTGCTCATCTGCAAACTGGAAGGTTGGCCTTTTGAACCTACCAGCTGCTTCATGGTAGGAAAGACCCGATGATGTGCCCCCATA
Source organism: Orycteropus afer afer (assembly GCF_000298275.1). NCBI lineage: Eukaryota > Metazoa > Chordata > Mammalia > Tubulidentata > Orycteropodidae > Orycteropus > Orycteropus afer. The sequence goes on along the minus strand of NW_006921605.1, from coordinate 12,016,417 downwards.
AAGATCATAGCCAAGCAGACCCCATGGACCATTTCTAATCTGCCACATAGAGTTGTTCTCAGTCTGAATGAACTCAGTGGCACACAACAGCACAACAAAGGCAGAGGAGTTCCTTTCTAACATCAAGTCATGTTAGTGAAGAGGGATAAGACAGTATAGGAGAATAAGGTAACAAAAAGAAAACTGGAACATAAATTCAAAATATTTTAGATGCATAGGCTTTGAGGTCATCTTTTTAATATAACAGCTGTGAAATCTTTTTTTTTTTTCCGAATCAATTTGACCTACAGGCAAGTTATTTAACCTCTTTAAATACAAGTTTCCTCCTCAATAGTAATATGAGTATCATAAATTGTAAATATTACTAAGCTAAACCAAAAAAAAAAAAAAAACTCTCGTGGAGTTGAACCCAACTCATAGTGACCCCTCCTTGGGTTTCCGAAGTGGTATCACTATGGAAATAGATTGCCCAACCTTCCTTTCGAGAAGTGGCTGGTGGGTTTGAACCACCAGCCTTTTGGTTAGCAGTCATATGCCTTAGGCACTATGCTACTGAGCTAGTATAAGTAAAATAAACCTAAGAAAGTGCCCAGTTACTGATCAATAATACAATAGTGATTACTTTTTCATTGTTAGAATTAAACTGATCTCAGATAACTGGATATAAGCTACAAAAAATACTTATTCTTTTGAAAAGTGCTATTTGAAAAGTACTATTCTTTTGAAAAGTGCTCTTGAAATCTCACAAAGCACTTAGGAAGTATTTCTAGCCTTGATGTGGTTGGTGGAGCAGCAAAAACAGCAGCACATTAGAGCTTCTGAGACTTGGAGACACTCCATCCACACCTACCGAGTCAGGATCTCTTTTTAAGTAAAATCCACAGTTGAGTCAGATGCACATTCAACTTTAGAAAACACCTATATGATAGTTTGGATAAGCAAGCAGAGCAATCTATCTAAATGCTAGAGTTCTGGCTTAACTATGGAGGACTGAAGGGTTCAAGATATTTTGTTTGGTTTTCTTTTCTTTGAAGATAGGAGAAGGAAAGGGACCCAGTAAGAAGGGAGGTTGTGCAGAAACGTGATACTTCCTTAATGGAGCTGGGAGCCTGAGCCCTTCTCTATCTCAGAAGGAAGTGGGAGAGAAACAAAGGTGAATGAGTTAATCTAATATAGCAGAAGCAAACTCACTTCTTCCAACTCCTAGGAGAAGGAGCACAGGTGCAGTTCTTGTGGGTGGTAGTGGGCAGGAAGTTGAAGAAGCTAGAGAGGAAATAGCAAGCTATCTACTGAGAGAGGAGGATAGGGCTGACTTGGAGAAACTGGTGAAGGCTTGGAGGTGTTGTATGGAGAACACAAAGAAGGGGTGACTGCAGAAAGCAGATGCCTGGAAAGTATACTGAGGCCTAGGACATTTGCCACGGTGCTTCCAGGTGCTGGTTTGGGAGATGAGCGAGAGTGAGTAGTTTCGATTTAACAGCTGTGTCTGCAGGCTTCTGATTAAGCAAAAAAGTGGAGGCCCCTTTCTTCAGAAGATTGAAGATGCAGGACAATCGCAGCTGATGAAATGATGGATCCAGAAGGTACTCTGCAGTGGTTGAGACGGTGCAGTGGCAGAGCCGTTTCTTTGGGAAGGTGATGATTATGGAAAGGGAGAAAGATAAAACAAACTTTTCACAGAAAATTCCTTTTACACATAAGTGTACGCTCTATTTTATAAACAGCTTGTTTGGGTCAGAGATTGAGAAACTGACTAAGAAAAATAAACATTTAGGAAATATCTTAGCCTGAACTACAGAGATATTATTTCACAACAAATCATAGTAGCCACGCTGCCATGGTGCTGAGCCCCCTTTTCTAATTGGATCAGTTCAGGAGGCAAGATGATAGTGCCCTGATGACTTGAAAGCCAGAAGCCAAGGCCGTTGCCTCAGCCAAGTACTTTGCACCAGATGTCGAGACCTGGTTGCTCCGGGAAAGCAGACTGACAGCTGGGGGAGACCTACACTTTGCCAGCGCACCTCATGTGAGCTCTTATTGGCTCGAACTCTTCAATTCTATGGAATTGTTTTGTGGCTGGGAAGAAATGTCTCCTCGGCAAGGCTCTGGGAGGCCCAGTTGTTGGGAGAGTTGCCAGAGAATGAATGGAGAGCTAAGAACAGCAATCTGTAGCCTTTTGCTTTTGGGGTTTTGACAGAGAACATTTCTGAAGGCAGCGTGCCATTAAATAGAACATGCAGCAAAGCACCTGGTAGTGAGTCATTTGCCAGTAAAAAGTGATGAATCATGAATGGGAACACACGTAGAAATGAAAAAGAGGCTTCTCTATGTTATAATCTGGCTAATGACTTAGCATGAAGTGTTGTTGTTGTTAGATGCCATCGAGTCGGTCCTGACCATAGCGACCCTTTGTAAAACAGAATGGGACACTGCCTGCTTCCGTGCCAGCCTCACAATCATTGCCATGCTTGAGCCCACTGTGACAGCCACTGTGTCAAACCATCTCCTTTAGGGTCTTCTCCTTTTTCACTGACTCTCTACTGTACCAGTGAAGTATTAACAGTATTGATATCTCGAGGCTTCAAGTACTTAAAAGGTTACTGCTCCTCTCTAGACCTCTTTGATAAGAAATATCTCAGAACAACCATTTTTGGTGAAATCCAATCAGAATGTTCTTTAGAATCAAGGATGATGAGACTTCAGCTTGCTTATTTTGGATATGTCATCAGGAAAAAAAAAAAAATTGCTGGAAAAGACCATTATGTTTGGTTAAGTAAAGGGTCAGAAAATACCAGGTAAACCTTCCATGTTATGGAATGACACACTAGCTGAAACAATGGACTCAAACATATCGAGATCATGATGATGGCATGGGACTGTTATTTTTAAGATCACCATAAGTCTGAGGCAACTGGATGGCAACTAACAATAACAACAGTCTACCATGAATACACTTTCCATCTGAGACTCTAAAACAGTCACTAATCTAACCCACCAGCCACTCCTCAGAAGGAAGGTTGGGCAATCTACTTCCCTAGTGATACTGCCTCGGAAACCCAAGGAGAGGTCGCTATGAGACATTGCTTGAACAATTTCCCTCAGAGAGATCAGCACAAGGCTGGTTCCCATGAGGTGGAGGTTAAAGATGTCCCAAATGTCCAAACTACCGTACCATTACATCATTTCAGACATTAACTCCTCCTCCTCCTCCTCCCAGTAATTTCCCCCATCTTAGGGTTCTGTATTTCGCTGTAACAAGTCACAGACACTCAAGGGAACATCTCACCTAGTAGTGGTGGAGTCTGGCAGGCTGGCAAGTCCCAGATCCGTGAGTGGGTCTGGAAGATCCTCCCATTTCTCGGGGTTTGATGAACCTTGATCAGCAGATCAGATGACGGCTGCTGTCCCAAATCTAGGGGTGAGATGAGGACGAGCCAAGACACAAAACTGAAGCAAGAGGAGGGTGAATCTTCCCTGGAGATTCGTAGGTAAACCCTCAAGGAAGCTAAGGGTAGTGATTTGAATTCTACCCTCCAGTAAGGCAGGACTCAAGATACATTTCACCTGTGTTGCCCCAACAGAAATAACCCAAGTGGATGGCTTTAACAATCAGCAGCTCAAGGCAAATCCCATCACAAAGCCAATTGCCAGTCATTATAGGGAATGACTACTACCAGCTGCCCAGCTAAGTTGATAGCTGACCTTAACTACCACACCACCCCAAACAGGTGTGGATAATGGGATTTGCAATACATCACAGAATGGAGGACAGTGGCTAGAAGGGCCGCTTCAAGCAATTCACCGCAGACTGGGATGACTTGACAGCACAAAACAACAATAACAATCTCTGATGGTTGATAGGTCTAATTCTTTGTCCGTCTGCTTATTTAATACAATTAGCAAAAGTATAAGTGTGCAAGAGAGGGTGAGTCTCAGGATCTATCAGAGAACCAGTCTCTCAGGTTGCCAATCATCTATCTATGCAGATTCAATGAAAAATTTGCTGAATCTTACCTCCAAAATGAGTCCATTTATAAGTAACATTGTTTGGTTACAAATTCAGCCATGTTGTTGGCCTTCGGCGTTAATGTAGATGAATGTCTTAGTTCAGAAGAGGAAGTAAATCTCTCGTTCATCTGATCACTGGGCTGCTTAGCCATGATTTCACTATGTATTTTCACCCAAAAGGATCTCACAAAAATATCTACTTAAACATTTCATTTGACATGGTGCCTGCAACTGTATTATTATTAAATTATAAATGAGATCAGAATTAAGCCTATAAAAAATATAGGCAGTATTCTATGTTTAGCTCATCTATCCCTAAGGTCCCCAATTCCTCAGTATGTACAGTGAAATTCTCATTTCACTCTGAACGTCATGCTCCATTAATCCTCTGATCTCAAAGGGTATCTGACAAGGGTGATGTTGCACATTATAAAATAAGATTTCTCAAATTCTGCCCATCTGTTAGTGATAGAGGCAATCTAAGTGTCCTATACATAGAACATACATACATTTCCTGCATTGCATATTCTTTCAAATATTTGCTCTTGGCATTGCAAGGTGTCCTACTGTCATAACAGACAAGTCATTCATTAAGCTGTCAGCACCTTGCTACCCTTCTCCCACAGAGGGCCCATTTCTGTGTTTTCTATTTCTCGTTGGATGACCTGTTCACTCATCGTGAGCTGAGCAGTTACTCTCATAATGGGTGCGACTGAGTTGTTCATGTCAACATATGTAAACCAAAGCTCTGCTTCTCTGTTTCCAGGAGTCCAACACTTAACTTGCAGAAGGCACTAATGGGTTGGAAAACCAGCTTGCATTCGTAAGATTTAAGTTGGTGTCAATATAATGCAGATCTTGGCTGAGACATCTAAAGAAGGGGCATGAAAAGCAAAGGAGTAGGAAAAAAAGTAACAACAGAAAACATGATTAATTGTAAATACTGTTTAGAAATCTGAAGGAAGATCATAGAAGTCAGTTAGTTACACAGACCTAGGCATTGAGGCTATTTGGGATAGATTTGACGAGAGATCACAAAAATATATTTAGCCTAAAATTAAAAAATATAGTGTGACATGTATTTGGAAGATAAAAAGTAATGAAAATTAATTGCTGGGAAATTAAAATAAAAATCTGTTGATTTTTTCTGGTTATATTATGAAATGGGCTGTGTTTATAAGAAATTTAGTATTCATTGGGAAAGTAGGAAGAGAATTCAATTTCTGTTAATTCAAAATCTTACAATATATGTAGTCCTCAACATACAACGGGGTTTTGTTCCAATGACTCCATCATAATTCGGGTGTGACGTAAATAATCTCATTTTGTTTTTTTAGTTTTCATTGTTTACTGCCTTTTATTATCAGTACCTTTATAAATCGGATCTTTATTTGTCTTTTGGAGTTGGAAACATTACATATAAACTTACTGACATATTTTAATATTGTTGTTGTTGTTGTTGTTATGTGCCATGGAGTCGGACCCGACTCATAGAGATCCTTCCTTGGGTTTCCCAGGCTACTTTGATAAAGGTTTAGAATGTCAGAAACCCAAGGGGGGTGGCTATGAGTCAGAGTCAAATCGAGGGCAGTGAGTTGTGTTTTTTCTGGTTTATATTTCAATATATATAACAAGAAATTATAATTATAATTAAAATTATCTATTTTAATATATAAACCAGAAAAAAAAAACCTCCCTGACATGGATTGGATTCTGACTCATAGCGACCCCATTGGGTTTCTGACATTCTAATCTTTATGAAAGTAGATTGCCCCATCTTTCTTCCATGAAGCAGCTGGTGGGTTTGAACAACTGACGTTCTGGTTAGTGACCAAATGCCTTATCCACTGCCTCCACGGGTCCTTTTTTCATACCTATATACATACATAAAAAATACACAGATCATAACAATTTATTCCAACAATGAAGAAGAGTTGGAGAATGTTAGCACTGTCTCAGTTGTGGTGATAACTCTGCTTGTGGAAGGTTCTGGATCCTCTGGATTCTCTCTTGGAGTGGAGATGGCATGTCTAGTCAGGAAATTACTGAGAGTGGTCCGTATGGTCCTGTTCTTTTTTTCTACATTTTGTGGTGATAGCTCACTGCTTCCTGAATCTGTCTATTGATTTTATCAAAGCAATCAGTGTTTGGGTCCATGTTTTCAAGCAATTGTCATACCCGATTTAGTTTAGAAAACAAATTCTAAACTGTGTTTTAGAAGAGTACATCATAAAAGTGAACATCTGTCAATGAACATCTGAGAACAGTAATATCAGTAAATTAGGCACCGCAACACTGTATGTAGTACACGCTACTAACGACAAGATGTACGAAAAAAGTGATGGTCATAATTGTGGTTCATTGTAATACACATACGTTGTATAGCCTCTGAAATATCCAAACCTATTATTATTTTTACTCTTTACCTTACTGAATCCACAGTTGTTTGTATTTTAGAAAGTAGAAAATACGAAAAAGAAGGGGAAATTTAAATTGGTCAATTTCACTACTCGTTAACAACTTTGACTCAAGCTTGACAGAAAGCAGATTAAAGTTATTATCTCTGTTCAGATCTCTCAGTCCATCCATAATCTGTACATTCTAGTTAACTATGCACTCTTTCATCTGCTCCAGTAGAGATTAAAAGACGGATGATAAAATATAACAGACAACCACTCTCTCACACCATCTTTTTAAATTCTAAGAGCTTAGTTTTGTTATTATGGTGTAAAGTTGTTGATGCATTATGTTACATAGGATTTATTATTCTGAGCTTATTTTGGCATAAGACTAGAAAAGACCACCTCACTACTCAGTTAAGTCATTGCATATTTTAGGATGTGTAATCTGTCCTACTCTAAGTTTAGTCCTCATAAAAATGAAATGTCCTCCTCCATAGGCCTATTGAGGAGGAGTGGGGAGAAGAAACTAATTTCTCTCCTAAGCAAGAACATCACATGAAGCCATCCCAAGCCCACAAATGTAAAAGAAAAAGTGAAAAAGTCTCAAATAAAATACCTTCACTCATTTATCTAATTTGCTTTCACTAGCACAATACATCAAAGATGTCATGGTCCATATCAGAATTACAATTTTTTGCACTATTTTCCAAGATAGCCTGTTTCAGTTTTTGGACCAGAATGGAACAAAATCGTTGTCCCATTGTCCTATTACATATTGATTCCATTTTGTAGTTTATGGAAGCTTAGCTTCATACAAGCGTTGATTAGCAATAGATTTGAAGATTTAATAATACTGACATAAGTGACAGGTACCAAGGCACCCAAGGAGTCATAGCAGAATTTTGCTGTGTGTATAAAACTTTTATTCTGTACCAGTAAGGCTAACTTGAATGTTTTATTTTAAGTTTAATCAAATATCATAATATTCTTATATCATGATTTATATAGTGGTCAGAAATTCTATACATAGGCAGCATTTGGCTGAGCCAGGGTCTTGAAATCACTTTTTCCAGAGGGACAGTGTTCATCACTTCCATTATGTAGCTAGTGGTTTCTAGAGCTTAGATGGAAGGGAACAAGGGTAAGATAGGCATTATATGATTTGTTGTAAAATATTAGTTCCAATACCACTGTGTAAATGATACTGAGTAAGAGAAAATCAGTGATGAAAAGCTACTTGTTTGAGACAGGATGAGAAAATCTAAGGTAAGGGGAGAGGCAGGGAACAGAGAACACTGGGTAGAGACTTTATCAGTCCAAGAGGTTTCAAATCTCCCTACAAACGTCAGCTGAATGGAGAGAGATTGCTGTTGGTTGAGAAGAGAAACCTAGGAACAACCATATAGCTATGCCTTGTAATCTCTGATCCAAGAAAAAATGGATTCAGCACTTTCCTCTGTTGGATCCAATTCTGGTATGCTACTTGTTTTTCAGATGTGTGGCACAACTTTATGTCTGTCAGAATTTTAGATATGCCTTCAGAAAGGTATTATTTCTGATGTAGAAAGTGAATCCCAAATTTTCCTCCTACAATACAACTCTCTCAATTCCAGGAATCATCTTTACCATATCTGCTCTTAAACTTAGAAATTTCAGGCTTAGGAAAGAATGTAGATCCCCTTTTTATTCTGGTTTTTCAGCAAAGAGTTTAGGGTCAGAGTTTGAATCAGACACAGTAAGATAGTACCTTCTTGAAAGAAGAATGATATATATTTTATGAATCACTAAATCTACAATACATACCCAATTGCATAGAATATGGTAGGGCTCAATAGTATTTGGTTCCATGAATTGAAAAAAAGGGAGAGCAAGAGTCTAAAGCAGTTCTGTAGCTCTAAGATTATTTATGAAAAAAAAAAAAAATATTTTTTGTTCTAAAATTAAAGCTACATTTAAAAATTAGTCTAACAGGAATTGCAGCCTCTATCACCAAATTCCAAGCAGTAACCAACTGGTGCAAATAATAGAACATTTTACAAGTCTGTTGGTCAGTTGATCTCTTTGGTCTCTCTGACTAAGTTTTGTAATTATGGTGCTTACGTGTTACAGGTTCCCAGCCCAATGTGGTTTCAGGTATCCTCCCCTATAGTGGAGCCAAATTATATGCAGTCATGTGTTGCTTAATGCCCATGGTATGTTCTGTGAAATAGGATGTTGTGTAATTTGGATGTTATGTGAACATGCCTAAATTTCAAGGCAATAGCATTTACTGGTTTTCCATGTTTGTGTTGTTTAATAACCTTTCGTTTCACTTCCAAGTCAATACTTCTCCTTTACCTTTTACTGTAGCTGTCACTAGCACTGATTTTGCTGCCTTTGGGAGCCATGATGTAGAGTAATATTTTTGAAAGAAAATTAAACAGAGTGATAACTCTACAACACTCATGAGCCATGTGTGATACGCAAGACTGGAAGCGGCTACCTACGAGTGGAAACATACACCTCATAGGATAAACTTTTGATTTGTAAGTAGGGAGAGTTCACATTAAAATAATGACAGAAAGTAGAGTACAGTACATACATAACCCAGTAACATAGATGTTTATTATCACTATACAGACACATGTATTATAGTTTATTGTAAATTGATAATCACTGGAAATTGGAATGTAGAAGTTGTAAATAAAGACCCAGCATCAGTAGGTGGAAAATATGGCCACGGTGATATAAATGATGCAGGAGATTGCATGATAGAACTTCGCATGACCAATAACTTATTCGTTACAAGTACTTTTTTTCAACAACATAAATATTGACTATACATGTAGACCTCACCAGATGGAATGAATACACAGGAATCAAATTGACTACATCTGAGGAAAAAGATGACGGAGTATCATTAGGTAGAACAAGACCAGGGGCCAGCTGCGGAATAGACCATCAATTGTTCATATGAAGGTTTACGATGAAGCTGAAGAAAAATCAAGTCCGTGAGAGCCAAAATATGACATTGGGTCCATCCCATCTGAATTTAGAGACATCTGAAAAATAAGTTGATGTGCTGAACAGTGGCAAACGAAGACCAGACAAGTTGTGGGATGACATCAAGGGCATCATACATGAAGAAAGGAAAAAGGTCATTAAAAAGACAAGAAAATAAGAAAAGACCAAATTGGATTTCCAAAGAGACTCTGAAACTTGCCCTTGAATGCAGAGTAGCTACTGCTAACAGAAAAAAATTATGAAGTAAAAGAGCTAGACAGAAGAGTTCAAAGGGCAGCTCCAGAGGACAAAGTAAAGTATTATAATGAAATGTGCAAAGACCTGGATTTAGAAAATTAAAGGGAAAGAACATGCTCAGTATTTCCCAAGTGGAAAAAAAAAAAAAAAACCTTAAAAACCAACAACAAAAACAAACAAACTGCTTCAAGTTGAGATATTGAAGGATTCTCTGGACAAAATATTATGCCACCAGAGCTCCTATTAAATGGGACAGAAAGCATCAAAAGAAGATGGAAGTAATACTTAAGAGTCACTTTCCCAAAAGGAATTGGTCAATGCTGAACCATTTCAGAAGGTAATACATGATCAAGAACTGATGATATTAAAGAAAGAAGTTAAACCTGCACTGTAAGTATTAGTGAAAAACAAGGCTCCAGGAATTGACAGGACACCCATTGAGATGTATCAACAAATGGATGAAGTACTAGAGGCACTCACTTGATTATGCCAAGTAGTTTGGAAGATAGGTACCTGGCCAAGGAACTGGAAGAGAACCATATTTGTCTCACTCCATAGAAAGATGACCCAATAAAATGTGGAAATTACTGAAAAATATCATTCATTTATATCACACATAAGTAAAATTTTACTGAAGATAATTAAAAAATGATTGCAGCAGTGCACTGACAGGGAATGGACAGAAATTCAACCTGGATTAGAAAAGGATACAGAATGAGGGATATCATTGGTGATGTCAGATGGATCTTGGCTGAAAGCACAGAATACCAGAAAGATGTTTACCTATGTTTTATTGGCTACACAAAGGCATTTGACTGGAGATCATAACAAATTATATATAACATTAAGAAGGATGGAGAGTTCCGGCAAGATGGCGGACTAGGCAGAAGGATTGCACAGACCCTCTTCAACAAAGAAAAGGGAAACCAATTAACACAGACACAGAAGATAATCTTGG
>NW_006921605.1:11997394-12002689 GCF_000298275.1 Orycteropus afer afer | reverse complement strand
AAAACTCAAAATCATTTGGAGGCAAAAAAAAAAGAAGGTGGGGACCAGGTTTGCTGGTCCAATAGAGCCTGGTGAAACCACTGAGACTGTGGCCCCTAGCTGCCCTTCAGGTCTGGGATTGAACCCACACCTGTGGTTTCCAACCAAACAGGGAACAGGCAGGTGAGTTGAACATTTACCTCAAGACACACCCTGGAGAGAACGATCATGGGAGAAGGAAGGGCTGCTTGTGCATAGGGAGACAGCTCGGGGCGCAGAAGAGTATGGAGGGATGGACACTGGGAGGAGGTAGCTGTGGGGAGGAAGTGGGAGGGGAGCTGTTGCATTGTAAATGTTGGTCAATGACATGAGACAAGGTATATGTGAACTTCTGTATGAAAGGTGAATTTACTCTGTAAATCTTCACCCAAATCAAAATAAAATTTAAAAAAAAAAAAAAGAAGGATGGGAATTCTAGAGCACTTACTTGTGCTCATGAGGAACCTATATGTAGACCAAGAGGTAGTCATTTAACAGAACAAGGGAATACTGCATGGTTTAAACTCAGGAAGGGTGTATGCCCAGGTTGTATCCTTTCAACTTTTTCAGTCTATCTGCTGAGCATATAAACTGAGAAGCTGGATTATATGAAGATCATGGCATCAAGTTTGAAGAAAGTCTCATTAACCATCTGTGATGTGCAAATGACACAACCTTGTTTTCTGAGAATGAAGAAGCCTTGAAACCCTTACTGATAAAGATCAAAGACTACAGTCTTCAGTATGGATTACATTCTCAGCATAAAGAAAACAAAAATCCTCATAACTGCCAATAAACATTATGATAGATGGAGAAAAAATTGGCGTTATCAAGGATTTCATTTTGTTTGGATCTGCAATCAACGCCCGTGGAAGCAGCAGTCAAGAAATCAAATGGTATAGTGCATTGCACAAATCTGCTACAAAAGATTTCTTTAAAATGTTTAAGAGCGAAGACGTCACTTTGAAGATTAGGTGCACCTGACTCAAGCCATGGTATTTTCAGTAGCCCCATGTGTATGTGAGAGCTGGACAGTGAATAAGGAAGGCCTCAGGAGAATGGATGTATTTGAATTGTGGTATTGTCAAAGAACTGAAAATACCATGGACTACTAGAACAAACAAATCTGTCTCGAAGGCAGTATAACTGGAATGCTCCTTAGAAGCAAGAATGGCCAGACATCATCTCATGTTGTCATGAGTTTTGGTCATGTTGTCAGAAGGAATCAGTCCCTGGAGAACAGTATCATGCTTGGTGAAGTAGATGGTCAGAAAAAAAGAGGAAGGCATTCAGAAAGATATATTAACACAGTGGCTGTGATGACGAGCTCAAGCATGGTTATAATTGTGAGCATGGTGCAAGACCAGGCCATGTTTTGTTTTGTTGTACATAGGGTCACTATGAGTTGGATCCAACTTGATGACACCTAACAACAGTAATAATAGATTGTATATAACTATAATATTATACAACTGGCCATTCAATCACTTTGTATACTAGAGATATGAGATGTCATCTATTGTGTGCAGAAAGCTATTGTGTTAACTATGTCCCATTACTTTTACTATATCCCACTCACTGATCAATATTTCTGAACTTATAGGACCTTACAGGACCACAGACATAAATGTGGTCACTCAGTGCTTAAATGAATATTATAGGGTGCATGAGTATAAATACATAAACTTTGTAAATGCATTGTTTTGGGTTAGGAAAATATGACTACCATGTCAAAAAAGAAAAAAGACTAATACCAAAATATAATCTTAAAAAAAAAAAACTTTAAAACCTTTGCTTCATCTCATGAAAATTAGAATGTTCCCAGAAGATGTGACAAATTATACCAGGAATATGAATGAAAGCAGAAATATAGTCAAGATTATTAATGAGAGTAAAACTTCATGTAGAAAACAAATCTTATAAATAATTATTGCAAAATTGTCAAATAAAAAGTGATTCTGGTTGCAAAGAACATCCAAAGGTATATAAAAAGAGATTAGCAAATGTTCTGCAGAGAAGAGAAAGCAATTAGTAGGTTAACTCTACCTAATTGGGATCTATTTGAAGTTGCTTACACAATATAGTGTAATAAGTATAGTACTTACTAAGAAAATATTAATGGAGTGAGTAAATTAATAAACTTAAAACACTAAAACTAAATCATTTTCACCACCAGGAAACATGCACAATTATACTTTTTTCAGAATAGTATCTGTTAGATCTTATCCACTTTAGTTTCAGTGATAGGGTTCTATCAGCCTGCGTACATCATAATATAAACCAAGAAAAAAAAAAAAAAAACTCACTGCCTTTGAGTAAATTTGGACTCATAGAGACCCCTCCTTGGGTATCCGAGGCGGTATCTCTACAGAAGTAGGTTGCCCAGTCTTCTTTCCAAAGAATGGCTGGTGGGTTTGAACCACCTGCCTTTGGGTTAGCAGTCACATGCCTTAGGTACTACTATACAAGGGGTGCTTTATAGTTTCAAAACAAGTCAGATGAGAGTTGGAATTTATTTTACGATGAGTCATCTTTGCAGTGTCTGTTGACATTGTGGTTGTTGTATTTTTGTTGTTAGTGGTCATATATTTTTAGTCAACTTTTTATGTGATTTTTTTGTTTTGTTTTAGATGGGCCAAAATTACTCCCTGAATTTGGTTAGGCTCGTCCATCCATCAGCAATTGTGGACAAATGCTAACTCCATTTGTGGACAAAGTTTCTAAGTGTTAGATTTGCCCAGCATGTACCTTTCAATATATTTGATTTCTGAGGTTTATCAGTTTGAACCTGGAGAAATACTGGTAGTCAGAATCATCCAGTAGCATGCTCAGGAGGCAGAAATTCATGCTGTAGAATTCATTTCAATGCAAATATTGGAATTAACTATGGGTCTGCTTTCTTTTAGCATTAAGTGACTTATAGACAGTTTTTCCAAATATGTTTTTCTCTTTGAAGTTGCCTCTTTATGGGTAGTTTGATAAGCTTAGTGTCAGCATCAATAGCATTCTAACGAAACGTGTCAAATAATATTTTGCAAAGTCAAAATTTCATAGAATATGACATTTGTCAATAAGAACTAGCCACTCACAGAAATGTTCACTGAATAGTGACAGATTCAGAAATGAAACGTTACGTAAATTCAAAATACTTCTTTTAGAATTTTACTTTTTAGCCAATAAGATATATTTTGCCATCTCTTGTTGACACTCCTTTCCCCAACAAAAAAAAGGAAAAAAAAAAAAAAAAAGCCCAGATATGTGCACATATTTAATAATAATCTTTGGGCTATATGTGCCTTTTATCTACAATATTCAAAAATTTTAAACAAAAATAATACTCCAGTAACACCATTGACATCTTAGAGTTTGTTTTCATTTGAGGGTCACATGTCACTTACCCCCAGAAGGAAAGTCCATGAGAGAGTAATCTGTTTTCTGGAAACCTTAGAATTCTTAGTTTAAAATTCTGTGTGCTCCTTATTCCACACTATATCATATTTACTTAAGATGACTTATTCCTGGATAATGTTCACATCCACATTTTCAGGTTGAATAAAAAGCAAGAGCAAAATAAGCTTGGCAATTAGGTGAACACAGTTTCTGGTTTAAAAATGTCTTCTGTCTAAAAACTCCTGACAAAGCCTCTTCCAAAGTCCCCCTAAAAAAGATAAACTATGAAAAGACAGAAAAGATGTAAATTTATAACCCTATAAACTAAGATTGACAGGCAACCTAAGGGCTGAATCTGGAAGGAATTTTCAGTAGTTGGAAGTGAGACAGAGCTGAGTGTATTAACCAATTGCTGCCCTGCGTGTATGTCATCTTGTGAAATAGACCAGCCTGGACAGAATCAGAGACAGTGGAAAAATAACCAAGCCTAGCTCATGTTCTCTCAGGTTCAGACAGTGTTATGGATTGAATTGTGTTCCCCAAAATATGTGTTGAAATACTAAACCGTGTACTCACAAATATGACCATTTAGAAATAGCAGTTTTTCTTTTGTTATGTTAATGCAGTAATACCAGTGTCTGGTGGGTCCTAAGCCTTATCACCACTGAGTTCTAAAAAGAGCTGACTGGACACATAGACACACGTGGTGGTGGGAGGAAATGCCATATGAAGACAGGTACGCACAACAGAGGCATCTGTAAGCCCAGGGACTCCAGGAAGCTGGAAGCTACCTCGTCCTAGAGCCATCCCCTGAATTCTGATGTCTGGCCTCCTGAAATGTGAGACTATAAAATTCTGTCCTTTCAAGTCCCCCACTTGTGGTATAATATGTGATAGCCACACTAGGTAACTAGGGCAGGCAGAGAAGTAGGGTGTCTAAGAATTTGCATATGTGAGGCTCATCTCTCTTTCTTCCTCCTCGGCCCATTTATTGTATATGTTCTTCTAGGAACTGAAACTCAAAAGCCACCTACATAGTAAGAGAAGAGCAAGAAAGGCTGGGACTGGCACTGAAATGCTGTATTCCTCACACTGTGGGCATATAGATCAAGCTCAGGAAGAGGGAGAACATGGGTTGTGATTGTTCATAAAGAGATCTCCAGATACAGTTCTATGGGCAAGTTGTGCTCAGCAAACAAATGGAGAACAAAAGGTCAACCCACTCAGTCAAAATACTGACTGGGGGTACATTATTGCTTACCTGGGATTGAATGACAGCAATGCAATTATGTTGTTGTTGTTATTGTTGTTATATGCCGTCGAGTCGGACCTGACTCATAGCTGCCCCTCCTTGGGTTTCCAAGGCAGTATCACTACGGAAGTAGATTGCCCAGTCTTCCTTCCAAGGAGTGGCCAGTGGGTTTGAACTGCCAGCCTTCTGGTTAGCAGTCAACTGCCTTAGGCACTATGCTACCAGAGCTCCTAATGGAATTATAAGGTTAATAATAGTGATTACTGAGAAACACATGACAGGTACTATTCTTAGCACTTTTAATGGTGGCTGTGTGCCCTCAAGTTGATTCCCACTCATAGTGACCCAATATGACAGAGCAGATAGCGCTGCCACATAGCATTAGCTAGGGAGCAGATCCCAGGTCTTTACTCCCATGGAACAGCTGGTGAGTTGGAACTGCTGACCTTTGGTTAGCACTCAAATGCTAACCAGTTATGTACCAGGGCTCCTTCTTAACACCTGAAAATACTTAATAACATAATCTTCATTAAACCCTCTGAGGTACATATGTTGTTGTTGTTGTTGTTGTTAAGTGCCGTCGAGTCATTTCCGACTCATAGCGACCCCATGCACAGCAGAACGAAGCACTGCCT
>NW_006921605.1:11993445-11994559 GCF_000298275.1 Orycteropus afer afer | reverse complement strand
CTGTACCAAAAAGAACTGATCGATCTTCATCCATTTCAGGAAGTGGCATATGATCTAGAACCAATGGTAATGAAGGAAGAAGTCAAAGCTGCAATGAGGTGCATATACTTACCTCCATTTCTCAGAGACTGAGGCAAGGAGAGTTGAAGTAATTTCCCAAAGCATAAGCTTTGTGAGTTTAGCTGGAGTGTGGGAGCACATGAGGAGGAGAACTGTGGCACCAAGGCCACCCTAGGCTGGCTGGTTGCCAGCAGACTTACGAGCTGGTAGTAGAGGCCTAAAGGCGTTCTGGTGGTGTAGTGCCTAAGGCATTTGACTGCTAATCAGAAGACTAGGGGTTCAGACCCAGCAGCCACTGCACAGAAAGAAGACTGAGCAATCTACTTCCGTGAATATTTACCACCTCAGAAACACAAAAGGGGGTCCGCCATGAGGTAGAATCGACTTGATCGCACTGAGTTTGGGATTTGGTTTCAGTAGCTGCCTGAATGAGCTTGGAGAGCCTCAGTGCTCAGATCAGAATCTACTGAAAAATTATATGAGTCTCCACTTGACTTTGTCTTAAATAATTGGTCCATAGCCATGTGAAAATAAAGGATAATGTTTTAGGCATATATGTTTTGAGGTCCTTTACTACACAGCTATAACCCTGGTGAGGAAATAGTGAAGTGCTTAGCTGCTAACCCAAAGGTAGGCTACTCAACCTCATCAATGGCTCCTAGGGAGTAGACCTGGCCATCAGCTCTCATGGAAGACTACAGACTAGAAAATCCTATGGGGGCAGTTCTATTCTACCATATAGGGACATGATGAGTTATAATTGATGCAATGGTACATAATAACAACACGGAAACCAAACATGTATTTATATACTTGGAAAAAGCAAAAAAAAAAAAAAGTAGAATGTATCAGAAATAGCAATTCAGTTGATCCTTGAACAATTCACGGGTTAGGGGCGCCAATCTTCCATGCAGCCAAACATCCACTTTTGACTACCCCCAAACTTAAGAATTTTTTTTTTGTTGTTTTTAATTGACTGGAAGTCTTACCAATAAGTCAACAGATTTGTTGTTGTACAGTTATTAGATTTTCACACAAAGACACTCAAATGCTA
>NW_006921605.1:11986156-11993345 GCF_000298275.1 Orycteropus afer afer | reverse complement strand
AGAACCCACTGACTAGGAAAAAATTTTTGGTGGTATCAGCCTATGGACTAATCTCTAAAATTTGTAGAAAACCTCAACACCTCAACAATTAGAGAGATGTAAATAAAAACAATGAGATATCATCTCACCCTAGCCAAAGTTAAAAAAAAAAAAAAGTGCTAGCAAGGGTGTGGAGAGATTGGGAACCCTTATACACTGCTGGTAGAATTGTAAAATGGTACAATCACTGGAAAAAAAAAAAAAAAGGATGGTGCTTCCTTAAAGAGTTGGAAGTAGAAATACTATACTTAAAAAAAAAAAAAAAAGCTCACTGCTATTGAGTCAGGTCTGACTCATAGTGACCCCTTCTTGGGTTTCTGAGGCATTACCTCTACAGAAGTAGATTGCCCAACCTTCCTTCTGAGGAGTGGCTGGTGAGTTTGAGCCACTAGCTTTCTGGTTAGCAGTCAAATGCCTCAGGCGCTATGCCACCAGAGCTCCGTGAATAGACTGAGAAGGAGAAAAAAGAGTAGTTGGTCGTGCTGGTGACAGAGGTGGAAGAAGTGGAGAAGGTTGAGGGGAGGCAGGAGAGGCAGGCACTCTTGGTGTAACTTTATGGAAATACATCCTAATTTCTGTCTGACTCTTTTGCTTTTCCACTTCTCTAAAAATGTTTCTATGCGATCAATCCTTCTTCCACGTCTCCTTTCATTTCAGGATGCATAGCATAGAAGAGCCCATGTTGGAAAAGAAGTCAAAAGCATTCTTGAGTAATCAGAAGGCTGCTGCCGATTCTCTAACATCTATTTATTTTCTGTCGGACATCTCTCTCATTGTCTGGCACTGGGTCAGAAGTACTCACTTCCATCAACTTGTCTCCTGCTAATTCCTCTGGTGTGGTATACTTCTTAGCTCTTGAATTTCTCCAAGATCCATACCTTGAAAACAATCTGCCTGTAAGTGGTCCTATGCAGTTCAAATCTGTGTTGTTCAAGGGTCAACTGTATTTCCTTTACCAATTATTTTCTTCCTCCTCCATGCCCTCCTTAGAGAAGTATTCCTTAAAGTGCTTCTCAGAGAATCTCCTTCCACACTCCCTAACAGCTGTTTATTGGTGACAAACTAGAAATTTGACCCAGGCTGGACCCGTTATATTCTTTCATGAGAATCTACAGCTGGCTTTCAGAGCCTTTAATAAGCATTTAAGAGAACCATCAAGAAGAGAAAATGGGGGGGAGGGGGGAAGCAATAAAGAAAATAAAACACAGAGGATATAAGGCTCTGGAGAGAGAAACAGACAGAGCGAGGCTGTGTGTCCCTTTCTCAGGGCCCAGGAGATGTTTGTGTCCTAGTTTAGCTGTGGCTGCTTTTCAGTATGATACATTGTCTTCTTGGATGTCTCTGAGGACTCCCTGCTCATTTTCCAACTCAACTCCTCATTTACAAAAATTTCGCTGGTTTCCAATAGGATGGTATTGTCATGACCTCACTTACTGAATGGATCACATTAAGAGGACAAAAACCCTTTTTCATAATGTTGTTTACTGCCATTGAGTTGATTCTGGCTTATGGCATTAACAGTGTAGAAATGGTATAAGGCATGAAGGATTTGTAGCTTTTCTAATTTGCACTATCGGGTAGATCTCCTTTTTCTAATTATTGTCTAAGAAGGGCACGAAGAAAAAGTAGGCTTTTGTGAGAAGACTTCAAAATTAGGCTTTCTCCCTTTTCATTTTTTATGGTTCTGAATGTGTTTACACATGGAGAATCAAATTGACAATTGATGCACTGATTTAGAAAAGTCAGACTTCAAACAGTATAGGTTGAAATACGTCAGTTGTCTCAACCAGAAAATGAAGAAATAAACTCTGAGATAGTGGGAGTGTGCTGAGTCAGAAGTTATGTGGTCACAGGGAACTGTCAGAGACCTAGTTCTGTCATTGATTAGATAGGTGATCTGAAGCAACTCATCCTTGTTAATCTTTGATTTCTTTCCTCATAAAAGATAAAAGTATCTAGTTATGTTGTTGAAGACAGTAAAGGAGATCACTGATGAGAAAAACATAACATGGTGCACAGTCTGAAATTCATAGATATCAGTGTCTGTTTATTTTTAATTTTTTTTCCCCCTGAGGCATTAACGTTAAAGCACTTTCAGAGATGGACATTTGAGCAAGTCCTCGCCAGAGAAAGTGGAATTCCTCAAATGTAAAGCCATCTGCCTCAGAATCGAATGTTGTCTTCAAAATATCTTTCCCAGTGTTCTGGAGTATTCTTCCCATGAAGTAGACTTAGGACCCCCACAGCAGGAACCCCTATAGGAAGATGGAATTCAAGCTATTTTCCAATATTCCTTGCATGAATGTAGTGTAGCAGTAGTGTAACCTGCTAAATGAAGGGATCTTGGAAACCACTCCTCCTTTCTTAATATTCTCAGATTAACTATTGAGAAAATGCAAGTTTGAAGAGCCTTAGTATTCAAATCAAAGGCCTCAGGAGAATTGTATGAATCTTCACTTGACTTAAGTTTTGAGTCTAATGTGGATTTCCTGACAGGCTGTCATTTTACATTTTTTTTCTTCTATGCCTTTTGAAAAATGATATGCTTGACTTTCTTGAGTGAACACAACAGACCTGAAGAGATTAAGATATTGATACTAAAGCTGACTAAAAGATATTTTCTTTTCTTTATTATAAAAGGGGAAAAAAAAATTCCCTCTTGACAGTGACTCTTCTTCTTTCCTCTTTTGTTATTTGTATTCACTGATTTGTCACTGGTCCCTTGCGTCAATGATCTGTCCCGTTTCGCATTCCTACTCATCAAAGCCCATTAGAGGGTGAAAGCTCGTGTAGTAGAACCAAAGACCCACACTGATAGGCAACACTTGCTATCACACGTGTGATGGAGACCAACTTAAACTGAGTCCCAGTCTAGCTGTCACAGAACAGACTCATGAGTGACCCCAGAGGAGGAAAGCAGAAAAACTGCCAAGATTGCTAACCCATGGAATCATGAGAGATCATCCACTTTTGTTGCAGTAAGCACAAATTTGGGGGTAATTTTCTATACAGCAAAAGATATCTAAAGTGAGCGATGTGTTAGGTGTTATTGTTGTTAGATGCCGTCAAGTTGGCTCTGATTCATGTGGACACTACGTACAACAGAATGAAATACTACCTGGTCCTGTGCCATCCCCACAATTCTTGCTATACCTGAGACCATTGTTGTAGTCACTTTGTCAATCCATCTTGTTGAATGCCTTTCCCTTTTTCGTTGACCCTCCACTTTACCAAGCATGATATCCTTCTCCAGGGAAAGTTCCTTCTGACAACATGACCAAAATAGGTGAGACAGGGTCTGGCCCATACTTGCTTCCAGGGAGCATTTTGGCAGCACTTCTCCTAAGATGGATTTGCTAGTTCTTCTCACAGTCCGTGGTACTTTCAATATTCTTCACCAGCCCCACAACTCAAAAGCATCAACTCTTCTTTGGTCTTTCTTATTCATTGTCCAGCTTTCATATATATGTGAAGTGATTGAAAATACGATGGCTTGGGTTAGCCATACCTTAGTCTTCAAAGAGACATCTTTGTTCTTCAGCACTTGAAAGAGGTCTCTTGCAACAGATTTGCCCAGTGTAATACATCATCTGATTTCTTGATTGCTGCTTCCATTGGTGTTGATTGTGGAACCAAGTAATATGAAATCGTTGACAACTTCAGTCTTTTTCTCCATTTATCATGAGGCTTCTTAATGGTCCAGTTGTGAGGACTTGCATTTTCTTTATGTTGAGATGTAGTCTTTAATCTTCATTACTAAGTGCTTCAAGTCACCTTCACTTTCAGCAAGCAAAGTTGTGTCACCTGCATATCACAGGTTGTTAATGAGTCTTCCTTCAATCCTGGTGCCACATTCTTCTTCATGTAGTCCAGCTTCTCGGATTATTTGCTCAGCATACAGATCAAGTAAGTATGGTGAAAAGATACAACCCTGACACACTCCCTTCCTGATTTTAAACCATGTAGTATCCCCTTGTTCTCTTTGAACAAGCAGCCTCCTAATCTATGTACAGGTTCCTCATGAGCACAGTTAAGTGTATTGGAATTCCCATTCTTCTCAATGTTGTCCATATTTTGTTATGATCCACACAAGTGAATGTTTTTGCATAGTCAGTAAAATGCAAGTAAATGTCTTTCTGGTATTCTTTGCTTTCAGCCAAGATCCATCTGACATCAGCAGTGATTTCCCTTGTTCTATGTCCTCTTCTGAATCCAGCTTGCATCACTGCAAGTTTTCTGTCAATATACTGCTGCAACCTTTTTTGAATTATCTTCAGCAATTTTACTTGCATGTGATATTAATGATATTGTTTGATAATTTCCACATTCTGTGGGATTACCTTTCTTTGGAATGGGTACACGTATGGATCTCTTCCAGTGAGTTGGCCAGGCAATTGTCTTCCAAATTTCATTGCATAGACAAATGGATGCCTCCTGTGCATCATCCATTTGTTGAAACATCTCAATGAGTATTCCCTCAGTCTCTGGAGCCTTACTCTTCACCAGTTCCTTCAGTGCAGCTTCCACTTCATCCTTCAATACCATCAGTTCTTACAGAGGAAATAAAAGTTTTAGGGACAAAATTTCCAAATGAAGAGGAAAACAGGGCAATGTTCTCATGGAACTAACTGTTACAAAAATATAGAGACAAGAATTCACTCCTCCAAGGTAAACACAGAGAAAATTAACAATCCCCCTAAACAAACCCAGAAGAAAGGAAAACACATGGGTTTGTTTAGTAAGCACAAAACCAACAATAAAGAAGAAAAGAGAGGAACCACTTGACAACAAAATGAACTCAGCACAGAAAATTATATGAAGAAGGAAACTCCAACAACATGACAAAAAAACACAATAGAATGACAGCAATCAATTCATACCTATCACTAATTACACTCAATGTGAATGGACTAAATACACCAATCAAGAGAAAGAGAGTGACAGACTGGATAAGAAAAGAAGACCCATTGATATGCTGCCTACAAGAGACCCACATTAGACACAAAGATGAAAACAAATTAAAAGTTAAGGGAGGGGAAAAATACCAACCCAATGGTAACCAAAAAAGAGCAGGAGTGGCAATATTAATTTCTGATAAAATAGAGTTTAAGATGAAAAACAACATAAGAGACAAAGAAGGTCACTGTATGATGATGAAAGGATCAATTGACCAAGAAGACATTACAGTAATAAATATCTACTCACCCAATGAAAGTGCTCCAAAATACATGAAGTAAATATTAACGCACTGTGATCAAGTTGAATCCGACTCACAGCAACCCCTTCTTGGGTGTCCGAGGTGGTATCACACAACAGTATATTGTCCAACCTTCCTTCCAAGGAGTGGCCGGTGGGTTTGAACCATCAGCCTTCTGGTTAGCAGTCACTATGCCACCAGAGCTCCGAAATATTAGTTTAATTGAAAGGGAAAATAATCAACTCTACAATAGTAGTAGGAGGCTATAACACACCACTTTCAAGGAGGGAAAGAACAACCAGAAGAAAAAAACTCAATGAAGACACAGAAGAAATCAATGATACAATCAACCATTCAACTTCACAGACATATACAGAGCACTCCACCCAATAAAAGCACAATTCACATTCTTCTCCACTATACATGGATCACTCTCCAGAACAGATCATGTGTTAGGACATAAAACAACCCTCAATAAATTAAAAAACTTTGAAATACTACAAAGCATCTTCTCAGCCCACAATGTTATAAAATTAGAAATTGATGATAGTAAGATCAAGGAAAAAAACGTCAAACATGTAGAAGTTGAATACTCTGGTCAAAAACTACTGGGTAATAGAAGAAATAAAAAGTGAAATAAAAGAATTCCTAGAAACAAACAAGAATTAAGATACATCTTACCTAAACCTATGGCACACAGCAAAAGCAGTACTCAGAGGTCAGTTTATAGCAATAAATGCATACATCAAAAGAGAGGAAAGAAACAAATCAACACTCTAACTCAACAACTCCAACAATTAAAAAAAGAACAACAAAAAAATCCTACAGTATCTAGAAGTAAGGAAATAATAAATATCAGAGCAGAAATAAATGAAACAGAAAACAAAGCAAAACAAAAATAGAAAAAAAAAAAACAACAAAACAAGAAGCTGGTCCTTCAAAAAGATGAACAATATTGACAAACCATTGGCAAATCTAACAAGAGGAAAGCAAGAGAAGATGCAAACTACAAGAATATTAAACAAAAAGGGTGTCGTCACAACAGAACCAACTGAAATAAAAAAGATACAGAATATTATAAAGAGCTGTACTCCAACAGATTTGAGAACCTAGAAGAGATGGACAAGTTTCTAGAATCATAAGGCCTACCTAAACTATCCCACTCAGAGATAGAATACTTGAACAGACCCATAGCAAAGGAAGAAATTGAACAGGTCATAAAAAAAAAAAAAACTTCCCACAAGAAAAAGTCCTGGCCCTGATGGCTTCACTGGGGAATTTTTACCAAATATTAGGGAAGAGTTGACACCTGTACTACTCCAGCTGTTCCAGAACATAGAAAAAGATGGAATACTCCCAAACTCATTTTATGAAGCAAGCATAACACTAATACCAAAACCAGGGAAGGACACCACTAACAAGGAAAACTACAGTCCAATATCCCTTATGAACATAGATGCAAAAATCTTCAACAAAATCCTAGCAAACAGAGTCCAACAATATATCAAAAAAATAATTCATCCTGACCACGTGGGATTCACACCTGATATGCAATGATGGTTCAGCATCAGAAAAGCAACACGATCCATCACATAAACAAAACAAAACAAAAGAACCATTTGATCACACTAATCGGTGCAGAAAAGGCATTTGATAAAATCCAATACCTGTTCCTGTTCAGAACTCTCAGCAAAATAGGGATAGAAGGGAAATTCCTCAACATAATAAAGGACATATATGCAAAGCCAATGGCCAACATTAAAATTAATGGAGAAAAACTCAAAGCATTCCTCTTACAAACAGGAACCAGACAGGGATGCCCTCTATCACCACTCCTATTTAATGTTGTATTGGAAGTCCTAGCCAGGGCAATAAGGCTAGAAAGAGAAATAAACGACATCCAAACTGGCAAAGAGGAAGTAAAGCTATCTCTGTGGATGACATGATACTATA
>NW_006921605.1:11951905-11984886 GCF_000298275.1 Orycteropus afer afer | reverse complement strand
TTTTTTTTTTTTTTTACAATTTCCAATTTCCCTATATTCACACTCGTACATTCCATATTCTAATTATTAGTAGATATATGCAACTGTTTTTTCTCATTTTGAGTCATGCCACATCAGCAAATGGAGGTCCCAAAACCTTTACTCCATCCACATCATTAAGGTCGACTCTACTCTGAGGAGGCAGCTTTTCCCCAGTCATACTTTGAGTGCTTTCTGACCTGAGGGGCTCATCTTCTGGCACTATATTGGGCACTGTTTCAGGGCTATTCATAAAGTTTTCCAGTAATACATCAGACAGTGTTTCACTGCTATTCATAAGGTTTTCACTGGCCAGGTCTTTGAAAAGTGGATGACACCTTCCTTCTTCTGAGTCTGTCTTAGTCTGGAAGCTCCACAGAAACCTGTGGGTGATCCTAGGGGTATTTGAAATATGGGTGGCATAGCCTCCAGTCTCATAGCAACACCAAGCTACCACCGTACAACAGACTGACAGACAAGGGGTGGGTACATTGTCTAGGCTGATTCAAAATAAGCAAAATCAATGTATAGAGGATATATGGAAGAAGCAGCAAAAGCCAAAAAAAAAAAAAAAAACAACCGTTTGTCATGGAGTCAACTCCAACTCATGGTGACCCCATGTGCATCAGAGTAGAACTGTGCTCCATCGGGTTTTCAGTGGCTATGACCTTCAGAAAGCAGATCAGCAGACAGCTCTACTGAGGTCCCCCTGGGTTTATTACAACCACTAATCTTTCAGTTGGCAGCCAACTGGTTAACCATTTACTCAACCCAGGGATACCTTGGAGGAAGCAGCAAGCACATACATTTTAGTGTCACACACCGGTTATGAAATCTTTGCACAACAAAACCTGTTGTTAGGTGCTGTCAAGTCAATTTTGACCCATGCCACTCCACAGTGACAGAGAACTGCCCTATGGTGTTTCCTAGGCTGTAATGTTTACTGGAGAAGATCACCCTATCTTTGACCTGCAGAACCTCTGGATGGATTCAAACCATTGATCTTCAGGTTAGTAGCCTTTAAGTTAGCTTAACCATTGCATCACCAGGATGCCTTGCAGGAACATTATTAATAACTAGAAACAAATTTAAGTATTCTGGGTCATTTTTTTTTGTTGTTGTTATGTGCCTTCGAGTTGGCCCCGACTCATAGTCCTTCAAATTTTGGGAGTCAGACATTTGCCTTCAACCTCCATTCTTTTATGTCTCTGTCCTTCCCCCCCATTTTTTTTTTTTTTTTTGAGAATGTAAATACTGTTGTATAATATTTTCATCTAAGGAGAAAGAAGGAAACAGTAAGATTTCAGCTCAAATTTATATGCTATTAACTATGCAAATACTTGAAACAAATGTAAGTATATTTGTGACAGAACACTACTGATATAATTCTAAGCAGCTTTCAAATGATTGAAGATACCGGTTTTAAGGCCCTCATGAATACTGAATTGTTTTGATAATCAGATATAAATATATACATGTACATATATGATTGCAGTTAACCAACATCCACAAGAAAGTGAAAATTATACTACCACCATTTCTCCTTTATAGGATACTCAGCCCCAGGAGATTATGTTCTATTAAACTGTGATATTTGATTGAGTATTCATCTAAAATCCTTCTCATTGTTTGTTGTTGTTCTATGTCCCTTCATAATGAGTCAGACAAAGGAATGCACTGCCCAGGTACTTTCCTATGTGCCTCCTAGAAATAGCTATAGTCCATGCACATTCCACTCAGTGTCACCATGAAAAATTTATTTTTCTATGGAAAAATTTTGTCTATTTTTCATGGCAAAGTCACTACAAACATGAGCCTGGGTATCATCCAAGCTCCTTTAAAAAAGTCTTTTACTCATCTGTGCTTAACCACCATTGCAAAGGAAGATTATTTGATCTTGGTGCATAGACTCACACCACAAGACATGTACTTGGATCAGTTAAACCCACTTGGATATATTTAACTCAATCATGGACTCTTAAGAAAGGAAAAACCTGAAGGAACATCTATGTAGTCTAATCACCTATCTCCTTCTCTCCAACAGTGTGATCAGATGATTGTCCAGCCATGCTTGAAATATTGTGGATGCTAATAGTGCCTAAGGCACTTGACTGCTAACCAGAAGGCTGGTGGTTCAAACCCACCAGCCACTCCTTGGAAGGAAGATGGGGCAATCTACTTCCGTAGTGATACTGCCTCGGAAACCCAAGGAGGGGTCACTATGAGTCAGGTCCGACTTGATGGCACATAACAACAACAGCAACAATTATATTTAACCAACAAGGACTGCTAGAGAACTTTCTTAAACTGATTTGAAATATGTCTCCTACTAAAATATACTACCTGTTTCTGATTATCTGATTATTTCCTTGAAATGCTACCAACCCTCAGTTCTCTTCTTTTTCACTCATCCTGTTATTCAACAGGAATTTATGGGTGCCCACCTAAAGGTCGGTGGTTCAAACCTATCTGGCAAACTGTTTCCATAAAGATGGCAGCTAAGAGAACCCTGTGGAGTAATTCCACTCTGTAATCATGCGTTTGCCGTGACTCAAACTGAGCTCAAGGGCAAGGAGGTTTCTTTGTTACTATGTGGTATGTACTACTCCAGGTGTTGTTGAGATAAGAATAGTGAAAGGAAAAAAAAGAGAGAGAGAGAGAGAGAGATACACACACAATATATCTCATTTATTTTAAAGTTTGTTATGTTTCCAACTGAGTCTTGTCCTCTTGAAGCAGATGGCTCTAGTTCCTTGCACAGTTTTCATATATCATGGTTTCAAGTCTGACTGTTACATTCACTCCCCTGACATAGCTACCTGGCACTGGGCTAGATGTTCTGTGGACTCCACTGTAAACAAAGCATGATCTATATGATCAAGAAATTCACTCTTACTGGAAGAACCACCTACAAGCCAGCATGAAATCTTTACTGTGTCAGAACCACAAACAAATCTATGATAACATAAGAAGGAACGGTCATGGAAAACTTTATGAAGGACCTGGAGATTGAGTTGGACTCAAAGATCAGTCAAGATTGTAATAGACCAAAATGGGCTGATGAGCATTCCAGCCGTAATGACATCCTGAGCAAAGGTGCACATGGGCAAAATCACTGGAATGGTTCAGGCAACTGGACCCAAAAGCAAAGCTCAGGACTCTGTATGTATAATTATCAAATTTCACTTGACCTTTTTGCATTCAAGATACTTTATGATGTGTTATATGCCACTACCCGGAAGAAAGGTTGGGTGATCTACTTCAATAGTGATACCATCTCAGAAACCCAAGGAGGGGTTGTTATGAGTTGGATCCTACTGGACAGCAGTGGGTTTGTTTTGGTTTGGTTTACATGTCCTTATGCTTTTGCTATGTTTGAAAACAAAATATTCTAAAATAATCCTTGGTTTTTTCCTTAAAAAAAATATTAGGCAGCATAAACAATACTGCAAACTCAGCCTCCATATTTATTGCACATACTCATTCTCTACCCCAAATTAAGGAGATATTTACATGACTAAAATAAATAAATAAATAAATAAAAACCTTAAAGGACACCTTACAGTCTTAATGCCAAACCACTGGCTAGTCTGATTTTTTTTATTATTGTTGTTATTTAACTGAACTGGCCAAGTTTAAAAGAGCCCTGGTGGCACAGCGGTTATATCACTCAGCTTCTAACCAAAAAGTTAGCAATTTGAACCCACCAGCTGCTCTGCAGAAGAAAGATGCAGCAGTTTATTCTGTAAAGATCACAGCTTTGAAAACCCTGTAGGGTGGTTCTGCCCTGTGCTGCTATGAGTCTTTGAGTCAGAATCAACTCAATGGCAAGGAATTTAGGCCAAGTTTACTTGCTGCTTAGATAGGGACACCTCTATTTCTTATTCACAATTGATTAAATGCAATTATGTATCCAAAGTAGTTTATTCACTCCTCTGTCTTGTCAGATAGTATCTTGTTTATAGATGTTTCTATTAGTGGGTTACATATTCCAAAATAGGCAAAACAAAAACACCTTCTTTCCACTAAGACATCAAACATACATAAAAGGCTAATGTTTTAGGAAGGGGGCAAAAACCTCACAAGGGCTTTCTACTCTGATATAGCCAATACTGGATTGAATTTGGAAGTCAATCAACACGTTCACGATACAGAGAACACATCTCTCTTGTGTAATCAGTAGTTTATCATCTAATAAATGATTCAATCTAATTTACATATACAGAGAACACCATGAACAATCCTTCCACTGTTTTCTATGACAAAGTGTGCTAGAATTCAATATTCCTTTAAAACCGATAAAATAAAGAGACAAACACTAGCTTGAGGCCAGACAAGAAGCATGTGAAACTTCAGACAGTTGTCATCACAGCTGGCCAGGCCTGGGCAGTTTTAGACAAAGGACTTCCGCCTTTATCTGGCCCTTATTTTGATGTTTCATTCAGCTGGAGATAAAAGGAAAGATGTGCTTTGAAATTTAACCATTAGGGCAGCAAAGAAATCAACATGCAAATGTTGAATTCAAGATGAAGTCTACATTTGGCATTACAAATTTCAAGGTGTTGGTACATTGTTCTCCTAAGCAGTAAGATACAAAGCTGTGGATGAAAAATAAGTGCTGGATTGGGTCCAATTGGAATCCTTTAACTCCCACATGTTACTTACAATGAGCACAGACAGGAAACATACATAAGAGTATTAGACTTGATCTATGTAAGTATCTAAGACAGAACTAGGACCAATATGCATATTTGGAATTTTTAATAGCAAAAATTTAGAACCAAACACAAAATTTTCATCAAATCACACAAACTGTTTGGAATATTTCCAAGAATAGACAACTTTTCAGTCGAATTTTGAAGGAAAAGTAGGAGATAGCCAGAGATAAAAGAATATAAGATTATTTTACTAGGAATTTGTTAGTTCTAGTATTAAACTAAATGACACTTAAATTCAGTCCATTTGTGAACTAAATGGTCTCAGATGTGAACCCAAATTCATGATTGAAATACTTTGAGAAATGCTGATATTCGAAGTAGGGTGAATTGAGTTTTTTTTTTTAAACTGCTGAGAAATTGTTGGTTTTTTTTTTACTATTTCCTTAGAATCAATTAAATGATTTTATTGCAACTTAAAGCATTCTATTGTGTGTTCTACAGCTAGATACATGGTGGGAGGTTGTATATACTTCTGTTTTTTTCAATCAGTAAACTTCCCAAAATGCATTATTTGAGGACAAGGCATCCATAGTAGCTAATGGCAGATTTGTCCTTATGAGGTTCACTAAATCCCCCATTTTTTTCAAAGTGGGTGGAGGGGATAAAGGGATCATGCTTAGGTTTATACTCTACCTGAGGCAACAGAGTATGAAAGGGTCATCAAGTCTGGAGAAGGCAGACAGAACCAGTTTGTGAACAGAAGCTAACAGGAGATGGGAATTTGGAGACAGCTCAAGAAACCACAAAAACCAAACTAACTGCTATCGAGTCAAGTCCAATTCATAATGACCGCATTGGGTTTCTGAGGCTGTAAATCTTTATCGAAGAAGACCACCCCATCTTCCTTCCACAGAGCAGCTGGTGGGTTTGAACCACTGACCTTCTGGGTAGCAGCCTTATCCGCTATACCACCAGGGTTCCTGAGATTTGTCTCAACTGCTCAGTTTACCAGGACCATCATAGCTCATGTTGTGAGACAGATGAGAGTTAGGTGTCTAATCAGTTATTCTCAAATAGTGACCGAATTTGAAATAATCAAATCACAACAGATCAAATAAAGAATATTGTTCATGTTCCTTAAAAATGTATTGCCCATCTGCGTATGTATGCTCTAGCAGCAAGTTCCTCACTAAAAGTTTTACATCTTAAAAGAAATCCATCCTTATATTTGTTGTATATTTGAATACTAAAAAATTACCACTGATAGATTTGAGATTCCTCACTAAAATAATCTATAGCTGTGTTCTAAGTCATAATTTGGGAATCACCGTCATAATCACTGTTGCAGCATAATGGCTTTGCATTATGCATTATGATTTCACAGTAGCTCCTATCATAGCGCATGGCTGCTAATCAAAAGGTCAATGGTTCAAACCCATCAGCATGGTCTTTGGAAGAAAAGACTGGCAATTTGCTTCTGTTAAGATCACAGCCTGGGAAACCCTATGGGGCAGTTCTATTCTGTCCTATAGAGTTGCTGGGAGTCAGAATCCAGTCAAAGGCACACAACAACAATGACAATGTCAAATAAGAGAGTCCCTGGATAGTGTGAAGTACTAATACACATCAGGCTGCTCTCTCTTTCCAATTCAGAAACCAAGTTCTAGGCTCTGTGGGGTCTGGTCTTCATGGGGAGGACTGTCTTACATTTTGCTATAGATTGTGATCATCTATGCCAGTTATTTAATCCTGGGATAACCCCCATTATAAAGCTTCCCACCTACAACACCAAGAGAAATCTTATCAAAATAAATCTTAACTTCTGACCATGGTAGAAGACCTACTACGGGGTATTAACAGAGTCCAAAACTGTCAATCACTGTCTGGTCTCTATGTTTGTGTTATGAATTCCAGCTCTGATGGCATGAACTCAGGATAAAAACCATCATAAGCTGTTCAGGTCCAAAGAACACAAACCCAGAGTAAAATCTGTTTCATACTGAAATGACATTACTGATGTCTGAGGTGGGTTTTCTTTCTTCCCCTTGCTCCTGTTTGAAAGGTGAAGCTTTTATTAGATTATTTCTGCTGCCAAAACACACAGCTACTGTCTGGCGGTATTTGCTGGTTTTCTCTTGAATTAAGAAAATAAATAAAAGGAAAACACCTAAATCTCTTAAAGAAAACAACTGGGAACATTTTTTTTTTTTCCAACTGAATAAAATTCCATACATTTAAATAGAACTCTGGGTCACATAATATGATATGTACTTGAACTTGTAGTGTATATATAAGGCATGTGACAGGATAGACTTCCTGAAGAAGTATGGCATATGGATATATGGGTGAATAGGAAATGGCACCTTGTTTCAATACAAGGGTTAGTAGGGTGAGAGACTTGACTGACAACTGCATAATTCTCAACTTTGCTGTGCAGCGGTGCCTATTGAACTTGTGTCAATAGGTGTCTATTGGACCTGTGTCATTCTCTTGCTTTATCGTTTACCTTTGTGATCCTTTATACAGCCATCATTCCTCAGTGCCCAATGATAATTTAGATAACATTGCTCATTTCTCCTTATTTTACTGACAAGCAGAGGAAGGCATGGAGAAATTCAATTGCTATCACCTATTCAAAGACTTAACGGCACATAACAACAACAACAACAACAACAGCAGCATTCAAGGCCATACAGCTAATTAGCGGCAACCTCATACAAGGAACCTCTGTATTGGCATATGGAGCTTCATGGAGCAAAAGCATTCTCAGCACCTTACTGATAGAATCAAGGGATCACTTGAGGTCACCCCAGCCTTCCTATTTAAATAAACTGGCAGGGAAGCCACATTATATGCAAGGGCAAACCATCTTCTCAGTGACTATGGAGATTCTTAGGAGAGGCAGAGGCGTGATGGGTGAGGGGGTCCTTAGATTTTTCTTTGTTGCCTTTGACCTAATCTTCACTAATATTTTGGGATTCCTTGGGATTTGCTTTGTACATCAGTCCCATTTTCTTCATTCTGCATCAATCCATACTTCACATTTTTTGTTATCATTTATATGAAAAATGGCCAGCATTTTGGGCTCATCAAGTTCCAGCAACTCTAACAGGTGTTTGGCATACATTCTATCTAATCTATAAAATATCTTTATGAGATCAGGTGGCTGTTCTGATGGCAGAACTGGGAAATAAAATTGAGTCTGATCAACCTCAATATCTGTGCTCTCTTCCTAAGCAATGCTCTTTACCATGTTGGATTCATTTTTTAAAGTGCTTTTGTCATAAAACACAAATGATGTCATTAGCCTACCTCAATAAGGCCTACTTCTAATTATGGGTTGGTTGTGTCAGGGATTGTTAACCTTACTTCTGATCATTCTTATGACCAAAGAGAATCTTCTGCCTAAGGTGGTCTGTGTATCTTAGAATCAATTCTTTTCCCCAAAGTAAGTAAACTACTCCCCCAAGGAGATGAATGCAGACGGTCGAATTATTAGCACAGGTAATGAGGTTTCTTTGTTACCTGCATTACCAGGAGTGTCCTCAAAGACATAGTTACCTAGGAAAACTGAAGGAAAGTTCAGGAGGACTGGCCATGCTGAATTCTGTGTTTGGAATGAAGACGGGATTTGTAGTGTATTTGATGTCCCTTCCATCTTGGCTCTCTCCTCTCTGGGGGATCTCTGAACCTGATTTGCTGTGTGTGGAACTACCATCAGTGGTGGATTCCATTATGGCTACACACTTGCATGAGGGTCATAGATTTGATTTGAGTCAAACCACAGAAAAAAAACCAAATGCTCACTTGTCAACCCTCAATCCATTGAGAGATTGTCAGCTGACTAACATTGTCCTGTTACAGTCTGCAAAGTAGGGTCCTAATCATTCTCAGTAATCTTCAGAGGTTTGTAATTCTGAAGGACTTTCTTTCTGTTTTCTACTTCCCTTTTCTCTCTCTCTCTCTCTCTCTCTCTCTCTCCTTTCTTCCTTCCTTCCTTCTTCTCTCCTCTCTCCCCTCTCTGATTCTCTCTCTGCCTCCCTCTCTCTGCCTCTTCCTAGCTCTCGGCCTCTGACGCTTTCCTCCTCCTCCTCTCTCTCTTACACATGCACATGCTCAAGGACTCAGGCCTATTACAGTATTCTGTATGTTCTGGTTGGCTTTAGAGTCTTATGAATTGCATGTTTATTTTGTCTTCTTGACTGAATTTTCCTCATATCTGAGTATTGTGCCTCTAGGAAAGAAAACATGTGTTTTCCCGAACTTTCTACAAATCTTGCCAAGAATAAAGTGGCTTAAAAGGAAAAGCACACAGAACTCTTCCTTTGCAAAAGGAGATCATTTGGAAGATTTTCACTTACAACACTTTATAACAATTCCTATTTCCAGTCTTCAGTGGAAGGAGTAAAAGCCCCATTTGAATAAAATCTGAGAAGACAGGTTCAAAGGAAGCCACAGTGATGGTGCTCAGTGAGTGCTCAGGAGTAGTGAGCACCCTGTGTTCCTGGACATCCAGACCGAGAGAGTCTGCCAGTCTTTCATTTCATACTGACATCACCGTACCTGATGGAATTTGGAGTGTAGATCACAAATCATCATCTGTGGTGCTGCCTAATTTATAGACACTTTTCATTCACCCCTTCCTTTTATTTCAGCCCAACAAGACTCGTAACAGGTGGTCCGTGCCTCTCACTGTGACTTCCATGCCTCCCAGTCACTGCTTGTTGGGCACTTCACTCTCTCCACATACTTACATACTAGGTCACCTCTCTCTTCCTCTCTGAAACATCCTCTCACTCCATGAGAAGAATTCACTCCATCCCCACTCGTACACAAATTATAGTTTGTCAGTTTGGTGTAATTATTTGCTTATAGAGATGTCTGGTGCAATGGGTAGACACTGGACTGCTAACAGAAAGTTTGACAGTTTGCACTCATCAGCTGCTGCACAGGTGGAAGACTGGCGATCCGCTTTTGTAAAGATTTGTTGGTGTTGTTACGCGCCGTCGAGTTGGACCCAACTCACAGCAGTCCCTCCCTGGGTTTCCAAGGCAGTATCACTATGGAAGTACATTGCCCAACCTTCCTTATGAGGAGTGGCTGGTGGGTTTGAACTGCCACCCTTCTGGTTAGCAGTCAAGTCCCTTAGGCACTACGCTACCAGAGCTTATGCAGAGTTCTACTCTGTCATGTGGGTCACTAAGAGTCAAATTGACTTGATGGCATCCAACAATAAAAACGGCATGTCTGCTTTATTAACTGTGAGCAGGTGGAGGTGAGGTACCATGTCTGATTTATATTGTGTCTCCAACACACAGCACAGTGCCTGGGACAAGGAAGGTGGTAGTGAAGGCATGTTTGTTGCCCGGTGAATTCTGGGATCTTAAACTGGTCTTACTTTAAATGACAAAATAAATGACACAGAACCTTTGTCCAGCAGGTTCAAGCACAGAATCAGTAGTCATTTTCCAAAGACATTAGTGGATATATGTTTCTCCTCTATTAAATTGACTATAGCTTTAAATTATGGAATATGTTTGGATAAAATTCCACATCTCTCATACTACAGAGCACAGTAGTTTGCAAACAGTGGAGACTGCGTAAACTGAAGGCATGTTAGGGTACTTGCTCCAGGTTCATCTCCTTAGGGTCAGGAATAATTTAGACTTCAAGGACTTAATACATGGCATGAATTGTTCTAATGTACAAACTCATTTGATCTTTACAACTATGAGGGGGAAAAGTGCTATTAGTATCCCCAATTCACAGATGAGGAAAGAGGGGAGAGTAGAAAAGTTGCTCAAGAGTACGAGGATATGTACAGCAGCACCAGAATTTGGAACCAGTCTGACTACAGAGGCCTTGAGTTTAACCACGATCCTCAGCAGCCTTCATCCATGAACAATTTTTACACGTGCTTAGAAATGCTGCAGCGAGCTCTGGCAGCATAGTGGCTAAGACACTTGACTGCTAACCAGAAGGCTGGAGGTTCAAACCCACCAGCCACTCCTCAGAAGGAAGATGGGGCAATCCTACTTCCGTAGTGATAGTGCCTCGGAAACCCAAGGAGGGGTCGCTATGAGTCGGGGCCGACTCAACGGCACATAACAACAACAACAACAACAACAGAAATGCTGCAAGATGTTCACCTAAGAGGCAGTCAAGGGAGGGGGAGGGAAATATAGTAAGAGGGGTGGGAAGAATCATATGTTACCTTATGTTTTACATGCCCAGGGCATCAAGGTCAGCCCACTTCTCCTGCTACTACCTTAGCCTCAAAGATAGGACCTGACTTCCTCACCTTTCCTCATTCCTCCAATAAAGTGTGCCTGCATATTGTATCTTGATCTTGTTAATCTTGCTTTTTATAATGAAGATCCAAGTTTGGTGAAACCTTATTTATTTCTGTTTCACTCACTGAGAATTCAAAATTATGAACATGTATTGCTTAGTCTTTGAGGACTAAGGTGCGCCTGACACAAGCCATATTTTCAATTGCCTCATATGTATGTGAGAGCTGGACAATGAATACGGAAGACTGAAGAAGAATTGATGCTTTTGAGTTGTGGTTCTGGTGAAGAATGCTGAAAGTACCATGGACTGCTAAAAGAACTAATAGATCTGCCCTGGAGGAAGTGTAGCTGGAATGCTCCCTGGAAGCAAGAATGGCCAGATTTTCTCTCACCTACTTAGGACATGTTGTCAGAAGGGAACATTCCCTGAAGAGGGATGTCATGCTTGGTAAGGTGGAGGGTCGACAACAGGGTTGAGGGAAGGCCCTCAGTAAGATGGACTGACACAGTGGCTGTGGCGATGGCTCAAGTATAGCAGGGATCACGGAGCTGGTGCAGGACCCAGCCGTGTTTCGTTCTGTGCTAAGGGTCGCTGTGAGTTGGAGATGACTCAATGGCATCTAACAACAACAACAACACTACTTCATTGGATTCTGTGACATTTCAGAACTAGATTTATTATGCTATCGGATAAAACTTTTTGATTACTTAATTTAAAAGATTATTTTCAAGTATTCTTAAAATCAAATTTAGGCATGTGTAGTTAAATGCTATTTTATTTACAACTTATTTATAACTCCCTTCCACCTAAGGAGCTCTGGTGGTATGGTGCCTAAAGCATTTGACTGTTAACCAGGAGGTTGGTGGTTCAAATCGGCCTTTTGTCTACGGATTTAACCACATCTGGCCATACTCCTATTTGGCAACCGTGCCAACCTCAAGTCCCCATTGTTGTGTACTCCTATGAATAATCAGATGGCATTCTTTTGAAAATGGTGTCTGATTCCGCTTTTCAGGGTTAACTTCTCCCTCTCCAAAGAGCCCTGGTGGTACAGTGGTTAAAGCACTTGGCTATCAGCAAAAAAGGCAGCACTTCAAACCCACTAACTGATCTGGGGACAAAGATGTAGCAGTCTGCTTCCTAACGGGTACAGCCTTGGAAACCCTATGGGGCAGTTCTACTCTGTCCTTTAGAGTCACTGTGAGTCTGAATTGACTCAATAGCAGTGGGTTCTCCCTCTCCAGTGTACCGCATATTTAAGTAGGGTTTTATTTATTTGTTTGTAATTTTTTTCTTCAGAGTTTCTTCCAATCTGTCATTTAGTTCTTTTTCTGAAATGACCGAAGTCAGAAACCTTCAGAAGGTTGGAAGCAGTCTATTAAGTGGCAAACGGTCTCAGGGTCATGCCAATGGTTTGCACTCAACTACTAACCTGAAGGATCATGAGTTCAAACGTACCCCACGGAGCTCTGGAAGAAGAACTAGTGATCTGCTTCCTTAAAGATGAACCGAAAACCAAATTCACTGCCGTTGCGTCTGAGAAAACCCTGTGGGCGGTTCTGCTCTGTAGCACACAGGGGCTCCCTGAGTGGGGATTGACCCCACGACCATGCCTGCTTTACTCGTGTAGTGCACACTGAGGAGTCCTCCAGCGGGGTTCTACTGGCGGTCGTGTTCTGTGAGCACTCGTGAACATGCCTGGTTTTCATTTACGTCGGCATTTTCGTTAGATTCGCCATTGTAGATTGAATTTCATTCCAGGCAAAGGGGCTGTTAAAGGCCATGAGCAATAGACCCTTTGAAGGGAGAGGAGTAGTAATTTGGTTCTGAAAGTTGCAGTGGATCAGACACTGCTGAGCAGGAGAGCTTGAACTGCACTTGGGTTTTCTCTTTGGTGTTGGTTCGTTCTGTGATTTGCTCTTACCCTTTCACAGACCACTCACAGCTGAGAACAACAGTTCCATTGTTAGCAGGTTGATACCTTCTTCACAGGAAATTCTCTGACGCTTTTCAAGGTGGATCTGCATCTGTCCCACCCCCCAACAGAAAATTTGCCTTTAAACAAGTCCTTTGACCCTTGCATGGAGTTGATTCTGACTCATAACAACCCTACAGGCCCTGGTAGTATAGTGCCTAAGGCACTAGACTGCTAACCAGAAGGCTGGCAGTTCAAACCCACCAGCCACTCCTCAGAAGGAAGGTTGGGCGATCTACTTCCATAGTGATACTGCCTTGGAAACCCAAGGAGGGGTCGCTGAGTTGGGTCTGACTCGATGGCACATAACAACAACAACAGGCTAGAGCAGAACTACCCCATAGAGTTTCCAGGGTTGTAATCTTTATGGAAACAGACTGCCATCTTTCTCCCATGGGTTGTTAGTGGGGTTTGAACCTCTGACTCTGGTTGGCAGCTGAGCTCTTAACCACTGCATCAATGGGGCTGCTCTTAAACAAGTCAGAGGAGGATAAGACTATGAGGAACTGAATACGACTCATTGGAATAGATTTTCCTTTTTACTTTAGGGAGTGTTACCGTCACAGATTTCTGCTTCAAGGTTGAGCCATGTCATTTTATGAGTGAATGCAATGAACTTCATGGTCAAAATTGAAGGCAGAACAGCCAGCTAGTGAACTGATGGCTGGAAGCATCACACAGAGCAGTCAGGAAAAACAGCAGCCTCCGTCTGACTCTGATATTTATTAGGGATGGGCCACCAGTGTGGTCGCTTTTGCTTGTTGCCCATTGAAATAGAGTTTACTAAAACTTGAAATTACCTATTTATTTATTTATTTATTTATTTTAACATGGCTTGTCATGAAGCAGGAAGGGAAAATAGAGTCTGGAGAGAAGAGGCATCAGGAACATGGAGAAAATGAATTAATGAACAAAAGTATATGAATGGTCCCTGAGTGGTCTTCTTGTGTCTACGTTCTCTTATTAAGTGGTAAATTCCTCTTCACTGTCTGAGTTTCTGGAGATGCTGAGATGATACAAATACCATCTGCACTTGGGTCAAGTGGAAGACAACAACCAAACTCTTGTTCACACATTAACTGTCAGGAAGTTTGGGACTATATCAACCCAGAGAGAGGAAATCTCTCACAGTTTCTCAAATCCAGGTACATTCAACAGAAGTGCCTTTGACACAGGATATACGTGGAAGGCATTACTAACTATTCTCAAATGACTTAGTCAGTAGAAGGACTGATTTATGATTTGAACACTGGAAAGGGTTCCAGGATGGCAGTAAGCTGTCGTCAACACTGATATGGTTGTCAAGAAGTTCATGTGACTTCGATGATACTTTATTAGAAGCATATAGACTATCAAGGGACAAGGCAGGTACTTGTCTAGACCTTGTCTGTATTGGTCAAATCACAGCAAGAGTTAGTCATTCAAGAGAGAGAGAATATGTTCCCTGAGAAAGAGAGCAACCATTGAATTTCTTGGGTGTGATGAGATGTCAGTGACACTCACCCTGAGAAGCAAAGCCTGTTGTTGTTGTTATGTTCCGTCGAAGTCTAGAGGGCATAAATGAGTATGTACATACTACTATATAGAAGAGATATAGGCTTACTACTAACCAATGGTTAAAGTATAAACCAATGTCAATTATAGGTTGAGAAAATGTTAACCTATTAGATGATTTTCTTCTAACAGGCAGGGATGGGGACTTCTAGCAGTTAACAAAACATATACTGTTTCTAGCTAGTGTTCAAATATTGACTCTATTTGATGTATATGCTACAAGGAGATTTCAAACATGGAATATGTGATTGAGTTAAATAGCATCAATAGGCATTATTTACTAGAGGCAATATATTGTGATTACAATGTATTTTTTCATTGCTAACCCTCTGAAGAGTTCCACAAAGTCCACACTATTAATCCCATTTTAGAGATGAGGAAATGATTTACTCATCCATGGTAGACAATCAGCAGGTGACAGAACCAATATCCAAAACTAAATCTTTATACCTACAAAAACAACCCCGTTGTTGTTGTTGTTGTTATGTGCCGTTGAGTCAGACTCTACTCATAGCGACCATGCTATGCTACCAGAACCCTAGATGGTAATAAAATCTATCTAGGAACAAGATCTTTTCCACTGAGGAAGCTGTTCTTTTTCATATTTATTTATTTAGTTTTATGTCTACTTCTGTGTTCTCATACTGTCTTCTTTGCTGCTTCTAGTTCTTCCAAGCTTATCTGCTCCTGAACAATTCTTTTGTTTTCAGTTCAGAAATGGTTCTCTCTTATCTTAGTGTAATTGATTTGTCATCTGGTAACATGGCTTCTTTTTCCTCCTTGACCTTGACATCATCTCTTGTGAGGCAGCCCCT
This sequence comes from Orycteropus afer afer, assembly GCF_000298275.1. Taxonomy (NCBI): domain Eukaryota; kingdom Metazoa; phylum Chordata; class Mammalia; order Tubulidentata; family Orycteropodidae; genus Orycteropus; species Orycteropus afer. The sequence goes on along the minus strand of NW_006921605.1, from coordinate 11,969,572 downwards.
CTGGGAAGGGCCTCATATTCCTGGGACCAACCCTTCAACGACTCAGCTTTTGAAGAACTATGGACTGTAGAAAATATCATTAATTTCCTTTTAATTTCTATCATTATGGTATAAACAGTCAACAAATTACATAGTCCCTCAGACAGAATTTCTGGTTTTCTCATATTCCCTGTGTACATATATATTCCTCAGTTTTGTTTATGTGCCTGCCAGTTGATTCCACTCATTGTGACCACATAGTACAGAGTAGAACTGCCCCACAGGGTTTTCCAGGCTGTAATCTTTATGGCAGCAGATTGACAGGCCTTTCTTCAGCAGAGCAAGTGGTAGGTTCAACTTCGGTTAGCAGCCAAGAATTCAGACATTGTGCCACCAGGGCTCATATTTCCTATAGAACTGTAAATTCCTTAACCTTTGAAAGATTACATTATTTTCTGCTTTGAATTTTTTGTTGACACCATGTGTTTTTAGTAGTGAAAGGCATTTTGAATTAAATGAAAAAAAAAATTAAGGTAATAAGGATTTTGATAAAATTGTGTTGTTGTTGTTATGTGTCGTCAAGTTGGACCCGACTTATAGCAACCCCTCCTTGGTTTTCCAAGGCAATATCACTACGGAAGCAGATTGTCCCATCTTCCTTTTGAGGAAGTGTCTTAGGCACTACGCTACCAGAGCTCCTTTGATAAAATTAATGGGACTTATATGTCCTGAGAGATCTCAGTGCTGGGGGTGGTGGGATAAGGCCAGTTTCTTCAGACTCGTGCAGTCATACTGCCAGATGGCTTCTACCAGATAGCAGCATAAACTAAATGTGGAGTACCAGCTTCCCACTAAACCTCAGAGGTAGAAAATGAAGGTGAGTACATGGTCACGAAAGGGTTAAAGAAAGTGATTTCTGCAGATACTTTTATTGTTCAAAAATTGAGCTTACAGTGGACAGAAAATATAATTTTTTTACATGTCTTATTTATCTTATGGGGGCTTATATTTAATGCTGCAAATATCCTATATTTATTGTGGCTTTGATTTATATGGCAATACCCTCAGCTGATTCGTTTTCCCCTAAGTAAAAAGTCAATATATATATACATGACTGATTGTATTAAGGGCAATGACTAATTTCAGATGTTCCTTTATTAAAAAATAGATCATCTCTAAGTGAGAGAGTCTGTCTTATATTTTTTTTTTTGTTTCCAAAAATCAGCAAAAACACAGTAGAATTCAAGAGAGAATAAAATAAAAAATATAAAACTTTTAAGAATGGAAGCAAAAAACAGTGAAAGCACTTTATTGAGAATAGATTATGTGCTGGATCCCAGCCACTCATTGCATATCTCTGTAAGGATTCACTTTCTAGCCTATGTGTGCAAAGTTCTACGTATTAAATCAAGGTGTTAAACATGAAGAAAAAGCTTCACAAATCTTAAACACATTTCTACTTACATTCTTACATCATTTCCTTCCCCTGTTGTTGTTGTTATGTGCTGTCGAGTCAGACCCAACTCATAGCGACCCCTCTTTGGGTTTCCGAGGCAGTATCACTACAGAAATAGATTGCCCCATCTTCCTTCCGAGAGTGGCTGGTGGGTTTGAACCGCCAGCCATCTGGTTAGCAGTCAAGTGCCTTAGGCACTATGCTACCAGAGCTCCTTTCCTTCCCCTAGAAAGTTGGAAATATCAAAACTGTAATATGATTCTGTTACAGAAATTAGTTACCCGTTGTTTCTTTTATATTTAGATATTTACAAAAGTACAAGCAATACATGTATGTACTACATCTATACACAAGATGAATGTTGTTGCACCTTGTGTTAATTTCTACTCATAGCAACCCTTGAGGACAGAGTTGAACTGCTCCACAGGGTTTCCTAGGCTGTAATCTTTATGGAAGCAAATTGCTAGATCTTTCTGCTGCTGAGTGGCTGGTGGATTCAAACCTCTGAACTTTCTTTTCGTTAGCACCAAAACTGTAATATGATTCTATTTTAACCATTGTGTCATGCAGGCTTCTTACAAAACAAACAGCTTTTGTGTCTATCTCAAAATATAGGAGTAGTAGAGCCAAGCTTTCTGAAATTGTGCTTCATGTTGAAAATTTTGCTTTCTTTTGAGATTTTTGCTTCATTCTACAACTTACGTGAGTTTGAGAGAGGTGTCTCAGTCACGTGGGTACACGCAACCTAGAACTCGCGCAAGCTCAACACGAACATGAAAAGAACCATTTGCCAAGAGAGATCCAAACTTGACCCTGACTTCAGATCGCCTCCGCGCTGTTCAACTAGAAATATTGCTGAGGGTTTGCCAGACATGTGAAAGCCATGGCTTTCACCATTTGCAAATAAAGAAAACAGTATTTGAACCTCCTTTGAAAATTTTTTATTTTTTTCACATTAAGAGGTGCCACATGAACAGAACGTACCATAAATAATGTGTGCTAACATTTTCCAAAACTTGGACATCAATTATTGCTAATTTATGAAGAAACTTCCTTGGAAGAGCATAGTACAGACTCATGACAGCTGAAAAGACCCATTAATATAAATGTTAAGAGAAAACTCCGCCCTCCTGAGTGGGAGGGGAGTATGGGGGTGGCAATCAGGTAAATGCACATCATTGCTTCCAGTGCTTATAATTACTGATAATTCAGTTGAAAGGAAACCTTCCACAGTATGTTTCTAAAGATAATGTTTTAGCACATTAATAAAACATATAAAACCAGATGAATATGTGATCATAAGAAAGAAATTCAGTGAAAATCCAGTCTAGCAATGTTGTTGTTGTTGTTGTTTGCCGTCGAGTCGGCCCCGACTCATAGCGACCCCTCCTTGGGTTTCCGAGGCAGTATCACTACGGAAGTAGGATTGCCCAACCTTCCTTCCGAGGAGTGGCTGGTGGGTTTGAACTGCCAGCCTTCTGGTTTGCAGTCAAGTGCTTTTAGCCACTATGCTACCAGAGCTTCCAATATAGCTAACATTTATTCAATAGGTACCTTGTCCCAGGCATTAAGCATACAGGGTCTTGTTTATTTTTTTCCAAACAAAACTGTGAGCTAGATCATACTAGAATTTCCTTGTTACAGTTGAGAAAGCAACATTAAGCATTTTATACTGTTTGCATAGGTCCCAAAACAAAGACTTGGTGAAACTCAGGTTCAGAAGGCCCCATCTTCACCACAATGCAATGCTGCATTATATTGCCTTGGACAATTGTCAAGGAGCTCTGGTGGCACAGTGCTTACGGCATTTGACTGCTAAGCAGAAGATTTGTGGTTCAAACCCAGCAGCCACTTTGTAGAAGGAAGATGGGGCAGTCTATATCAGTGAAAATTTACCACTTTGGAAACACAATGGGTGTTGTTATGAGACAATTGTCAGATGGTCCATGGGTAACTTTAGGTGGACGGTGTAGTGCTTATTCTTCAGCATCTCGAAAAACAAAGGGCAATTAATTTTATCCATCAGCTAATCTATATATAAATGTAAATATATATAAAGAGATACATACATACATACATACATACAAGGGAATTACTGGTGAATTTTAAATATGGAGCAATAGTTTTCTCTACTTTTAGGTCTTCACTGGTCTTCTTTGAGACCTGGTGATTTACTTCCTAAAAATCATTGGAAAGCCTATGGAGCGCAGCACTTGGACACACATGGGGATTCAACTCAACAGCAGCTAACAGTGTTTTCTGGATTTCTCGCTGACATTTTGAGTGGCCAGGATAATATTCATGCATTTGCTGGAAAATGAAATAGCTGCTTTTTGAAGTACTGGACTATCTTAGATAATAACTTCTCTTGTATGAAAGTGTTGAGGGGGAGTTTTTTTCTATTTGATTTCTTTAGAGTTTGTGTGAGTGTGTGTACCCATATAGATTCACTTTGGCAGTAGAAAGATGGGGACTAGGGTAGAGCAAAAAATGTTCTGGTGGTGTAGTGGTTAAGGCATTTGGCTGCTAACCAAAGGGTCAGTGGTTTGAAACTACTAGCTGCCCCATGGAAGAAAGATAAGGCAATCTACTTCTGTAAAGATTTGCAGCCTTGGAAACCCAATGGGAGTCACTATGAGTTGAAATCACCTCAATGGCGTGCGTTTGGTTAACTCCCAGGGCCATTCACTTCTGAATTCTTCATGTTGTTGTTGTTATGAACCTTCAAGTTGGACCTGACTCATAGCTACCCCTTCTTGGGTTTCCAAGGAGGTATCACTACCACAGTAGATTGCCCAACCTTCCTTCTGAGTGGCTAGGGGGTTTGAACCACCAGCCTTCTAGTTAGCAGTCAAGTGCCTTAGGTACTAGGCTACCAAAGCTCCTGAATTCTTCACGAGAATTCAAAACCTTCCAACTTGTTTAAATGGGAACATTTAGCATAAAGAATGAAAGGAGGAGCTTCTGTCTTAATGGCTAAGTATGTACAGTGTATCACTGAGAAAGCAAGTACAGAGAAAAGACGGAGGTGCGCTGGGATAAGCAAGGAAAGATGAGGCGAAAGGGGGAAAATCTTAAATGAAATAAAAGATGGCATTTTTCAATTATAAAATTGTGTTCTCTGAGTAACTCATTTTTGGGGAAACCTCTCCTCATCTAATTCAATGAGAAGCAGTTGTTGCCAAAATGAAGTCTGAAATACCTCCAAAGTTTACCTAACATTGGTTCCTGAAAAGAAACATATCCATGTTCTCGATTCTGAGGGAAACATTTGTGGATCAGTCATGTAAAGTCCTCTAGAGCTGACGGAAGGAGTGTGAGTTTAACATGCAAAATTCACGGCATGAAACTGTGTGAAATGTTTCAATTATTTCTATAATAACATTTAACATGTTCCAGATATTGTACATTAAGCACACGGCCAAGAAATGTTCCAAGCGTATGCTGTTTTTCATTTTGGTGTATTATAAGTGTATGAAACACATGTTGGGAATATATTTCATATTCTGCATTTGTAAAATATCACATTTATATCAACAGAAACCGCAAAGGTAGCACAGGAGCTGCCCCCAGAGCACGGCCATTTTGCAATCAAACCTTTAACACCACATTATCATTTGAAAGGACAAATCTCCTGGTTGAAATGAAGAAAATGATTTTCACAACTCGTGGCAATTTTCTCAATATATTTATTATATTCAGCATTCAGAATATACCTACCTACTGAACAAGAAGTAGTCTTAGACTCCTTAGTGGTGTCCCAGTGCCCTGGGGGCAATCTACTCCACACTGTAGTTCTCAAAGACCTTTGTGGCCTCGATCTCACAGTCTCTCTCTTCCATGTTCACACTGTTAGCTCCTAGAACCTGCCACATCAGTATTCTACCAGTCTCTCTTTGATCTTTGGCTTGTTTTCCTGCCATCTGGAATGCTGTTTCCTTGGCCCCTGGTCAGTTGGTTGGGACCTTCTCACATTTATATCCTAACGTAAATGTCACTTCTCCTGAAAGGACATCTCTGACCACTGTATCTGCGTGGTTTCTCTGCACTTTATTATTCTCACTGCCATCAAGTCAGTTGCGACTCATAGCAAGCCTACAAGGCAGAGTAGAACTGCCCCATAGGGTTTCCAAGGCTGTCGTCTTTACTGAAGCAGACTGCCCTGTCTTTCTCCCACAGAGCGGCTGGTAGATTCAAGCTGTCAAGCTTTCCGTTAGCCATCGAGCACTTTACTGCTAAGCCACCGATTTTCCTTACTCTCAACATAGCCCCGTTATTTTCTATCTCAGACCATTCTGCATCTTAGACTTGTCACAACCAGTAAAGTTGTGTGTTTACTTCCTCATCTCTGGCTCTTCTTGGAGATCAGTGGCCAGTAAACTCCAACTCTCCGGCCAAGCCTGAGTTGGTGCCTCCTTTGAGAAATAAAGTTTTAATAAAACACAACCACATCCATTTGCTGACACAGTATCTGTGGCTACTTTTCTGTAACACCAGCAGGTGAGCAGTTAGGATGGAGCCCGTGCAGCCGACAAAGCCAAAAATATTTACTATTTATTAGGTTTTTATTAAAAGAAAATTGTCAACTCCTATTCTAGATGGTAAGTTCCTACAGTGCAGAGGTCAAGTCACGAGATCATAAGTGTATTTGTATACTCACTGTTGATACAGTGGCTACAATGATGGGCTCAAGAACAGCAATGATTGTGAGGATGCTGTAGGACCAGACAGTGTTTTGCCCTGTTGTACATAAGGTCACTAGGAGGTGGAACTGACTCAACAACGCCTAACAACAACAATGTTGGTAAACATGACAGATCCTTGAACCACAGAGCCTGGTGTCCAATTCCAGCTCCGCCAATGGTTTAGCTGTGTGCCTCGGAGCAAGTGACATAATGTCCTTGTCTTTGCTTTCCTCATATATCAAAGAGGGGCAAGACTGATATTATGTCATTCTTCTATGGCAAGGGCTGCCTATGTCAAGCACTTGGCTGCTATCTGAAAGATTGGCAGTTCAAACCCACCAGCCATTCCACAAAAGAAAGATGTGGCATTCTGCTTCAGTAAAGATAAAAATAAAACCACTGCCAGTGAGTCAATTCTGACACATACTGACCTTATAAGGACAGAGTTGTTGTTGTTGTTGTTGTTATATGCCGTCGAGTTGGACCTGACTCATAGCGACCCCTTCTTTGATCACCCAATTTTTCCTTCCAAGGACAGGACAGAGTAGAACTGTAATTTTTACAGAAGCAGACTGCCTCATCTTTTTTTTTTTTCCTGTGGAGCAGCTGGTGGCTTTGAACTGCTGAACTTTTGGTTAGCAGCCGAGCGCTTTAATCACTACCCCACCAGAACTCCTTCAGTAAAGATTAACACCACTGCCATCAAATTAATCCCAATTTATGGTGACCCTACAGGACAGAGTAGAACTGCCCCATAGCGTTTCAAAGGCTGTAAATCTTTATAGAAGCAGACTGCCTCATCTCTCTTCCACGCAGCATCTGGTGGGTTCAGGCTGCCAACCTTTCAGATAGCAGACAAATGCTTTAACCACCATACCACCAGAGCTCCTTTCAGTAAAGATTACAGCTTTGGAAACCTGATGAGACAGTTCTACTCTGACATATAGGCTTGATATGAGATGCAATCAACTTGATGGCAATGGGATGATGAAAGTGGAGAGAAGTCAAGAAATCAATTGGGCAACTCTGCTGCAGAAGACCTCTTTAAAGCATTAAAGAGCAAGATGTCATTTTGAAGACTAAGGTGCGCCTGACCCAAGCCATGATACTTTCAATAGCCTCATGTTTGTGTAAGAGCTGGACAAGGAATAAAGAAACCACTGAAGAATTGATGCATATGAACTGTGATATTGGCAAGAATATTGAATGTTCCATAGACATTGAATGCACCATAGAAGAACGAACAAATCTGTCTTAGAGGAAGTACAGCTGAGTGTTCCTTAGAAGTGAGAATGGCAAGATTTCATCTCTTGTACTTTAGTCATGTAGTCAGATTGGACTGGAGAAGAATATCAGGTTTAGTAAAGTAGAGGGTCAGAGAAAAAGGGGAGACTCTCAATGAGATTGATTGACATAGTGGCTATGATCATGGACTCAAGCCCAATGGTTATAGTGAGGATGGTGCAGGACTGGGCAGTGTTGTTGTACGTAGGGCCGCTGTGAGTCAGAACCAACTCCACGGCACCTAACAACAACAACAACGTCGTCTTTGGTTTGTTATAAGAATTGGATGCATTAATACCTGTAATGTACTCAGAAGAGCTTATAGTGCATGGCAGATGCCACATAAATGGTACTTAGCATTACTCAGTGATGTTTTCTCAGTACCTGACTAAAGGGAAGGAGTTCTGGTGGTACAGTAGTTAATGCATTTGGCTGGTAACCAAAAGATCAGCAGTTCGAACACACTCACTGCTCCATGGTTGGGAAAAATGAGGCTGTCTGCTTCTGTGAAAATGTACAGCCTTGGAAACTGAATGGGAAGGTTCTAGTCTGTTCTATAGGGCTACTAGGAGGTGAAATGGACTTGATAGCGGTGGATTTGGTTGGTTAGTCTTTTTTTTTCTTTTTGGCTAAAAGAAATATGCACTCATAAATGAATAGTGAATTAATAGAAATTGCTAAATATATAGTATATTATTATTTACTTGTAAGAGAAAAATAATAATATTTAAATAATGAAACCTGTCCTTTGAATCTACCATAGATTTTTGTTTTGACATCTCTAATTAGATATATTATATTTTGTATTTTATTAAAATATTTTTTCCATCTTATGTTTCCCTGTATTCCTCAGTTAGTAGCTGACCACTTACCAAATGTGCCCACAAGCCTCCTTTATAGACTGATAGAGAATGGAAAGAACACACAAAGGACTTACGCACGAACAGTATCTGATCCATAGGACCGTATCATATTCAATGCTAAGGGAATCCAGTGGAAGAAGACACCATTCCCAGCGTTACATAAAGAGAACCACAAAGGCATTATGAAAGCCTGTAAACACCTTTCTCTTTCTTGCCCCACTTTCCAGCAAAAAAAATGGGCTGGACTACGTTTTCCCCCACTAAGCCAAACCCACTGCCATCTAGTTGATTCCGGTTCGTAGTGACTGTATAGGGTAGAGTAGAGCTGCCTACCCCATAGGGTTCCAAGGGTGTAAATCTTTGTAGAAGCAGACTACCTCATCTTCCTCTTGTGGAGTGATGGGTGGGTTCAAACAGCCAGGCTTTTGGTTAGCAGCTCAGTGCTTTAACCATAGCACCACCAGAGCTCCTTTGTTTTGCTTTATCAACTTGTGGCTGTGGCTGCCCAGTCTCCCTAACACACCTGTGCATTCGATCAGAACTGATGAAATGGGTTAAATAAGACTCGTTGAGGTGTTTGGATTCTTGAAGGCATAGCTTGGATGCTCATGGGTTTGTTGACTTTGGGGCTACATATTTGGAAGCCAAGAAATGAGAGAAGCCGCTTAAGCTCATCAGTACATTAGCATTTAATAAAGTGTTCCTAGCTATCAGTAAGCCAGTCTCTGTGTTCCACTGCAAACACTAACCACAGGGATTCGTATCTGATGATGAGCCAGGAAGAAACACAACCAAATGCTTCATCTCCCATGAAGAACGGCTTCATCGTTTTGAATGTCATGATCAGTTAAAATAGCTCATCAGGTAGCTTCTGCAGGTTCAGCATTGGCTACTGTGACCTACTGTGTGTACGTTTCCATTATATTTTTCCACTTCTTTTTTACTTGGTAGAAAAGGCTGGAACCAAATGTGAATGTACCTGGCAAGACACGTTACATTTCACAAATTTCTAATCAAAGGGGAGGATCCAGCAGCCTTAATGCCAGCTCAGGCCTGAGGCATCCTGCAATTAACATCGTCAACTGCCTGCAAACAGTTACCTCACATCACCTCAGAGCATGAGGCCATGTTTGCACAGGAGAGCCGGCTGCCGCAGAATGGCTTAGCTGAAAGTCTGACTTCTGGAAATCATTTTCTACCACGTGCACGTTTCAATAAATCTGCAAAATAACTTAAGCAAAGAGACCCAGGGTGATTTTTCTTCTTTCGTTTTTTTTCTCCCCACCCCCACCAAGTAAGCTGTAAAACTAAGTCCTCTCTATCACAAAAGTCTCCACGATATAATCCAATTGACTTTCAGGGTTTGCTTTTGCACATGTTTGTCTCTTCCTGTGCCACTAAATCGTATCAACTGCTCTGGATTTGCGTTTGATGGTGATTGCTGAGGTGGGAGACACAGTGGCTGCATCTGTTGGCTACTTTTTCACAAGATGTAGGGATCACAAGGACAGGTTTTGGAATTCGTGGGGTTTGCTAGATATATAGCTTATTTTTTAGGGTTTTTTTTTTTAATTTTGAATTTTATCTTTGATCAATTTGTCAAAGATTTTAAAATATGAACATCTAGACTTTATTTTACTTTTGTTTTATACTAAGTTGTATATGATACTATTGTCAAAATATATGGGCAACGGAAACAAAATGTTGTTTGTCTAAATTCTAAATAGTTTATGTGTCAATGTTTTTGATAACTGTAAATCTTCTAAAATCAAGTAAGTGTTATATACTGTCATGCTTTGGTTAATGCCCACTATATATTGTATGAAATCGGACATGTGATTTGGACGTCATGTGACATGGTGTGCAAACACCACATATAATATAATTTATAAGCAATCCTCGGGTTATGAATGTCCCACTCACGGACAACCCCTGTAGTTTGGAATCAAACCCTCTCATATTAAAAATTCTAGGTACATATAATTGTTCGTAATAACAAATGCTACTTCCTTGTGACATGCATCAAACACTGTAATTATTACTGTATTGTTACGTTAAAGATGTTTTAGTGTATCTAGGAGTGTTTCTTTAATGTTTTTTATGCACAGAAAGATACAGTATATACTATAAACAAAGGCAAGCATTTGACTAACAAATGTTAGATACTAACTATACCCAACAGTTCTGACTTGTGTACGGATTTGATGTAAAGATAGACTTAGAACAGAACCCATTCGTGACGTGGCACCTGCTTGTACATATGCACTGTACCATTATATGCCTGGCAGCACGATCCTTTGGTTAAAAGAGACATGAGATTCAAGTGCTGCATGCAGGACTCTGTTGCGTTCTCAAGGTCTGGTTATGTCTGCTACCTCACCTTCTCCCATCAGGATTTCTAAACTCTTATGAGACCACAGATGTACAGGGGGTCAGACATTGCCTAAAATGCACAGACCTGTATATATTTGTGTGTATATGTATGTCTGTATATTTTTTAAAATATAGATATCAACACATGGCCAATCCAGGGTGTTAAATGCATTGTATTGGAAGAGTCACAATGTAGTCTTTTGGAAAAGCTTTGATTTGGCTTTCCCAAAATGACACTTCCCCTAACCCTAGCCTGTCTTTTGTAGTTGTAGCTACTGCGGTGAGTTTTAAGACACTTGGATTTTAGTTCTAGTGACATGGTTCATGAGTTGTGTGACTGGACAAGTTATTGAACCTTTCTCTTTCAGTAGATAGAAAATATCTTACATATGTTACTTTCTCACTTTTTTTTTTTTTTTTTTTTTTAGTGTTCAACTGGCTGTTAGACTTTTTATTTTAAGTTTTGGTAAAAATATATGTAACAAAGCATGCCTTCCTCACACTTTGTCCATGTACAATTCAGTGACATTGATTAGATTCTTCAAGTTGTGAAATTATTCTCACTATCCTTTTTCAAATCATGACGCCAAAACGTCCCTAAGCAAAAACTCCTGCTTTCCCCCTCCACCTCACCTCTGGTGACCACTAATGGCCTCTGGTTTCCATATATTTGCTTGTTTCATGTACATCAGCTCCTACACAAGCGGTTCATTTGTAACTGACTTATTTCGCACAGCACGATGTTCACAAGTTTCCTCCAGGTTGCGGCATGCACCGGGACTTCATTTCTCTTTTTGGCAGAGTAGTGTTTCATTGTGTATGTACCGCATTTTGTTGATCCATTCATCTGTCGATGGGTATTTGGCTGTTCCCACGTTTTGCTATTGTGAAAACTGTTGCAAGGAACATTGGTGTTCCAGGTTGCTATTGTGTTTCTGCCTTCACTTCTTCCAGTTATTTATCTAGGATTAAGAATGCTGGGTCATATGGTAGCTCTCTCTTCTTTTTTCTTTTTTTTAAAAGAACCTCCAATTTTTTTTCCACAGTGGCTAACCCATTTTATATTCCCACCACCAATGGATGAGGGTTCCAGCTTCTCCACAACCTTGTCAACACCTATTGTTTTCCGTTTTTTTTTTGGACCACTGCAATTCTAATAGGAGTGAGTTAGTATCTCATTGTGGTTTTGACTTGTCTTACATCTTTCTAATGGCTAATGACATTGAGCATCTTTTCATGTGCTTGTTGGCCATTTGAATATCCTCCACGGTGGACTGTTTCTTCAGGTTCTTTGCTCATTTTTTGAGTGATTTGTTTGTCTTTCTGTTGTTACCCTCACAAGAATTTTGGTGTGTAATATGTTTTGAAAATATTAGTAGTATTGGACATGAACAAATATTGCTAACATTATTTGGATTACAATTTTGTGATCATTATGAGTCGGGGCCGACTCGACGGCACATAACAACAACAACAACAACATTATTTTTTTTATGTTTCTCCTCTTAGTTCTTCTTTCTTCTATCCATATCTTCCTTAATATATCTTTGGAGAGTCATATATCTTTTCGCTAAGACAGGTTGACAAACTTTTTTTGTAATGGTCTAGATAGTAAACATTTTCAGCTTTGCCAGCCATGTGGTCTGTTGCAATTACTTGGTTCCAGTCATGGTAACTCTATGGGGCAGTTCTATTCTGTATTATAGAGTTGGGGTAAGTCAGAATTAACTTGATAGCGCACAATAACAACAACATGGTAGCACCAAAACAGCCATAGATAATAGTAAATAAATGGACATGGCTGTGTTCTAATAAAACTTTATTTATGAAAACAAAAATTTGAATGTCATATAATTTTTCAGGTATCACAAAATATTCTTCTTTTGCAATTTCTTTTGAACGTTTAAAAACATAGAGGAGATAATTTTTAGCTTTTGGCCCCACAAAAACAGATGGTGAGCCAGACTTAACCAGAGGGCTCTACTTTGCTGAATTTTGCACCTAACTAAGCTCTGGTGGTATAGTGTCTAAAGCACTTGACGGCTAATCAGGAGGCTGGCAGTTCAAACCCACCAGCCACTCCTCGAAAGGAAGATTGGGCAATCTACTTCAGTAGTGATACTGCCTGGGAAACCCGAGGAGAGGTCGCTGTGAGTTGGATCTGACTCAACAGCAGTGAGTTTTAGTTTTAAGACCTAACCCTCTCTCGTTTTCCAGTAGAACCATCAGACGTTGGCTTAAAAGAAAGGTACTAGAACGCAGAGATATTAAGAAAGAGACAATCCCAATTCCCAGGTTCCCCATTACATGAGGGAAAACTAAATAAATGTTTTAATCGTGTCATCAATAATGTCTATTTCTTTCAAACCACTGGTGTTCAGGTAATGAAAGTGCAGACGACCAACTTTAGATTCAGTTGTTACATTTGGCTCACTGAAATTTTCGATGCTGATGTTACTAATGCTATAATACTTTAGAGTGGAAAGGTAAAGCAGAGGTCACTTGAATCCTTCCTCTTGTTTTTCACGCAAGTGAGCAATCTGCTGTTCCACTGAAGTAACGTAGTTTGCTCAAAAATGAAAGCCGTGCTGGAACTCATATGACCCAAGAAGGGTTCTCTTCAGTGCACAAGTATGTCTGTAATTGTCCCTGGAAGCTCATTCCAGGCAAACACAGAACTAAATAAACAAACTGTTGGGCCCTTCAATAATCCTGTGTGAATATGCTGACCTGGTAACTCCCCCCTCATTTTAGAATTAAATGGCAGCAGAGGTATTTGAATAAATGCCAGAGGCCTAAGGAGTAGCCCCTACTTTCTGGTAAAGCTGCGGGGCAAGCGATGGTGTCTAGCTGCCAGACTTGTCCACCGCCTATGTTTGTGTCACACGTCTTTTCCACGGACTACTAAAAATCTCCAGGTTATTTTCCTTAGATAACTTGCCCCAGCCAGTGTGTCATCATGGGAATTTCCTCTTGGTTTGGCCGGTGGGATCTGTCCACCACAGACTTCTAATCAAGCCTGAAGCTGAGCCCCTCCAAAGGTTCACAGCTCCACCATCACCTGAAGCCACATTTCAAACCCTGCAGTCTTTCACGCTCATGCAAACAGACACCAAAATGGAAAGGCGGTGCATATATTATCCACATCTGTCTGCTACAAATCCTGCTCAGTTTCATGCTTTTAGGACAAATTCCAGGCAAAGGGCCACTGGGAGAGGCTCCATTTCTCTGTATCCCATGCCCAACTCTGTCAGTTAGGCGGCAGAATAATTTCTTTCATAAGGTCCCAGCCAAAGAAAACATACCCATGCCCCGTGGCATGAGCTCTCTGAAGGGAAGGGACTGTGTTCTGAATTACACTCCAAGGGGAGCTGACCTGAGATCAGATGCCTTAAGACCTGGAAAGCAGTGAGACAGGAATATATCAAAGATGGACTTTACCATTTGGTACGGTTAGAAAATCAATTTTCCATCTATGGAAGCGTGGCATGGATAGAATCCGCCTCTCACACTCCCCAGCTCTCCTTTCCCTGTGGCGTAAATTAGAACTGAGTTCATCTTTGGGTATCAACACTAAAGAAACCAGCATCTCAAAGTTGAAGCCAATCAGTTGAAAGGAGAGAGAAAACAAGCCTTCTTTAAGAAAGAAATGGAACATGCACATCTTTACATGCACAGATTAAATTAGTGAAAAATATAGGCCCATTCAAGGCTCCTGCTGTGCTTCCTTATGCATCTCATGGAAAAGTTGTTCTTGATCCAAGTTTTTATTATTATTGTTATTATTTGAAATGCAACCTTAGAAAAAAAATTTCCATCTGATACCCACCTTCGTAGGAGAAGCTCAATACAAAAATAAATAGTTGAAAATGTACTGTGACTGAAATAGTGTTAGCCAAATTAATGCTAAATTTCCATCTGGACTACTGCATGCTACCACCCAGAAATATTTTCTGGATCACATTTCTATAGAGCCTTTTATTTGTTTTTTAAGGTTCTTTGTATCTGTTGATCTTTTGCTGTCATGAGGTTCGGCAAGTGTGTAAAAGTCAGATTGTTGCTGCTTTAGCATCCCTCGACTGATCTCCCATTTCTGCAAAGTAGATAATATGGTGTGATGCTACTGAGAGCAGGATCTGTAATGGTGGTCTTCCCCCCCTTTGGCTGCTGGACATTTTAGCAGATTTATTCTTGCGCGGAATGTAAAGAATCAACGAAGGCAAGACCTTTGACTTCAGGACCCATTTATCTTTGCATCTCTTCATGGTACCTTGCACATAGTTCTGCAACTTTTAATGAACAAATGGACATGGAACCAAATACAACCTCAAACAGAAAGGCCTGAATAAACAGGTAGTGAAATGTAGGATATTTCTCATATCTTGAAATATTCCTATTTTTGACAGTTCCAAGAAGACTTGGTACACTGAACAAATCACATCCACAAATCCAACCTTCTTTGGAATGAATTAAGCTCTTACTCTGGGATGGGGATGGCAGATCAAAACAGATGAGGAATCCCAAAGTCTAGGCCTTCTTCCAAGCTGAGTAACAAATTCACTCTATGACCTTGTGAAAGTCACACAACTATCTAGCCCTCCAGTTCTTTATTTGAAAAAAAAAAAAGGGATGACTGCCCTGCCAACTTCTTGGTTATACTAAAACAGATTCTGGAATATTTGAAAATGGCCTTTGGAAGCATTGAAAAATGTTCTATAACCACAACACCTTTTTATGCCAGGAAGGTCAGCACAAATTATTTCATAGCTTAACGAGTTTGTCATTTGAAATATCAAGTTAAAATTTATTGGTATCGCTTATTTACTAGGCATTTTACAGATAATATTGTGAACGCTCACAAAAGTCTTGGAAATTATGTGCTTTTATTCCGATTTATGAAAAGGGTAATTAAATCTCAGAGAGCAGAAGTGACCTAGGTAAATGGCAGCTGTGGTCTCAGATCCCTACGATGGCGGATTCCAAAGCTTGAGCACAGAGCATCTGCTACATGGTAGACCAAAGTAGCTGGAATCAAAGCTTCCTGACTTAGTTCATGTTAAAATCAGCTGCATGATTTTATACCAAGTACTTAAGATGAAGGAGTTATTCTTTTTTTTTTCCCATTAGACCATGTTGGAAGTATCTGGAACTAGTGGTTTCAAGACTTGTCCACTTGGTCCTTATCCACATTCCACACATTACGTGTGTATAATGTTAATTGTGTGTGTGTTGTATATAGGTCATAAGGTAGAGTTGAAGGTATAGTTATCTCCTCCACTTAAAAGTATTTCATTTATTGGCAATAGCTACTGCCCTGCTCTTTCCCCTCACTGCATTTCAGTTCTTTTCCTATGGACCGGGAATTCCATGAGAAAACAAAACCTTGGCCTCTGTCCTCACAGTGTCTAGAATATGGTGAGTGAGGCAGATGTAGGAGCTTTTTGGTTATTCGGAAGATTGATTATAGCTTATAGTAGTATAGTAGTGGGGGATTTGGAAAGAACTGGATACCTGAAAGAGATTTAAAAGACAACAACCCAACAGTCTTGGTTATGGATTAAATATAATGAGGGGCTCAGAGAAAGAAAAGGGGTGTCCAGGATGACTTCTCAATTTTCAGACTTGTAACTGAGAAAGAGAACTCTGGAAATGGTGTCAAATTCCTTAGCAGAGAATGGTGGGGAAGACTATGGTCATGAAATGAGGAATCATATGTAAATTTGCTGACAAAAAAAAAAGAAAAGAAAACACTGCCTTGGAGTAGGTTCCAACTCATAGCGACCCCTCCTTGGGTTTCTGAGGTGATATCTCTACGGAAGTAGATTGCCCCATCTTCCTTAGGAGGAGTGGCTGGTGGATTCAAATCGCCAGCCTTCTGGTTAGCAGTCAAATGCCTTAGGCACTACACCACAGGTGGTCAGTGTGGACAGGCAGTAAATGCTGTCTCTTCTCTCATGGACAATCCATTATCAACAAACAGAGCTTCCTATTTGTCACAAAAGAAATGTCACTTGTGTATATATTGGAGCATGACCTGCTTCTCACTTACCAAGACATATTGTTGTTTGTTGTTATGTGCCATCAGGTCAGACCTGACTCATAGCGACCCCTCCTTGGGTTTCCGAGGCAGTATCACTACAGAGGTAGATTGCCCCATCTTCCTTCCCAGGAGTGGGTGGTGGGTTTGAACCTCCAGCCTTCTGGTTAGCAGTCAGGTGCCTTAGGCACTATGCTACCAGAGCTCCCCCAAGATATATTAGTAAGAAAGAACCCAAAGCTACGCTACCTGCGAAATATTTTCATCCAGCCCCATACTCCTGCTCTCCACTTTTCCTTCTTGGGCTCTCTTGTTGTCGTGTGCCACAGAGTCACTTCTGACTCTTAGCAGCCCTGTAGGGCAGACCAGAAGAGCCCCAGAGGGCTTCCTAGGTTGAAATCTTTATAGGAGCAAATCATTTGTTTTTTTCTCCAGCAAAGTGACTGACTGACGGGTTCAAACCACTGACCTTTTGGTTAGCAACACAGTGCTTAACCATTGCTCCAGCAGGAGCAAAATAGCCCAGTTAAGCTTTACTTGTCACCTTCTAAGTTCAGCCCAAGGTGCTAATGAGCAGTGAAATACCCCAGAGGCAGCAGAAGGAAGGTGAAGGAAAAGAAAAGGTCTCAGGGGGCAGAAATAGAATAATATGGATTTTACTACTTATTTTCTCTATATTCCAAAGGATTTGAAAAATAAAGATTGCAATTAGAGTGCAGAATAGATTTTTGTTAAATGTATCAGCTTCTCTTTTTAGCCTATCCTCTGCAATATTAGCCTTAACTCTGGCTTTTTTTTTTTTTTCTTCATTGTACTAACCACAATACTACGTTTACTTGTGATTAATCATAAGACAGGGATCTTAGTGGCTGTTTGAGGGCTTGGAGCTGTGGGAGCTAGTGGAATAGGAAGTCATTTTAAGGGTACTAGCCTTCATAGGAGGAGCTCTGGTAGCATAGTGGCTAAAGCACTTGACTGCTAACCAGAAGG
>NW_006921605.1:11930292-11951110 GCF_000298275.1 Orycteropus afer afer | reverse complement strand
TATTTTTCATGAGAAAAGTTAAACAATAAAGCCCCTTTTCGGGGACAGACTGAGCTGCTCTGAGATGAGCTTGTTGAAATAGGCTACCTTTAGAAGGAAGACTTCCTTACCCTAGTGCCACAGGGTGGGGATGTGAGTCTACAGATAAGTCTCTCCTTGCCTGAACACCCACAAAGAAACATTCAGTGGTCTGCAATACTACAGTCGAAAACCACAAACCAAGGAAGTCAGTCAAAAGCCCCTTTACAAAGTTTAAATGGAGGGAGGGGCTGCGTATGTGTGTACTAGTTTCTTGAACATTTCCTCAGGTTACTAGCTGACGCACAACTGACATTAATGTTCCTCTGAAGAGGTCTTATTATCAAGTAAACATGGTATCAGCCAACTGACAGAAAAGAGAAATTCACCTTCTGAATTACCTTACCGCTAGTTTTCAACACTTCATCTTCTGCATTTCCTGTAGCCCAGATGAAGTGAGCAAAACCAGAAATTTCCAGCTAGCAGGTTTCCATATCAATACATCCATTTTATAGGAAGTGTAAGTAAAAACATAAAACAATTAAAATGCCAAACCACTGTTTTTCTTTAAAATGACTAAACACCTACAGAACAAGCATCAGGCTTTATTTTCAATTAAGTTACAATATTGAACTTGAAAATTGTGTGCGATTTTTACTTCTTGGGACCAAGTGGAGGTATTGGCTATCTCTTAAAATTCCTGCACTAGAACTAGGCCGGGTCTGAATATGCTGTGCTCAGTCTTTTGTTAAGTGCTTTTTCCAGAATCTCCCATGACGTACCTTTTCTCACCATGAGGATTAATAAAAAGTTTTTAATGGTAATTTAATTTATACTTTTGATTTCAAGGAAGATTATGTGCTTGACACATGAAGGATTGCACTCTTTACACATACATATATACACACACAGGAACACACGCACACAAATCATCAATTTGCTCTGATAATCAGCATGCCGTGGGTAGTGCATAGTGGCATCACTTATTTCTGAAACTGTGAATAACAAGAACAGTAAAACATTTCAGTATTTCAAATTATTCTCTTTTTCTTTCTCCTCTCTAAATAATTATGGCTCTTGGCTTCTCCCAAGTTCAGATTTTAATTCTTTCTTTTCACTGAATTTCTCTTTTGAATTCCCTCGAAAGCTAAATAAATCCTGCACTTATATCTTGTTCCTGACACTGGAAAAAAATACATTCAAAGGAATCATTGGTATTCAATTATTTTAAATACTGACTTTGTTAATATATCAGAATTTTAAAATGATTTAACCTATCTAAATTTTTGTGGCTATGTTATTTAAATTTAGAAGTTTCCAGAATTCATACGGCAGGTTTGTCATTTAACTATGTATCTATCTTGTTGTTGTTATGTGTTACATATAGAGAAGTTTCTCTCTCAATATGATGTGTCCTAAGGACTTTTTACAACAGAAATGCACTGATATGTGATAATTCAAGAATGATGGATAGCGTTCTTGGGTGTCTAAAAAAGGTCTTCTAAAATGGTTTTCAAATCTAGCTCATAAGGAAATCCACATCTAAAACCACATTTTAGAATAAAGTTCAGGAAGTAAGAATTTCCATACTAGGAGCTTCCAGCAACTACCCATGTTTAAAACAAACAGAACTTTAAAACATATGTATTCTTATGGTTATTATTTGTGCAACGTTGGCTTTTGGGAATCCCCCATGTAGAGTCTTCATAATTTATTTGAACTATGTAGACTAGTTGAAGAAGAAAAAGTTTATTTCTTCAATTATACAACTTAAACCCCCATCTCCTCTGAGTCACCTCCTACAGTTGCACTGATTCCATAAAATCTGAACATATAAAGATGATTTGACCATAAGTAGACTGTTTATCTTTAAGGGCGGGAAAAGGGAAAGGTATTTGTGTGCCCTGTAGGTGTTTCTGGCAACAAAACACTGATTTCCTATTCAATCAGTGCTGTTCTTGGCTTAATAGTTTACTCTGTGTTGCTGCCTTTTTGCAACCGCAGCCTACCTCCTATGCAGTCTAACAGGTGAGTTGTGGAAGAGGTGAGGGAGAAGGTGTTGGGAAAAGGAAAGGTATTTTCAATGTAACAAATAAGCTTCACTTCTATACTCCCCACCCACCGCGGAAAACTGACATTCAAAACTGAGTTTGAGTTTAGCCACATCTTGTCTTCTGCTCTTTCCCTCAGACCTGCTGTGGAGTAGATAAAGGTATGAGCAATGGGTCAGGCAGCTTGAAAACCTGGTTATGGTAATTGGTTCAAACAGGTTTGTTAGTAGAAGAAAGAAAACCATGAATGCTTTAGTTGGAATGCTTGAGTATTGGCCATACAGTTTTGTTTTCTTTAATAATGAACATATGTGTGTGTGTGTGTGTGTGTGTATACACATATACATATATATATACATATACATATATAGGCTCTGGTCGCACAGTGCATAAGGCATTTGACAGAAGGCTGGCTGTTCAATCCCACCAGCCACTCCTCGGAAGGAAGGTGGGGCAATCTATTTCTGTAGAGATACCACCTCGGAAACCCAAGAGGGGTCGCTGTGAGTTGGATCTGACTCCATGGCAGTGAGTTTTATGCACACACATGTTTTATGCACATACACGTTTTATGCACACACACACACATATCTTTTATCCTGATACCATTTGCAGTATTTAGGTCTGTAGCGAATATAATAATTTTCCATCAATGTGCTAAATTTTAAGAGCCCTTGGTGGTGGTATAGAAAATATTTTGGGAAAACACACACATACACACACACAGTAATTGGTACCTAGTTAATTTAGTTTGAAAACCTAAATTATATTAAAATGTAGCCTTTAATGCAATGCTAAAAATACCAAAAAAAGAAAAACTATGCTGAACCTGCCCCAAACATTTGTTTCTGGACAGCCATAACTGATCTATGAAGTAATTCAAATACGGGTGTTAAAATGTTTAGAATGCCACTTGTTTTTTTATTTTGCATTATTTTGGGAGGATGAACTGCAGAATGCACAATGACTCAGCTTAACTATTACTTAACTCCAATAACCTCAAGGGAGAAAATGGTATCTTCCTAGTCTCAAACCTGAATCTGGTTCCAAGATGATATATTTGTGTGAGAGGAACATAGAGGGAAAGAGATGGCAGCCTGTGAAGACCCCCCTTCTCCAGCAGAGGGGAATGTCTGTGGGAGCAATACTCACTAATTTAGTCTAAAAGAGAGGTCCAGGAATTATATGACCACTTTTTATCCAGGAGACGGTCACAGTAATGTCTGACACAGTAATGTATGTATGACATGAAACACTTTCACATTTAGGTAACTGTTTAGAATCAGCTTGTTGAACTGAATCCTCTTGGGCAGAGTTATAATTTCAAAAGCCCCACTTTGTTCTATTTTTCAAACTTGGTGTACACTGTTAAGAAGCAAGAGGAGATGATGATAAGTGGAAGAGAAAGCTTGTGTAGAGAGGGATGGAGATGAGAGAACACTAGGCACGTCTGAGAACTACAAGGATGTCTAGAATAGGAACCCCCATAGTAGAATATGTGGTGAGCAGGACTAGCCATTGGGCACAGGAAAAAAAACAGAATATGGAGTCATGTGTATATTGTTTTTATAAATTAATTAATGTTGGTTAATACTGGTGATTCAGCATTCGAATTCTCAGTTCCATTGAGACTGGTGTTCAGTTCCGGCCAATGCATCTTACGTGCAGTCGTCATTCATCTGCCAGTAGGCTTGTGCGTAGCTATCACGCTGAGCAAATTTCAGTGGAGCGAAAAAGCCTGGCAATCCACTTTAGAAAATTAGCCAGTGAAAACCGTACGAAACAAAATGGCCAGATCCCCGGCCGTCATGGGGATGGCACAGGACCAGGCTGCACTTTGTCCTGCTGTGCTTGGGGTTTCCATGAGTCCAGGGCCCACGCGAGAGCAGCCAACGAGAACCACATTTAACAAACAGATGGAGATGAGTGTTCTCCCATAGATGTACATAAGTATATGTCAGATAGTCACCTGCAGTGTGCCTTCAAGAAGTTGTCCTGAGGAAAGAGTGGGCGTGTGACAGTGAAAACTTGTGATCATCCCGTCCACAGACTTTCACCTATTGCCAGGCACTGTGACAATTTCCAGTTTAAATATGCTTGTGCAAGTGGAACTACAGGGAAGCTACAGATTCTAGCATCTACTCTTCACACACCCAACACTCATGAAATGGCTACATGGCTTAAAGGGATTCCCACAAGGAACTGTGGAAAACCATGCTATGAAGTATGCTTTTCCCACTCCAGAACTCTGTGAGTTCAACTCTCAGCGTCTCTGGGCCTCTGTTTCTTCATCTCTGCAACAGGATAATGGCATGTCCCTCTTACGTTGTAATGGAAATTGAAAGCAAGAGTAAACCAAAGACAATGATACAGCTGATACTGTTTTTATTCAGAGTATGCATTTTTTTATCAAGTATATTACAAGTCAAAAATGATAATAAGCTACTCAGAACTGACCTATTTATTCATGAATTCACTCACTATTCATTCATCTATAAAAAGAATCAAAGAATCTGTCACGCTCCTTTGACGATTTGATGTGTCCTTTTAGATTCTAGGGCATAACAACAAATAAACTAGATTTGTCCCTGGACCGTGGAGGTTATAGTCTGGTGGTGGTAGATAGACAATAAGTAAATACATAATTAAAACTATACATATACACGTGGGCACCCCTCAGTTACCTGGTAAAGATACACAAAGTGAGGTGTGTAGGGAGTGCTGTGGGCAGACAGATTACCTTATCAGCAGAGGGTCAGGGAGCAGAGACATGATGAACTAGGGTACGTCCATGCATATATCATGGGGAAGAGAATTCCAAGCAGAGGAAAGAGCAAGGAATGCATGTTCTTGATATGTTCAATGATATGCAAGGGGCCAGTAAGGTAGGAGGTGTTGCTAGTAAAAACAGACAGTGGAGGAGAAAAGACTTCAAACTAGGTAGGTCATTATAAGTTTTGTTTTTCACTTTAATGCTGGGAAAAAAAAAAAAAAAAGTCAGGAGATATGGTACCTTCGAGGTTTTTGACCAGAAGATAGACATTGTCTGATTTATCTGGTAAAAGTAGATGACCCTGAGAACTGTATGTCCAACAGACTCTGGGACACAGTAGGAGATTACGTAGCAGATGACTGCAACTTGTGATGGAGACTTGGACCAGTGACAGCAGTGATGGTGAGGGGATCGTTCAGGTTCCAGAAATAGGATGTTTTGAAGGTAGAGACAGAAAGTGTTAGTGATGGATAAGATATGGTTTGTGGGATGAAAAGGAAGTCAAGGATGTTTCCAAGCCTTTTATTCTGAAAGAGAACAGAGTTATCACTTACAGGTACAGCAAAGAATGAGAAGAAGCTACGAGGGTAAGGAATACGGAGGTTGGTCTGGACCTGTTGAATACCAGATGCTTGATAAATATGGAGGTGAATATGCTAAGTATAACTGCAACAGAGTATAACGGCCCCTCAGGGTTTTCTAGGCTGTAATCTTTACAGGAGAAGATTGGCAGGTGTTTCTCCCATGGAACCACAGGGTGGATTTAACTGCCAACTTTTCAGTTAGCAACCCAGTGTTTAACCATTGTGCCACCAAGTCTCTTACCCTTTCATTGGAGCGCTGAATTCCCTTCTTATTAGCAGAGCAGGAGGTAGACCATCTGTGCACAGATATGGAGAACTTACTGAAAGTGCTTCTAGAGACCATGATTCAATACATTACTTGTATTCTAGCCCACAAATTTTGGTGAAAACCAAAAATAAAGGTTTTCCTATGCTCTTGATACATTTTTATTTTGAGTATGCTTGTTAATACATTATGAACAAATATATATTAAATAAATTAAAAAGAATTGGGGAATAAGCCCTGAATGCACTCTATAGGGGTTTGCTATTTTAGGAGTTTGGAGACCAGAGTGGTGGAGTATAAAGTGTGTGTGTGGTGGTGGGAGGGAAAAGTGTTAAAGTTAAGAATTATGTGGGGACCATAGGAGCTCTGGTAGCATAGTGCCTAAGGCATTTGACTGCTAACTAGAAGGTTGGCAGTTCAAACCCACCAGCCACTCCTCAGAAGGAAGACTGGACAATCTACTTCCGTAATGATACCACCTCAGAAGCACAAGGAGGGGTCACTTTGAGTCCAGGTGGCTTGACAGCAGTGAGTTTGGTTTTTTAGATTCAGAAAGTCCTTCCCTTCAAGAACTGCTAATGGGTTCATATTTTATCCTGCTCAGAAAGGATAGAATTGAAGAGTTTGAAGAAACAACATGAAAAGATAACATTTGATTTGTTTGGTTTGTTGGTTTTGTTTTTAAAGCATTCTCTGAGGAAGGGAGGCAAGTTATAAAGCTTCTATAGTAATCTAGAAGAAAGACAGATGCTATAAGGATACTGTGAGTGTCACCTATCAATCACGCTCATGGTATTTATTCAAGACAAATGAACTTGTTGTCATACAGAAACCTGCACAGAAAAAATCATAGCGGGTTTACTTAAAATCACCAGAACCTAGAATCAACCAGAATGTGCTTCATTCACCTCATGAAAAGAGAAACAAACTGTGGTCTTTCCATGTAATGGAATATTGTTCAGTCACTAAAGAAGGAACTGTGGATACATGCAACAACATAGATGAATCTCAAATGCCAAAAAGTTTGTAACCTTAAAAAGGATACTGCTCTCTGGGTACGTTTAAATGACATTCTGGAAAGGCAAAATCTTAGGGATGGGGAAGAGATCAATAGTTGCCAGGGGCTGAGGGGGGAGAGAGTATTGATTACAGCAGAAGGGCGACAGAAGGGAATTTTCTGGGATCACTTAAGTATTGCATATACTGTTTGTTGGAAGGAAGGTTGGGCAATCAACTTCCATAGTGATACCGCCTTGGAAACCCAAGAAGGAGTTGCTATGAGTCGGGCCCAACTCAATGGCAAATAACAGCAACAACATACTGTTTGTGCTGGCAGTTATGTGATTGGTGTGTGTGTGTGTGTGTGTATGTGTATATATATGTATATGTATATATGTATGTGTGTATATATATATATATATATAATGTGTATATGTATATATGTATGTGTGTGTATATATATGTGTGTGTATATATATATGTATATTTTTGGTCGATTTTGTAGATATGTATACAAAGAAAGTAAGTTTTACTGCATATAAATTTTGAAAAAGTACTGTGATACTTCTTTGTTATCACTTCATGCTGTCAGTAGTCCCACTAAAAAATAAGTATCTACTACATGTTTGCCGGCAAACAACAACAACAACAACATGTTTGCCTGGACTTTGTAGGTAACAGTCAACCTTCATTTGGAGCATCAAACATTAGTCACTGGATGAGTCAAGCCTTAGAGAGGTGATCTGGTTTGTAATTGTCATTCTATGTTCTAAATAAACCCATTTTATATTCCTCAAGTCCTTTCTGAAGATGGATGGCTCCAGTAATTCCTCACCTCCCTCCTCCCATTTCCAGTAACACTCACAACTTGGGTTTTCCTACATCCGCCCCACCCTGAGGCAGACTCCTCCTGTGGGGGCCAGCTTCTGGGGAGAATAGGATGTTTCCACCCACCACTGTATATTGACACTTGCTATGCTCCTGGCCATAAATCACTCAATGACATCACATTGTTGCTATGAACCCATGAACAAATAAGCAATCCTTCCATTAGAGAACATAAAACAGCCCATTTTCATATTCAGTCTGCATACTGTTTATGGGTTGCTTGCTGCTTTCGGGTTTTTACAAGAGAACATCCACTGTTTCTTTCTGGCCCTACTCCAAAGAACTATGTTAACACTGCCCATTTTCCAAGATATTTGGTGGGAATACTGCAGAACAGAGCCACATTTTCCATTGGGGACCTGTACCACATTTTAGTCTCTATTTCCCAGACAAATTAAACCCACTGTTTTATGAGCTTCTTCAAAGAAGCTGCCCAGTAGCTCAGTCTATCAAACAGAGATACCTCCACTCAGTCAACTAATCGTATAATAAGAGAGCCCAGAGCTTACAGATTCCAGGGCACATGAGTTCTTGCCTTCAGGGTTTGACCTCTAAGTTACTTAACTTCTTTAGGGAATGCTGGGCAAAGGGCTAGCCTATGACTTTAGAAGTGAAAGTACCTTGAGTTCACATATGTATCTGTTTAGAGGAGGGTGAAAACAGTATAGGTTCTCCGAGCCACAAACACTGACGGAGGTTACCCTTTTATGCTGTGCATGTCTATCTTTAATCTGGAAAATGGTGCTCGAGTATTAGAAGTCTCATGAATCAGCTCTGTAATTTTCCTTCAGATTTCTAAGGCCACGAGTCTGGTTTAGCTAGAATGATGATGAACATGTCTCCCAGAGTCCTAATTTTTGTCCAAAGAAGGATGGAGTGCATGTATGTGTGTGTATATATATATATAAAATACTCATATAAGCAAAAATGTACAAATAGAATTGTGATGTTATACTTACTAGTCCACTTAGTTACTATTGATAATTTATCCGACATCATTCCTGCTTTTTGTTTTGTTTTCCCCTCTTGTTATCCATTAGGTGCAACGGACTTTGGATGGTATTTTTGTGATTCTCAGTTTCATCTTTGTTTAACCAGAAGCAATTAGAGTAATACTAGATAAAATGTACTAAATTAATTATGACACGAATGGCACCATAGTAGATGTGTTGCCTATGTTTTCTCATTTTATTTATTTATTTATTTTTCAGTCTCTTTCCCTCCCTGCCCAGTAAACACCACTCCCCACCTCTCATAGTTATGCACTCCTGTGTGTCCTGCATTTCCTCCGTGTGAATGTTGCCCCTCTGGTGCCCCGTGGTTGATTGCTCCAAGGGATGCATCTCCATAGACTATGTGGGTGCATCAACCTGGGTTGAGTGGTCTGCATGTACATCTTGTTTACTATTGGGCTGAGAGCCAGCCCCTGGGAGTGAATTTTATTTCAGGCACAGAATGTATCCCAGGACCATAGTACTGGGGTCTAACCAGACTGCATCCAACCAGTAATTCTGGTCATTATTGTGTTTTTGGATTTTGTTTTCTCATTTTAAAGCCACACAGCTCTCAGGGATGGGGGCTATTATTTTACCAATTTTACAGACCAGGAAAATGAACATCAGAGAAGTGGGTACCTACCCAAAGTTGTTCCAGCTATTGGAAGAGGATCTTGGTTTTGAATTTAGGTCTAAGTGATTCTAGGGAATATGCTCATAACAAATGATGAAATGTTGACAGCATTTTATTTACAATATTAATTTAAATAAGGGGAGTGGATATATTTCTGTTGGGTGAAAAAAGGACCTCACTGTGTTTAAAAAAAAAAAAAAAGTGGGAGAGGATGATGTTCAAATTTCCCTTAGAAAAGACTTGTTGTTGTTGTTGATTTTGCTGCTGTTATTTAAACAAGATTGGACAATGTAAGAAAACTGACTGGAATTTAACAAAAGAGAACCACAGAGCTTAAGATACTAGCACTGATTTATTGGTGATCCTTGGAAAAATGAAAAGTTTGCTACTTTGTTAGAAATTCTAACTGCTACTCCAATGATGTTAAAATGATTTTAGTTTCAAAATCACAATATCACAATTCTGTGAACATGACCTTGTACAAACCTAAGTGAGGCGTGCTCAGGTAAAGGCTTTTGATTTTCAGTCACCTTAATTATGAATCTCAGGCTATTTCAGGAATTTGGGGGCTGTGTGGAAGCTTGGCTTATAGTGGGGTTGAAACAAACTAGAGAACCAATGAATTAATAAGCTTATAGGCCAACCAAGATCGGAGAGAAATGGGTCAAGAATACTTAGAGGAATTCTGGGGATTTAGAATTCCCTGGTCTCTAAGAGTGTTAAAGGCAATGATTAAAATGTTCTTTAAATACTGTAAAATCTGAAGTCCAGGGGAGCAAACAAAAGGGTATCCAGATGAATAATTTCTTTCACCATCTATAAAGTTATATCCAATACAGAACCTCCAAGAATAGGGCAAAAAAACCCCAAACCCACTGCCATAGAGTAAATTCCAACTCATAGCAACCCTATAGCAGCTCTGGTGGTGTAGTGCCTAAGGCATTTGACTGCTAACCAGAAGGCTGGCTGTTCAAACCCACCAGCCACTGCTAGGAAGGAAGATTGGACAATCTACTTCCATAGTGATACTACCTCGGAAACCCAAGGAAGGGTCGCTGGGAGTCAGATCCAACTCAACAGCAGTGAGGATTTTTCAGCAACCCTAGAAGACTAGTGGTTCAAACCCACCAGCTGCTCCTCAGAAGGAAGGTTGGACCCAAGGAGGGGTTGCCATGAGTTGGGTTCTACTCGACAGCACATAACAACAACAATAAATAGGGTAGAGTAGAATTGCCCCTAGTGTTTCCGAGGCTGTAAGTCTTTACAGAAGCAGACTGCTTCATCTTTCTCCTTAGAGTGGCTGATGGCTTCAAACAACTGACTTTTGGTTAGTTACTGAATGCCTTAGCCACTGCATCATCACAGCCCCTTAAGAACAGAGCAGAACATGACAGGTACATTGAAATTTCACCATGATCTAGGATCACAGGAGTATTTGAAGTCTATATGAACTGAAAAGGATGAGAGGCTGTTACTGTAAGAACTAAGAATCACTATAGTTCTGGAGGGAGTGGAATTCCAAGGCTTTAGGATAGATGTTTGAGAATTTTTGTAGGGCATGTGGGTCATTAACCTTCGTGTGTATGTGTGTGTGTGTATGTATATATATATATATATATATATATATATATATATATATATATGATTTAATTATATGTCAGGGACTACATAGGGAACTTGACAAAAAAAATGACCACCTTCCCAGAAAAAAATGCCCATCTGCATGCTGAAAACAATTTTCATAATCGTATTTTGCTAATTTGAAATGTTCAAGAAGTTCATAGCCTTCACATGGAGAACCCTTACAAAAGGCAATTTTAAATCAAAATCTATATTCATGTATTTCCTTCCTTGTAAATTATCTACCTGTCTCTTAAATTATTTTGTGCTTTTGTTGATTTTATTGTTTTATGTATTAGTAAAACTGCCTTTTAAAGTTTCAGGCCATTTTTAAAATGTAAATAAGGAAAAGTAAAGTGTGGTAAGTCTATAATACAGTTAAAAGTACCAGCTTCATTGTCAGACAGACTTATCAGCAAACCCATCTCATTATTTCCTCACTATGGGGATGTAAGCACATTACTTAAATTTCCCAGTGTCGATTTCCTCATCTATAAAAGGAGAATAATATTAACATCTTCATGGTTTACTCAGTTAGGTTAACATAAAATATATTAAGTGCCTAGCAAATTGCCTGGTGCATACTAAGCAAACAAAACAAACCCACTGCCATTGAGTCAATTCTGACTCATAGTCTGAGGCAGTAAATCTTTACAGAAGTAGATTGTCCAGTCTTCCTTCTGTGGAGTGGCTGGTGGGTTTGAACCCTCAACTCTGGTTAGATGCCTTAGGCAATACCCTGCCAGAGCTCCTTTGGTGCTGCCAAAGGGGCAAGGAGGCACCATCTTCTGAGTTCCTCTAACCCCACAAGAGGAAGAACAGAATCCCCATCAGTAGCCCAAGGTCTATTCCTGTGAGGCTAGACATGCCACCTCCCTCCAGCCCTTTCACCAACCCTGACACCAACTGTTCCTCCTGCAGTACCCACCACCTCTCTGCTGGGTTCAGTAACTCACTACAGTGGCCACACAGAACTCATAGATTATGGGGTTTATTAGGGAAGCAACAGGCTATAATTCAAGTTCAGGGACACGCTTAGTCTCTCTCAGCCCACTGTCTCTCAGCCAACCGTCTCTCTCAGTCTCTCTCCCAGCAGTGTGTGTCTCTCAGTCTCTCTCCCACCAGTGCATGTCTCTTGGTGTCTCTCTCAGTAGTGTGTGTGTCTCTCTCAGCAATGCATGTCTCTAGTATTCCTCAGATGCCAGTGAGAGATTTCTTCTGCCTCGAGGAGGGCTCCTTTTTGAGCCTGGCGGAGTGGCCAAACTAACCAAGCCCAACATCAGAATTCTATACACTTAAGACAGACAGAGAGAGAGAGAGAGAGAGCTTCCCAGAAAATTACTTTGTGCTGCTCCCAACAGAAATACACCAGGTAGATAACTTTAACAATCAGGAACTACTCAGTTGCTCATGGCAAATTCCACCACAGAGTTTACAAAGACTTACGGCTAGAAAAGCCACACTATGTAATTTACTACACCACAGGTATGTACTAGGTACACAATATATGGAGGTAGTTATTAGTCCAAACTTCAGTGTGTGTGTGTCTGATGGAATATTATCCTCTCTCACATGCATATTAAAAAGAAGTATATAAAATTACGTAAAATACATTCCCGTTGTGACTTTTCACTAAAGAAATTCTGATAAATATTACTGTCCCTTGGGTGGTGGTGGTAGTGTCTATGTGTTTGTGTGTGTATGGGGAGGAGTCTTCTATCTTCCCAAAGAATTGAGGTAGAAATATGTTGTATAGTCCATCTACATACCACCCATCATCAACCACAAGAAGTATAAGCAAATAAAAGTTATTCCAAATGTCAGCAAATTGGCAAGATGACTCAGATTTACAGAATTAATAGGTTGAAATACATCTTTTATAAAGAGTGTGTAGAGAAGACTAAGCATAAAGGTTGTCATCAGACAAGAGTCACAGAAGGCCTTCTTCAAAAAGTACAATTTCAAGAGAAGAAAAATTCTATGGAAGAAACTTTAGGAAAATAGACCTCAAAAAATGTCCTTGTTTTCAATTAAAAAAAAAAAAAATCATGAACTTAACAACCACAAAAAGACACCCAGAGAGGAGTAACTGTCTTTGGGCACTTAGCTGTGTTGATTCTCATAAATGGATTACAGCCCAGAAGACATACTGGTGGCAGTGAATGGGAACCCGTGGTAGGTACAGTGACAGCTAGCTGATAACCTAAGGTTTCCACTTTATGGAGTCCCCTTTCCAGGGATTCCAATTCCAATTCCTGATAGAAAACCATCATCACCATCTTTCTCTCTTGTGTTTTCCATGTTTATAGAATTCTCAAATCATACCAGCAATGGTACTATGGATATTTTTATACAAGTGAAGACTGTTCTACAGGCAAAAAGTAGACAATATGCTATTACCACAGCTGTATCATTTTTGAGCACCCAGAAACTGTTGTGTATCTAGCTTTCCGTTAGGATTTAATTGTACAAGTATCTTGTATCAGGTATCCAGCTTTAAATTGAGACTTCCTTCAGTGGCTTGGGAGGGCTTTTATTTGTTTTGTTTTGTTTTTTATTCGAGGACAAAGGTGGCTATGCCAGAGTACTAGAGAAATGGAAGGGCTATTCCATAGTTTGGCAAATAGCTGCCAATCCAAATACCTCCCAACCAATGTTTCTTTTTTTTTTTTAATTGAGGATTCATTTGGGCCTGACTCTTGCTCCAAGACCCCAGTCTTTAAACAGGAAAACTCTATATGCCAAGTATCAGCAATTATTACTAAAGTTGAAGGCAGTACTATTAAATCTTCATTTCAATTTGGAAATATCAGATGAAGATTTTAATATTAACTCAATCAGTCCATTCCAATTAGGTCACTGTGTATTGCAGCTAATAGGATTAAAACCTCACTAACACAGCTCCTCAAAAAAACAAGTGAAGTATTATAGTTAGTCCAAGCAGACGTACTCTACAACGATTTGATTATATTTATGTGTTTTCTTGCAAACTCCAGTGGTATTTCTCAAAAAATTCTAGGTGTCAACATATGGTTTCAATTTCTCTGAAATATATAGCATAGCTTGTTCTCAGAGAAAATGTTTCCAAAAAGGACTTGTAAATGTATCTTGAGGTGAAATTGAACATCTCGTCTTTTCCTAAGGTTCCTTGGCTCATGCCTGCTTAACCACCTCAGATGGAAAATCACACCATTACCCACATGAAGTTTTCTCAACTGAACAGGGACACAGGTTTCCAATCCTTGTATACAGTGGCCTACGCTATAACAGAATGGGGGTCCATGTAATAAGATAAAAATATGCATGTGTTTGGCTACTCTAAAAATAATTGTCATTTTGATCAATTTCTTAACATTTCAATTGAAATAGAATATATGCAGTAGAAGAAAATCTGATCTCATTCCACAACAGCTGAAGTTCCAAAACTTCCCTAACATACTGTAGCTTGAGAAAAAAGCGGGGGCGGGGGGTTGTATTAGATTTCTAATAAAGACATTGTTAGAAATTGTGACGATGCCATGTTGGTTGGTATATTCAAACGTTTTCACAGAATTGATTATCCTTAAGGAAACTTCAGTCTTTACTTACCATATACTCATAAGTTTTCTGTTTCTCTTTGATGGGCATATGTGTGTATATCTGTGTGTGCTGGTATGTATACATAAACACATAGTATTTGTGTATTTATCTCTTTTTAGAAAAAATAAAGTCTGAAATGCAAAAAATAAAAGAAAAGATTGTTTAGCATCTGTGTGTTCTGTCTATATTATAACACAAATCCATATAGCTTATGGTTCTGTCTATATTATAACACAAATCCATATAGCTTAGTAACCTATTGAGACTTTTTTTTTTTTTTTCAAATTATAAATTCTCAGGAGACATGGAGTTTGCTTGTTTCATTGCTTTCCTTTTGTGGACCCTTTAATATTTGTACACCAGGTACTGATGAAGATGTGCTATGGTTCATATATTCATATAGGGATTTTTTTTTCTCCCATTAAGGTGAAGAAGAAAAACTGATGAGAAAAAGAGCTTTTGTCTATGAAATTTTCTTCTAAGTTCCAAATGATTATCTTGAAGACAACCAATGGACCATTAAACAACCCAGCACTCCATTAAACTGTATCCCTAAATTTGTCCAAATTTATGTTCGACCACATTCACACTATGGTTTTGTCTCAGACTGATGGTGTTTATAAAATATGCAGATAGAAACAGACTAAATAGAACTGGACAATTCTGTGCTTCAGTGAGAACAGAATTCACTGAGTCATCTGGTTCCCCCACATTAGGGATGGGTTGGAGGGAGACCAAAACTGGAGTTACTTTCATTTTATTTTATTTTTTGGTGCTTTCCTCTGGTTAAAAAGCAAAAGAGACTATACATAGAAAACAATTAGAAACAAAATAAGCAAAGATAAGATTAAAACCAACATATGTCACTGCACAGAGATACATTACTTTGACTTTGTGTGTTCTGGTTCTTTTATAAACAAATTAGCACCACACCCTATATACTTCTATTAAAATAAGAGCATGTTTCCATGGCATTAAGTAACTTTTTTAAGTCTGTAGAATACTATATCTAATTAATTACAGATATCCTATCTCTGGAACACACCAAATATATTTCCAAAAACTCTATTGTAAGACTCCCAAATGGTTTCCAGTTTTGTGGTGGTTTTTCTTATTTTTAAAAAGTCACAATTAAAAAAAAAAACCCCAAAACCTACTACTTATTGAGTGTTTTACTCTGTGTCCATTACAGTGCCTAGTATTCTGCATGAATGATCTCGCCTAAGGTTGGAAAATGACCTATTTTGGCCAAATCAAGCCTGCTGGCTGTTTTTGTAAGAAAAACAAAACAAAAACAAAAAAAAACAAGAGCTTTTTCTTGGGTTGCAGCCACACCCATTGGTTCACATATTGTGTGAGGTGGTTTTGGAATAGTGTGACAAAGATTATATGGCCTTCAAAGGCTACAATATTTACTCTCTGGCTCATTATAGACGAAGTTTAGGGACCTCTGATTCGAGTCGAAGGATCTCTGGTGTCACAGTGGTGAAAGCGTTTGGCTTCTGACCAAAAGGTTGGGGGAGAAAGACAAGGCAGTCTGCTTCCCTAAAGACTGACAGCCTTGGAAACCCTAGGGGGCAGTTCCACTCTGTCCTCTAGGGGTGCTCTGGAGATGATGAAGATGTCCTACATCTGAACCTTCTCAATGTGGCTATTGGATACTTGAATTGTGGCTAGTATGTCGGAGGAACTGAATTTCTGCTCCTATTTAATTTTGTATTTCGTTTTTACAAATTTTTCTTATGATGGAACCTATATGTAACGAAATGTTCACCCTTTCAACAATTTTTATATTTACAATTCAGTGACATTCAGTACATTCACCATGTTGTGTGGACAGTCGATCCCTATTTAATTTTGGTTCCTTTAAATAGCCGTGTGCGGCTGATGGCTAGCACAAATCTAGAGGTCCTGGCCTGTCCTAGTTGGGAGCCCATGCTCTTGATGACGTGACCTATGAGGATTTATACAAGGCTAAAGATTTAATATCCCAAGATTTAGTAGCTAAGGCTGATAAAATGATAAAAATATCATTATTTTTGCTTGTTTTATTTATTTTTATTTTAATAATAAAAAATTACATAACAGGTTGAAGAAAACTTTTTTTTTTTTCTTTTTTCCAGGACAAAACCAGAAAATTATATTTTGGAACATTCCAGTAAAATGTGACTTCCATTGCTATTATTATCATCACTATTTAGTTAATAGAATAACTGAGGTCCAGAGAGAAAAATAAAATCTCCAGGTTCCTCATGAAATAAATTCTTAAGATATAAAAACCTTGATCAATCCTCTTTATTAAAACTGGAGATCTTTTTAGAGCAAAAAATATTATTCATTTTCTGTTAGATTTAGGTATTAATATGGCCAAAGGATGATTGTTTTCTCTTACATTCAGCTGTTAATATGACTTACTCTGTGAGGCTGAGAGTTTGTAGATGCTATTTTCTGCCATCAACAACCAGAGCTGCTTCATAACTTTTGTGACACTAGGCATTTTTGCCTCCCTGGCCTCTTTCCTCCATAAAACAAACAAACAAAGACAGAGCACTTTAAAATTCTTCCAGCCTCTATCCATTACTCAATTTCAAAACAACTTCCACATTTTAGGTATCTGTTACAGCATTACCCCATTCTTCCTGTACCAAATTCTGTCTGTCTTATCTAGAGTTGCTATAACAGAAATACCACGGGTGTTTTTTTAATGAACAGAAATGTATTTCCTCACCAGTTAGGAGGCCAGAAGTCTGAATTCAGAGTGCCAGCTCTACAACAAGGCTTTCTCTGCCATTTCTAAGAGAAGGTCCCTGTCTCCTCAGCTTCTGTTTCCTGGTTCCTTTGAGATTCCCATGTGTCTTGGCATCAGGCTTCCCCTCTCTGCTTGCCTAGCTTGTTCTTTAACCTCTTTTATATCTCAGAAGAGACTGACTCAAGACACACCCTACACCAATCCTGATTCATTCACATAACAAGACAACCATTCCCAAATGGGAAAGTAACCACAGACATAGAGGCTAGGATTTGCCACTCCTCGGAAGGAAGGTTGGGCAATCCTACTTCCATAGTGATACTGCCTCGGAAACCCAAGGAGGGGTCGCTATGAGTCGGGGCGACTTGACGGCACGTAACAACAACAACAACAACAACTTTTGAGGATAGTGCCTAAGGCACTTGACTGCTAACCAGAGGGCTGGTGATTCAAACCCACCAGCCACTCCTCAGAAGGAAGATAGGGCAATCTACTTTTGTAGTGATACTGCCTTGGAAACCCAAAGAGGGGTCACTTTGAGTCGGGTCTGATTGGACAGCACATAACAACAACAACTTTTGAGGAACACAGTTCAGTCTATAAATGATGACATAAAAGAAAAATAATGAGGAAGCAGTGATTGTATTTTGGAAAAGAGCTAGCTTTCTGTAAGACCTATGTTTGCCTCTTTGTAGTACTGTCTAATATGTATTTTCTTGTAAAAACTTGTGCCTTTATAATGATTCAAAACCTTTTTTCTGTTTGGTTCAGTCTATCACAAAGCAAACAGAGGCAATAAATGCTT
Source organism: Orycteropus afer afer (assembly GCF_000298275.1). Classification (NCBI taxonomy): domain Eukaryota; kingdom Metazoa; phylum Chordata; class Mammalia; order Tubulidentata; family Orycteropodidae; genus Orycteropus; species Orycteropus afer. Next base: position 11,933,150 of record NW_006921605.1, on the reverse strand, counting down.
TTTAAATGAAGAATGACCAAAATGGTCTAATACATTAGCCTAGCCAATAACAAATGTCCTCTCTGAACAGCCATTTACAAAATTACTGACAATGCAAATCTTGATTAGCCAAACAAATGTACAAGTTATAATCCTTTTAACTTAAATTCATCATACATAAATCTGTAGAGTTCCCTGGCCTTGAATATATGCACATATGTACATATCTTTATCAATCTCTTTGTATCTTGGTATTTTATTTCCACATAGGTAAACATCTGCTGGAGCTATAGCATTCTGAATTTACTTGAATTATAGCAAAGTACTTGACTTTAGGTATTTGTTTTCCTTTAATAAAAAAAGTTTAAAATGGAAATTTCTTATGACAAAATTAATATTTATATAAATGGATTTTCTCCATATATTATTAAACAGTCAAATAAATCACTTGAAACTTAAAATCCATTTTTTAACTTAAGGACAACCTTCAAAATTCTAAGTTTACCTTTTTTAACTAATTCATTAGCATTACATTTTCCAGTTTAGCAAAATAACAGTAATGTATTTAACATTTACTTTATACACAACATATAAAGGGATAGTGAAGTTAAAATAGAAGTTTATTTTATATATTTTTTCATAATTGCACATTGATTTTGATAAAAATATATGTTACATGGATTCTTTAGCAATACACTACATGAGATTTGGTCTTCAGAACCATGATTAGCAAAGGGAAAAAAAAAAGACAAACTCACTACCATTGAGTAGACCCCAACTCATAGTGACCCCCACTGGGTTTCCAAGACTGTAAATATTTATGGAAGTAGATTGCCCTATCTTCCTTCAATGGAGCAGCTGGTAGGTTTGAACCACCAACCTTCTGATTAGTAGTCAAATGCCTTAGACACTCTGCCTCCAAAGTTCCTTATGATCAGCAAAATGTGTTTACAATATAAATCTTTGTACAGCATACCAGATCAAGCAATTCAACACGTTCCCATATAAATTAGTTCCATTTTTAAATATTACCTTCCCTCTGATTTTTCTACATAATAAACCCATGCCCATCGAGTCATTTATGACTTAAAATGACCCTTCAGGACAGAGTAGAACTACCCATAGGGTTTCCAAAGCTGTAAATCTTTAAGGAAGTAGATTGCCTAACCTTTCTTCTGCAGAGTGGCTGGTGGGTTTGAACCACCTACCTTCAAGTTAGCAGCTGAATGCTTTAGTCACTACACCACTGTGTTGTTATGTGCCGTCGAGTCAGCCCTAACTCATAGTGACCCCTCCTTGGGTTTGCGAGGCAGTATCACTACTGAAGTAAATTGCCCCTTCTTCCTTCCGAGGAGTGGCTGGTGGGTTTGAACCGCCAGCCTTCTGGTTAGCAGTCAAGTGCCTTAGGCAAAATGCTACCAGAGCTCCCACTACACCACTAGAGCTCCTTTTTTGCCAAAACAGAAATCTCCAAAACCAAGAGGTGGCAGTGTGCATAAATTTCAGTCTAAAGGCAGGTACTGTTAATATTTAAGCAACTTTCCATTCAGACAGTTACTTTATGGGTGTTTATTTTACTTTATCAATACTGTACTGTATGTACTTTACCAAGCTGCTTTGATTTTCTTAGGAGCTCTTGTTGCACAGTGGTTAAGGCATTCGGCTACTAACCAAAATGTCTGTGGTTCAAACCCACAAGCCACTCCCTAGGAGAAGATGAGGCAATCTGCTTCCATAAAGATTTACAGCCTTGGAAACCCTATGAGGCAGTTCTGTTTTGTCCTAAATAGTCACTATGAGTCAGAACAACTCGATGGCATGGTTTTTGGGTTTGGGTATCACTATTCTGCTGCATGTAATTTCCCATATTGCTTTTATTTTTTTAACTCTATAATACAAGCAGTTTCTTCTGTTATTGAAACAAAGAATCAAGTGAAAACTTTGTAATTAGGACTCTAATGTTGCTGTTGTGTGCCGTTGAGTTGAATCCAACTCATAGCGACCCCTCCTTGGGTTGCCGAGGCAGTATCACTATGGAAATAGATCACCCAACTTTCCTTCCAAGGAGTGGCTGGTGAATTGAACCGCCAGCCTTCTGGTTAGCAGTCAAGTGCCTTAGGCACTATGCTACCATAGCTCCTAGGACTCTAATAGCTCTATGTAATTTCATTGGTTGAGATTCATACCAAGCCTATTGTCCTCGAGTGGACTCTGACTCATAGCAACCCTATAAGACAGAGTACAACTGCCCCATAAAGTTTCCAAAGGCTGCTATCTTTTAGGCAGTGTAGTAAATTACTTAGTGTGGCTTTTCTACCCATAAGTCATTGTAAACTCAGTGGTGGAATGAGCAACTGAGGAGCTCCTGATTGTAAATATTATCCACCTGGTTTATTTCTGTCGGGTGTGGCACAATGCAATGTTATGGGAGGTTCACGCTTAGGTGTTTAGAATTCTGTTGTTATGATTGGTTTGTTTGGCCACTCTGCCAAGCTCAAAAGGAGGCCTCCTAGAGGCAGAACTTTCTCTGACTGCTGGTTGAGGAAGACATGCTGCTGAAAGAGACACGTGCTCCTGAGACACGCTGCTGGGAAAGAGACGCAAGAGACATGCATTGCTGAGTGAAACACCGAGGGACACGCACTGCTGGGAGAGAGACTGTGAGAGATTGTTGGCTGAGAGATAGTGGGCTGGGAGAGAGATTGAGCATTCTTCCTGAGCTTGAATTGTAGTCTGGTGCTTCCCTAATAAACCTCATAATCTGTGAGTTCTGTGTGGCCACTGCAGCGAATTATCGAACCCAGGAGAGAGGTGGTGGTGCTTTGGGAGGAACGGTTGGAGAAAGGGCTGGAGGGAGGCAGCATGTCTGGCCTTGCAGT
>NW_006921605.1:11923574-11929207 GCF_000298275.1 Orycteropus afer afer | reverse complement strand
GTTGGGCAATCCTACTTCTGTAGTGATACTGCCTCGGAAACCCAAGGAGGGGTCGCTATGAGTCAGGGCTGACTTGACGGCACATAACAACAACAACAAGTTAGTCCTGGAACTTGTCTGTATATAGCCACAATGTTGGTTTAATGGTCAGAAAGAACCCAAATGGCATCTGGAACTTATGCCAAGCATCAAAATGGAGTTAGGGCTCTGACTGTGGACCACAGCCTTTCACAACCTCAAGAGCTTTAGAATTGGAATACACAGGAATCAGATTGACTACATCTGTGAACTAAATAGTCACTGTGAGTCAGAACAACTCAATGGCATGGTTTTTGGGTTTGGGTATCACTATTCAGCTGCATGTAATTTCCCATATTGCTTTATTTTTTTAACTCTATAATACAAGCAGTTTCTTCTGTTATTGAAACAAAGAAACAAATGAAAATAAGGCCAGGAGCTGACTGGAACAGAACATCAACTGCTCATATGCAAGTTCAACCTGAAGCTGAAGACAATTAAAACAAGTCCATGAGAGCCAAAATATGACTTGATTATATCCCATCTGAATTTAGAGACCATCTAAAGAATAGATTTGATGCATTGAACACCAGTCACCGAAAACGAGAAGAACTGTGGGATGACATCAAGGACATCATACATGAAGAAAGCAAAAGGTCATTAAAAATACAGAAACGTAAGAAAAGACTAAACTGGATGTCAGAAGAGACTCTGAAACTTGATCTTGAATGGAGAGTAGCTAAAACAAATGGAAGAAATGACAAGATAAAAGAGCTGAACAAAAAAATTTCAAAGAACCGCTCAAGAAGACAAAGTCAGTTATTATAATGAAATGTGCAAAGACCTGAACTTAGAAAACCAAAAGGGAAGAACACATTCATTTCTCAAGCTGAAAGAACAATAAAAAATTCAAGCCTCAAGATGCAGTATTGAAAGATTCTATGGGCAAAATATTGACTGATACAGAAAACATCAAAAGAAGGTGGAAGGAATAAACAGTCACTGTACCAAGAAGAATCAGTCTATGTTTATCTATTTCAGAAGGTGGCATGTGATCAAGAACCAAGAGTGTTGAAGGAAGAAGTCAAAACTCCATGGAAGGAATTGGCGAAAAACCAAGACTCCAGGAATTGATGGAATACCCATTGAGATGTTTCAACAAATGGATGCTACACTGCAGGCACTTAATCATCTATGCTAAGAAATTTGGAAGACAGCTATCTGGTCAACTGACTGGAAGAGATCCATACTTATACCCATTCTAAAGAAAGGTGGTCTAACAGACTGTGGAAATTATAGTACAATATTATTAATACCACACGCAAGTAAAATTTTACTGAAGATAATTAAAAATGGTCGCAGCAGTTTATTTATAGGGAACTTCCTGAAATGCAAGCTGGATTCAGAAGAGGACATCAGATGGATCCTGACTGGAAGCAAAGAATACCAGAAATATGTTTACTTGTGTTTCATCGACTGTGCAAAAGCATTCAACTGTGTGGATCATAACAAATTATGGATAACATTGAGGAGAATGGGAATTCCAAAACACTTAATTGTACTCACGAGGAACCTGTGTGTAGACCAGGAGGCTGTTGTTTGAACAGAACAAGGGGATATTGCATAGTTTAAAATCAGGAAGGAAGTGTGTCATGGTTGTATCCTTTCATACTTACTCAGTCTGTATGCCGAAGAAATAATCGAAGAAGCTGGACTATATGAAGAAAAGCGTGGCATCAGGATTGGAGGAAGACTCATTAACAACCTACAATATACAGACAACACAACCTTGCTTGCTGAAAATGAAGATGACTTGAAGCACTTACTGATGACTATTTAAGACTATAGTCTGCAGCATGGATTACATCTCAACATAAAGAAAATGAAAATTCTCACAAATGGACCAATAAACAGCATCATGATAAATGGAGAAAAGATTGAAGTTGTCAAAGATTTCGTATAACTTGGTTCCACCATCAACACCAATGGAAGCAGCAGTCAAGACATCAGATGATGTATGGCACTGGGCAAATCTGCTGCAAAAGACCTATTTAAAGTGCTGAAGAGCAAAGAAGTCTCTGAATACTAAGGTATGGCTAACTCGTATGCCTGTGAAAGCTGGACAATGAATAAGGAAGACAGAAGAAGAGCTGATGCTTTTGAGTTGCAGTGTTGGCAAAGAATACTGAAAGTACCATGGACTGCCAGAAGAACAAACAAATCTATCCCTTGAAGAAATGCAGCTGGAATGCTCCTTGAAAGAGAGAATGGCCAGACTTCATCTCACCTGCTTTGGTCATGTTGTCAGAGGGACCATTCCCTGGAGAAGAGTATCATGCTTGGTAAAGTGAAGGGTCAGCGAGGAAGGAGAAGGCCCTCAATGAGAGGGATTGACACAGTGGCTGCAATGATGGGCTCAACTATAGCAAGGACTGTGAAGCTGTCACAGACGACGCAGCGTTTCCTTCTGTGGTGCATGGGGTCGCTGTGAACTGGAGCCAACTCGATGGCACCTAACAGCAATGACAACATAGAGCTGAGCTCCTAACCACTGCACCAGGAGGTCTCCTTGTGGAACTCTAGTAGCTCTTTATAGTTCCATCATTCTAGGACAGAGGTCTGTAAACGTCTATAAAGGGGCAGATATTAAATGTGTGTTGCTGTATGGGCCATTTCATTTCTGTCACAAGTACTCAGCTCTGTCACAGCACAAAAGGAATCATTGCCAATTTGAAAATGAATATGAAAATGAATGGTCATGGCTATCTTTGAATAAAGCTTAATTTATAGACATTGAATTTTCAACTTCAGAAAATATTCACTTCACAAAATATGTTTTTTTCTTTTGGTCTTTTAACCACTTATTTCACAATAAAAAACTTTATAGCTCACAGACTGACCAAATAATAGAAGTGTGTGGGGTTTGGCTCACGGCCCTTAGTTTGTAGACTCAAGGTCTGTAGTTCCCTTGACTTGTAATTTCTTTGGGTCTTCTGGGAGCTGATCCCTAGGGACCTATGCTTTCGATTTCTTTTTTTGTTTCATCTTTTTGACATCTGACAACAGTGTTTTTTAATGAAAACATTCAAAGTACTGGAAGACTTTGTTGAAAGGGCTTTCTAGAAATAAATTATAAATTTGACATCTCCTAGAGTCTAAGGCCAATTTAATTCATAAGCATAGGTCTTAGATAGTTTGCTTTTTATCAGGAAGTTTAATTTATCATAATTTTCTCAAAAGATTAGCTTCACAACAATTCTAAATGATAAAGAAAAAGACACTCTGCTCTGGGTAGGATATATCTTAAATTTAGAAAAAAATGAATGAAAGAAAGATATAGGCTACTGTTGTATTAGAGCTTAAATTCTGAAGCACTTGGGTTGTGGGAGCTGCAGTCAACAGTGGGAGTCCTAACTCCATTTTGAATATTGATGTAAGTTCAGATGCCATTTGAGTTCTTTCTGACCTTCAAACCAACATTGTGACTGTGCTTAGACAAGTCTGGATAAACCTAGGAGGAGAAGTTTGCCCTCAGGAAGGTGTGGTTGAAAGTAGATTATGTTCACATAAAGGCTGGGAAACTTGCCTGAGTGTATCCTTTTCTAATTTAAATTATGATTGCAGTCCTAGTATTGTTTTAGAGCCATCCTGTGGCTATGAGTCAGGTGAACTGTCAGAGTCACACCTAGACCACCACCATCTCCACCCCCACCCTGAAGTCAGGTCCTTGAGCCCCAGAAACAATCCTTTAACCCTTTTTTAATCTTCAATTATGTCCTATCCCAATTATGGTCTTTTCTCAGCTTCTGTAGTCCCTCCTGTGACAGTGATGAATCGATCTGCTACCAGTCATGATTCTGTGATGATTTCCTTTAGCATAGTGCCTAAGGCACTTGACAGCTAACCAGAAGGCTGGCGGTTCAAACCCACCAGCCACTCCTTGGAAGGGAGGTTGGGCAATCTACTTCTCGGAAACCCAAGGACTGGAGGACACATAACAACAACAATGATTAGTCCCATGGCCGTGACTTAGTGGACTCCATTTGGTTTTTCTTTGCTGTGTACGTGCTGGTGGGTGCTCTCATCCTGCATGATTGTCCTGTCCAAGGCTTAATAAGATGTCTCTGTTGAACCTGCTGAATCTGGGGTCTCTTGTTCCCTTATCACATTGTGGAAAGAAATGAAACAGACCACCTGTGGCATAACCTTTATTTTAAAAAGTAAATTTGGAGAAGGCTCCAAAGGAACATTCTAACTTGAGCAAGGAGGGCAGAATACTTTACAGGGCTTCTGCAGGAGAGTTCATTCAGCAGTGGTTTCTGAATTAGTTGGTCAAGAGTGGTCCCACTGTTACGTCAATTTGCATTTTATTGAGAGGAGTGATGAAGGATACTTAGGGGACATGATCATAATGACCCCCACAGAGTTGTTAGGATTTGGAATCCTTGTGATGGCAGTGTTTTGTTTGTTTGTTTGTTTGTTTTGTTCTTAAGGTCATGTGCAGAAGTGGTGAGGAGAAATGACTATGAGGGTCCCACCTGAGGGCTACAGTAGAAAATACTCAGTCCTCAGTTCTTTTGCACTGTGCACTAGTGACCTGTTTTGTTATTGAGTCCATTTATTTCTGTTCATTTTTATATTTATTTATTTATATTGTGGGTGAAAGTTGACAGAGTAAATTTGTTTTCCATTCACGATTCATTCACATTTCATGACATTGATTCCAGTCCTCACAGTGCGCCGCTCTTCTCCCACTTCCTCCCTGTGATTACCTCTTCCCTATGTCCTTCTTTCCTATGTATGCATTCCTGCCTCCTGAACTATCTCCCTCTGATCTCCCATGGTTCATTGTTACCTGGTGTAATTGTTCACCTTGTAGCCCTATTTTTTTGGCTGGTAGACAAGGGAGTGAGTTCAATTCCAGGCCGGAAGGGTGACTAGGGGCCATAGTTTTGCGGATTTCACCAGTCCCTGTTGGACCACTTTGAGTCAATTCTGATTCATGACAACTCTACACACACACACACACACACACACACTCACTCACTGCTGTCAAGTCAGATCCAACACATAGTGACCCCTCCTTGGGTTTCCAAGGCATATCACTATGGAAGTAGATTGCCCAACCTTCCTTCTGAGGAATGGCTGGTGGGCACTACAACACCAGAGCTCCTAACAACTCTACATATTATAGGGTACTTAAATTAGAAAAATACCTGTATAATAAATACATTTACTAGTACATCATTCTTTTTTTTTCTATTGTCAATAGCCAAAACATAATTATTGGGCTGGTTTAAATGCTATAGAAAAAGCTAACTGATAAATAATATATGGCAAGTTGGTGGAGTGATTTCAGTGGCTGTTGATCTTATACTTAGTGCAAAGCTGGGTCTTTAAAAGATCCCCAATATTGTTAGAGCTCCATCAGCACTCAATGACCATGCCACACACCAGGGTACCCAACAGGAGATTTTATTAAAGAGGCAAAAGGGCGCCTGCACTGAGGAAGGACAGAAGAAGAAGAGGAGGAAGAAGAAGAGGAGAAGAGGAAGAAGAGAAGAAGAAAGAGGAAGAAGAGAAGAGAGGAAGAGAAAGAAAGAAGAGAGTGAGCA
>NW_006921605.1:11921358-11923029 GCF_000298275.1 Orycteropus afer afer | reverse complement strand
CCCAACCTTCCTTCCAAGGAGTGGCTGGTGGGTTTGAACCGCCAGCCGTCTGGTTAGCAGGCAAGTGTCTTAGCCACTATGCTACCAGAGCTCCAATGGATCAAGTAGTCATTGGAAATGAAAATTTAAATTTGGGCCAGTCTGACCCCCAGCATATTCTTAACTATTAGGTTACAGAGATAAGACTTCCTCATCCATCACAGCAACTTAAAAGTACTTAAAGACCATGTGTGCAGAATTCCTTTTCTGGCAAAATTTTGTTTCAGATCAAAATAATCACCAAACATGCAAAAAATAATGACAATTTCCCGGTATAAGTAAAGACTTTATTTATTTATTTTTAAGACTCGACTTTGAGTCGATTCTGACTCATATTTTTGCATGACCCCATAGTATCCCCAAAGTGTAACATCAACCTTATTGGAAAGGTTTCTCCTGAGAAAGGATTCACAGGCAAGACCTGCATTTACTGCTCTTGAGTATTAAGAGCTCAATTCTTACATTCTCTTCAGGTTTGAAAAGAGGAAAGGAGGGAACAAATCACCCAGGAGAGAACACGGGGACAACACCATTTGCATATCTTAACAGCCTCCCAGTGCCTGCAAAGGGAGAACAGTTGAAGGTTATAATGTTCCTTTGACACAGCATAACCAGCGGAAATCACCACTGATGTTAATTTGAAACAGAAGGAGATAGCCACACTGAAGTGCCTTGAGGAAGGACACAAAGAGGCCTTCTCTTGTTCAGGAGGTGCTGACAGCATGGGTGAGAGTCCGTCCTGTGCAGCTGATGTAAGGAATGATACATCCTTCAATCTCAACACCTGGAGAGAGCTTGGGAGATTGTGAAAGAAACTTAGACAGACGGTTTCTCGTAATGACAGTGCAAAAATCCCAAATGGCATCTGCAGCTGCTAACTTAGGAACTGAATCCAAAAAAAAAAAAAAAACCTTTTTTCTAGAAAGGCTCATTTGTCAGTGCAAACAAAGTTAAGCTGTTTAATAAATCCTTTCTCAATTCCCATTGTGGGTGGACATAGTTTTGCATTATTGCTACTTCTGGGGGCTCTGAAGTTTTTGGCTGCCATAGGGTAATGATAGCGTAGATTAACCTGTTTTAATCCCAAGTACAGGCTGAGAAGCATCAGTTCGGATTTAAACAATTGGCCATTCCTTGCAGAATGTCATTTTATAATTGTTTCCATTATTAGAAATAACATCTCCCACCCATCAGTATATAATTCAAAATGTAATATACTGGGCATCTTAAGGATTCTCGTTTAATGAGGCATGCAGCCTGTCACACATATCTGTGACTATGACACCATCGCTAATCTGATTGCCATCTGAAATCATTAGAGTTGGTGTGTCCGTTAAATTGGCAATCCAAGTCTCAAATATGAGTCAATGAAAGCTTGATGAAATAACAAAATATTCTTTGTAAGTGGGGTAAGGCATAGTGACCAGAGGCAGAGTATAGGAAACCAAGCTTCCTATTCCAGAACGTTCTCCAACGTTCATAACAGCGCATGGACAGCCTTTGAACACAAAGAATTGGCATGCAGTCTGGTGAGAAAACATAATTAAAAACAAAATCTACTTCCAGACCAAATAACCTCTCCACAAAAAGTGAAGAAAGTTTATTATTATGGAAAAAAAAAAAAAAAAAAAA
>NW_006921605.1:11920252-11921083 GCF_000298275.1 Orycteropus afer afer | reverse complement strand
CTCACCTTTATGGAGTTTAGTGAATACAAACCATTACAGTTATATTTTCAAGATAAAATTGCTAATATGTTTGGTATCTTTACGTCAGAAAACCTGAAGTTAGGCTAACCTTCTTTCAGAAACTGGGAGGTTGGTATGTGTTTCCTTGATGATGACATTTAAAGAGATGTCTCCTAGGGACTTGAGGAGACATCCTTGATTTACACACTTTTCAAAGAGACTTGGAAGGAATTTACAGTGACAGGTTCTCTGAAGTGAATCTGACAGAAGGGGGAAGGAAGGCAGCCTCTTCCCATTTTCAACAGGGAGAAATAAAACCTCTTATCTTCAATTTGTACTCGTTCAACAGAATGAAAATTATAAAAAAGGATCATGAACGTGCACAGTGCAAAGCCGTTCATTGCAAAATAATTCATTGTGCTATAGGTTCAGATACACTGCCTTGGAATTTGTCTTTTATCCTTAGGGCAAGATTAGATCAAAATAATGAATAGAAGATAGTTTCTTCTGATTATATGCAGAATGTCTCCCCTAAATAATTTATGGACAGTGAAAGACTTCATTAAAAAAGAAAGGTGGAAAAATCCTCTGGGTCTTACCCTGGAAGCACTTATGTTTTATGTTAGGGTTAAGATATGCTTCTGGAATGAATAGACAATGGCAGAAGAAAAGGCATCTCTAACTAAATAATGTATCATAAAACTCGGAAGGAAGGTTGGGCAATCTACTTCTATAATGATACCACCTCAGAAACCCAAAAGGGGGTCTCTGTGAGTCAGATCCGACTCAATGGCAGTGAAATAATGTACCATAAACTTAAAAAAAAAAAAA
>NW_006921605.1:11918035-11919821 GCF_000298275.1 Orycteropus afer afer | reverse complement strand
AAACAAACAAAAAAACTCACCGCTGTTGAGTTGATTCTGACTCATGGTGACCCATCCTTGGGTTTCTGAGGTGGTATCTCTATGGAAGTAGATTGCCCAGTCTTCCTTCTGAGGAGTGGCTTGAACCACCAGCCTTCTTGGTTAGGAGTCAAATGCCTTAGGCACTATGCCACCAGAGTTTCCAAGCAAATAATAGAAATTGGATAAAACTTATTTGATGTACAGTTTATAAATTGGGACAATATTTCTGAGTAAAGTGTTAAAAAATTCCAAAATTGAAAGACCATTTCCAGATTGCTCCAACTTTAGTATGCATGGTCATGGAAACAGGGCCAGAGTAGTGTTTACAGAATAACTTGTGGACATGTATGATTTCATACAGTATTTTCTTGAAGAACATTCAACTAATTACTGATTGTCCTTCTGTCTTACCTTTGGAATTGCTGTTGTCAAAACTGACTGCACATAGATAATTCTTCAAAAGGGCACATTGCCCAAGACAGGTGGTCTTTACTGGACTATTGTTTAACTTAAACATGGCGTTCGGGAGTCCAGTTGCCTCTCAAGGTTTTAGGTTCAAAGATTACCTCAGGACGATAGTTTCAGATGAGTCATTTCAACCTCTATGGCTCCATAAAGTCTGAATTCCACTAGAATTAAAGCTCCGTCCAAGGCTATTACAAGAAATGGAAGGAAGATGAAGTTCAGTTAGGTAAGGAAGGAAGGAAGTTGTAGCATCGAGAATGGAGAGGGTGAGGTGGGAGGCCTTTGTTGTTGATGCGTGCACGTTTCTCCCTAAATACTCCATTTTGGCAAGTATTGTCATACAAGGTCAATGTATGGAGAAGGCAGAAAAGTCCCCACTCCACTGAATCCTCATCACTACCCCATGTGGAGGTACTGTTATCTCCATTTAACAGATACTAAAAGTACCCTTAAGGAGGATGGCACTCAAAAAGGAATATCCAGTTAATGCCAAAGTTCCAGAACTCGATCCCCATATCTGTTGCTATCAAGTTGGTGCCAACTCATAGCGACCTTATAGGACATAGTAGAACTTAGACTACCTCACAGCGTTTCTGAGATCATATAATCTTTGTAGAAGATTATCTTGGAAAACATACGGCCAGAATGTTCTGTAGAAGCAAGATTGGCGAGACTTCATCTCAAGTACTTTGTTTTTCTTTCTTTCTTTCTTTTAATTATTATTTTTATTTATTATTGTGTTTTGGGTGCAAATTTACAGACCAGAATTTGTTTTACATTCAATATTTTGTGTACATTTGGTTTCACTCCCCAATTACCATCCCCAACCCTAACCCACTCTCCTCCTCTCCTTTCCCAGTATCCACCCCCCCACCCCGTGCCCCTCATAGTTATGCACTCCTGTGGTCCTGCTTTTCCTCCTTGTGGATGCTGCCCCTCTGGTGCCCTGTGGCTGATTGCTCCAAGGGTGAATCTCCATAGAGTATTTGGGTGCATTGCCCTGAGTTGAGTGGTCTGTGTGTACGTCTTATTTACTATTGGGCTGAGAGCCAGCCCTTGGGAGTGAGTTTTATTCTAGGCCTGACGTGTATCCCAGGGCCTTAGTATTGGGGGTCCCACCAGATTCCATTCGACCAGTAATTCTTGTCATTATTTGTTTTTGCGTTTTGTTCCCCATTTTTCCTCCCACTTTATCCAGGATATCTGGTTTTGATCCCTTCCTGAGTGGTCGGCATTGGTAGCCGGGCACCATCTAGTTCTTTTGGTCTCTAGGTCCACAATGTCCTAGGACTGATTGTTT
>NW_006921605.1:11896228-11896904 GCF_000298275.1 Orycteropus afer afer | reverse complement strand
TTGCTATGAGTCAGATTTGACTTGGTGGCAGTGAGTGAGTGAGTGAGTGAGATCTCTCTTGGTCATGTGCTTGTTAATTGCCAAGTCCTTGTACACACAATATTGTATAATATTGTACTAAAGAGAATGGGTATGAGCACTTGGTAACTAAATAGTTAAAATTTAGATCTATTTATTTGATTTAATGCAAAACATTTCACTGGAAGAAAAAAAATACATTTTTGAAAATAAAAAAAAAGACTTTTGTATTAAAGCCTATTGTGATAATGTACATAAACAGCATTTCTGGCATATAGATCTATAGCTTTAATGAGTTCAATGGAACTCTGCTTAAAACACCACTGACCCCCAAACATCCACAACTGGGAAACTCCAGTGAACAAAGCCACCATCTGGTTTGTTATTGGCAGTATCAAATCAAACATCTCATAGAAGTAACTCCCTTCATTTCCCATTATAGTTTTTATATACACACATACCTGACATCACAAAACAGTAAAATGAATGGGATATATATAATCAATTAATTTATTAGACACTTATATCTTTTATATCTAGACAATCAGCTTATTTATTATTAATTGATAGTTAAAATGTCTGTGTATTTTGTTGGCTTTTTAAAAGTCTTTTTGTTTTGTTTTATTTGGTAAAATTTTACATAACCAAAGTGTGGTAA
>NW_006921605.1:11891248-11894603 GCF_000298275.1 Orycteropus afer afer | reverse complement strand
CAATAAAAGCTCCTGTTTTATGTTGTTGGCAGAAGGAAAAGACAGCATCCTGGGGACAGGGTGTCTTCCACATTTCCAAATCTAAAATGTTTTGCTAAGTTTCTTTGCCAAACCCTGAACACCTGAGGGTCCCCCGTCTATTTTAAAAATAGAACACTGCAGTCACCATAAAATTGTCCCAACCTCATCTTGTAGACCTTTTCTGAAGCTTGGTTTGTAAAGGCAAATTGTGAGGTGCCCAGGAGTACATGGCAGAGAGAGGTGTTTTGGGTTCAGGTTAACCACCCTTCCCACCCGGGACACCACATTTGGCTTGCTGTCCTCTGCTAGATGCCTTACACAAACCAAAAGACTGGAGTCCAAGTTCTGAGTTAGCAGTTTAATTTTCAAAGGGCACATGACTAAGAGGCAACTTAAATTTTCCAATAAGTCCTTTGGCTTCTTTTTCCTTCAAAATCATATATTGGGACATTGAAACTGAGGCCCTCCACGGTAACCCCTTCAAGTGAAATTTGATTAATCACAAGACTCAATGCATTGTGCCAACAGACTTTTTCTTAGACAGTCACCACTTTACTCCTGTCAGCCAGAAAGAGTAAAGAACTGAAAACCAAACATAAACAAAGATCAGATGCAAACCAAATGAAAGAGAAATGACATCAGTAAGAAACAATCCCAGCAAATCATCAAGGGTATTTTGTGATTATTTTATTGAATGTCTTCCCAGATGATTAAATTTGTGTTGAATAATTAAACTGAGATTCTAGAATCCTCATCACATATTTCCAAGATATGTTAGCATATTCGTATTTCCTTGAAACCCTTGTTCAAACTTAAGTGTTAAGTATTTTACTCAGTGAGAAGTTTAAATGAGTTTGTGTGGAGTTTTTAAACTAGAAAAATAGGTATTTTTCTTTCATTAAACTTTGTCTAAAGACCTGAGACAAGAATTATATCATGACAACATTTCTCCATTTAAAAATTATTAAAATAACAATAGCCATATATTTAGCCTATATTTTATATAGGAAAGGTACCTTGGTGGGGCATATGGTTTGTGCTCAACTACTAACAGGAGCTCTGGTAGTGTAGTGGTTAAGGCACTTGACTGCTAACCAGAAGGCTGGTGGTTCAAACCCACCAGCCACTCCTCGGAAGGAAGATGGGGCAATCTACTTCCGTAGTGATACTGCCTCGGAAACCCAAGGAGGGGTCGCTATGAGTCGGGTCCAACTTGACGGCACATAACGACAACTAACATAAAGGTTAGTGGTTCAAACCCAGCCAGGAACCCAATGTAGAAAGGCCTGGTGATCAGCTTCCATAAAGCAGCACAATGGGAATGATGATTGGCTTCCATATAGATTATACCCAAGAAAATCCTATGAAACAGTTCTACCCCCCAGCCACTCCTCAGGAGGAAGGTTGAGCAATCTGCTTCCTTAGTGATACTGCCTCAGAAATCCAAGCAGGGGTCACTGTGAGTCAATTCTGACTCCATGGCAGTGAGTTTGGTTTTTTTGGTTTATTCTATAGCACACAGAATTGCCAGGTGTCAGAATAGACTCACTGGCAATGACTTATTTATTTATTTTTAATTACATAGAGGGTTTTTATGTATTATTCCTAATAATCCAGCAATCCTCTAACCTAATAACTTTATCTTCATTTTACCAGTAGGGATTGGAGTAAGTAAAATACACATGTATTTATACTCATTAATACTACGATATTCCTCATTCCACATCCTCTTCTGAATCTGGCTTGAATTTCTGACAGTTCCCTGTCAATGCACTGATGCAACCATTTTTTAATTATTTTCAGCAAGATTTTACTTGTGTGTGGTATCAATGATATTATTTGAAAATTTCCATATTCTGTTGGATCACCTTTCTTTGGAATGGGCACAAATATGGACCTCTTCCAGTAGGTTGGCCAAGTAGCATCTTCCAAATTTCTTGGCATAAACCAGTGAGTGTCTCCAGCATTGCATCCTTTTGTTGATACATCTCAGTGGATATCCCATCAATTCCTAGAGCCATGTTTTTCACCACTTCCTTTTAGTGCAGCTTGGACTTCTTCCTTCCATACCATCAGTTCTTTATCTATCATATGCTAACTCTTGAAATGGTTAAACTTTGACCAGTTCCTTTTGATTTAGTGACTCTGTGTATTTCTTTCATCTTCTTTTGACACTTTCTGCATTGTTCAATATTTTGCCCATAGGATCCTTCAATGTTGCAACTTAAGGCTTGAATCTTTTTTTTTTTTTTTTTTCATTTCTTTCAGCTTGAGAAATGCTGAACATATTCTTCTCTTTTGGTTTTCTAACTCCAGGTTTTCACATTTCATTATAATACTTTGTCTTCTTGAGTCACCCTTTGGAAGCTTCTGCTAATTTCTTTTACTTCATCATTTCTGCCATTCACTTTAGTTACTCTCCACTCAAGAGCCAGCTGGAGAGTCTCTTTGTACAGTCATTTTGGTCTTTTATTTCCTTCCTGTCTTTTACTTCATGTATGATGTCCTTGATGTCATCTAAGAACTCGTCTGGTCTTCAGTCATTGATATTCAGTGCCTCAAATCTATTCTTCAGAAGGTCTCTAAATTCAGATAGGATATAATTAAGGCCATATTTTGGCTCACGTGGATTTGTTTTAATTCTCTTCAGCTTCAACTTGAACTCGCATATGAACAATTAATAGTCTGTTCCATAGACAGTCCTGAGCTTGTTTTGACTGATGATATTGAGTTTCTTCATTGTCTCTTTCCACACATGTAGTTGATTTATGTGTGTTCTATCTGGTGAAGTCCATGTGTGTAGTTGCCATTTATGTTGTTGAAAAATGTACTTGCAATGAATAAGTCCCCGGTCTTGCGAAATTCTTGTCATCTCTGGCATCATTTAAATCACAAAGCCATACTTTTCAAATAATGATGCTGCTTCTTTGTTTCCAACTTTTGCATTCCAATCACCAGTAATTATCAATGCATCTTAATTACATGTTTGGCAATTTCAGACTGCAGAAGTTGGTAAAAAATCTTCAATTTCTTCATATTTGGTTTTAGTGATTGGTTTGTAAATTTGAATAACAGTAGTATTAACTGGTCTTCCTTGTAGGCATATGGATATTATCCTATCACTGACAGCATTGCACTTCAGGATATATCTTGAAAGCGAAACTGACTTGATGGCATCTAAAACAACACACACACACACACACACATATAAACCAAACTCACTGCCATTCAATTGATTCTGACTCACAGCAATCCTCATTGAGTTTGTGAGGCTGTAAATCTTGATGGAAATAGATTGCCCCATCTTCCTTCCACAGAGTGTATATATATATAT
>NW_006921605.1:11888952-11890568 GCF_000298275.1 Orycteropus afer afer | reverse complement strand
CAATACATTATATTCAGTCCATCCTTCTTCATTTGTTAGTCTTGGAATAAACAATGTATAAATTGTCAATGCCAATCCTGGCTCACATATTCACAATCTCCCTATGATAGAAGAAATGATGATTTATAAACAAATATACAGAGTAAGAGAACAATTTCAATATATACCACAAAAGAAAATTCCAAAACTAGAAACTGTCCTTGGTTAAGAGACAGGTGATTATCCCACACTAAATTAAATAAACTACTCAACCTTTCTTTCTCAAATATAGTGGCCTGAGCTCCTTTATGAAGTGATAACAGTATTCTGAGGGTCCAGAAAAGGCAGACTGTTGGCTTCAGAAAAAAACAATAAGGCAGAGTGGAAAAGAATCAGGGACAGGGAGAAGGAAGACTATGAGAAAAGTTTAAAAGATGTGGCCAGAGAGATGAGAGATGAAATCAATGCTACAAGATTTATTTTTAAGGGAAACACTTTTTAAAAGAATTAATATTTGGTACACCCATTTTCATCACAGAATTCACAGTAGGAAAAGGTGGAAAAAAAACCCCAAATGTCCATCAATGGATGAATGGATAAACAAACTGTGGTAATACATACAATGGAATACTATACAACAATAAAGAATAATGATAAATCTGAAATATCTCATGACAAGGATGAACTTGGAGGACGTTATGCTGAGTGAAATAAGTCAATCACAAAAAGACGAATACTGTATGAAACCACTATTATAAAAAATATCAAGAATAGGTTTACATACAGAAATAAATATTATTTGATGGTTACCAGGTATTGGAGGGAGGAGAGAGGGAGAATCACTAACTAGACATACACAAGTGATCATAATGGTGAAGGGAAAGGCAATACCCAATCTAGGGGAAGTCAGTGAAATATGACCCCGGTAAAGGAAGACAATGAGAGGTACGCAGAAATGAAGGGCAGTTATGGTAAATACTATAATAGAAATAATCCTGCAACAACAGTAATAACAAAAAATAATTTGTGAATAGATACATAGGTAAATATGTGTGCTCAAAAAGTGAGAGAGGTCAGATGGGTATATACAAATGTACATATATAGTAACGGTTTAGGATGTTTCTACATATATATTTCTACATGTATATTTGTAAACACTGCATGCACACTCATATATATAATAGAACATCTAGTGGGAATAGTTCTATCACTGTTAGACATATAACTACTTAGACATAGGGCATGACTTGGGACATAGGACACGGACTTGAAGGCTGTGGAACATCTCTGGGAATATCTAGATCACTTGGCAAAACACATATCATAAAGCTAACATTCTACACCCTAGTCTGCTGAGTAATGTCTTGATCTGACAAGCTTGTGAGTGGCCATCTAAGAAGCAACTGTTGGTCTTTCCCTGCCTGGATCAAAGGAGAATGAAGAAACCTGGAGGCTCAAGGAAGTGGTTAGTGCAAAGCACTAATTGCCTACATGATCCACGGCATCCTCCAACTGAAACCTGAAGAACTAGACACAGTCTAGCAGTGACTACCATCCATGCTAACCAGAACCCCAGTAGAAGGTCCCAGGTAGAATGGGTAAAAATGTAGAACAAAATAGAAAAAAAAAAAGATCA
>NW_006921605.1:11872441-11888852 GCF_000298275.1 Orycteropus afer afer | reverse complement strand
GTCTCCTAGACTGCTGCTCTATGACAACCTCATAAATTGCTCTAAGACAGTCTTCTAACCTGAATGTCAAGATACTCCCAGAAGCCAACTTTCAGCCAAATAATAGAAGGGCCTATAAAGGAAACCATAACTCCCGTGAAGAATATGCTTCTCAGAAGAGGCAACTGCATGAGATCAAAAGAGCAACATTTGCCCAAAACCAAAGGTGAGAATGCAAGGAGGGGCAGGAAAACTGGTTGAACTGAAAGGAGGAGCCCAGGGAGGAAATGGGGAGCATGCTGACACGTTGCTAGCATTGCTACTATTGTCACTGAATAATTTGTGTGTGAGTTATTGTTCAGAAGATGAATTTGCTGTGTGAAATTTCACCTAAAGCACAATAATATGTTTTAAAGAATTAATATATAGACTAGGGAGAAGGATGGGCTCATCCAGTTCTGAAAAAGTTGGTACTGAAAACCTTATGAATAACTGAGATACTGTCTGATATATTACGGAAAACTCTATGAAGGGCAGTGAAACATTGTCTGATTCAGAGCCAGAAGCTGAGCCCCTCAGGTTGGAATGAACTCAGAATATAATGAGGAAGAGCTGTCTCCTCAAAGCAGTGTCAACCTTAATGATGGGAGTGGAGTAAGCCTTCTGGGACCTTGACTTGTTGATGTGGCATGACTTAAAATGAGAATAAATAGCTACAAGCATTCATTAATAAAGAAAACATTGAATGTATGAAGTATGAATCTAGGAAAATTGGAAGTTGTCGAACATGAAATGAAACACATAAAGATCAATATCCTAGGCATTAGTGAGCTGATATGGACTGGTATTAGCTATTTTGAATCAGATAGTTATATGATCTACAATGCTGGGAATGACAAATTGAGGAGGAATGGCATAGCATCCTTCATCAACAAGAACATTTCAAAATCTATCATGAAGTACAATGCTGTCAGTGACAGTATAATAGCCATACGCCTACAAGGAAGACTAGTTAATACGGCTATTATTCAACTTTATGTACCAATCACTAAAGCTAAAGAAACTGAAGATTTTTTCACCAATCTCTGCAATCTGAAATTGACCAAACATGCAATCAGGATTATTGATAATTATAGGTGAACAGAATGTGAAAGTTGGAAAGCAAGAATCATTGTTAGTTGGAAAATACAACTTGGTGAAAGAAATCACATGAGAGACTGCATGATAGAATTTTGCAAGACCAACAAATTATTCTTTGTAAATTCCATTTTTCAACAACATAAATGGTGACTATACATGGGTACCTCTCCATATGGAATATACAGGAATCAAATTGACTACATCTGTGGAAAGAGTCAATGGCGAAGCTCAGTATCGTCAGTCAGAACAAGGCCAGGAACTGACCAGGGAACAGATCATTAATTGCTCACATGCAGGTTTAAGTTTAAGCTGAAAAAAATTAAAACATTTCCCTGACAGCCAAAATACAACATTGATTATATCCCATCTGAATTAAGAGATTATCTGAAGAATATCTTTGAGGCGTTGAATGCCGATGAATGAAGACCAGATGTGGCATCAAGAATGTCATACATGAAGAAAGCAAAAGGTCATTAAAAAGACAGGGAAGAAAGAAAAGACAAAAATTGATGTCAGAAGAGACTCTGAACCTTGATTTTGAATGTAGAGTAACTAAAGTGAATGGAAAAAAATGATGAAATTAAAGAGCTGAACAGAAGATTTCAAAGGGTGGCCTGAGAAGACAAAATAAAATATTATCATGAATGTACAAAGACCTGGAATTAGAAAACCAAAAGGGAAGAAGAAACTCAGCATTTCTTAAGCTTAGAGAACTGGAGAAAAAATTCAAGCCTCAAGTTGCAATATTGAAGGTTTCTAAGGGCAAAATATTGAATGACACCAAACGAAACCAAGCGCACTGCCATCGAGTTGGATCCAACTCATAGCAACCTCTACTTGGGTTTCCGAGGCAGTATCACTACGGAAGTAGGTTGCCCAACCTTTCTTCTGAGTAGTGCCTTGTGGATTTGACGACCTTTCTTCTGAGTAGTGCCTGGTGGATTTGAACAGCTAGCCTTCTGGTTTAGCAGTCAAATACCTTAGGCACTATGCCACCAGAGCTCCTGTTGAATGATACAGGAAGTGACAAAAGAAGACAGGAGGAATACACAAAGTCATTGTACCAAAAATAACAGTTCAACCATTTCAGGAGGTAGCACTGACCAAGAACCGATGGTATTGAAGGAAGAAGTCCAAGCTGTCCTGAAGGAATTGGCAAAAAATGGGGCTCCAGGAATTGATGGAATACCCAATGAGATGTTTCAACAAACAGATGCGGCACTCGAGCTGCTCACTTGTTTATGCCAAGATATTTGGAAGACAGCCACCTGGCCAACTGACTGGAAGAGATCCATATTTGTGACCATTCCAAAGAAAGGTGATCCAACAGAATGCAAAAATTATCAAACAATATCACACTACAAAACTTAATAAAAATTATTGAGCAATATCCTTAATATAACATGCAAGTTAAATTTTGCTAAAGATAATTCAAAAATGGCAGCAGAATTAAATTGACAGGAAACTGTCAGAAATTCAACCTGGATTCAGGAGATGGCATGGAACAACATTCTACTGTCAGATGGATTTTAGCTGAAAGCAAAGAATAACAGAAAGATGTTTACCTGTTTTATTGGCGATGCAAAGGCATTTGATATGTGGGTCATAAATTGTGGATAGCACTTAATTGTACTCATGAGGAACCTGTACATTGACCAGGAGGCTGTCGTTCGAACAGAAGAAGGGGACGCTGCATGATTTAAAATCAAGAAGGGAGTGTGTCAGGGTTGTATCCTTTCACCATACTTATTCAATCAGTACACTGAGCAAATAATCTGAGAAGCTGGACTATATAAAGAAGAATACGACATCAGGATTGGAGGAAGTTTCATTAACAACCTGTGATGTGCAGATGACACAACCTTGCTTGCTAAAAGTGAAGATGAGATGACTTGAAGCATTTACTGTTGAATATCAAAGACTACAATCTTCAGAATGGATTACACCTCAACATTAAAAAAAATAATAATAATCCTCACATCTGGACCAATAAGTAACATTACAATAAATGGAGAAAAGATTTAAGTCATCAAGGATTTCATTTTACTTGGATACATAATCAGCATCCATGGAAACAGCAGTCAAGAAGTCGGACAGTGTATTGCCCTGGGCAAATCTGCTGCAGGAGACCTCTTTAAAGTGTTAAAGAGCAAATGTCACTCTGAAGACTAAGGTGCGCCTGATCCAAGCCATGGTATTTTCAACAGCCTTGTCTGCATGTGAAAGTTGCATAATGAATAAAGAAAGCCAGAGAAGAATTAACACATTTGAAGTGTAGTGTTCGCAAAGAATATTGAAAATACCATGGACTGCCAGAAGAATGAAAAATTCTGTTTTGGAAGAAGTGCAGCCAGAATGCTCCTTAGAAGTGAATATGGTGAGACTTCTCATTTGATACTTTGGTCATGTTGTCAGAATGGATCAGACCCTGAAGAAGGGTATCATGTTTGGTAAGGCTCAGGGCTGGCAAAAAAGAATAAGATCCTCTACAAGAAGCATTGACACAGCAGCTCCAACGATGGTCAAGCGTAGAGAAGCCTGAGGATGGCGCAGGACCAGGCAGTGTTCCTTTCCGTTGTATGTGGGGGCACTATGAGTCAGAGACGAGGCTAAGGCAACTAACTACAGTACAGTCGTGTTAATTTAAAGGATAAAAGAACCTCTCAAATAATATTTCATTACCTTTTCCTATGGAACAATTTGATAAATGATCTGTTTTATAAACATAAGCATCAAATTAATCCTACTACTGAGACTGACCCTTGAACAGCTCATCTTGGAAGAGGTATTTCTTTATGCTAAATAATTTTAAGCCTTCAGGACTAGATCTCTGAATAGTCCTTTGTCCACATGGGTACGTTTATCATTTATCTTGATGTGTGCATATTCAGATACAAGCATAGACACACAGCTAGAACATGAAATTGACCTGACTTCACCCATTCCCTAAGGACTGGAATTCCCCTCGGTGAGTGGATGGAAGTGAATTCGGTGCTAAGAACTGGAGCACAAGGAGTGGACAAGAGACGCTAAGTATCCCCACCAACGCCCTCAGCCCTCTCCATCTGCGGTTTCTTTTGCCCTTGGCCTTCCCTGCAGTGTCGCAGTTACCTGCGGAAATGGCAGGCTCCACTCGAGCCCCCCGACCGTCTCCTGGAGTCCCTACGTAGCCAAGTGGAGCCGATGGGTTGATCCCTTGGCCCCCATACACAGCCTTCCTTTCACCACCTTCCATGTATACAAAGACGGGCTTATCCCAATTTTTTTTTTTTTTCTTTTTCTTTTTCTGTTGCCTTTGCAATGAAAAGCTCTCCACGAGCAGCCTAATAAAGTTCTTCGCCTGCCCCACCCCCAGCCCCCAAACCTCTGCCAAAAAAAAGAGAGAGGGGAGACTTAAACCTGGAACTCATTTAGCTAAAGGGACTTTAGTTAACAAGAAAGTTACCCATCATGGACTGCAGGTAACACCTCCCGTGATCCTAAATCCATTACCTGGAGACTTAGCCCGGGCTGAGTTTGATTTTATGAACTGTGAGGTTGCGATGTTGAAAGTCTGCAAATTGGACATAAATTGGACGCAAAAGACTGGGGAAGCCGAGTGACTTTCTTTCCAACGGTGTAACAAGCTTTGGCTTTTACCAGGGATATGTGAAATCTCGAATAGAACAAGGGATGAGTATGCGTGTCTGTTTGTCTCAATCCAGGATCTTCATTCCCCATAAAAGTTTGATTGACTCAAAGCAGTTTATCTAGAACAAAGCCACATATTACTGTGACTTGCTCAAAGTCACACTCAAGTACTTGCTAGGGAATGCTGTAACACACACACACAGACACATACACACACACATACATGTCTGAGTTCAGTAGTAGAAGATGGATTTTCTCCCACTTGTTAGTCCTTATTGCCAACAGTGTCCTAGCATGTGTTTGTGCCACTTCTCAACTGGCCTTTGTGGCGTTCTGTTAGGATTCTAGAGACCATGGCTGATGTCCTAAAACTTTTAGTCATTGACTTCCAGTTTTAAGGAACACAAAGACTACCATAAGGTCGGTGATATGTCCTTAATTCAAGCATTTAATTAATACTATCTGAAAAGAAGCAAGATGATGCAGAGTTGAAAATCTGCAGATGAGGATGGCGTAGCGCCCAAGGCATTTGACTACTCACCAGAAGGCTGGTGGTTCAAACCCACGAGCCACTCCTCGGAAGGAAGATCGGGCAATCTACTTCTGTAGAGATACCACCTTGGAAACCAAAGGAAGGGTTGCTATGAGTCAAATTGACTTGACGGCAGTGAGTTCAGTTTTGGTTTTGTGAAAGGTTAAGTCTAACTGAGAGTTGAAAAACAGAAGTGTGGCAACCCGGGCTTTAAAGGTTGAAAAGCGTTTCACCAGGTAAACAATGGTGATCTGGAGAGAGGTGCAGAAATAGGTATTCTGTGCAAAAAGAAGGATTTTTGGAAAGGCAGCAGAAATACTTATCAGCTAGCAATTTGAATGACATGCCAGAGTATGCTGTATATAGAGGGACGAGAGGGACAATGGGTCAGATGCCTGGAGAGTCACATTGTGACCAAATCTAAATGCCAGGCTGAATAGTTTGGACTTTATCCTTTACATGTAATAGGAGGTATTGTAATATGTTGAACACAGGCAGACTTCCCACAGACATGTTGAAATCAACAATCACAGTGTGAATTTCAGTGTCAGATGAATAAATTAATTTTAGTTCATTCACATGGTGACATGTTGTATAACCCTTTAAATAAAAGAAGGTGAATCTTTTTAAAAAGCAATGGCAAAAGAGTTTTTAAAGGTGTGAATAGTATTACCTATTGTCACCAAGTCATTCTGATTCATAGTGACCCTAAATGACAGAGGAGAACTGCCCCATAGGGTTTCCAAGGCTATAATCTTTAAGAATTAAAGTGGCACAGTGGGTAAAATGCCCGGCTGCTAACTGAAAGGATGGCGGTTTGAACGCACCAGTGGTCAGTGGAAGAAAGATGTGGCAGGCTGCTTCTGTGAAGATTACAGCCTTGAAAGTCCTTTGGGGCAGCTCTACTTTGTCCTCCAGGATCACTGTGAGTCAGAGTTGACTCAACGACAGCTGACTTGTTTAGTCTGTATAGAAGCAGACTGCCACATCTTTCCTCCACTGAATGGCTGGTAGGTGCAAACCACCAACCTTTTGTTCAGTAGACAAATACTTTCACACCACGCAACCAGGGCTCCTTCCTGTATAGTATACTGCTATTACAAGCTCAAAAAAAAAAAAAAAAGTAAGTATTCTTTATTAAATACATGTATCCAATTCTTGATGATCATTACGTATGGAAAAGTAAAGAGATAAACCTACAATGTTTTATTTCTTAAAAAAAAAATAGAAAACAAGTAAGATTGGGATCTGAAGCAATCTATTTTATCCTAGTAACGGGTACTTGGACATTCCCATTTTCTGGACTTTTCTATATGACTTGACATGTTGTAATGTGTAGAACACATACTCACCTTTCTTTTCCCCTCTACCTACTCACTCCCATCTACCTACTTCACTTCCATCTAAAACCTCCTTAAGTACTTCTCAGAGTCTTGAGGAGTATCTCTCACTTGCTCACACATAAATATGATCAGCCACCAGGGGGCATCTCCTAAGTGTTGGTAGCCGTGTAGGGAGGGACCCAGGCCTGCATCCCAGAATCTCTCTGGTGTCTTGGTAGGT
This sequence comes from Orycteropus afer afer, assembly GCF_000298275.1. Classification (NCBI taxonomy): domain Eukaryota; kingdom Metazoa; phylum Chordata; class Mammalia; order Tubulidentata; family Orycteropodidae; genus Orycteropus; species Orycteropus afer. Next base: position 11,882,008 of record NW_006921605.1, on the reverse strand, counting down.
GTAAGACAGCTGGTACAGTTTGCCACCAGGAACTGTGCCTCACTAAGTGGAATCGCAGCTCCATTGGGTGCCCGTGGGTCTTTCTTATCTCAGCATTTCTTTTTAAGAAAAGAATTATTCTTCACAGTATTCCACCTCCACCAAGCGCTTCCACCCCTATGCTGAAATGCGTTTTGATTCCAAAGTCTACAGTGGACTGTGGAGAAATGAGGGCAAGTAACTCACACTCTCTGTGTTACCCGTAGTTTGCAAGATGCCAAGGTAATGATTATTTTGCCCTTAGAGTACATATTGTGTTTATTAAAATATTTCTTTTAGTTTTCCTGTGGAGGGAGATGTATTCCAGTCGATTCTCAGTCACAGGCTCCTGGCTGAACTCACAATCATCTCTCCCCTCTGACAACTCAAGTTTCATTGCTTGATCAAACTTTACTTTTTAATTCTCTTTTTTTCTTCGAGATGAGTTCTTCCAGAAGGCCCTCTGAGCCCTCCTATACAGATAAACGTCTTGTCATAAGTGTCCCACAAGTTTCAAGGACATGCCCAGACATAGTTTCGGCTCCAGTTGGGTTCTCCACTACACCAGGAAATTTATTCTGGCAGAAGCATGTGGGACAGACTGGAAACAGGAAGAGGCTGGAGTCGGGGAGACCAGTGAAGGAGGAAGCTACTGCAAGCGTACAGGCAAAATGGTATTTTCCCATTTAATCATTCACAGCAGCCTCCTTTCATGTTGTTTGGACACTCCACAGAAAATAAATAATTTTTCTGTACATTGCAATTTAATTTTCTCTTATTCTTCAAGTCTAAAATCAACATAGTCAAAAACTAGGTCTTCATATCAGCATATAATTAGACTACCTCTGGGGTGCACTCTAGCAGATAACCATAGTTAAAAGTATTACAAATGGACTCTTCCTAAGCTGTGACCATGCTCTGTAACCCTACTCTTGAGGAAATAAAGAGGGTGAGGAAGGAGTAAGAAAGAGATAAATAATCCATTTGGTGAACATTCTAGGAGTATTGTCATTGAGTATGTCTTTTCACATTGAACACGCTTGTCCTGTGTTCTACCCAAACTACCACTTATAAAACCAAGTGAGGTGATAACAAAATCCAGACAAATGAAAACAAACATGGAACACACTTAAATCAGTGATCAAGTTCACTTCTTGTATAGTTTATTGAAATTAGAACTTTAAGAGCAAAATGACTGTACATCTTATGGATGTAATCTCCTTGCTCTTAGATGGTTATTGCCATGATTCAAAGGGAAATGAAGAGAAGAAATAAGTGAAATTCAAATATTACCTTGAAATGTATAAATAGCTGCAGAGAATTCACTTGGTTCCTATTATTAGAAAAATTATTAAAGTGAACATCTTCCAATTCCATTTACAAATAAGCTAAGTTTCTGTTGCTTTGGATTTCGCCTACAAATTTTGGTAACCAGAGTATAGCCGGAAGAGAGATAAATCAGTGACAGAAAAGAATATAGCCCAGCAGAAATCCGAGAGTACTGTGCATTTTGTTACTCAAAAAAACCAAACTCACTTCCATGGAGTCGATTCCAACTCATACTGACCCTCATTGGCTTTCCAAGGCTGTAAATCTTTACGGAAGTAGACTGCCCCATCTTCCTTCTGCAGAGTAGCTGATGAGTTTGAACTGCCAACCTTCTGGCCAGCAAAATTCAGTCCTGGCTGGACAGAGCAATAAGAACAAACTTTTATCCAGGGTACTAGTTTTCAGATACTCACGTTAGGAAAGATAGTGAGGGAATGGACATGAGCAGGTTGTTTATTTCAGTATTAGGCATATTTATGTGAATGTTTTTGCTGTTATTTTCCGCTGAGTTGTCTTTGACTCATATCAGCATCATGTGTAATAGAATGGAATGTTGCCTTATCCTGTACCGTACTCTCTGTCAATCATGGGTAAGACAACCAGCTGACACTATGTCCTAATTAGCTAATTATTACAGTGCAGAATATGATAGATTTTTCCTAATATTTTAATTACTGTCATCACTGCCATTACAAAGACAGCAACATTTCAAAATGGGTCCCCCACATCATATGCCATCCTGGTATCAATTTAGTTATGGCCCAGATTTCTAACAAGCTCCATTTTCTTGTTAAGCCTTAGGAACATGGATGAACTTCATCCACATGAAATGAGAATAACTCATTGACTTCTCCCCTTGCATTTGACACAACCAAGTCAACCAGTGGAGATGGATGTTTGCTGACATCATCACTGTTGTTGGGTGCTGTTTAGTTAATTTCAGCTCGCGGGGACCCTATGCAGTACAGAGTAGAACTGCCCCAATGGGTTTCTTGGCTATAGCCTGTGAGGAAGAAGATTTTTCTCCTGTGAAATCATTGGGTGGTTTTGGATCACCAACTCTTGGTTAACAGCTGAGTGCTTAACCGTTGTGCCAGAAGGGAAATCCACTTTGACAATATTATTCATTTGAATTTTCATGTGCTCCAAATACCGTTGGAAACAAAAGCACACCTAGGAACACGGGATCTGCAGTTAATTTACAGACTCACTGGAAGTATATTCTGCTCACCTCTGCCCTCTCTTCATCCCAAAATAAAATAGCATTCCACCCTTATGTAAAGTAATTTTAAGGGATTAACTGGTGTGGGTGATCAGCATCATAAATAACTTAATTAAGCTTTTTAAAATGAATTGGATAATTGTCTAAAGCCATTGCCAGCTTAAATGATGATAAAAGTGAAATTGAGTCTACTGCTGCAGGCTGTAAGCTGAGTAGCAGTAGCGGCATGGGAAGGTATTTCCCACCGCTTATTTATTTATTATATTTAATGGACCCTCCCATTGCAGGAAAGGCCGGAGGGCATGACTGTGAATGGCCAAATGCGGTAGCATGGAAGGGATCTTGTTATCTATTTATTTATTTTTCTCTCTGCATCTTACCAGGACATATAAACACAGGGGAAATTACTGGTCAGCAGTAGTGTGTTGCTTGAGCTGTGTTATAGGCTGTTGATGTGTATATATGTGGATTTCATCACCCTAAAAACACACAGGACCAAATTCCACGAACATCATTTGTACTTGATTGGGATGTTATTAGGCATTTATTGTCAAGGTGCAAGCTGTACTTTCTGGCTGAACTAACAAGAGAACTCCAAATGTGAAACAAGGACTTACATGTAAATGAAAAAGGAAGGATTTTCCTGACTTCATTCTGTGTTCCATCCATATATCTCGGTCACTGAAGACTAACTAAACAGTTGTGTAATCTTGCCTAATCGTGCTAAGGTAGAGAATACGAAATGTTAATTCTTTCATTGGGCCATCCTGGAAATGCCTGGGGGCCATGGGACCTCATGTGAGTGGGATGTAATGCCACTTGTGGAGAGAGAGATTAGGTAGGTTCACAAACAGGATTAGCTGCAACGAGTAGAAGGAGAAAAAGGCCCTTTTCCTGATAAGAGAGAATGTGGGAGGATGCAGGTATTCCAAGGGCAGGCAGGCTGGGCAAGAGCTAGCCACGTACTTGGATTTAGTTGGGCAGCGAGTTCAGAGGGTAATCTGAAACAAAATCGTGGTACATGTAGAGTTTGAAAAGGAGGTGCATGGGGGCATGCCTAAGGGGCATAGTCCTGAATGTTGAGAATTTATTTTAAAAACAAATTCAATGTCAGAGGCTATTGGGGCATCAAAGTAGCCAGGGTCTCAGTTTGTACTGTTGACTTCTGAGCTTTGGGACACTATCAGAAGTCTATGATGGCATGGGCTCAAGCCTCCAGATCCAAGATAAGTCATTCTAAGGTCTGTTTGTGCTTTTCCCAGTCTGATTCTCATTTCTATCAGGAGAGTCACAAAATGCTACAACCCACTTACTAATATTTTTTTCCCCCAATTAAAATGTAACTGTATGATTTAAATATAATTTTGGGGAAATTAGATAATAGTAAATTCAAAGATTTGATGTTAACCAACAGTGGCTGGAAACATGGAATATGCATTTGAGTCTTGTGTATTCCTCACACTCTTATCCCTTAAAGGGATCATACTGCGTGATATTTCCAAATTTAAAAATTTAAACTCTCAAAATATCAAAATGTTCATATATTGTGAGCAATTCCCTATATCATCAAATACTTTTCTGCATGGGTTTTAGTATGGTTACTATTCAATTTAGTTTAATGCTGGTTTTTATATTTTTGATAGTTATACTTTTTGATATTTCAAAGTTTTGGTTAGCATAAATTTTAGTTCTTTAATTTTTTTTTCTTTTAACATGCCTGTAAGCATTTTTTGAAGTTATTTCCTGAGAATATGTAATATCCAGAAGATAGTTTTCAAGGTCAAGTGAATATTTTAAGGGTTTTGAGGATTAATGCAAAATTGTATTAAGACTATTTTGCTCATTTTACCCCCCACAAGCAGATCCCCTTCATTTTAACATGTTGGTATTTTTTTTTTTTTTTAAGTAGCATGAACAATGTATGCTATAAAACTTACCGTGCATCAAAATGTGGAAAGAAATGTGGATTCATCCCCAGTTTTTCTGTGTCTGGCTCTCATATGATCTGTGGGAACAGTGCCATTGTATACAGCCTTCCAAACGCTAGGCTAGTTATGCATCCGATTTCTAAGATGGGGAAATAACTGAACTGAATCTGTCCCCGTTGCAAGAGGAGAATGATTGGTTTATAGGTAAGGACATGGGTCACACAGTATAAAGAGTCACTACAAAGAGAATGTTATTGTTACAGGAGGAACATGTGGCACTAGTGTCTTTTAAAGAAGAGTTTTGGAGGCCCTTGCATGCAAGACAAGGCACATCTAAGAAAATTTCAGGCTAGGGGTTGGATGGACATTTGGGATTCTGGGACCTGAAGGAGCCTTCTTTCCAACTCTGGGAAGGTGTAATGAATGCCTTCTCTGTGGACAAACTGCCATTTTCAATGCATTTAGATTAATTTAGATAACGTGCAGGTAGAACATTGAAATAGTAATAATGATAACAACAATCGGTGTTGGGATTCTGATCACACAGATAACCAGGATCAAAGGTCTAAACCACAGGCAACTGAAGATCAGCATGTAAAATATTGATGAGTGCTAAGGCTTCTTTAACTCAGCAATTAGGAGGATTGCTATAGACATGGTAGTACAGCTTGAAGGAAAACGTGTAGCTTCTGCAAGTTAACAGAGCTGGATTTAAATTCTTGCTGTATGAAATGGCATGCTTTCCTGATGTCTTTGATTTGAGCTTCACTCTCCTCATTGATAATTGTCTTACTTTTTTAAAAAATGTACAGGGATTCAAGGGATAGGATGTATCACAGACTGAACATAGAGTAAAATATTCATTATAGCTAACTATTATTATTAGAATTAAATGTAAAACCTCCATAGAAATGCTAAATATGATTATTGCATTATTTGAGTTTGTACAATTTTTCTTTCCTTTGGCAAATCTCAAGTTTCTTAGACACTATGCATGGGATTATCATATAGCCCACTAAGTAGTTAATGCATGATTTTACCCAAATCTGCAAATATTTATTAGAGGTATACTATACTGGGCTAGACCCTTGGGTTACAGAGAGAAATAACTCACCATTTTATTCTTCAAGGCAGTCTTTCCTAAGAGAATCAATGGGTATATCTACTGTAATAACAGTCTTAGTATTGGGAAAATTCCTCATATTGACTCATTCATACCATTTTCAACTTAAAAATTGATTATTCCTTCCTAGTCTTCCTGCTTTCTAGACTAAACACACCTAATCTTTTGTCTTGCCTTACATGGAAACTACTTTATTTTCTTATTTTCCTAGACATTCCCTAGACTTTGTAAACATTGCTATGACTTTTTTTTTTTTGGAAGACTAATATACACAAAATACATAATCCACAGTTAATTAAGCATAAAGAAGAAATTCTTAATTACCTAGAATCACATTATTAAAATTATTGAAATTAAAGATTTTCCATGGACATTTTGCTTTTAAATTTATATTAACATTTCCATTAGTTCAGCTAATTATGTACTTTGTGGAAACAAATGGGATATTTACTTAAGGTTAGGCTAGCAAGTAGAAAACTTTTCAAAAGCCAAAATAAGTATTGCTTGCCCTAGGGAAAGTATAAAGGAGCAAGATTTGCATAAGACGACTTTTCTCTATGTTGGTGGTTTAGAATAGTCAATCTCAAAGTGATAGAAATAATTCCTTCTGTGGAAATGAGGAGAAAAGAAGAGCTAAGCATGAAGGCAACATGCCTTTTTCCTTATTAATCTTCACTGTATGAACACTAGGAGCTCTGGTGGCATAGTGCCTAAGGCATTTGACTGCTAACCAGAAGGCTGGCGAGTCAAAGCCTCCAGCCACTCTGCAGAAGGAAGTCTGGGCAATCTACTTCCGTAAAGATTTACTGTCTCGGAAACCCAAAGGGGTTGCTGTGAGCCATAATCGACTTGATGGCGGTGAGTTTGGTTTTGGTTTATATGAACACTAGGTTTTCAGGAGTGGAAAAGTCCACCTATCCATAACCGTCGTCATATTAGACTAAAGCCCTCCAAAACCCAAATGGAAACAATGTAAGAATTAGTCTCTCTATGGAATTGACTGTGGCATCCCTTCCTTCCTTCCTTCCCTCCTTCCCTCCTTCCCTCCTTCCCTCCTTTCTCCTTGCCATTTAAATGAACAAATCTGTCTTGGAGGAAGTACAGCCAGAATGTTCCTTAGAAGCAAGGATGTTGTTGTTGTTGTTGTTATGTGCTGTCGAGTTGGACCCGACTCATAGTGACCCCTCCTTGAGTTTCTGAGGCAGTATTACTACGGAAGTAGATTGCCCCATCTTCCTTCCGAGGAGTGGCTGGTGGGTTTGAACCACCAGCCTTCCGGTTAGCAGTCAAGTGCCTTAGGCACTATGCTACCAGAGCTCCTAGAATCAAGGATAGTGATGCTTTATCTTGCTTATTTTGAACATGTCATCAAGAAAGAACACTCATTAGAAAAGGACATCATGTTTGGTAAAGTAGAGGGTCAGCGAAAACGACAGAAACAGTCTTGATGAGGTAGCTCCAATATAGGAAAGATTGTGGGGATGGCACAGGATCAACAGTGTTTCATTCTGTCATACATAAGGTCACCATGAGTCGATGTCAACTCAACCGCAAATAACAACAACAAAATGCAAATGATTGATATTTGATCTGATAGTTTAAAATATCAAGTGAAGCTTAGTTCAAGACCATCACTGCTCTTGGAACAGCAGATTGGCTGGAGGCAGAGACTCGTTTTATGTATTTATTTATTTTTCTATCTCTTATGTGCACAGTTCGGTGTCCTCCCATTTCCTAATGTTAGTTAAAGGCCATCACTGCCCTTGGAACAGCAGATTGGCTGGTGGCAGAGACTCATTTTATGACGGATGACACTTTGCATCACAGAGGTGACTGACATTTTTGTTCTCGTCTTGTGAGTGGAATCAAAGTTGTCTTAATCATCTAGTGCTGTTATAATAGAAATACTATAAGTGGATGTCTTTAACAAAGAAACTTATTTTCTCACAGTTTACGAGGCTAGAAGCCTGAGTTCAGAGCACTGGCTCTGGTGGAAGGCTTTCTCTCTGTCTGCTCTGAAGGAAGATGGGGCAATCTACTTCTGTAGTGATACTGCCTCGGAAACCCAAGGAGGGGTCGCTATGAGTCGGGTCCAACTCGATGGCAAATAACAACAACAACAACAACAGCTCTGGAGGAAGGTCTTTGTCTCTCAGCTTCTGTTTTCTGGGTCCTTGGAGATCTTCATGTGTCTTGGCATCTATTTTACCCCATCTCTGCTTCTAGGTGGCATTTATCTCTTTTATATCTCAAAAGAGATTGACTCAAGACACATCTCCACTAATCCTGCCTCATTCACATAACAAAGACAACCCATTCCCAAATGGGATTATAACCACAGGTATTGAGGCTAGGATTTACAAGGCATGTTTTTTTTTTTTAATTGTGATTTGGGTGAAAGTTTACAGAGCAAATTCACTTTCCATTCAGCAGTTCACACACACATTGTCTCATGACATTGACCACAATTTACCCCAATGCAACAGCTCCCCTCCCACTTCCTCCTCATAGTTATCTCTTCCCTGTGTCCATCCCTCCATGCACTCCTGCCCCCCTGAGCTGTCTCCCTGTGCATAAACAGCCCTTCTTTCTCCCATGATTGTTCTCTCCAAGGAGTGTATCTACTTCAGGTAAATGTTCAACTCATATGCCTGTCTTTTGTTTGGCTGGAAGCCACAGGTGTGAGTTCAATTCCAGACTTGAAGGACACGTACAGGCCATAGTCTCAGTGGTTTCACCAGGCTCTATTGGACCAGCAAACCTGGTTCACAAGGCATGTTTTTAGGGGACATAATTTAATCCATAAGAGTCTATCCTTTATCCTTCAAAAATTCATGTCTCTGTCACATGCAAGACACATTCACTCCATCACATCATCCCAAAAGTCATAATTCAAGGCCAAATCTAGACTCTTATCTTCTAAATTATTTAAATCAAATATGGATGAGATTTTAGGCTTATTCCACCCAGGGGCAAAGCTTCTCCACTTCTGTGAACCTGTGAAAACTAGGCTACAAGTTACAAACAGGAGAAATTGTAAGGAAAGAATGGGTAACAGGCACCAAACAAGTCCAAAACCCAGCCCAACAACTCACCTTAGCTCTCAAGCCTTGGAAATAACCCTCTGTTCTCTGAGGCCATGTAGGTAATGGTTTTATCTTCCAGACTTTAAGCATTGGTCACATCTGGATTCCAAGTGGAGGCCCCTCAGGCCTTGGCTCAGCTCTGCCTTCTAGGCCCACTGGGATGGCAACTCTGTTCCTTCCACTTTGGGTGGACATGTTCTCCTAGTCCAACTAAGTGGTGACCTCCCCACCCATCACTGGCAGGCCCTGTCTTTCTACCCCTTGGGTGTGGCAGCCCACCACCCTCAACTTTGGGCAGTGGCCCTATCCCCTCCCACACCTTAATAGCAGGCCCCTACTCTGGCATCAAGTTAGCAAAGATCTGACTCTTTGAAACCTGGGAGGCTGTGGTCCCATCTTTTGAGATTCAGAAGACTATGTCCCCAACCTTGAAACCAAGACGACTCTGCTTTCCTGTGCTCCTTCCAACAGTTCTGCTGATCTCCAAACTACTTCAGGGATGGTCATTTTCATTTCTTGGAAGACAACAGATGTGGCTCCTTTGGCCTGTTTCCTGCCTGTAGAATTCCAGGAGGCAGATAGAATTCTTTTTGTTCACTGTCCCTTTCAGTCCAAGCTGATGGGTTTTCTGCTGTGCTAATTGGTTAAATCTATTAGTCACTGACTTAATTTCTTAAATGAAAGATCACGTAGCAGTATCCTTGGTAAACATTCTAGGACAACAGAACTTTACAAATCTTTAACTTTTATTTTCATTTTGCAGAGTTCATTGTTAAGACTATTTCTTTCCTCTCCCATTTTACTATAAGCTGAAAGGAGAAACCACAGTCCCTTCAAAATCTTGCTTAGAAATTTCCTTAG
>NW_006921605.1:11853911-11870986 GCF_000298275.1 Orycteropus afer afer | reverse complement strand
CAGGTAAACATCTTTCTGATATTCTTTGCTTTCATCCAAGATCCATCTGACATCAGCAATGATATCCCTTTTTCCATGCCCTCTTCTGAATCTGGCTTGGATTTCTGGCATTTCCTTGTCAATATACTGCTGAAACTGTTTTTGAAATATCTTCAGCAAAATTTTCCTTGCCTGTGATATTAATGATATTGTTTTACAATTTTGCATTCTGTTGGATCACCTTTCTTTGGAATGGACATAAATATGGATCTCTTCCAGTCAGTCGGCCAGGTAGCTGTCTTCCAGGTTTATTGGAATAAATGAGTAGGCACCTCCAGAGCTGCACTTGTTTGTTGCAACATTTCAGTGAGTATTGCATCAGTTTCTGGAACCTTGTTTTTCACCAATTCCATCAGTGTAGCTCGGACGTCTTCCTTTAATACCATTGGTTCTTGATCATAAGCTCCCTCCTGAATTGGTTGAACTTCAACTTATTCTTTTTGGTACAGTGCTTCTGTGTATTACTTCCATCTTCTGTAGAGGCTTCCTGCATCATTCAATATTTTGCCCATAGAATCTTTCAATATTGCAATTCAGTATTTTTTCTTCATTACTTTCAGCTTAAGAAATATGTAGCATGTCGTCCCCTTTTGGTTTTCTAGTTCCAGGTCATTGTACATTTTATTATAATAATTTAGTTTGTCTTTTGGAACCACCCTTTGAAATCTTTTGTTCAGATCTTTTATTTCATTATTTCTTCCATGTGCTTTAACTACTCTCCATTCAAGAGTAAGTTTCAGAGTCTCTTCTGACATCTATTTTGGTGTTTTATCCCCGTCCTGTCTTTTTAATTACCTTTTTGTTTTCTTCTTATATGATGTTCTTAATGTCATACTTGTTTGGTCTTCAGTCACTGGCATGTTCAGTGCATCAATCTGTTCTTCAGAGGGTCTCTAAATTCAGATGGGATATAATCAAAGTCATATTTTGGCTCTCATGGACTTGTTTTAATTTTCTTCAGATTCATCTTGAACTTGTACATGACCAATTGATGATCTATTCAACAGTCAACATCTAGCCTTGTTCTGACTGATGATACTGAGTTTCTACATCAACTGTTTCCATAGATAGTCTACTTAATCCCTGTGAATTCCATGTGGTGAGGTCTGTATATGCAGTTACCATTTATGTTGTTGAAAAGTGGTGCTTGCAGTGAATCAACTGTTGGTCTTGCAAAACTCTATCATGCAGTCTCTGGCATTGTTTCTATCACCAAGGCCATATTTTCCAACTACGGATGCTGCTTTTTTTTTTCTTTGTAACTTTTGCATTCCAATCACCAGTAATTATCTGTACATCTTGATTGCATGTTTGGTCAATTTCAGACTGCAGAAGTTAGAAAAATTTTCAATTTCCTTATCTTTAGCTTTAGCAGTTGGTACTTTAATTTGACTAATAGTAGTATCAAATGGACTTCCTTTTAGGCATATGGATATTATGCTATCACTGACAGCATTGTGTTTCAGGCTAGATCTTAAAATGTTCTTTTTGATAATGAATGTGATGTCATTCCTCTTTAATTTGTCATTCTTGGCATAGTAGATCATATGATTCTCAGATTCAAAATGGCCCATACTGGTCTATTTCTGCTCACCAATGCCTAGGATATCAATCTTTATCTTTTTCATTTCATTTTTGACAACTTCCAGTTTTCCTGAATTCATACTTTGTACATTCCACTTTCCAATTATTAATGGATGTTTGCAGCTGTTTCTTCTCATTTTGAGTCATGCCCTATCAGCAAATGAAAGTCCTAAAAGTTTTATTCCATCCACATCATGAAGATCAACTCCACTTTGAGGAGATACCTCTTCCCCAGTCATATTTTGAGTGCCTTTCAACCTGAGGGTCTCATCTTCCCACACTAAACCAAAGTGTTTCACTGTTATTCATAAGGTTTTGAGAGGCTAGTTTTTTCAGAAGTTGATGATCCCATCCTTCTTCCCAATTTCTCTTAGCCTGGAAGCGCTGTTGAAACCTGTCCACCATGGATGACTCTGCTAGTGTTTGAAATACAGGTGACATAGCTTTCAGCCTCACAGTAACACACATGCAACCATGGTATGACAAAATGACAGATGAGTGATGGAAGATTTTTCTATTAGGTTCTTTAAAAGTCTTCCATTACCCAATTCCAAAACCAATTCCACATTTCAGGTATCAGTTAGAGCAGCACCCCACTTTCAGTACCAAATTCTGCATTGGGTGTCTGGTGCTGCTGTAACAGAAATACCACAAATGGGTGGCCTTAACAAATAGAAATTCACACAGTTCAGAAGGCTAAATGTCCAAATTCAGAGTGCCAGCTCTAAGGGAAGGCTTCCTCTCTATGTCAGCTCTGGAGGAAGGTCCCTATTTTTCAACTTCTGCTTCCTGGTTCCTTACAGATCTTCATGTGTCTTGGCATCTATTTTGCCCCATCTCTGCTTCTAACTAGTATTTAATTTCTTTCATATTTCAAAAAAGATTTACTCAAGATATATGCTATACTAATCCTGCCTCATTAACATAACAAGGATAATGCATTCCCAAATGGTATTATAACCAAAGTCATAGATGTTAGGATTCAAAACACATATTTTTGGTACAGAGTTCAATCTGTAACAAAGATGGGTAGATTTATCTCCTCCTCAAACATTTGTATAATTCTCTGAATACTAAAACATTTTTTTTTCAGGTTAATTTATTTTGTAGATGTTTTAATTCAGTTTTCTTTTTATAATGTTTCTTCAAAAATCATCAAGCAGAGAAAGGAAAGGAAAAGAACGAAAAATACACATTTGAGTGAGTAACAGAATTTGTACACACTGGAAACTTTTATAGATGGAGAGCAGTGTTTGTTTAGGGGAATGTCCCTCTACAATTTTGAAAGGAGAATGAGAAACACTGAGGCATTTCCATTTAACTTTTGGTAGCGTGTTAATTTGGGGTTTATAATTAATTTACCATTAACATTATATGGAAAAAAGTAAAATTAACCCACAGCATCTCAGGTCTCCTGTGGAAAGATATCCAAAATAAATGTTGCCCCTTGATACTGTACCATGAAATACATTTCTAAGAAACCCTTGGCGCCTTTTCCCTGAATTTCTAACATCGTCTGCTAAAGAAACTCTTCAATGAAACCACACAGGTACTGCCTTAGAAAAAAACTCCATGGCCCTGGAGAGCTTTTTCCAGCCAGTTAGCTGGATGAATTCACACTTTTCACATTAGCCAAGAGATGTTTGGGATATCATCCCTAGCATGGGCATTTCTTCCAATATGTTAGACATATTTTTCTAATGATTCTGCATCCTTATCTGTCTGTCTTTGTCTCTATGTGTGTCTCTGTCTATGTTTCTCTTTTTCTCTCGTCTGTCTGTCTCTCATTTGAAATCAGTATTTCCTAGACAACTTGGAACATTCCTACAAACCAAACAGCAGACTCACCCACATGTCAAGATCCGGCATAATTTATCTTAGTGTTGCTTTACATCCGTTAAATGTGTTATTTAGCAATACTAAGTCTGTTGTTATTTATTCTTATTTTACATGGATATAACTTGGGAAAAATTACTTATAATAGAAGGAATTGTTCAGGGAAAGGGCATAAAGCATATATTAACAATATAGATATTTTCCTGTAGCTGACAGTAAATAATACCAACAGTTCCTAATCTAAAAGAATTGTTTATCTATTATATTCTGGTCAGAGAGTAAAAGAACACTACAAAAAATATAAGCATCCAAGTGATTGTTGCTTTTTTAAAATAACAAGTGAAATATGAAAGATTTAATACTAGCAATGCTATTATATCATCTTATTTTATATACTGCCAGTACCATCCTGAGAGCCAGGCAAGTGGAGCCCCTACCTTGGGCCCTGAGACTCAGAGACTCCACAGTTTGGAGTATCTTCTTGATCGGACCCTGACATTGTCACACAAACGGGATGCCCCATATAGGTAGCCAGTTCTTGTTTCCTCCTATGAGCCACTTTTGTCCCTCCACCCAGAGATTGAACAGATGCTCTTACAACATCATTTCATGAGTGCTGCTCAAAGTGACAAATTTGCTTTTAACACTTTAAAGAATTTTTTTGCAGCAGATTTGCCCAATCCAATAAGCCATCTGATTTCATGAGTGCTGCTTCCATGGGTGTTGGTTGTGGTTCCAAATAAAATGAAATCCCTGGCAACTTCAATCTTCTCTTTTATCGTAATGGTGCTTATTGGTCGAGTTGTAAGGATTTTCATTTTCTTCATGTTGAAATGTAATCCATACCAAAGACTGTAGTCTTTGATCTTCATCAGTAAGTGCTTCAAGTCATCTTCACTTTCAACAAGTGAGGTTGTATCATCTGCATACCATAGGTTGTTATGAATCTTCATCCAAAACTGCTGCTGCATTTTTCTTCGCATAGTCCAGCTTCTCGGATTATTTGCTCAGCATACAGATTGAATAAGTGTTGTGAAAGGACCCCGAGGGGCATCTGTCCAGATTTTAAACCATGTAATATCCCCTTGTTCTGTTTGAATGACAGCCTCTGGATCTATGTATGTGTACCTCATGAGCACAATTAAGTGTTCTGGAATTCCCATTCTTTGCAATGTTACGTATAATTTGTTATGATCCACACAGTTGAATGCTGCCGCAAAGTCAAGAAAACACAGGTAAACATCTTTCTGGTATTCTTTGCTTTCATTCAAGACCCATCTGACATCAGCAATGACATCCCCCACTCCACGTCCTCTTTTGGACCCACCCAGAACTTCCAGAAGTTCCCTGTCAGTATACTGCTGCAACTGTTTTTCAACTATCTTGAGCAAAATTTTACTTGCATGTGATATTAATGACATTGTTCAATGATTTCCACATTCTGTTGGATCACCTTTCTTTGGAAAGGATACATATATGGATCTCTTCCAGTTGGTTGGCCAGGTAGCTGTCTTCCAAATTACTTGGCATAAATAAGTAAGCACTCTAGCCCTGAATCTGTTTGTTGGAATATCTCAGTGGGTGTCCTGTCAATTCCTGGACCCTTGTTTTACACCAATTCCTTCAGTGCAGCTTGGACTTCTTCTTTCAATACCCTTGGATCTTGATCATATGCTACCTCCTGAAATATTTAGATGTCAACCAATTCTTTTTTGTACTGCAACTCTGAATACTCCTTCTATCTTCTTTTGGTGCTTTCTGCACTATTCAATATGTTACCAACAGAATCCTTCAGTATTGCAACTCAAGTCCTGAATTGTTCCTTCAGTTCTTACAGCTTGAGAAATGCTGTGTGTTCTTCCCTTTTGGCTTTCTAATTCTAGATTTTTGCGCATTTCATTATAATACTTTTCTTTGTCTTTTTGAGTTGCTCTTTGAAATCTTCTATTAAGCTCTTTTCTCTAGTCATTTCTTCCATTCACTTTAACTACTCTCTGTTTAAGAGCAAGTTTTAGAGTCTCTTCTGACATCCATTTTGGTCTTCTCTTCTCTTTTTAATGAGCTTTTTCTTTCGTCATATGTGATGTTCTTGATGTCATCCCGCAACTCTGTCTTCAGTTACTGGTGTTCAATGAGTCAAATAATCAAGGCCAAATTTTGGCTTTTGTGGACTTGTTTAATTTTCTTCAGCTTCAACTTCAACTTGTATATGAGCAATTGATGGCCTGTTCCACAGTCATCTCCTGACCTTGTTTTAACTGAAGATATTGTGCTACTGCATTGCCTCTTTCCACAGACTTAGTTGATCTGAGTCTTGTGTATTCCATCTGGTGAGGTCCATGTGTATAGCCACCGTTTATGTTATTGAGAAAAGATATTTGCAATGATTAAGTCATTGGTCTTGCAACATTCTAGCAGGCGATCTCCAGCGTCATTTCAATCACCAAGGTCATCTTTTCCAACTACTGGCAATTCTTCTTTGTTTCCAACTTTTGAATTGCAATCATCAGTGATAATCAACACATCTTGATTGCATGTTTGGTCAATTTCAGACTGCAGAAGTTGGTAAAAATCTTCAATTTCTTCATATTTGACTTTAGATGTTGAAGTTTAAATTCTGGCTTAATTGACCATATGATTTCCTGATTCAAAATGGCCAATATCAGTCTATTTCAGCTCACTAATGCCTAGGAAGACCTCTAGTGGTGGTGGTGTAGTGCCTAAGGCATTTGACTACTAATCAGAAGGCTGGTGGTTCAAACCCACCAGCTACTCTTTGGAAGGAAGACTGGGATATCTACTTCAGTAGAGATAAACAACAACAACAACAACAAAAAGACAAACTCACTGCCCTTGAATCCGATCCGACTCATAGCAACCCCTCTTTGGGTTTCTGAGATGGTATCACTGTGGAAGTAGATTGCCCAGGTTTCCTTCAGAGGAGTGGCTGGTGGGTTTGAACCACCAGCCTTCTGATTAGCAGTCAAATGCCTTAGGCACTATACCACCAGAGCTCCTACAGATTCCGCCTCGGAAACCCAAGGAGGGGTAGCTATGAGTTGGAACCTAATTGATGGCGGTGAGTTTGGTTTTTGGCTAATGCCTAGGATATTGATTTTATGCATTCCATTTCATATTTGACAACTTCCAGTTTTCTGACATTCAAATTTCGTGCATTCCATGTTCCAGTTATTAATAAATGTTTACAGCTGTTTCTTCCCAATAATACTGATCTTAAAATCTTAAATTCCAAACAGTGCTATCATTGCCTAACCCTCCATTTCACTTACTTACCTTCTCCCATTCCAGCAATTTTTGGTCCATCATTATTTCCAATCAATTGACAGAACTAACTTTTTGTTATCCATCAGGTTCCTTCCTGGTGCATGTAAGTCTTGGTTTCCCTTTATAATGAGTATATACTCATTGGTCTGGTAAAATAATCATTCCCTTGCATGTGTTCTTAACTCCTTTGTACCAGTTGGCCTCAGTCAAATAGTTAGTAAGACCTAATCCTATTTAACCTAATCAATAACTTACCCAAGGTCTTGACCCAAGGAACTGATTTGATTTACCCCTTTATGTACTGAAGTAAATGTTGATAAATTCATGATCATAAATATAAGTAGAGTCTCCAGCATTTCCAGGAAATCTTAGAATTACCTTTATTTCCTTGAAGATACCATTTCTCCACTGTTTATCTCCTGAAATCTTCAACACACTCACTTCTCTTTTATAGCTGAAGACATATTCATACTTCATTTAAAAAAATCAAATCATTTAAGAATTTCCTTATCTTATTACAACCATTTTACTGATTTACCTGTATCAGGACTGTATGTTCTGCCTTGCTCTCTTTAAATTATATGAAATTTCCCTTCTCTTACATGAGGTCATATGTACAACTGGGCTCTGTTCTCCCTCACATTTTTAGGCTCTCACTTCTAGAATTTCCCCCTTTCTCTCCTGCTTCATCTACTTCTTTCATTCTAATGGATCATTCCCATTAATATTCAAATATACCTTACTGTATTGAATATACTATTGACTGCCAGAAAAATAAACCAATCTGTATTTGAGGAAGTACACCCAGAATGCTCCATAGAAGTAAATATGTTGAGACTTTATCTGATGTATTTGATCATGCTATCATGAAGAACCTGTCACTGGAAAAGGGCACCATACTTGGTAAAGTAAAGCACCAGCAGAAAAAGAGGAAGACACAAAGATGGATTGACACTGGCTGTGGCAATGGGCTCAGACATAGCAACAATTGTGAGGATGGCATGGGACTAGACATTGTTTTGTTCTCTTGAGCATAGAGTTTCTATGAGTTGGAAACAACTTGATTTTTCCAACTGGCATTGTGCTATATTTGTAGCAGTGTGATGGTAAGCAGTGCTGGGATTTATTAATTATTTTGGAAGCAGAGTTAATGTGTTTCATTCATAGCATAGATATTTTGCATGAAGAAGGAACAGAAACAGGTAAAATTGTTAAATTTTATTTCTACATGCCAAAGTGGTGGTAGCATTGTCTATTGAAATGTCTATAATTTTGGAAGAAGTTTGTAAGTGAAAGTCAATACTTTTGTTTTGAGCCATACTCTTCTGTTACAGCAATTGGTGTTCCAAATGATGGCTCTCCTTATACCATTCCCTTGCTTAAAAGCTCTTATTTTTGCAACCTAAATGCCCAAACTCCTCATGATGGATTACAAGTCCATGTGTGGTGAAATGCACCTTCCTATCTGACCTCTACTATTCTTCCCCTGTTCCTTACATATGTGCTACAGTACCTTTCTTATTCTTCAAAACTGACATGTCCATTACTGACTCAGGAGTCTCTGGGTGGTGCAAATAGTTAATTACTGGACTACTAACCAAAAGGTTGGTGGTTCAAACCCACCCAGAGGCATCTTGGAAGTAAGCCTTGGTGGTTGGTTTCTGAAAGGTCACAGCATTGAAGCACAGTTGGAGCACAGCTCTACCTTGCACACACAGGATGACCATGAGTTGGAATAGACTCCACAACAACTAACACCAACAACATTTTCATTTTATCAGTATTTTCATTTTCATTTTCAGTCTACTTTTGTTTGGATCACTATACTCCCCAAAAAGTCCTTGGCTGCTTGGTTCACATGATAGAGGTTCCAAGTTAGAACTATCCTTAGAGAACGCTTTTCCTGTCCATCTTAGCAGAAATGGCCACCTGGTCTCTATCCCATGACCCCATATTTTTCCTTCTTTATAGTACTTCTCAATAACTGGAATTATCTTACTAGTTGCATGTTCATTTTTGGTGTCTTCCCCTTATACCTAATGTTACTAGAATGCTTTCCTCATTGCTTTACCCCAAAACCTAGAAAGGAAGTTGAAATTATGATAAAAGCTCATTAAAATCATTGGCTGGATTAATTTCACCCACCTCCATTAAAACATACAGTTCTAAGCATTCTTAATAGGAAGTCATATCATATCTTGATGTAATGTTGTTGTTTGCCGTCGAGTCAGACCCGACTCATAGCGACCCCTCCTTGGGTTTCCGAGGCAGTATCACTACGGAAGTAGGATTGCCCAACCTTCCTTCCGAGGAGTGGCTGGTGGGTTTGAACCGCCAGCCGTCTGGTTAGCAGGCAAGTGTCTTAGCCACTATGCTACCAGAGCTCCCTCTTGATGCAATAGTAAATCTAAATGCATTATGATTGGCTGACTACAGACAGGCAATCAATAATAAAGCAGCCCACAGCATTTGATGCTTTCCCATAGATTAATGCAAGACATCCCCACCTCACAGAGCAGACTGTGCCAGCTCATCCATTGCTTTAGTCCAGCTAGATTACCTGGTTTCCTTTATTTTTTCCAGGGCAATGAGGACAGTGCCTCTCCAGAAAGGACCTCAGTCCTTTGGGGTCTTTAGAAACCAAGTGGGTCATATGAAAGACTCCTCTGTCCCTCTTTCCTGAGTGTCAATCTTTACTTTAGAAGAAAAGAAACTTAGAGTTTTTGTATTTGACTGTATGAAAATTTATGGGGCAGCGTGGTTTCCAGGCTGCTGCTCCTGCCGGGCACTGCTCTGATGATGTATGACTGCAACATGTCACCAGTGCAGCCGAGCACTGGTGATCCATTGCGGCAACAAGTCATTTGTCACACATCACTGCCATGACAGCTGCCCCCATCCGGGCCTCTCTTCTGCACTCCAGCAGGGAGTCCTGGCTCAACACAAGTATTCCTGCTGTACTTCCATGACCACCGCATTCACCACGTACTTCTTACCATGAGTGGGGAAAGAGGGAAAATAATCATTAGTAGCAAACTACATTGGAATATCTTAAGACTTTGAAAGAAAATAAGTTCATTTATCCTGATGCCCTAAAAGGCTAGCAAAACATGATTTTAGGAAAGTGCCTTTTGCTTTTAGAAAACAAAACAAAATGTAAATAGCAAATAGTTTAAAAATAATAGTAAAGAGACTAAATGCCAGCCATTCTTTTAAATGCTTACTGTGTATTAACTAATTTAACCCTTTAGAAAAGACAGTATTATCACACCCCTTTTATAGACAAAGAATTTGCGACAAAGGAATGTTACACTGCCCACCGTCACCTAAGTAGAGGACACAAGGTCTAGACCAAGAGAGCCTATATCTTAAACCTTTTTTCTTAACTACTATGCAGTACTGCATAAACTTTCATATATGATCCCATTGGTTCTTCATATAGACTAATATTGGTCCTGTTTCCCAGGAGCATGTAAACAAAAACATTGACACTGTGTGGACATTCTATTACATTTTTATAATTTACTTGTACTTTATAACTACAGGAGCTCTGGTGGCGTAGTGGCTAAGGCATTAGACTGCTAACCCCAGAAGGCTGGCATTTCAAACCCACCAGCCACTCCTCAGAAGGAAGGTTGGGTAATCTACTTCTGTAGTGATACCACCTCAGAAACCCAAGGAGAGGCCACTATGAGTCAGATCCAACTCCACAGCAGTGGTTGCATTTGTGTTTTATAATTATAGTTATTATTAGTGATAACACCATTTACCCGATAATTATTAGATTCTAGGATATAAGCAAAGTTCTTTGCTTTTGTTTTTTAGGTCCCCACCTTGGCTACAGAAATGCATGTAACTCACTGGACTTTCAAAGCAAGTGACTTTGAAATAAGATAAAGATGGAAGGTTCAAAAAGGAGCTCTGGTGGTACAATGGTTAAAGGACTCAGCTGCTAACCAAAAGGTTAGTGGTTCCAAGCTACCAGCCACTCTGTGGGAGAAAGTTGAGGCAGTCTGCTTCTGTAAAGATATGTTGTTGTTGTTGTTTGCTGTCGAGTCAGACCTGACTCATAGTGACCCTTCCTTGGGTTTCTGAGGCAGTATCACTACGGACGTAGATTGCCCCATCTTCCTTCCGAGGAGTGGCTGGTGAATTTGAACCGCCAGCCTTCTGGTTAGCAGTCAAGTGCCTTAGGCACTACGTTACCAGAGCTCCCCTGTAAAGATATAGACCCTTGAAAACCCAATGAGGCAGTTCTGTTCTGTCCTACAGGGTCAGTGAGTTGGAATCACATCGATGGTAGTGGATTTATAAATTGAAAAAGGCAAAGGGTAAATGGAAATAATGTCTATGGAATAGTTGGTATGTCATCTTAATGTACTAATATATTCAATAATCATTATAAAGCAAAATTTGTCTACTCTATTCAAATATTAATAAGTCCTAGCCTGGTGCAAATGGATAAGCACTTGATGACTTATCAAAAGCTTACAATTTGAAACCACTCAGATATTTCAGAAGTAAGTCCTGGCCAACTTCCAAAAAGTTAAAAATCCTATGGAGTGGTTATACTCTGCACACATATCAACTTGAGGGCAACTAACAACAGTTCAAATGTCTCTAAAACAGAATCTACAGACTGTTCTTTTTTTCCAGCCCAAAATTTGAGTTTTATGGGGGAGAAAATCCTTTACTGATTCGCACACTATAATTCCTAACCAAAACCAAACCAAACTCACTGCCATGGAGTCGGAACCAACTCATAACAAACCCTCCTTGAGTTTCCAAGGTAGTATCACTACAGAAGTAGATTGCCTAATCTTCCTTCCAAGGAGTGGCTGGTGGGTTTGAACTGCCAGTTTTCTAATCAGCCGTCAAATGCCTTAGGCATCATGCTGTCTGAGATCCCCTGTAATTCCTAGCATCAGTTAAAAGAGATTGTGTCTTTTCATACCAAAAAGAAAAAGGAAAGTTTATCATTAATGATTGTAATTCGTGAAGCCAAAATAACTTGTCTTATATACTTTGAAGGAGACAATTCAGGATTTTGAGCATTTATTGTAACTATATTTTAGGATAATTGTGATGAATTGGGAGTATGGGACTGAAGACATTTTTCTTAGGTGTTGACAATCCCAAGCTTTTGAGAATTCTAATGGATTCAATCTCAAATAAGATAAGATAAGAGGGAGATGTGAATAAATATGTTTCTCTTGTGTGGAAACCAAAACTATTAAATAAATCTTCTTTATATTAAGCATAAAAATATATAAAATGAGGAAAAGAATAAGTTAACGAATGATTAAATGGATACATTTAATGAATAATAAAGTAAACAAAACAAACCAGTTGCTGTGGAGATGAGTATGACTCATGATAACCCCATGTTTCAGGGTAGAACTGTGCTACATAGGGTTTTCAATGAATATGACTTTTAGGAAGCAGATCATGAAGCCATTTTTCTGAAGTATCCCTTCAAGGATTTGAACCACCAAACTTTTGATTAGAAATGCTGACCTTCCACTTAGCAGTAGAGCCCTTATTGCTTTGCACCACCAAGAACTCCTAATAAACAATAGCATTTATTTATTCTCAATTTAAGCCCATAAGTCGGAAAACTTTTAATTATAAGTTATGAAACATTTCTCTTAAAATTACCGTGCTAAGACACTCTATCATGTATGTCGGAGAATACCTATAGAATAAGATGCCCCTGAGCATTTTGACAACATGAATGACAGAAGGGGAAAAAGGTCTAAGAATCTTATAATTACTCAGTAGACTAAAAATAATATTGTTCAATATTTTCACATTCTTTTGGAACATCTTTCTTTAGAATGGGCCCAAATACGGATGACAAGTCACTCTCTTCCAAATTTCTTGGGATAGAGGAGTGAGAACTTCCAGTGTTGCATCTGTTTGTTGGAACACCTTAATTGATATTCCATCAACTCCGGGAGCCCTGTTTTTTGCCAAACCCTTCAGTGAAGCTAGAACATCTTCCTTCAATACAATCAGTTCTTGACCATGTGCTACTTCCAGAAATTGTTGAACATTGACCAATTTTGATGCTTCCTATGTTGTTCAATGGGAGCTCTGGTGGCATAGTACCTAAGGCATTTGACTGCTAACTAGAAGGCTGATGGTTCAAACCCACCAGCCATTCCTGAGAAGATTGGATGATCTACTTCCATACAGATACCACCTTGGAAACCCAAGGAGGGGTTGCTACAAGTCGGATCTGACTCAATGACAGTGAGTTGAGATGTTATTCATTATTTTTCCCTTGTTGTTACATGCTGTCAAGTTGGTGCCGATTCATAGCGACCCTATGTGCAACAGAACGAAACACTGCCTGGTCCTGCACCATCCTCACAGTCCTTGCTGTATCTGAGCCCATCATTGTAGCCACTGTGTCAATCCATTTCATGAGGGCCTTCCCCTTTTTTGCTGACTGTATAATTCACCAAGCATGATATCCTTCTCCAGGGAACGGTCTCTTCTGAAAACATGACCAAAGTAGGTGCGGTGAAGTCTGGCCATTTTCACTTACAAGGAGCATTCCTGCTGCACTTCCTCCAGGACATATTTGTTCATTCTTCTGGAAGTCCATGAGACTTTCAATACTCTTTGCTAATACCACAACTCAAAAAGCACCAACTCTTCTTCCATCTTCCTTATTTATTGTCCAGCTTTCACATGAATATGAGCTGACTGAAAATACCATGGCTTGGGTTAGGTGCATCTTAGTCTTCAAAGAGATATCTTTGCTCTTCAGCACTTTAAAAAGGTCTTTTGCGGCAGATTTGCCCAGTGCAATACCTTGTCTGATGTCTTGACTGCTACTTCCATTGATATTGATTGTGGAAGCAAGTAATATGAAATCTTTGGTCACGGCTGCATTTATTGTGATGCTGCTTATTGGTCCACTAGTGAGGTTTTTCATTTTCTTTATGTTGAGATGTCATCCATTCTGCAGACTGTGGTCTTTAATCTTCATCAGTAAGTGCTTCAATTCATCTTCACTTTCAGCAAGCAAAGTTGTGTCATCTCCGTATCACAAGTTGTTAAGGAGTCTTCCTCCAATTCCGATGCCACGCTGTTCTTTGTATAGCTTCTTAGATTATCTGCTCAGGTTACCAATTGAATAAGTACAGTAAAAGGATATAACCCTGACAAACTCCCTTCCTGATTTTAAACCATGCAGTATCCCATTGTTCTCTTTGAACAACACCTCCTGGTCTATGTCCAGGTTCCTCATGAGCACAATAAAGTGTTCTGGAATTCCCATTATTCTCATTGTTATCCATAATTTGTTAGGATCCACAGAAATTAATGCTTTTGCATAGTCAATAAACCACAAGTAAACATTTTTCTGGTATTCTTTGCTTTCAGCCAAGATCCCTCTGACATCAGCAACAATATCCCTCGTTCCACGTCTTCTTCTGAATCCAGCTTGCATTTCTGGAAGTTCTCTGCCAATTTACTGCTGCAACCGCCTTTTAATTATTTATCTTCAGCAAGATTTTACTGTTCGATATTTTCACTTTCTGTGAGATCACCTTTCTTTGGAATGAATGCAAATATGGATCTTCTCCAGTCTGTTGGCCAGGTAGCTGTCTTCCAAATTTCTTGGCATAGGCAAGTGAGTACCTCCAGAGTAGCATCATTTGTTGAAACATCTCAGTGGTATCCTGTCAATTCTTGGAGCCTTGTTTTTTGCCATTTCCTTCAGTGTAGTTTTGACTTCTTCATTGCCTTTGGCTCTTGATCATATGCCACCTCCTGAAATGGATGAACATAAACCAATTCTTTTTGGTACAGTGACTCTGTATTCTTTGCATCTTCTTTTGATGTTTCCTGCATCATTCAATATTTTGCTCATAGCATCTTTCAATATTGCAACTCGAGGCTTGAATTTTTCCTTTAGTCCATTCAGCTTGAGAAATGCCAAGCCTGTTCTTCTCTTTTGTTTTTCAGACTCCAGGTCTTTGCATATTTCATTATAATAATTGACTTTGTCTTCTCAAGCTGCTCTTTGAAATCTTCTGTTCAGTTCTTTTATCTTGTCATTTCTTCCATTTGCTTTAGCTACTCTCTGTTCAAGAGCAAGTTTCAGAGTCTCTTCTGACATTCATTTTGGTCTTTTCTTCCTTTCCTGTCTTTTTAATGACCTTTTGCTTTCTTCATGAATGATATTCTTGATGTCTTCCCACAATTCCTCTGATTTTTGACATTGGTGTTCAATGCCTCAAATCTGTTCTTTAGATGGTCTGTAAACTCAGGAGGAATGTAATCAAGATCACATTTTGGCTCTCTTGGTCTTCTTTTAATTGTCTTCAGCTTAAACTTGCATATGTATAGTTGATGGTCTATTCCACAGTCAGCTATTGGCCTTGTTTTGGCTGAAAATACTGAGCTTCTCCATCACCTCTTTCCACAGAAGATCTGAAGGAGCTCTGGTGGCATAGTGCCTAAGGCATTTGACTACTAACCAGAAGCCTGGCAGTTCAAACCCACCAACCACTTGCAGTTCAAACCCACCAACCACTCCTCAAAAGGAAGGTTGGACAATCTACTTCCATAATGATACTGCCTCAGAAACCCAAGGGAGGTCGCTATGAGTTGGATCTGACTCGATGGCAGTAAGTGAGCCAATCTGATTCCTGTGATTCCATCTGGTGAAGTCTGCGTGTACAGTCACCATTTATGTTATTGAGAAAATGGTATTTGCAATGAATAAGTCATTGGTCTTGCAAAATTCTATCAAGCCATCTCCAGCATCATTTCTATCACCAAGGCCATATTTTCCAATGACTGGTGATTCTTCTTGGTTTCCAACTTTTGCATTCCAATCACCAGTAATAATCAGCACATCTTGATTTCATGTTTGGGTAATTTCAGACTGCAGAAGTTGCTAAAAATCTTCAATTTTCTTATCTTTGGCTTTGGTGGTTAGTGTGTAAATTTGAATAATATTAATGTTAACTGGTCTTCCTTGTAGCTGTATGGATATTATCCTATCCCTGACAGTTTTGTACTTCAGGATGGATCTTGAAACATTTTTTTTGATGATGAATGTCATGCCGTTCCTCTTTAATTTACCATTCCTGGCATAGTGGATCATATTGTTGTCTGATTCAAAATGGCCAAAACCAGTCCACTTTTAGCTCACTAATGCCTAGAATATTGATCTTTATGTGTTCCATTTCATTTTTGACAACTTCCAATTTTCCTAAATTCATACTTCGCACATTCCATGTTCTGATTATTAATGGATGTTTGTGGTTGATTCTTCCCATTTTGAGTCATGCAACATCAGCAAATGGAGGTCCTCAAAGCTTTACTCCATCCATGTCAACTCTACTCTGAGGAGACGGCTCTTCCGCAGTCATAGTTGGAGTGCCTTCCGACCTGAGGGGCTCATCTTCCAGCACTGTATCGGACAATGTTTTGAGGCTATTCATAAAGTTTTCCAGTAATATATCAGTGTTTCACTGTTATTCATATGGTTTACACTGACCAAGTCTTTGAGAGGTGGATGGCCCTTTCCTTCTTTTGAGTCTGTCTTAGTCTGGAAGCCTCACTGAAACCTGTCCACCATGGGTGATCCTGCTGGTGTTTGAGATAGTGGTGGCAAAGCCTCCAGCCTCACAGCAGTATGCAAGCCACACCAGTATGACAAACTGACAGATGAGTGGTGGATTTTGCCCGTTGACTCCTTCAATATTGCAACTTGAGGCTTGAATTTTTCTTCAGTTCTTGCAAGTGGAGAACTGCTGAGCTTTTTCTTCCCTTTTGGTTTTCCTAATTCCAGATCTTCACACATTTTATCATCATGCTTTACTTGGTCTTCTGCAGCTGCTCTTTGAGAGCTTCCTTTTTGCTCTTTTACTTCATCTTTTTTTTTTTTTTTTTTCAGTTTGCTTTAGCTAAGATTATTAAAAAAATGAAAACAAAAAAATCACTGCAGTACATCTACAGGGAACTGCCAGAAATTCAAGCTGGTTTCAGTGAGGACATGGAACAAGTGGTATCACTGCTGATATCAGATGGAGCTTAGGTAAAAGCAGAGAATATCAGAAAGATGTTCACCTGTGGTTTATTGACTATGTAAAGGCATTTGACTGTGTGGATCATAACAAATTGTGGATAACATTGCAAAGAAGGAGAATTCCAGAATGCTTAATTGTGCTCATGTATAATCTGTGCATAGACCAAAAGGCAGTATTTTAAATAGAATAAGGGGGTACTATGTAGTTTAAAGGAGCTCTGGTAGCATAGTGCCTAAGGCACTTGACTGCTAACCAGAAGGCTGGTGGTTCAAACCC
>NW_006921605.1:11827106-11847515 GCF_000298275.1 Orycteropus afer afer | reverse complement strand
GAGAGAAAATAGAAAAAAAGGGGAGGGGGAACAATATCTGGGGAGGAGGGAACAAGAGAAAAAGCCAAAAACTAGAAACTTTCCAGTCCTCAGTGTCCAGTATGTCCTTGCTGTCCCTGACAAGTGGAGCCTATTCTTAGGTTCCTGGAATCTGAGAGAATGCTGTCACTTTAAATACCCAAAATGGTCAAACTGCTTGTAATATTCAAAATGGCTGCGCCCTCCAGACAGCCTAAAGTCCACAGCTCAGTTTGTCTCCTTCTTTGCTATTTCCCTTTCATTCACTAGCCACTAGTGCAGTCCTCCGTGTAGCCCCTGACTAACAGGGCCAAACTTTAGGTTAATTCTTAGGTTCTAACACCACTTGACAATATCCAAACTGTCTGTGCCATTAGGATTCCTGACAGTCTGCAGCTCTGTATGTCTCCTTTTTTGGTGTTTTCATGCAGATTCTTCTAGTAGTTGGAGTTTAGTCCACTTCTGTATCCTTCCTTTCAAAGTTCAGGGTGTGAGGATTATCTTCTGTATCTGTGTGAATTGGTTCCTCTTTTCTTTGTTGAAGAGGGTCTGTGTAGTTTGTCTGCCTGTTCCATCATCTTACTGCAACTGATTTTCACCATTCTCAATTTCTATAAATCTAAAGACTTGAAGCACTTACTGATGAAGATCAAAGACTATATCCTTCATTACAAATTATATGTCAACATAAAGAAAACAAAATCCTCACAATTGGACCAATAAGCAACATCATGACAAATGTATTGAAGTTGTTGAAGATTTCATTTTACTTTGGTCCATAATCAACATTCATAGAAACACTAATCAAGATATCAAACAATGTATTGCATTGAACAAATGTGCTGCAAAAGGTCTCTTTAAAGTGTAAAAAACAAAGATACCACTTGGAAGATTAAGATGAACCTGATCCAAGCTACAGTGTTTTCAATCACCTTGTATGCATGAGAAAGCTTGACAGTGACTTAGGAAGACCAAACAAGAGCTGGTACATTTGAATTATGGTGCTGATGAAGAATATTGAATATACCACAGACTGCCAGAAGAATGAACAATTCTGTCTTGGAAGAAGTGCTGCCAGAGTGCTTCTTAGAAGCAAGCATTGTGAGATTTCGTCTCATGTACTTTGGACATGTTATCAACAGGGACCAGTCGCTGGCAAGGGGCATCATGCTTGGTAGAGTAGAGGATCTGCAAAAAAGAGGAAGATCCTTAATGAGATGGTGTGGAGGTTAAAGTTGTGTGTCAACTGGGCTGGGCCTGGTTGAGTGGTAGTTACTCCCCATGATGAGGCTGGCAATCAACTCCATGGGGGGATCTGCCACAAACAGCTGAGTAGCTACTTTAGGAATGTGGCCTGCTTCCTGTATATAAGCAGCAGCTTTGGGTATGGTCTCTAGTTTGTGGCACACTTGAACCCTGCATATAGCCATGTCGTTGTTCGGCAGCCTGCCACACTATGCCAACCTTGGGACTTTCAATGGACTTAAATTAATGGCCTGCTATGTGCTTTGGTAACATTGAGACTGTGCCTTTTTACTTGTCAACTTTGGGTTTGTCAGTTTCAGCAGCCAGCAACTATCTGAGTGAAGAAATCGACTTCTGTACTGATACCATCTCAGAACCCAAGGTGGGGTTGTTCGTAGTTGGATCCAACTCAGTGGCAGTGAGTTTGGTTTGGTTTTGGTTTTTACTGAAATTAATAATGAACAAAGACCAATTAGAGAAATTATATTCTGAATATCTGGAAATCTATCTGTACTTCTCCTTTGGAGACTTCCATTCTCCTTGCATTCAAGTATTAAGTAGATACATGTATGGGCCCAAACATAGCAAGCATTATATTACTAGCTAATATATACACATATATTTCTTTCCCCCACCAAGTAAGTGGTCCTAGAAGCAATGACTCCTACACGAGCAACTAACACTCCACTCTTAGTTTCTAAAAATATTCTCTAATAAAAGGGGCCACAGTTCCTTGGAGAAATGGCAGATTCGTAGGACTGGGCAGGAAAGACACAAGAAGACGTGGAGTTCTTCTTTCTTTTTTTTTTTTTTTCTTTTTTTTCCTACCCTTTGTATAGACAGATATCTAGTTAACCTTTTTATGGACTATTAGAATCTTAAGGAGCTCTGATGGCATAGTGCCTAAGGCATTTGGCTGCTAACCAGAGGCTGGCAGTTCAAACCCACCAGCCCCTCTGAAAGGAAGACTGGGCAATCTACTTCTGTAAAGATTTACTGCATTGGAAACCCAAAGGGGGTCTCTATGAGTCAGAATCGATTGGATGGCAGTGAGTTTGTTTTGGTCTGATTTTATTAGAATCTTATATCAGGATAATAGGAGCTCTGATAGCATAGTGCCTAAAGCACTTGACTGCTAACCAGAAGGCTGGCAGTTCAAACCTACCAGCCACTCCTCAGAAGGAAGAGGGGGCAATCTACTTCCATAGTGATACTGCCTCGGAAACCCAAGGAGGGGTCTCTATGAGTCAGGTCCGACTCGACGGCACATAACGACAACAACAACATCAGGATAATATAAGCATGTTATTTGAAAGCGCCTCAAACATTTTAAAGAATGTTTCTGCTTCTACTGAGCCTCATTCTGTTTGGTGTGTTCATTGGCCCCTGAAATCCTCAGTTAGTCATTGCAAGCTCAGTGAACTGCCCTACCCAAACAAGACCAGCTCTACCTTTGAATAATATTTAAATGGTTCAGGGCCATTTTTTAAACCATGGCCACTGTAGGTTTTGTCTTCTTCACATGCCACTGTGTGTTGGAAGAGATGACACGTTTCCCCTCAACTTCCTCAAGAAGGCATTCTCTGGAAGATTTCTAATATCTGTACTGCCTCGGCCTCCATAGTCAGACATTCCTTCTGCGTATTCCATCTGGCCAGACCTTTATTCCAGGCTGAGCACTGAAGCCAGCAATCAATAAGTTGGTTCTCCATCTGCCTTTGACAGAGGAAACACCAGGCTGACACCAGCCAGTCTGGGATCAGCTGTTTCCCTGCCTTTGATCTCCTTGCTCAGGGCTGTCTGAACTCCCTGGATGTCTGCTTCAGCTTAGATACAGGCCACGTCATGCTGATAGCTTCTCCAAGTCCCATTGTAGCCATTGTATTTGAGGGCAGATCACCTGTCAAAGTGAATGGTTACAACCCCTCCTGGACCACAGGAAGCCTTTTAAATCCAGGCAGATGATAATGAGAGTCTAATTGAGTGATTAACTACCTTGACTGTCTTGGAGGTTTTAATGACACCTCAACATTAAGGTCTGCATTTCCCAGCAGGCCCCCAGTTTGTAACTGTAAGGCCATGATATTTGCAATTATAAGCCTTTCCTTGAACCAGCAGTGATTTAACAAATGGACACAGTTAATCACAGCTAGATGGCCCTCACATCTGACTTGTTATGAACAACATGTATAATTTCAAGCCCAAAGTTGAATTCTTAATGTAACCCTTTCCAGATCCATGGATATATCCACAAGTTGGAAAGTGAGTTTCCAACATTATGGGCAACTGACCAAAATATACGGTGAACAATGAAAGCTTCAATGGAGTCAAAATATCTTAAAGGTGAGAACTGTTTCTTAAGCGTTGCCATGCATATGATCCTTCTAAGCAATGAAAGTCTGCCTAGATATACTGTCTTTAATTAACTCAGTCTGAAGGGCCTATTAATGCAACGTTAAAAGGAACCCCTCTCAGCAGGTTCTCACAGTGGGAAAGGTACCCATGGCTTTCAATTTACAAGGTCTTATTACAAAAGTGTCCTGCTGTTCTGGTCCATGTTCTTTCTGCCTGGGAGCGATTTAATGATCTGCTTTAGAGCAGAGAAATGGTCGGAGAGAAAACGTTCAGGGTTATGTGTTAGGGATCAAATACCCAATGGAATTTACAGCAGTAACCAGACACTTCCTTTTCATATCAAAGGGAACAGAAACAATGACATCAATATATTTTATTTGAAAAACCTTAATTGGACAAGCTAATAGTCTTCTGTGAATGTTGGTTGATGATATGAGACTGACGTCAAGCATGATGCCAATCCAGATGATGGAGACTCCAATGAGACAGAAGATGGAGAAAGAGATGGGGAAAGCAGGAGGAAAGAGAAATTTGTTAAAGTGAAGAGTGTGGCTTTTGACTTGAAAATTCCTGAGTAATTTATTATTCATTTATTCATTATCGTTCAAGAAATATTTATAATTGTCTACCATGCCCCAGGTTTTCTATGCATATGCTGGGGAAACTGGGGTCTACACAGCACTTGTTGACAGGTAATGAATTCAGCCATTTTCCCTTCCTGTCTTCATTTAATAAACTGTTGATAAATGATCATAACATGACAGGTACTATGATACTCTATTTGTAATTTTATATTCACCATTATTCTCCTAGACCTAACATGCAGGGTGGAGCCATGGTGGCGCAGTGGTGAAAAGCTCCCACTCTGCAGGAGAATGATGTGGCAGTCTGCTTCCACAAAGATTCATGGCCTCGGAAACCCTATGGGGCAGTTCTACTCTGCCCTGTAGGGCTGCTTTGAGTTGTAATCGACTCAAGGGCAATGGGCTTGTTTGTTTGTCTTTTGGTTTAATATGCAGAGTGCCTAAAGAATCACTGCTGAAAGAATACATGAATGCTTACTGAAAGATTGCTAGCCTAATCAATGTGGTTCTTGTTGAAAACACAGACACATAAGAAATAATTATAGTGCAGTGCGGTAGCCCATACACACCATATACACCGTACACAGTGTTAGAGAACCATCATCAAGGGGGTTACTACCTCTCCGTAATCAAAGTAAGGCAACATAGTGGATGTGAGATTTCAACTGAGTGTGTTGTGTTTAGGGTATCCGAAGAGAGTTGGAAATTCTGAATCTGAGATGAGCTTTGGGCATCGGTTCTTTGAAAATGTAATGTGACATTTGTGACACTTACATTTTATGGCTCTGGAAGGCCTTTATTTCCAAAGAAACTAGCATAAACTAAATGACCTAAAAACAATTTCAGAATCTTACATTTTCAGTCCTCAAACCACAGTTATCTCTGAGTACATGGTCTTATCTTAGAAAAACATATTGAATACCAGGAGGATGGGAGCTCTGGTAGCCTAGTGCCTGAGACACTTGACTGCTAACCAGAAGGCTGGTGGTTCAAACCCACCAGCCACTCCTTGAAAGGAAGGTTGGGCAATCTACTTCCATAGTGATACCTCCTCGGAAACCCAAGGAGGGGTCGCTATGAGCCTGGTCTGACTCTATGGCACATAACAACCACCGCCACCACAACAGGTCAACTATATGGTCGTTTACCTTTGGAATTTGAGGAAACACTGTAAGATACTAACTCTACATTCTTATCTGGCCCGTACTTTCATCAGTAGAATTATTCCTTTTTCCAGTAAAAGTGAAAACTTTGTCTCAGGGACTCTACTGCCTCAGTCCAAAAGAGCTGAGGTTTCTTCTGTTCTTGCCCTGATACCATAGTCTGCTGCTGTTAGTTCCTATTAAGTTGATTCTGACTCATGGTGACCACATGTATGCAGAGTGAAACTGTTCCACAGGGCTGGCACGGCTGTGGTCTTTTGTAAGCAGATCGCTCGGCTTGCTTTCCACGGTACCTCTGCTTGGGTACCAACTGCCAAACTTACCACTAGTAGCCCAGCACTTAACCATTTGTGCCATCCAAGGATACTATCACAGTCTACTTCAGGAGATAAACTTTTTCTCACTTTGAGTGTGATGTATGTCAGAAGTGGTTGTATCAGAAGAAGAGCTAGCCTACTCTCTGGGCCATGAAAAGATAAGCCTTCCTCTAAATGCCCTCAGATTGGATCCATAAAAATGTCCTCCAGGTTTAACTCAAGAATTATTTCCATGAAATACAGTTTATACTTATTAGGCTGTATTTTAATGATATTTAAGGGTATATACAGCATATTGAAAGGAGCCCTGGTGGCACAATGGTTAAGTGTTTGGCTGTTAATCAAAAGGTCAGTGGTTCAAACCTACCAGCCACTCTGCAGGGAGAAGATATGACAATCTGTTTCCATAAATATTACGGCCTTGGAAACATGCTCGGGAATTCTACTCTGTCCTAAAGGGTCACTATGAGTTAGAGTAGACTCTATGACAATGAGTTTGGTTTTGATAGTATATTGGGATTTCAAACTTGCTAAGTTCATCATGCTTGACATTGCCATACATTTATTTGAAACAAATACACACATTACATATTATGAAAAGTAGAAAGTATGGAGAAAACGTCCTTCTCTACATGAATAGTTAACCTCGTTGCTAACGAATGAGTATTTCAAACAAATAGGGACTGCAGATGCAGATACTTCTTAGGCATAACTAATCACCTTATGAGATTAGTTTCCTTGATTTGAAGAGTTAGGGTCATAGTTTCATGGGACAATTTTGTCAAATGGCATAATACAGTTCATAAAGTCTATTTTCTACATCCTAGTTTGGTGAGTAGTGTCTGGGGTCTTAAAAGTTTGTGAGAAGTCATTTAATATACAACCATTAGTGTCTGCCTGCCTTGAGCAAACAGGAAAGAAGAAAATCCAAGAATCAGAGGAGGAACTGGTCTACAGGACTAATTATCTCCATGAATCACAACTTCTACTCTGAGACCCTAAGAACGAGATGCCACCTGGCTATAACTACCAGTTGACTGAACAGGGTCACAGCAGAGGGATCCTGATAGACAGACCAAAAATGGGGGACAGAACTTCAAATTCTCAAAGAACCCAAATTTACTGTGCTCTTTGAGACTGGAGCAATTCCCATGACCATTGACATGAAATATTCTTTAAACCTTGAACAAAAACTATTCCCTAAAGCCATTTAACTAAATAACAAGTTAACTCAAAAAATAAAAAAAAAAAAAATCACCTTTAAGTACTATAATCTTGTAAAAAAAAAAAATTAACTCCTTGAAAACAAATGGACAATAGTTACTCTAAAGCATGGATAAGAAGGTTGAAGGACTTTGAAATGAAGTTAATGGGAATAGGAGCAACTATAATGGATGTAATGAAAATATTAACACAATGTGAAGAATGTAACCAATGTCACTGAACACTATGTGTAGAAATCGTTGAATAGGAACCTGTGTTGCTGTGTATACTTTCGCAAAAAATCCAACAAAATATTACAAAAAGAAAATTAGTATCTCTAACAAACTCGTTAGCACTATTTGGATCACTAATGAATTCAACCCATAAAAACACAGCAAACCTCTGACCACTGGCTGAACACTCATATATAGTGTTGTTTCCTGATAGTACATGGGCTCAAGCGTAGCAACAGTTGTGAGGATGGTGCAGTGTTTCGTTCTGTTGTGCATATGGTTGCTTCGAATTGGAACTGACTTCACAGCACATAACCACAACATGTATCAAAACTTTTACTAAATTTTAGCAGGTGGTGATGTAGCACACTATGACACTATAAGCAAATACATAAATTGGAAAAGCAAGATAGTGATGAGAGTAACTGAATAGTAAGTTTGTAAAGAATAATTTTCACCTATAAACATAAAGTTTTCCAGCGGAAAGGAAGTTGATAAGGTGAGGTGCTTTAAATCAGGTGAGGTAAAAGAGCTAAAATTAGTGAGTTTAGAAAGATGTAAAATGATCCTACATTATTTTCATTAAGGTCTCACTAGGTAGTGGCTTTAGAAGGAGCAATGCATTGGAGGTTGGTTTTCCTATGTGTAGGGTATAGGATGGGGAGCTCTGGTAGCATAGTGGCTAAGACACTTGCCTGCTAACCAGACAGCTGGCGGTTCAAACCCACCAGCCACTCCTCGGAAGGAAGGTTGGGCAATCCTACTTCCGTAGTGATACTGCCTCAGAAACCCAAGGAGGGGTCGCTATGAGTCAGGTTTGACTTGACGGCACATAACAACAACAACAACAAGGGTATAGGATGAGGAGGAATTAAGACAATAATATACCCCACAAACTGCATAGTCACAGAAAAGGATCTTGAGCTTCTTTGCTTCTCTTTGATTGTTAAAAATCCCTCATCTTTTATCATGAGTGTCTCTCTTATTTGCAACTCAAAAATGACTAATATTTTGTCATACTTATGACACCTCTACAAGAACTTATGTCAGATGTACCTTTGCATAATCCTTTGAGTTTTGATATCTATACGGGTTTCCCTGTATTTATCATAAAAAGGATAAATTAGAATGAAAAAAATAAGTCAGTGAAATCATCAAAAAAGCTATATATCATAAAATCTTATTATTAATAAGCCACCTTCTATTTTCTTTTAAGCTTTATGTTTAAAAAATTGTGCCCTTCAGTGAGATTGGGTTATCCAAATTAATTATTCCCTTTAATTATTTCATCTATTCAAATATTTAACATTCATCTAGGTAGCAACATTTCTCATCTGTAAATGAGACCTTTCTAGAATTCTTGAAAAAAAGAAGCACAGTCTGAACCCCCTTGAGATCCATACTCTAGCATGAATTTATTGCAATCTTGTCCAAATAATAATAAATGAGTAGCACATATCTTTTCTCTTTTAGAAGTAAAAGTTACAGAAATTTATCTGGAAAATCTGTTCAGTCTCACTTGTCCACACTTTCTATATACATATTTGTTGTTATTGTGTGTCTTTGAAGCAGCGACCCCATAGGTCAGAGCAGAACTTTCTCAGTTTCCTAGGCTGAAATCCTTATGGAAGTGGATCATTAAGTCTTTCCTGCCGTGGAACAGCTGATGAGTTTGAACTGCCAACCTTTTGGTTAGCAGCTGAGCTCTTTCCTACTTTCCCATTGCACCACAGTAGCTCCTTTCTATGTATAAACACACACACACTGGATAATTACATAATGCACTGCCCAACTGGAGATAAGTTCCTCTAAATAATCTATGGTGGGAAAGCGGGGGACATGAATCAGTTTAAAGAATATATTTTTAAAAAAGTGTTTTAAAACATTAAATGTCCTTTATCCTACCTGCGTGAAGGGAGATTGGTCATTTGAATTCATGAGAAGAGTCGCTAGGCATTATCCATTTGTAAAAGCATAGGATGTTAAAACTGGAAGGCCTTGGAGATTAAGTTTTATAAATGGTGAAATGAAAGCCCAGACAGACGATGTGAATTGTCTACACTTACAGAGTTTTTTGGTGGTCTACTGGCATTAGAACCCAGGTTTTTTCATATATCACCCTATTTATTTTTCCCAACATACTACTCTTATTTCTACTTAAATATGAATATGAATTGTGTAAAAAAAATATTAGCATTTCTCTTGGAATAAAGAAGCTAAAGTCCACTAGCAAGGTTGTTGCTGAGTGGGGTTAGGTCTGTGATTGGAATATGGTGGAATGTGGTTTGCTTTATTTGGCTGAAGGCACTTCTCTGTAACCTGAGGATTCATTAGTTTGAAGTGTAGGCCTTTTGCCTCTTTCCAAGGCCATTTTAGATGCAAATTGTACCCCAGACATCATTTTTAAGTGACAGGAAAATCTCTGGAGATAACAAGAATCAGTCTGTTAAATTTATAGACCCTTTGCATTTTCTAATCCTTCTTGATGAATAACTCAATTTCCAGCCAGGGTTTCAGCTTAAGAGTTGATAAAGCATCAGTTCAAGCTGTGGACCCCTAAATCAACGTAAGCGATGGCTCAATCCACTTTCCTGTTCCCTCCACTACCTTCCCACAGAATTCCATCAGACTCCTGTTGGGCCAGGCCAGCAAGAGGCACAGACACCTTGACAGACCATTTGTAGGCATCAGAGTGTCCAGGAAGAGAATGTTGATCAGCAGAGAGATTTGATGCTGCTATTGAGGATGTTGGTATTCTGGGAACAAGACTGGAAAATCTGACTTAAGAGATTGCTCACGTTTTAGGAGGAGCTGTGATTGATAGGTGCGTTGTTATAACAATATGAGAAGGCAATAAATGAGGTGCCTTGGTGATATTATACACCCAGCTGCCTTTTAATTTTGTTTTTCTAACTGCTATTATTAGGGGCCATTGAGTTGATTTTCTTGCATAGTAATTTGAGGTGACAAAGTCAAACTACCTTTTAAGGTTTTTTAGGCTGTAATCTTTAGAGGTAGTGCCTAAGGCACTTGTCTGTTAACCACAAGGCTGGCGGTTCAAACCCACCAGCCACTCCTCAGAAGGAAGGTTGGGCAATCTACTTCAGTAGTGATACCACCTCGGAAACCCAAGGACGGTTCACTGTGATTCGGGTCTGACTCAACAGCACATAACAACATCAACAATCTTTAGAGGAGCCGATTACCAGTTCTTTTCTCCTCTAGACCTGCTGAGTGGGTTCTAACCACCAGTCTTTAGCTTAGTAGCCAAGCACTTAACCACTGCATCACCAGGGCTCCTTTCTGTTAACTGATTTATGGGAATTCATGTCAGAATATATAGCAAATGAAAGAGGAGCAGTCTGAGAGTCCCTGTGAGAATGGATAGACCAGGGAAGCCATTTTGGGGTGAGTGGATCCCCTTGAGTTATCCTTTCTAAGAATGGATTAGGGTAATTTTTCCCAAAGAGAAGTTTCTAATTTCTAAAACCAAAAGTTTGTCATGTAGTTTTATGTCAGAATCAACTCGGCAACAACTAACACCACCACCACCAAGAAAGGTGTCAGTGTCAGTTGATGTCATGGGGAAGAATTTCTGTTGTTAGCAAGTGAGTACCCCTGTAATGATTTGCTTTATTAACACTATTTTCATATAACTACAGTCTAGTTACAATTGGGAGAAAGCCTAAGTATGATGTCTAATGCTTAATTGAGTTGGTCTTTCTGCATCCAGACCCAAGAAGAGGCATTGGTCATGTTCTCTCACTTTTCTGCTTTTGTGCATAAGTATATTGATCATCCATGACTGCAATCACTTGCTAAGCCCAATTCCAGGAAAATATGAAGAAGACCATCTGAGCTGAGAGGTAAGACTGTTAGTGATAATACTGTGACTCTTGGAGATAAAGGTGTGGCTTTCTCTCTCTCTCTCTCTCTTTTAGGGTCTGATAGGTTGACAGGTGGTAAGATGGTAAGAGCAGAGATGTAAACTACTTGGCTGAGACTAAATTACTATAATCAACCAATTGCTGTTGTGTCAAAATTCTGACTTAATGGTAACTCCATGTGTGCGAGAGTAGAATCCATGGCTGATTTTTCAAAAGTAGATAGTCAGGTCTTTTTTTCAAGGCAACTCTGGGTGGGGCTGGACCTCCAATCTTTCCATTAGCAACCAAGCCCATGAACCATTCGCACCATCCAGGTGGCTGCTAAAAGTCTACTTTTAATTAAGGATCAGAGTTTCCAAGTATCCTTCATAATGAGGTCCTTTTGGTTCTTCAAAAGCTTTGCTATGTAAAGTGTGATACAGGAACCAACAGCAGATGTATGTTCTGAGAATTTTTATAAATCCAAAATCTCAGATGTCCTGCATTGGAATATGGAATTTAACAAGGTTTCAATGTGATCCCTACTTACCTTAAAGTTTAAGAAGCACTATTCTAAAGAAATTTTCAGGTAAAGACCTTCGTTGAAGGTCTCAGGATTTTTAAGCAGTGCAGTACTCCTTTGTCAGATCCATCTCTTAGAACAGAAACAAATTACTGTACTTTAAATTTTGCAAATCACTTTTTATGTGTCTGAGACACTGTGGTTCATGGAGTTTCAGATGGATTGAGGGCATTCAATACACAAGCGTCAGCTATAGAAAAGTGAATATATTTTTCCAAATGAAAAATTCAACATTTTAGTTTATGTTGCATTCATTTATCCCCAAATGGGAGGACTTGAAAAAACAAAACTTATTTTTCATCTTTTTGGGGAATGTACTTAAGTAGGTACAAAGAACTATGTGGGCAGAAGGGAGTTTGTTTAATAAACCACAACCTTGCTCTAAAACCTAAGTTCCTTTTTTTAGTGGATTTTAAATAAATGATTGAACAAACAAATATTTACTTTTAGCCAATTGCTACAGTAGGAGGCAGAAATGATAGGTTTTTCTAGTAATAATTTTCAGATTTTCATGTATACACTTAGATCTGCCCTGCTTCATTTCAAACTCAGGAAAAAAACTATCTATGATTATAGACACAAACTGGTTTCCCTGAAGTTTTAAAAATATTTTCTTCCAAATTATTTTCCACATCCAAATTTAGAGAGTAAATCCTTCCTTTTGATGGCAAAGGGGAAACATATATTAGAAGGGAATGCAAGTTAGACATACTCAGAGTCAAAGTGGGTTTTTGAATAACAGTAAACAGGAGGCCTTACTACTAATGATATCTAGATAAAGAAAACATTGTAGTTTTAATGCTTTACCAATATTGTGT
This sequence comes from Orycteropus afer afer, assembly GCF_000298275.1. Lineage (NCBI taxonomy): Eukaryota > Metazoa > Chordata > Mammalia > Tubulidentata > Orycteropodidae > Orycteropus > Orycteropus afer. The sequence continues at coordinate 11,835,130 of NW_006921605.1, read as the reverse complement.
TATTTGAGGTCACAATACCAACAGTATGCTTCTTGGAAATTAAACATACCTAAGAAGTCCCAGTGCACAGTGGTTAAACACTCAGCCACTAACATAAAGGTTAATGGTTCAAATCCACCAGCTGCTCCATGGGAAAAAGATGAGGCAGTCTGCTTTTGTAAAGATATACAGCCTTGGAAACATTATAGGGAGGTTCTACTCTGTCCTACAAGGTCACTATGAGTCGAGATTGGCTTGACAGCAGTAATTATAGATAAATGAATTTATTTATGTAAAATAAAAAAAAAAATACATAAAAAGAGGCAGAAATAAGCCTCTAGTCTTTCAGTTTCTTATTTACGGATGTTAGCATTTTATTTTTCATTTGTTTTCTTATAACCACTGTCACAGCAATAGCTCTAGAGTGAGTCACTCACATTAGTAACAAAGTGGCAATTCACATGATTCTTGTGTAACAATTCACTTTTCTTTTCTCTAGCTATTGGAATTCTGTAAATGCCAGCTAGATAGTTAAGGAGGGTTCATTCATTCAGTCATGCATCTATCTATCCAACTATTTTTGGTGCCACATTTTTAATGGATGATGTAAATAGCCATGGTTTCACTAAGCCCTTAAGAAATCATTGGTGTGTGGACTGATTGAGGAATCTGCACTACACAGTGCACTCAGTGGGAGGAGACTACACTAAAAGCGACCACGTTACCGTATAGTTAAAATGTAAAAGAGATTAAGAAAAAAAAATGTTTTATACCAATTCACCTTTTCTCTCTTTGTTGTTTGCTTGCTTTTGTTAACTGATATCTGCATGGTATCTAAAGGTGGAATTGTGTTCTTCCAACCTGTATTTTAAAATTTACTCCAACACCTTGCTATCCCACGTACAATAAGATCTGAATTTCTTACATTTCTTTGCAGACAACACTATGATCTGATCACTTTCACACCCCACCCCTACTCTTTCCTTCTTTTTGTTCCTTTTATACTCCTACTCTGATCTCCTTCAAAGAACCTGACATTAGCCTCTCCCTCTGTCTTGAATAATCTCAACTTCATCTAGTCAACCAGGACTCAGGTTAAATGTCTTATCCAAACAGCCTTTACCAAAAATAAAACCAAACCCACACCACCCAGTCAATTCTGACTCATAGTGATCCTACGGGACAAAGTAGAAATAACCCATAGGATTTCCAAGGCTGTAAATCTTCACAGAAGAAGAAACCCTCATCTTTGTCCTGTGGAATGGCTGGTGACTTTGAACCACTGACCTTTTGGTTAGCAGCCAAATGCTTTAACAACTGCACCACCAGAATCCAACATTGAGTCCTCACCTTTCTCCAGTAACCCCAGTTGTTCTTTACCTCTCTTTATAGCACTTTTCACTATCTAGTATCTTTATTTTCTCTTTTTGGTCACTTCTTCATTTGTCGATATTTATTGTTTTATCTCCTGAGTAGAAGGTAAGATACATAAGATCAAGGACCTTTTCTGTCTTATTCATAGCTACATGTCCAGAACTGAGAATACTTCCTGTTATATAATCACACTAGATAATTGCTTTTAAAGGAATACATGAATAAAATAATTACAGTAAATCAATGCCCCTAGCACATCATTGGTGATGTTTTGAGTTCTACATGGAAGGGTATTCTTAGTCTTTCATTTGCAGGGCTGTTAAACCCTCTAAGGAGTCCCTGGGTGGCACAAATGAGTAAGCATAAAGCTATTAACTGAAAGGCTGATGATTGGAATCTACCGAGGGATACCTCAGAAGAAAAGGCTGGGCATCTACTTCCAAAAGATCATATTCATTGAAAACTCTATGGAGTATGGTTCTTTTCTGACACACACAAGATCATCACATGTTGGAACTAACTCAACAGCAATTGCATGAAGTCCCAAAGCTTTGCAGTCATTGAAAGAGTCAATCAAGTTAATGAGATAAGGCCATAAATACTGAATCTGAGGTTCATCTTCTGACTCCATCTCCTACACAAATAAGTTAAGCACAAGTCATGGGCTAACACCTGGATGAAGTGGCACCATTCATGTCCCCAAGACTTATATACTATTACAATTTGCTCTTTCATCCAAGGACAGTAAGAAGTACTTTCATCTTTGCCTATTAATTTGCAAATAATAGGATTAATAATTGTGACTTATCCCATCTATCAAGAGGCAAGGTTTAAGAACTTGGGAAGTCAGCAGAGCTACCATCTCCAGTAAACCCTCTTCTGATGTTTTTCCTAATGTAGCTCTGGTAGCATAGTGGCTAAAACACTTGCCTGCTAACCAGACGGCTGGCGGTTCAAACCCACCAGCCACTCCTCGGAAGGAAGGTTGGGCAATCCTACTTCTGTAGTGATACTGCCTCGGAAACCCAAGGAGGGGTCGCTATGAGTCGGGCCAACTCGACGGCACATAACAACAACAACAACAACAACAGCTTGAAGTGCTGATAGAGGAGAGGATCTCAAAGTGGACTGGTGAGTACATTCAATTAGGTATTTCCTCAAGCTCCAAGACAACACATTGGACTGTACTTTTTTTTTTTCTGTTTGCAAATAATTTACCAATCAGAAACTTGCTGAAATAAACTAGACTCAAAGGCAGTAGTTTGATGCATATCAATTTTATGATTATGTAAACACCCTACTCTTTCTGCATATAATACTGTTGTTGTTGTTATGTGCCATGGAGTCAGATCCGACTCATAGTGACCCCTCCTTGGGTTTCCAAGGCAGTATCACTATGGAAGTAGATTGCCCCATCTTTCTTCCGAGGATTGGCTGGTGGGTTTGAACTGCCAGCCTTCTGGTTAGCAGTCAAGTGCCTTAGGCACTATACTGCCAGAGCTCCTGCATATAATACTAGTGTTTTAAAAATTGTTGTTTATGTTAAATTACACAAATAATAAGGCTCACTGGAAAACACTATATTACAGAAGGATTGTGTTCTCTAGGTTTAAATGTTTGGGAATATTAATAAAACTGACTATAGATTACTGCGAAGGAACTGTATCAAGTGCTGAGGAGCAAGGATATCTCCTTGAGGACTAAGGTGCACCTGACACAAGCCATGATATTTCCAATCGCCTCATATGCATGTGAGAGCTGGACAATGAATAAGGAAGACCGAAGAAGAGTTGATGCTTTTGAGTTGTGGTGCTGGTGAAGAATGCTGAAAGTACCATGGACTGCTAAAAGAACTAACAGATCTGTCCTGGAGGAAGTACAGCCAGAATGCTCCTTGGAAGCAAGAATGGCCAGACTTCGTCTCACCTATTTTGGTCATGTTGTCAGAAGGGCCCATTCCCTGGAGAAGGATGTCATGCTTGGTAGGGTGGAGGGTCGACGAAAGAGTGGGAGGCCTTCAATGAGATGGATTGATACGGTGGCTGCGATGATGGGCTCGAGTATAGCAGGGATTGTGGGGCTGGTGCGGGATCGGGCAGTGTTTCGTTCTGCTGTGCATGGGGTCGCTATGAGTCGGAAACGACTCGACGGCACTTAACGACAACAACAACAACATAAATTACTGAGCTTTAGAGAGTTATTATGAGCTAGAGAAACAGAGAGAGGGGTGGTACAGCATGTTCTTTGGCAGAATGTGTACACACATGGATAACCATTGATTTCAAGTGAATTGAATGTCACCTAAGGGCTAGCTTTCCCTCCTGCTTTCCAAACTCCTCTGTTTCCATATTGCACCAGCTCTACTCCCTAAATTTCTAACTAACAGTATAGCCAGGAGACATTTTCTGAGAAATTTTTTATAATAAAATAGATGGCAATACCCAAACTGTACAAAAATCCTGTCACAAGTGAATGGTTCAATGAGGCAAGCCATTAGCAGAGAAAAGGTTATAAGAATAAATGGAAATAGGATATTCAGAGTTAAAGTAATAGGGAGGGAAGAGCAGGGACCTTGGACCATTCTGGAACATTGTCTATTGCTAGGAAGAGTGAGCTTGATTAGTAATTCAGAATTAGGGTAGCTAGCGGAAAGGGCAAAGTGAAAGTGTATTTGTTCTCAATACAGAGCCGTGGAACACCCTGGAGGCAAGCATTACCTACAAGCATAATTAAACATTACCTAACAATGATTTTCCCATAATTAATGCTGTCAAAAATACTGAGACAGAAAAACGAAGCTGATGAAATGCCTTTGGAAGAACCTGATTCATGGGTATTGAAATAGTGGAGACGTGTGCTGTCTTTTAGTCATTTATGACTTTCACGTTCCTAGGCAAATATGAATAATCAAATAAAGTAACAAAATAATAAACGGTATGAAGGACTAGCTAGTAATTATGGTCGTCTTCCATGCAATGCGTGCTACCCAGTGGCCTGGCCCAAGAGTGCTTCATAAGCAATTGCCTCTCCCCAGCCAGCCTCCCCACATGGGCTGGGCCTGCTGCCTGAGCAACTCAAGGCTCCAAAGAACTTGCACTTCCATGGTTCCCAGAGCGCTTGCTTCAGAGACACGCTTGGTGGGTCTGGAGAGGTGATGAGTCTGGCTGAAGAAGCAACTGTCCCCTGTATCTTGACCCCTCTTCAGATTTCTCATTAAAGGTTGGCATCCTTGCTAAGCAGTGCTTGGTATATACCCCAAAGGCAAGCTGTCGGACAAAAATAGATCTTATACTTTTTTTTGTGTGTTTTCTTTTCATTAGATGTTTGTAGTATGAAGCTGAATGTCGAGGTAGGGACTTCTGTACAAAGTCTTGAAGTAAAATATTTTATTGCAATCACAGATCCACTGTATGTCTTAAAAAACCAAAACCAAACTCACTGCCACCAAGTAAATTCTGACTCATAGCGACCCCCATTGGGTTTCCAAGGCGGTAAATCTTTACGAAACTAGATTTCTTTATCTTCCTTTCATGGAGCAGCTGGTGGGTCTGAACTGCCAACCTTCGTAGATCAATCCTTTTTTTTTCCCCCTGGAAACCTACAAATATAAAGCTGTGCCTCTCTCCACCTTAAAATCTATATCACATTAGGCACAGACTCAGTTTCAAGCTCGTGGAAAGTGAAAAGTCACCCCAATGTTTCATAGCTTCTTGAGCTCATCATCTCATTTTCCTTTCCACATTTGCCTTTGTATATCCAAATACACCAGGATCTGCAATAGAGTAAGAATATGTCCATTTAACCATTTCCAACCAGGCCAAATAAATAAATAAAGTGTTGCTGTAATGAATATACTCCCATCTATACCTGCAGAGAAGCAAGTAACACTATTTATACTTCTTAGTAGAGAATTGTTGCTTAAAAGATGTTTCCATGTGTCATACCTATAAGTAATGCTAGGGTGATGTGAGTGGTTAAGAGACAATACTAACCAGAAGGTTGGCAGTTTGAACACATACAGAGGCACCAGGGAATAAAGCCCGGTCTTCTGCTTCTGGAAACTCATGACTGTTGAAAACCCTGTGCAGCTCAGTTCTACTCCACAACACATGGGGTTGCCACGAATCAGAATTGACTTGACGGCAACTGGTTTGCTGGTTTGGTTGTTTAAAATTATACCTATAATCTTTTCCAAGGAGCCCTGGTAACACAGTGGTTGAAGTACTTGGCTGCTAACCAGAACGTTGGCAGTTCAAACCCACCAGATGCTCTGTGGGAGAAAGTTGTGGCAGTCTGCTTCTGTAAAGATTACAGCCTTGGAGACTCTATGGGGCAAGTAGAACTGCCAATGAGATTGCTGTCCAATAAGATTGCTCTGAGTCAGAATCAACTAGATGGCAAAGGGTATAACATTTAACAAGATGAGCTGTAAATCTAAGGGAGTGGAAAATCTCATCTTGTTACTTTTGGTCTTCTAGTTTGCTTGATCATACATAAGATTGGAGAATAGGTAAACATTCATTTTGAAGGGAGTTTTTGTCTATTTGATTTTAATCTCATAAGAGATTTCTATTTAGAGACTCTTTATTGTTGTTTTCATTCATTCTCCCAAAAGCACCTGTTCCAGTGCCTTAGAGATTTATTTGGTAGTGAACAAATGGATGGGTGGATCTAAAAAAAAAAAAAAAAAAAAAACACAAATGTGCCTTTTCCTTTTAGAGTAATGGGCAAACAAACATTTGAATAAAAATCACTTCTTAGGTCCTTCAATACAATGAAGCAGACATTGGATGCTGTACTCCTCTAAATTCTTTCTCTCACCATCTTTTGTATATATCACAGTATCGGCTTTTTGTTAGTACTGTTTTTTTTTTTCTCTTTCTTTTTCTATTCCTAGACTTATTCTCACAGTTGAGGAGCTCTGGTGGCACAGTGCCTACGGCATTTGATTGCTAACCAGAAGGCTGGCAGTTCAAACCCACCATCTACTCCTTGGAAGGAAGAGAGGGCAACCTACTTCCATAGAGATACTGCCTTGGAAATCCAAGGAGGGGTCACTATGAGTTGGGACCAACTCGATGGCAGTGAGTTTTTCTGTTTGGGTATTCTTTTTAGTACCCCCAAAAATGAGGGAGACAGATGCTTCAGAAGTATACTTGGAATGAGAGGAAAGCCTGGCTTGGAGTTTAGAATCACTGCACAAAGTAACAAATTGACTGTTGTTGTTGTTATGTGCCATCGAGTCAGACCCGACTCATAGCGACTCATCTTTGGCTTTCTGAGGCAGTATCATTACTAAAGTACATTGCCCAAGTCAGCTAGAGATAACTAAACTGATTGGAGTTGCATAGACGAAGATGAACTGGTTCCATGAGAAACCACTGAAATCTTGGTCTGATCGCTTCTCGTTGAGGAAGTAGCATCAAGTTTCTGGGTCATGGCTTTGCCCCAAGATCCTGGGCAGCATTTAAACCACTTGCCTCTTTCTAAGTATATCTTAAAAAGCAAACTCCACTTCAGATATCTTGTTTAAATTTTAGAACAATTTTGTGAGGAAATCTATAGTCCATGTTAGACTTAACAAGAAAGTGTTTATCCAAAGAGTTAACACAGATGATTAATCTTACACCCAAATGCCAGTTCTCTGGAGGTGGGGTTCCTGTAAACAGCCAGACACTTTGAACTTACAGTTTTCACTTTATGTCACACTCCAACCACTAACACAACACACCACGGTGGAGTTCTTCTCTGCTGAACCATAGCACACGTGCCTCATGGAAACTTACCCTGAAAGAGAAAGGAAAGAACAGTATTTTTTTTTAGAGAAAATGGGTTCATCCCTTATATGTTCTTGAGGGGGTCATTGTGGATGGGGAGGGCTGCACCCAGCACCCATGGATTTAGGTCACAATAGTTGGCCATGGAACTTCAGGAAGATGCTCTGCACAGGCTTCTGCACCTACCAGCGGTAGGCCACTCTGAAGACTGGCTTGCTTGGGAGATCTCACTGCCTTTCAGCTTTGCTGGTGGGACCCCCAAGACTATGGCCCTGGGATACACATCAGGTCTGGGATAAAACTCACTCCCAAGGGCTGGCTCTCAGCCCAACAATAAATGAGATTTATATGCAGGCCCCTCAACCCAAGGTGATGTACCCACTTACTCTATGGAGATACATCCTTTGGAGCAATTGGCCATGGGGCATCAGAGGGGCAACAGTCACGTGGAGGAAAAGTTAGACAGATAGGAGTGCCTAACTAAGAAGGGCACAGGGATGGGGTGGTCACTGGGAAGGCAGAGGAGGGGAGTGGGTTAGAGTTAGGGATGGTAACTGGAGAGTGAAACCAAATGTACGTGAAATATTGAATGTAAAACAAATTCTGCTCTGTAAATTTGCACCTAAAGCACAACAAATAAATAAATAAAAATGATGATATTAAAGAAAAGATGTCAAAGATCCTTCCTAATATGCACACATCACTATACACACATTGTTGTTGTTAGGTGCTGTGGAATCAATTCCAACTCATAGTGATCCTGTGTGACAGAGTAGAACTGCCCCATAGGCAATTTGTCAAAGTCTTTCTCCCATGGAGCTGCTGTGTGCATTCAAGCCACTGACCTTTCAGTCAGCAGTCAAGTGCTTAACCATCGTGCCAGCAGGGCTCTGT
>NW_006921605.1:11808770-11826526 GCF_000298275.1 Orycteropus afer afer | reverse complement strand
TTTTTTTTTTTTTTTTCCTTTTGAATTACGGTGTTGACAAAGACTACTGAAAATACATGGACTGTCAGAAGAATGAATAAATGTGTCCTGGAAGAAGTGCAGACAGAATGCTCCTTGGAAGTGAGAATAGCCAGACTTCATCTCACCTACTTTGGTCATATTGTCAGAAGGGATCATTCCTTGGAGAAGGATATCATCCTTGGTAAAGTAGCAGGTCAGCAAAAAAGGGAAAGGCCCTCAACAAGATGGATTGACACAGTGGCTGCAATGATGGGGTCAAGTACAGCAAAGATTGTGAGGATGGTGCAGGACCAGGCAGTATTTTGTTCTGTTGTACATAGGGTTACTATGAGTCAGAGTCAGTTCTATGGCACCTATCAACAACAACAGCGTGTATATTTACTTTAATTATTGATTTGTCCAACTCCCCTATTAGATTGTGTGTTCCTTAAAGGCAAGGACCATACCTTATTGGTTTTTAACACTAATGTTTTTCACCCACATTACTGTGTTTATTAGGAGTCTGTTCCTTTTTGTTGCTGTGTGCTATTTAACTGTGAGGTAGTATCTCACACTGCACTTCTAACAGCACTTCTAACATACTTAACAGCACTTAAGTATTTTTTGAATAAGTGAAGAAAGAATGAGTGAATATATTTTCATTCATTCTTATTCAGTATAGCATAATAATCATAAGAACAATAATTGGTTTTGAATTCTAACACAGTTGATTTTAAATTTAGGCCTTCCCCTTATTACTTGTATAATTTTGAGCCATTTGCATAAACTAGTTTCAGAGTTTTGTTGTTCTTGTTTGGTTTGTGTTTTATTTACTTATAGAATTCAGATAGTAGTACAGTGAAACCTGCAAAATCTGGAACCTATGTAAAACAGAAACCTGCTAGAGAAGTAAAACACCAATATTTTTGACTAATAGTAGAGATACCAAAAAAAAACCAAACAAAACCCAAACTCACTGCCACTGAGTCATTTCCAACTCATAGCAACCCCCATTGGGTTTCCGAGGCTGTAAATCTTTACAGAAGTAGATTGCCTAGACTTCCTTCCACGGAGCAGCTGGTGGGTATGAACTGCTGACCTTCTGGTTAGCAGTCAAGTGCCTTATCCACTATGCCACCAGAGCTCTAATAGTAGAGATAGTGAAGTATTAAAACTGCACTCTTTCAAAGGTGGAAAACTTAGGAGACTTGGAAAACAAAGGCAGGCTCTCAAGTTCTGGCTGTCACAGGTTACACTGTATTTTATAAGGACTGTTCAAAGAATTACATTAAGAGGATGACTTTAGTTGGAACACAGCACATTGGAGGCATATAGTAAAATGTAGCTATTCCTTTATAATTGTTATTACTGGTACCATTAACTGGGTATCGGTTAGTTAGAATACCATCTGTAGTCATTAAATCTGCACAGCAAATCTCCATGAAAGCAGTTGAGTAACTGTGGAAACTCATCACATCCTGAGGAGACAGTATTCATGGCTGAGGTCATTTTCAGCCTAGGATGGGCAATCAAGCACGCTGTAGAATTTGATCCCTGCCACAAGCTGGGAGCACCCAACCACAGTTAAAATTCCACTTTGTTTGTAGGGACCATGATTTTATCTATACATTCCAAGTGATGAGTTAAGGTAGTAAATTGAATGATTCAGACCTTCAATTCATCTATAAAGGAAGTGAGAGAAAAAGAAGAGATGGTGAAGGATTTTAACGCTTGAATTATCAAGATTAAATGCTTCTCAGTTGCCATGTCCCTGCATAAAAATTATGAAGACCTTCTCCTATGTTTTCAGTCAGGAGATTTGTAGTTGTATCTTTTTACTTTTAAGTATAAGGCACATTGAATGTGTCATTGTCTATATTAGAGAAGGGCCAAACTGTAATTTTTTTTGTTTTGCTTTTTCCTTGTGAATAGCCAATCGTTCAAGTATAGTTTGTGGAAAATGCTTTCCTTTTCCCCTTGAATTGTTTTGGGAAATTGGTACAAGTTCCATGGAATGTGTAAGTTTAGGGAGAGAATGTCCCTCCTGTTTTTCCTTTTCTCTGACCCACCCCAACACTGGGGTGAATAAAGCCAATGTTATTGGTGATTTTTAATCTTTGCTAAAAACCTCTCCATTGCCTACCATATTCACACCCTCTTAGTCAAGGTGGTCTAGCCATCATCAAACAAGCTTTTTATTCTTGCTTCAATTCTCAGTGCTACCCAGACATACTTCACGTTTTTGCTTTTTGTGGCTTTCAATCATTTTATCTGACCTCTTTCTGTAAAAGACACAACTGATCTTCATCTGGGAAGCCAGGCCCACACCCTTACCCCAAACCATTTTGACTGTAAGTAGTGGAGAAAAGGAGCTCTGGTAGCATAGTGTCTAAGGCACTTGACTACTAACCAGAAGGCGGTTCAAACCCATCAGCCACTCCTCAGAAGGAAGATTGGGCAATCCTACTTCTGTAGTGATACTGTCTTGGAAACCCAAGGAGGGGTCGCTATGAGTCGGGGCCGACTTGACGGCACATAACAACAACAACAATGGAGGATAAAGGAGCTCTAATAAAACATGCAAAATATCACCATCAGGCCACTGGAGTTCCACTTCTGGCTCTAACTTTGAGAAGTCTATCCATGCCTTGTTTCCTGGGTTATGCTCCTGATTTGGTTACACGCTTAATACCCAGTTGGTATAGTGCCTCTAGGTTTGTGCCTCTGGTGGTTCCTCTCCCTCTCTTCACATCCTGAGGGAACAGTGTTCATGGCTGAAGCCATTTCTATCCTAGGACGAGTGGTCAGGAACACTAGATCATGCCGTAGAATTTAATCCCTGCCACAAGCTCAGGGCCAACTCAAGCAACCAACTCCTTCACCTAAGCTTCTTTTCTCTCTGTGTAGCTCCTGTTCCTTGAATCTCTCTCCCAATTTCTACCTGGCTGTTGTCACATTCCACCACTCATCTGTCAGATTGTCGTAATGTGGTGGCTTGCATGTTACTATGAGGCTGGTGGCTATGCTACCAGTATTTCAAATACCAGTAGAGTCACCTATGGTGAACGGGTTTCAGGAGAGCTTCCAGACTAAGATAGACTCAGAAGAAGGGAGGAGTCATCTACTTCTCAGAGAATTGGCCAGTGAAAACCTTATCAATAACAGTAAAACACTGTCTGATACATTACTGGAAAACTATGAATAGACCTGGAATATTGTCTGCTGTAGTGCCAGAAGATGAACCCCTCAGTTTGGAAGGCACTCAAAATACAACTGGGAAAGAGCTGTCCTCTCAAAGCAAAGTCACCCTTAGAGACATGGATGGAGTAAAGCTTTCGGGACCTCCATTTGCTCAAGTGGCCTGACTGAAAATGGGAAGAAACAGCTGCAAACATCCACTAATAATTGGAACATGGAATGTACAAAATATGATTCTAGGAAAATTGGAAATTGTAAAAAATGAAATAGGATACATAGAAATTGATATCTTAGGCATTAGTGAGCTGAAATGGACTGATTTTGGTCATTTTGAATCTGACAACCATATGATCTACTATGCTGGCACTGACAAATTGAAGAAGAATGGCATTGCATTCATTGTCAAAAAAAACGTTTCATCATCTAAGCTGAAGTACAATGCTGTCAGTGATAAGATAATATTCATGCACCTACAAGGAAGACCAGTTAACACTACAATTTCTCAAATTTATGTACCAACCACCAAAGTCAAAGATGAGGAAATTGCAGATTTTTTTTTTAAACCAACATCTGTAGTCTGAAATTGACCAAATATGCAATCAAGATGTGTTGATTATTACTGGTGATTGGAATACAAAAGTTGGAGACAAATAAGAGTCAACAGGAGAGGAGTTGGAAAGCATGCCCTTGGTGATAAAAATGATGCCAGAGATTGTATGATAGAATTTTGTAAGACCAATGACTTATTCATGGCAAATACTTTTCAGCAACATAAATGGTGACTATACACATGGACTTCACCAGATGGAGTACACAGGAATAAGATCAACTACTTCTGTGCAAAGAAGCAATGGAGAAGCTCAATATCTTCAGCCTAAACTAGGCCAGGAGCTGACCGTGGAACAGACCATCAACTTCACATATGTAAGTTTAAGTTGAAGCTGAAGACAATTAAAACAAGACCATGAGAGCTGAAATTTGATCTTGATTATATTCCTCCTGAATTTAGAGACCATCTAAAGAATAGACTTGAGGCACTGAACACCAATGACTGAAAACCAGAGGAATTGTGGGAAGACATCAAGAACATCATCCATGAAGAAAGCAAAAGGTCATTAAAATGACAAAAAAGGAAGAAAAGACCAAAATGTATGTCAGAAGAGACTCTGAAACTTGCTCTTGAACTGAGAGTAGCTAAAGCAAATGGAAGAAATGACAAGATAAAAGAACTGAGCAGAAGATTTCAAAGAGCAGCTCGAGAAGACAAAGTCAATTATTATAATGAAATATGCAAAGACCTGGAGTTGGAAAACTAAAAGGGAAGAATAGTCTCAGCATTTCTCAAGCTGAAAAAACTGAAGAAAAAATTCAAGCCTTGAGTTGCAATATTGAAAGATGCTATGGGCAAAATATTGAATGATGCAGGAAACATCAATATAAGATGGAAGGAATACACAGAGCCCCTGTACCAAAAATAATTGGTCAATGTTCATCTGTTTCAGGAGGTGGAATATGATCAAAAACCAACGACATTGAAGGAAGAAGTAAAAGCTTCAGTGAAGGAATGGGGGGGGGGGCGCGGAAAAAGTTTCCAGGAATTGATGGAATACTCATTGATATGTTTCAACAAACTGATGCTGCATTGAACGCACTTACTCATCTAGGTGAAGAAATTTGGAAGACAGCTACCTGGCCAACTGACTAGAAGAGATCCATATTTGTATTCATTTCAAAGGAAGGTGATTCAACAGAAAGTGGAATTTATTGAACAATATCATTAATATCACACACATCTTGCTGAAGATAAATAATAAATGTTTGAAACAGTATATTGACAAGAAACATCTAGAAATGCAGGCTGGATTCAGAAGAGCACATGGAACAAAGGATATCATTGCTGAAAGCAAAGAATACCAGAAAGGTGTTTACTTGTAATTCATTGACTATGCAAAACCATTCTGCTGTGTGGATCATGAAAAATTATGGATAACATTGAGAAGAATGGAAATCCCATAACACTTAGTTGTGCTCATGAGGAACACGTACACAACCAAAAGTTGTGCTTCAAATAGGACAAAAGGATCCTGCATGGTTTAAAAATCAAGAAGAGAATGTGTCAGGGTTGTATCCTTTCACCATATTTGTTCAATCCAGCTTCTCAGATTTTTTGTTCAGCATATGCAACACAATGGAAATGTAACCACTGCCATGGAGTTGGATCCAACTCATAGCAACCCTGCCTCAGAAACCCAATGAGGGGTTGCTATGAATCGGATCCGACTCCATGGCAATGGTTGCGTTTGCGTTACATTGCATATGCTGAGCAAAAAATCTGAGAAGCTGGACTATATGAAGAAGAATGTGGCATCAGGATCAGAGGAAGACTCATTAACAACCTGCAATATTCAGACAATGCAGCCTTGCTTGCTGAAAGTGAAGGTGACTCGAAGCACTTACTGATGAAGATTCAAGACTACAGTCTGTGATATGGATTACACCTCAATGTAAAGAAAACTAAAATCCTCACAACTGGACCAGTAAGTTCCATCATGATAAATGGAGAAAAGAATGAAGTTGTCAAAGATTTCATATTACTTGGATCCACAATCCACACCAATGGAAGCAAGAAATTAGACATCATATTTGCACTGGGCAAATCTGCTGGAAAAGACCTCTTTCAAGTGCTGAAGAACAAAAATGTCTCTTTGAAGACTAAGGTGCACCTAACCCAAGCCATGGTATTTTCAGTCACTTCATAGGCATGTGAAAGCCAGACAATGAATAAGGAAGACAAAAGAAGAGTTGATGCTTTTGAATTTTGGTGTTGGCAAAGAACACTGAAAATACCGTGGAGTTTCAGAAGAATATATAAATCTATCCTGGATGAAGTGGAGTTGGAATGGTCCTTAGATGCGAGAATGGCCAGACTTTGTCTCATCTACTTTGGTCATGTTATCAGAAGCGACCAGTCCCTGGAAAAGGATAGCGTGCTTGGTAAAGTGGAGGGTCAGAGAGAAAGGGGAAGACCCTCAATGAGACAGATTGTCACAGTGGCTGCAATGATGGGCTTAACTGTAGCAGGGATTCTGAAGATGGCATAGGACCAGGCAGTATTTTGTTCTGTTGTATAAAGGATCATTATAAGATGGGATCAACTTGACAGCATCTAACAGCAACAACAATGTCAGGTAAAATGATTTATTGATAAGGATTGAGAATAATAAATACTAGAGGTACCTAAGTATTTTTTTAATTCATCAGTCAATGTACATGAAGATTCTTCAGAGTGTCCAGGTACAGTTTCTTCTGGTTCAGATGCAGAAACCATGTCTCTGTGTTCCTTATTGTCAAATATACTGTTCCTGGTTAATTTCACATTTCCCACCACCAGGGAAGGTTTGCAACAATGTTGGTACTTAAAATACCATGCTCTTCAGAACCTGTTGGTATTGAAATCACCTAAGTCTTGTTGCTTCTGCAGTTCCCTCCTGTCCTCAGCTGTCATCAAGCACCTCCTCCTTCAACGCATACAACCCAGTGCAGAGTGGAAATGTGACCCGGTCTGTTGGCATCTCTGTGATTGGTTGCAGACTTGACCTTTTGACTCATAGGATTTTCACGCTGATTTTCAGAAGGAGATTGCCAGGCCTTCCTTGTTAGTCCGTCTTATTTTAGAAGTTCCATTGAAATCTGCTTACCATCATAGCAGTGCACAAGCCCCTGGATTGCAATACTGACATGTGACATGGAAGGGTAGGATGGCTGCTCTGAGTTCCAGTGGTAGGGTCACACAGAGTAAAGGATGCTTGCTACCACCCCTGCTGCTCTCAAATAGTGCCATAGTTGACACACTGCGAGGAATGGGCTTATGTACAGAAGTACACCTTGGGCTTAAGGCCAAGGCTCAGTGGGTGACTGTTGACCCACAGTACTGAGCTCAACCTGCGTCTGATGTGAGAGCCTAAAATCAGTGTTTCAGTACAATGCTGCTGGTTCAGTTTCATGTGGTCCCATAAACAAATACCATCCTGGATCGTGGGACAAGCAGCTTGCCAACCCACCTTTCCAGAATCAGAATCAACTATCAGACCTCAGGACACCCCCATAGGTCCGAGTCCCTGAGCTCCGTGGACATTAAGTCAACCCCACATGGGAGTGCAAGGTTGCACATCATTGTGAAAGGAAGAAACGGAAACTGGGGTCCATATATTTCTTGGTCTAGGCTTGGGATACCTGTGCCATAGAAGTCCATGGGTCCCAGAATTCCCAGCAGTGGATAGAGAACAGAAAAAAATGAGGCAAGCACTCCAAAGCACAGAGCCTCCCTGAAGCATGGAAACAGGAGCAGAGGTCCCTCTTAGCAGGTCTAATGTCAATCCTGTCCTATATATAAAGTCCTTACCTGCAATTAAGGAGCTCTGGTGGTGTAGTGGATAAGGCATTTGGCTGCTAACCAGTGGTTCAAACTTACCAGCTGCTTGGCAGAAGGAAGATGGTACAATCTACTTCCATAAAGATTTACAGCCTTAGAAACCCAATGAGGGTCACTGTGTCAGATTCAGTTCCATGGCAATGAGTTTGTTTTTTTCAGTTTTTTGCTATAATTAGGAATTCTGTCTTTCTTCCATGTCTTCTGTCAATAAGTAAGAATGTATACTCTATTAAAATAAAAGCAAAGGGACTTACTGAAAGTTCAAAACACTTTCAACCAGAGACACATCTGATTTCACAAAGTGAAACCAAACATGGTGGAGCAACAGAGGCATTTTATGAGATAATAACAAGAACTAATGATACAGCATTCTAATTGGAAGTTGTAAGATGAGAGAAGCCAGAGGCAGGGCCACTGGAAGAAAAGGATTTTACTATGATTGGTTGGAAACAGGAATGTGGGCTATTTGGATTTGTTAGTTTACATGCATGACTAAAGGGGGTTTGACAGGGTAGTCATGAGGTAATTATAGTTGATTATTTCCTGAGGATGGCTGAGGGAATTTCCGATAAATACCTTGTGTCTAGACCCTCCCTTAGGACCATTCTTTCTATATCATTAGTTTAAGCACAGAAAAAAAAAAAGTTTACTTTGTTTCATACTTAAGTCTAAGGCCTTGAAAGTTGCAGGGGAAATCCTTTGTTATATACCTACTTCTGCCTAAGGGTTTGATAGTTGTAAGGGAAATAAATGCTAAAATGGAGTCAGGGCTCAGACATGGGCCAATCAAATTTGGGAACTCTCACATATTTCTTGTAATAACTTACTTATTCTTCATTCTTTATCTAATAAAAACACCACATTTCCCATAAAATTTTCACTAAGTTCCCAACTATTGATGATCTCTAGCATTGCCATCTTTTTCTCTGTTTATAGCTCTTGGCATGCTTCTTGGGTGTCCAAGACTATTGGTTCTTTCCGAGCAGGGACTATGCTTCCTTCTCCTTGACTGACTTAGGACTGACCTAAGTAAATTTACAATCTCTTCATGGCCAGGTGTGTTATCACAGACCCAGAATACTTAGTCCTGAATTCTGAAGGAAGACTAGGTCGTCGCTTCTTTTCTCTTCAAAGGGTACTTCATAGTTTTTGGTCTTCCTATGTGTAAATGTCAACAAGGAGACTATTTTCTGCTCACTAACTAGTACAGTGGTGAAGCACTCAGCTGTTAACTGAAAGGTTGGTGGTTCAAACCCACTGAGCAGCTCTGTGATAAAAGAAAAAGAGAACAGATAATCTGCTCCCATAAAGATTACAACCACGAAAACTCTACGGAGCAGTTCTAGTCTGTCATATGAGACCACTATGGGTCATTCTTTACTCTCTCTTAACCAAGTAGGAAGGGTTGTTTGAATTGTCTAAATAATCCCATTAATAATGAAACAGAGTGAATATGCAATAAGAAATTATCATAGGGTTGGAAGAGTTCACATATCAGCTAGCAACATTTGCTGATGAATATCATGATTGAATAGTAGAATGGGGACTGAAAGTTCAACAGTTTCAAGCGACTATTCAGAAGCTTTATATAGATTTAAAAGTTCAATTTCTATGCTTTTTTTTTTTTTTTTCCCTAATCTATGAGTCAGGGCTGACTCGACGGCACATAACAACAACAACAACAACAACAACAATCTTTGTTTCATTTCTTATTTTAAGCCCTTAAAATTCTCTGCATCTGTCTTCCTCCTGGTAATAACTTTGTCTTGATAGGGAGCTCTGGTGGCATAGTGCCTAAGGCATTTGACTCCTAACCAGAAGGCTGATAGTTCAAACCCACCAGCCACTCTTCAGAAGGAAGATCGGGCAATCTACTTTCGTAGAGACACCACCTTGGAAACCCACTCTGTGGGTCGGGATCGACTCGATGGCAGTGAGTTTGGTTTGGTTTGGTTCTGTATGATAGTTCAATTTTTTATGCCTTTTGTTCCATATCTTCTTTTGCATATTCACAGATGGGAAGGCTGAATTGAGGACTAAGTTATGTTAAGATAGGGGCTGATACAAGGATTATTTGCACGATACTGGCAAGTAAAGTGGAGCTCTGGTGGTATAGTGCCTAAGTTTGACTGTTAACCCGAAGGCTTGTGGTTTGATACTTGGCTTCCTAACTTTTTTTTAATCACCTGTTTATTTATTCACTAAGGAAACTGGAGAACATTTCAATCCAGGTGTTCAATAAATACCAGGCAAGTGATTACTGAGGGTCCAGCTACACAAAAAAGGGCCTAATTTTATTTTGTAGATGTTGTTGTTGTTAGGTGTCTTTAAGTCAGTTCCAAATAAGAGTGACCCTACGTATAACAGAATGAAACATTCACTGGGCCTTGATCATCTTCACAATTGTTGCTATGGTTGAGCCCATTGCCACAGCCATGACATTAATCCATCTTATTGCACATCTTTCTCTTTTTCACTTATCCTTTACCAAGAATGATGTTCTTCCTCAGGGACTGGTCCCAAGTCCAAAATATGTGAGATGGAGTCTTACTGTCCTCACTTCTAAGGAACATTCTGGCTGTATTTCTTCCAAGACAGAGCTATCCATTCTTTTGGCGGTCCATGGTATATCTGATATTTTTCACCTTCACCAAAATGCTATATTCACAGTTAAAATATCTGGTAAATGTAGACTTGGGTGTGTGTTTATTGATTTATACCTCTCCTGGATCTAGCATGAACTTGAGATGGCTATATATATACACTTTTTAATGGGTGTGCTATACCATTTCAGCCAATAATTATTTTTCTAGAGTAAAATAATGTAGTATCTTTATTTTAATATATGTTGGGTAATTAATTTTAATCAAATGGTGCTACATATACATGATCAAAATCAAAGATGATCAATGATAATGACATCTTAAATATGTTGGTACAAAGTTCATGACCCAACCAATCTCAAGTCCAATTACTGGCTCTAGTTACTCCCACCCTTTTTAAAATATCTTGAGAGTAAAATATCAAAAATCCTCTGCACATTAATAAAATAGTTAAAAATAGAGAGTTAAGGCATGTGAGGTACTACATAATCATTACCTTAGTGCTGTACGAGAGATATTTTTATACTAAATATATCGATAATGAAATCATAGGATACAGAAGTCAGGTGTCATCAAAATATAAAGCTATAGAGCTGGTATTTTAACATAAGTCTGTCTGATAGCAAGTCCCAAGGACTGAACTACTGCATCTGGAATGTGTGTACTGCAAGAGATTCAAGGAGGTTAGGGAGCTTGCAGATGGGATGCTAACACTTTCTGCAATGTCAGGGAAACTTGCAGTAACCTTTAAATCTTTACCTGAAAGAATAATTAAAAATAAGAGAATGACCACTACTCATCTGCCAATTTGTTATACTATGGTAGCTTGAGGGTTGCTGTGATACTGGAAGCAATTGGTATTTCAAATACCAACAGGGTCACCCATGGTGGACAGGTTTCATCAAGCTTCTAGGCTAAGACAGACTGGGAATAAGGACATGGTAGGCAACTTCTAGGTAAGTTGACCACTGAAAACCAGATGAATAACAGTGGAACAATGTCTGATATATTGCTGGAAAACTTTTATGAATAATAAGGAAACACTGTCTGATATAGTGACAGAAGATAAGCCCCTCAGGTCGGAAGGCACTCAAAATACAACTGGGAAGGAGCTACCTCCTATTGTAGTGTAAACCTTGATGACATGGATGGAGCAAAGTGTTCAGGATTTTCATTTGCTGATGTGGTACAACTCAAAATGAGAAGAAAATGCTGTAAACATCCATTAATAATTTAGAACATGGAATGTATGAAGTATGAATCTAAGAAAATTCCATCAGTTATAGGATAATATCCATGTCTATAAAAACTTACTGATGTCGAGTCAGAGCTGATTCCTAGCAACCCCTCCTTGGGTTTCTGAGGTGGTATCACTATGGAAATAGATTGCCCAATCTTCTTTCCAAGGTTTGGCTGGTGGGTTTTAACCTCCAGTCTTCTTGTTAGCAGTCAAATGGCTTAGGGACTAATGCCACCAGAGCTCCTCATATGTCTATAAGGAAGACCAATTGGTACAACTATTATTCAAATTTACATACCAACCCCTAAAGTAAAAGATGAAGAAATTGAAGATTTTTATCAGCTTCTATAATCTGAAATTGGCCAAACATGCGATCAAGATGCATTGATAATTACTAGTGGTTAGAATGTGAGAGTTGGAAACAAAGGAAAAACAAAGTTGTCAAAGAATATCAATATACCATTGACTGTGAGAAGAATGAATAAATTTGTCTGGGAGGTACAGCCTGAATGCTCCTTTTAAGTAAAGATGGTGAGACTTTGTCTCTTATACTTTGATATAGGTGGAGGGACAGTCTTTGGAGAAGAGTATCATGCGTGGTAAAATAGTAGGTCAGTGAAAAAGAGGAAAACCCTTAGTGAGATGGATTGATACAGCAGGTGCAATAATGGGCTCCAGCATAGCAACAATGGTGAGGATGGTGCAGAAGTGGGCAGTGTTTCGTTCTGTTGTACGTGAAGTCTCCAGGACTCAGAAGTGACTCAAAGGCAACTAACAACAACAAAGAGGATGAAAAAGAGAGTAGGGCAGAATGAGGACATTTCCAAACAGGGCTTTGAACTCGTTTATCCCAGTTCAACCTGCTGCTGAGAATTTGCATTTCCACCCCAGATATACTGAATCAGACAGAATCTACATTTTAACAAGATTCTCAAATAATTCTTACATATACAGGTATATGTAATAATCATCTGGGGATCTATAAGAATTTGCAATATAATAAAGATATAACATAATCCCTGGAATAATCTCTTACAGAATGTGTAAACCTTGTTTTTAACATCATAAATAATAAGGGGAAAACACAGGGTGATAGGAGAGTATGTATGTGTGGATATCTGCAATTGTTTAATACAAACTTATGGGTCCATGATGATGTGAGCTAACAGAAAAGACAGAAGGATCTGTTGGACTTTTTTTCAAGGAGATCTGAGTCTATGTTAAATTCACTTCCATCAGTTGGGTTTCCGAGGAGGTATTTCTATGGAAGTAGCTTGCTCAGACTTCCTTCTGAGGCATGGTTGGTGGGTTTGAATTGCCAACCTTCTGGTTAGCAGTTGAATGCTTTAGGCACTATGCCACCAAATGCACATGTAAATTTTGGAAGGACCACATTACAACAGTACACAGTATAACATGAAAGATAGAGTCCAAGGACATAAAAATCAAGCCAGGAAGCACACTTATATTATTCCAGTTATTTATTCAAGAGATGTCTGAACCTGAACTACAGCAGAAATACTTGAGATGCAGAGCACCAGATGGATTTGAGGGCATTTAATACATTTAATGGGAGCTCTGGTGGCATAGTACCTAAGGCATTTGACTGCTAACCAGAAGGCTGGTGGTTCAAACCCACCTGCCACTCCTCGGAAGGAAGGTTGGGCAATCTACTTCTGTAGTGATACTGCCTTGGAAATTCAAGAAGGGGTTGCTATAAGTCGGACCCAACTCGATGGCAGTGGGTTTTTTGAATACATATAAGTATAGGGTAGAGATAAGATGACATCCTGTTGACACATTGCGCCCAATCCCTCTACAAGAGAGATGTGGAAAAACTGAGTGAGGCAGACACAGAAGATGATCCTGGAACTCTGAGCATCAAATGAGAAGAATTAGATTGAGTGTCAGTTGGAAAGGGAAACAAAGTGAGGACAATGACTGAGGAGAAAGAAGAAGCCAGGACCCAACAAACCATGGCCATTTTGAGACACCGAAAGCAACAAACATGGGTGAGAGAAATCAACTTCGTGGAATCCACATGGTATAGAAACGGTAGGGACAGATCTGGAGTGAAGCAAGCCTGGCCATCCTCTCTACTAAGGAGCATTTCTTCTGGCAATCTGTGGCATATTTGATAATCTTCATCAACACCCCAATTCAAATGCATGGATTTGTCTTTGGTCTTCCTCATTCATTGTCTAGCTTTTTTATATGCAAACCAAAAAAAAAAAAAAAACCCACAAAAACCAAACCACCAAACTCACTACTGTTGTGTTGCTCCTGACTCATAGCAATCCCTCCTTGGGTTTCTGAGATGGTATCTTTATGGAAGTAGACTGCCCAGTCTTCCTTCCAAGGAGTGGCTGGTGGGTTTGAACTGCCAGCCTTCTGGTTAGCGGTCAAGTGCCTTAGGCATTATGCTACCAGAGCTCCTTTCACACAAAGGCCATTGAAAATACCATGGATTAGGGCAGGTATACCTTAGTCTTCAAAGTGACATCTTCGCTATTAGTCATCTTAAGACTCTTCCAGCCTCTACCCATTACCCAATTCCCAAACCACTTCCACATTTTAGGTATCAGTTAGAGCAGTTCTCCCACTTCTTGGCACCAAATTCTGTCTTAGCTATCTGGTGCTGGTATAACGAAATACCGCATGTGGATGGCTTTACCAAGAGAAATTTATTTTCCTTCAGTTTTGGAGGCTAGAAAATCAAATTCAGGACCCTGGATCTAGGGGAGGGCTTTCTCTCTGTTGGTTCTTGGGAAAAGTCCTTGCCTCTTCAGTCTCTGTTTCCTAGTTTGTTAGAGAACTGCATTGAGCCTTGCATCTATCTTCCCTATCTGTACTTGCTTAATCTGCTCCTTTTATATCTTGTAAGAGACTGGGCAAAGAAATACCCTCTACTAATCCTGCCTCATTAACCTAACAAAGACAACCCATTCTTAAATGGGATGATAACCAAAGGCACATAGGTTAGGATTTACAACACCCACTTTTGGGGACACAGTTCAATCCATACCAAACATGGCCCTCAGGGTAATTTGGAGAAAGGGTTAGGGAAAGAGAGAAATTAGTATGCTTTTTTTGTTTTATATATTTTACAGCTGATTATATGATAATATATTTTATTGATAAGACAGCTAAGAGAAGCAGTTAATATTTTCTGTGTGAATCATGATGTGATGTGCTTTGGACATGTTATGTTTGTGGTGTCTGTCAAGACAAGATTAGGAAGGCTGTTGAGTTCTGTAGTGCAGGAGCCTCAATTAAGTTCAAGAGAGAACTTTGAGGGTAGTTTGGAATTTAACAGATGGACAGAGAAGAGTTGCTCATGGAAAAAAATGAGAATGACCAGAGATATTTCATAAAAGACTGTAAGTGAGGGTATCATCAAATTTAGGAGAAAATTGAGTTCAGAAAAGGAAGGGTCAAGAATGCAAATCCTCCATGTAAGTTATGTTACAGTTGAGCTGGAAAGGGCCCCTTCAATTTTTTTTTAGCACGGATCTGATTCCATTGTTCTCTAAGAGCCATTTCATATGGGTGTCAGTATCAGACTGATAGCTGGGTGTGGAGTAAGTGGAATGGGTGGTGAGTCAATAAGTGATTGAGTCCAGATCTGTTATTCAAACAGTTTTATAGTAGATATGGTGGTATGTGGGAGAAGCTATGGACTTTTTTATGTTTCAGTGGAATATTTATAATTTGATGTTTAGAAAAAAGAAATGGAGGAGAAAGGCTGTTGTTACAGATTGATGATAAATAATGGAGAAAGATTGAGGAGAGATGCAATGCAGAACACAGTAAGAAGAATTAAACTTGGAAAAGAAGAGCGATCCACTTTCTTTCAGAAAGAAAGATGGATGGAAAGACAGATAACTAAATAAAACTTTTCCTTATTTCCTTTGGAAATTCCAACTAGTGAAGAAACACAATTTTACCAACAAATAATTGATGATGCCATGTCGAAGTGTCTTAGTCTGGCAGGAAGAGCATATGATTTAAGGCAGAATATCTGCCTCTCTGTCTGCTTTGGGACCATTAGATGGGGGAAAAAAATGAGCTTGGTGAGTGGGGGAGGTGGAGGGGACAAATGAACTCTCTCTGGTCCAGTCTTACTGTACTTTTATTCTCTGTGGAAGAGAACAGATGTTCCTTTTTCGTTAAGAAAGCACCATGCTTCCTCCTCAGCTTCATTTTAAACAGAAGGTTTCAAGAGAGGCCACCCACAGTCATGAGTGTTCCCACTGAGAGGAAAAATAAATGCCCAACCCATGTGCACTGGGCAGGGAGGAGCAGCTGAAAACAAAACAAAACCAAACAAAAACTCCAGCTCTATAGTCAGACCTGCTCTGCTGGGTTAGACACAAAGACTGTGTTTGCTAAGCTTTGATTTTTAAAAAGGACTAATAGTTTACTACCGGTGATAACAGCCCATCTAACTAATTAGTGAGAACCCAGTTCACTAAGACCAGAAAGTAAGAAATTTCCTGGAAAATTATGACAATTTTCTCCTGGGGGGTGGTTAATGTGATAATGAGGATGGAGTAGAACCCAGGTTATGACACAGTCCAGAGTTAGGAGTTCTAACAATTGTGGTCAGAGGGCTTTCTCAAAGACAGTATTCTACACCTACTTTGGTGAGTAGTGACTGGGCTCTTAAAAGCTTGTGAGTGCCTACCTAAGGTGCAACTATTTATTGGTCTCTCTCCATCCAGAGCAAAGAAGAGTAAAGAAAATAAAAGTTGCAAGGAAACAAATAATTAGTTCAAAGACAAGGCAGTCTGCTTTCATAAAGATTTACAGCTTTGGAAACCTTATCAGGCACTTCCACTCTGTCCTATAGGATCCATGAGTTGGAACTGACTTGATGGCAGTGGGTTTGGTTTTGGTTTTAGTATTTATTATCATGCACATTTTATGTTTTGCTTATTTATTTTCATATTTGTTATCAGACTCTTGCCAGGAAAGAGAATGATTCAAATGATGACATTTTAAAGACAGGATTTTAAAGAAAAGACTACTTTCAGATGTAAAGCCAAGGTTAAGGGTACATAAAGGGAACAAAACAAAACCCCACAGTGGAAAGCCATTACTATCCCTATGGACAGAGAAAGAAAGAAGTGTTAGCAAAGCCCAAGGAGACTTAGAACAGTGGAACCGCAGAATCCAATCAATAAAGGGGGCTTCGGCAGTGCTTTCTGTGGAGGTTAAAATCGCAGAACAAAGAAGGCAGACGGTCTGAGATTGTAATAACACAAGGTAACATGGTGAAGATGTTGTTATTGTTGTTAGGTGTCCGTAGAGCCAATCTTGACTTATAGTGAGCCTACGAATAACAAAGTGTAACGCCATGTGTCCTGAATCATCCTTAAAATCCTTGCTCTGCTTGAACTTGTTGTTGCAGCCCCTGTGTCAATCCAACTCATTGAGGGCCTTCCCCTTTTTTGCTGACCCTCCACTTTATGATATCCTTATCCAGGGAATGGTCCCTTCTGACAACATGACCAAAGTAGATGAGACAAAGTCTAGTCATCTTCACTTCTGATGAGTATGCTGGCTGCACTTTTTCCAGGACAGATTTGTTCATTCTTCTGGCAGTCCAAAGTATTTTCAGTATTCTTTGCCAACACCACAATTAAAAAGCATCAACTCATCTTCAGTCTTCCTTATTCATTGTCCAACTTTCACATGCATATGAGGCAATTGAAAATACCCTGGCTTGAATTCAGTACACCTTAGTCTTCAATGTGACATCTTTGGTCTTCAACACTTTGAGAGGTCTTTTGTAGCAGATTTGCCCAGTGCAATACAACATCTGAATTTCTTGACTGCTGCTTCCATGGGTGTTGATTGTGGATCCAAATAAAATAGTTAAGATAGTTCCTACCAAATAGTAAAAGCTCAATAAAAATCTCTAATATTACTGTAATCATCAGGGTGATATTATTGGTGATGAAGAAGATGATGCTAATTATTTTATATGGAAGGAAAAAAAGAAAATATGAAAGTATGTATTTTTAAAATTTTTTTTAGTCAAAAATTTTAAGTGCTACACATAAGGTTAGGTTCTAAATATACCAAAATTTATAAGAGATTTTGCCTTCAATGGTTCTGTAGGATTGATAGAAAATACAGATGTTAAAAAGTTACAAAACAAAGTGATATATTCTATGTAGAGAGGCATACATCTAACCTTTAGGAGAGTCAGAAAATTAAAAAAAAAAGAAATGACTTACACACCAAGAAGAACTGGAGACATTTTGACACAAGCTAA
>NW_006921605.1:11791069-11794170 GCF_000298275.1 Orycteropus afer afer | reverse complement strand
CCCTCCTTGGGTTTCCGAGGCAGTATCACTACGGAAGTAGATTGCCTCATCTTTCTTCCGAGGAGTAGCTGGTGGGTTTGAACAGCCAGCCTTCTGGTTAGCAGTCAAGTGCCTTAGGCACTATGCTACCAGAGGAGAATAATGAAGACAAAAATGGCAAAAATGCAAAAAGAATAACACAGAATGGAGTTAACCATGAGAAAGAAAAAAAAATGGGAACCAGGAATAGGGAAGAGAGAAAAAGCTGAAAAGTAGAACTTGGGAAGGGAAGAATAAAGAGTAATAATAAAAAGAATGAACAAAAAAAGAGTAATAATAGTAGTAATAATTTTAAAAGGTACAAGAACAAACAAACTAAAAAAGGGGGAAAAGAAATCTGTGCAGGACAGGATAGAGCACCCAGACTCCATTGGAGCACACAGACTGGGATGGAATTGCTGCCTGCCCAGAAGGTGGGTGGGAGTGAGGGATGGTCACACGTCCGTTCACCAAGGGGGTGTGGGATATAAGAGTAACAAGGGGAAAAATCTCACCTTTCCAGTCGTTTGCATCTGGAATGTCCTTGCGGTTCCTGGCAAGTGCAACTTGTTCTTAGGTCCCTGGAATCTGACAGAATGCTGCTGTTTTAAATATCCAAAATGGTTTAACCACTTATAAACATTCAAAATGGCTGCATCCTCCAGACAGGCAAAAGTCCATGGCTCATCCTGTCTCCCTCTTTGCTGCTTCCCCTTTTATGCACCAGCCACCAGTGCAATCCTGGTATAGCCCCTAGATAGCAGAGTTGATTTTTAGGTTAATTCTTAGGTCCTAACACCACTTGGCAATATCCAAGCTATCTATGCTGTCAAGGTCACTGACAGCCAGCAGCTCCATATGTCTCCTTTTTTTGGTGTTTTCATGCAGTTTCTTCCACTAGTTGGAGTTTAGTCCACTTCAGTATCCTTCTTTTCAAAGCTCAGGACACCAGGATTACCTTCTGTATCTGTGTTAATTGGTTCCCCTTTTCTTTGTTGAAGAGGGTTTGTGTAGTTTGTCTGCTTATTCCACCATCTTACTGGAACCTCTGAACTTATTTTTTTAATGCAATGAACATTTATCTTTCCTTCCCTTCTGGCATCTGAGTTGCTTTCAAAATTCAGCAATTTTGAGCCATCTGTCCCTTTGACTTATGTAATTAAACTCTCCTCCTGTTTTATTTAAAATGCCATTCTAGAGTGATCCTCATACCCATAGCTTGAACTAGCACTTCCATGCCTACATTCTCACTCTGAGCTTCAAACTATTGCATCTATTTTACCTACAGGCCACAGCTGATTGAAAACCTCCAAGTTAACCAGACATAAAATGTAAAATGTTCAGTCTTTCTCATCCCACCTTTATTAATTGGGTCCTTCTTCTTCATTCCTGATCGGGAGGGAATGGCATTACTACTCACTAAGTCTTCTAAGCCAGAAAGCGGAACTCCTTTCTCTTTATGATTACCACTTCATGTACCACCAGGCTCCAAATTCTGTGACTTCTCTTTCTAAGTGACTCTCATGTTTATTCCCTCATCTGCACCATTTATCTTGGGTTCACATCTTTTCTTCTCCAGAATAATACAGTCTCCTCCTGTCTCTGATAAATACCTGATTGACGATATCATCTTATACTATTGTTCTAATATGTAAATGTGAGGTTATTGTTTTCTTACTTACAATCCTTTGTTCCCAGAAGGCACTCATGATAAAATTCAAACTAGTAGGCATAACAAACCCAATACCCTATCACCTGTTGTTGTTGTTGTTGTTATGTGCCATCGAGTTGGCCCCGACTCAACTTGGGTTGCCGAGGCAGTATCACTATGGAAGTCAGTTGCCCCATCTTCCTTCTGACCCCATCATCTAGCACCTGACTGTTTCTGTAGCCTCATTCTCTTCCTCCCACCTATTAAAACATGACAACATAATATTCCAGCCATGGGAATGCCATAGGAGTTTCTTGAATGTGCTGTTCTCTGACAGGCCTCTCAGCATTCTGGGATGCTGTTGGCTCTGTCCGGAACCTGCTCCCATAATCTCTGATTTCTACAATCTGACTGGATGCAAATACAGAACTATCTTCTTTAGAGTTCTCTCTAAAACTCTTGACTACTTCTGACTTCTCTCTTGGGCTGCTTCCTTATACCTTGTGCACATTTAGTGTTTAAAATCTGCATTTTAATTAATGTACTATCTATCTTTCCCACTGAATGTAAAATCCTCCCACATGCAATCTTTATTTTCCATCTTCATCTCCTAAACACTTAGCAGAGTCCGGCATCAAGTAGACATCCCATAAATATTTATTAAATAAATCACACCAGTGTGATCCAGATATGATGTATGTATCTACTTATAAATGAGTCTCATACATTTTTCCTCCCCTGCACTAATATTTTATTTCAGGTTCACATTTGTTTTTTCTTCCCCAGATGATGAATACTGATTACACGGAGATTCAAGTCAGCAGCTGGAGAAAGCAAGTCAATTCATTGATATCGTCTTATTTATTATTATGTTTTTAGGATGAATTGTATCTGTTTGCTTTCATACACGTTATTGTGCTTAGGATCAAATGGTGACTTTATGTTTCAATTCCACATATTTTGCTTTTCACAGTAGGGAACTAGACTAAGTCAGCACTTTTATATCCTAAACTACCTTCAAGGCATAAGGTCTTACTTAAAATAATAAATGATCATCCTTCAAGAGTCAATTAGAATCAGAATCATAACAGTTTCTTTCTGGAAGGGACAGTCTTAACAGACATGTACTTCAACTGTAGTCTAACTGACTTATGAATTTGATAATTGTTCTTCCTGCTGTGAATGTTTGCGTCTACTCTGCTTTTAACCCAATACATAAAGTCCTTTGCAGCTGTAGAATCTACTATAATCATTGCAAAATTTTTAAACAGACGTGTACACTTATTCGGTGGCTGTTTCAGTTATTCAAAAAGGAAAGTTCTGGGAACTATAAAACTCAATCAAATGAAAATTTAGAGGGTGGAAGCCATGTTTTTTTTTTTTTTTTCAAACCTATTGTTTTTAGCCTAGTTGTTGTTGTTGTTATTGTTGT
>NW_006921605.1:11736980-11790933 GCF_000298275.1 Orycteropus afer afer | reverse complement strand
GCCAGCCGTCTGGTTAGCAGGCAAGTGTCTTAGCCACTATGCTACCAGAGCTCCCTTTTAGCCTAGAGAAATGTAAATTTTAAGTAGTCCCTGCAGGGATATCTAACATAAAATGGACATAAAGCTGAAGAAGAATCCAACAAGCGTAATAGACTTAGTGGGCTCTCTCTGGTCCAGTAACTTCCTTATAGACATTGATGAGATGTCTTTGCTATACCATTGCTTGGTCCAGTAACTTCCTTATAGACATTGATGAGATGTCTTTGCTATACCATTGCTAGGTTTTGAGGGTATAAGAGCTATTTCCCAGGACACATCTCCTAGAAAA
The DNA here is from genome assembly GCF_000298275.1 of Orycteropus afer afer. NCBI lineage: Eukaryota > Metazoa > Chordata > Mammalia > Tubulidentata > Orycteropodidae > Orycteropus > Orycteropus afer. The sequence continues at coordinate 11,790,605 of NW_006921605.1, read as the reverse complement.
GGTTACCATATAGTGAGGATGGATGGATGGCTATGTAGATAGATGATAGGTATATAGGTAGGTAGGCAGATAGATGGATAGATAGATAAAAGAGAGAGAGAGAGATTGTGAGTCAGTCCCTGGATGATGCAAACAGTTAAAGCACTTGACTGTGAATTGGAAGGGAGGTGGTTTGAGTTGACTCAAATGTGCCTTGGAAGAAAGGCCTGGCAATCTACTTCCAAAAACTCAACGACTGAAAACTCTGTGGAGCCCAGTTCTACCCTGACACACATTGGGTCATGTTGAACTAGAGTCAACATGACAGTAACTGGTTTGGGGAAAAATTACAAAACAAAAAAGTATACTCTCATAGTTAGGAAGAATAGGTTAAAGAGGGCTGGGAGATGTGTTTGTCACATTAAAGGAAATTTGAAACAGACAGTATACATAGATGACATGAAACATGGCATGATCATAGTACACACTTGGGCGATTTACAAGTGATTTGGAATTACTCAAGAGGTCAAGGCCAGTGAGGAGCAGCATATGAGCGGCAAGGTGAGCTGTGGTTGGGCTACCAAGAGTCGTGGGTTTTTTCTGTGAATGGAGGATGCCCCAGGAGAAAGGTACAGTCAGAGCTGAGTATGACGAGAAACCTCTGACTTCAAGGTGCCAGATGGATTGGATTGATGAAGCTGGAAATCAGGTCAGAGACAGCTCCAGTATTCCAAGTTACTGATGCTGGGACATGGTCTAGAACTTTAGATGTAGGATGAAGAGAAAGTCACTTGTTTGGAGAATATTTGAGGTGTAACACTCAGAAACTCCTTTCTATGGAATTCAAAACCCACCATACTTATCTGACCAAGTAAAGATAATTGTTTTTTCTCAAGCCCATAGCTGTTATCATCCATGCTGTTAGACTTTCCCAAGGTGTTTATTCCACCCCCACTACACTTGCATGAACACACACACATGTGCACACACACACATGCTGTATGCCTTTTTATGCTGCTCTGCTTAAATGGTGGGGAGCCATTCATAATTATAGCAAATATGAAGTAGAGAAATTCAATTCAAGTCCTAGGCATAGTTTTCCTTAAACTTTCCCCAATTTGGACAGTTAAAAATATTTGTTGGAGTGGAGATGGAGGAGGAAAAAGGTCACTGGGGAGCTGAATTATCCTCGATTCTTCATTTCACTTTGAAAGTAAATACATTGGCCTTGGGCACTATGCTACAAAGAAAATAGTGGGCAATTATTCAGTTAATATGATTTCACTATAGACAGCGAAACTAGATAATGCTGCTACACTCCTCCTCACACCCTCCCCTCTAAATACACATTGTTTGGTCTACTCAGAATTTTCCAAATATAACCCAGGCATGTTGTTTCAGGAGCTGAGCAGTGACTAGCTTTTGAGGTCCTTTTTATGGTCCAGTTTTGCAGAGTGAAGTATCTCAGTGAATTACAAAATGAATGTCTTCTGTGACATGGTATTATGGATTCAATTGTGTCCCCTCAAAATATGTGTCAACTTGGCTAGGGTGTAATTCTCATTATTATGTAATTATCCTCCATTTTGTGATCTGATGTAATTATCCCATGTGTTATAATTCCTAATCTCTATGATATTAATGAGGCAGGATTCAATGTACAGGGTTAAGTTGTATCTTGAGTCTTTTTTTTTTTTTTTTTTTTGAGATATAAGAGATTAAACAAGCACGCAGAGATCATAGGGACCTCAATACCACTAGGTGCCTCCTAGATCCAGGGAAAGATTGATGCCAGGGCACACAGCGATCTCAAAGGAACACCAGGCTCACAGATGTTGAAAGGAGACAAGGACCTTCCTTCAGAGCCAATAGAGAGAGAGAGAAAAAACTTTCTCCTGGAGCTGGCACCCTGAATTCAGACTTTTAGTTTCCAAAACTGTGATAGAATTAATTTCTATGTTTTAAAGCCATCCATTTGTGGTATTTCTGTTATAGCATCACTAGAGAACGAAGACACAGGGGACTGTTGAACAGCAGAAGGGGTTAAGGCATTCCTTTAGTAGTGGAGGTCCATTTGCTTGGCTTTTAAAGGTTCCTATGAGAAATGGAAATAGAGAAACAAATATGTTTATTTTTGACTTACAAAGTATATTGTGTAGAAGAAGAGCTGTTCATTTAGTAAAAGCTCTACTCTGTGTATGTTTGTAAGCCTTTATCTTTACTCTCTGAAACTGAAGACTGCAGTTGATATAAAAATGATTTGGTTACCAGGAGCAGGAGGAAAGGGGAAATCATTGCTCTGGAGGCTTCACATTTCTGTACTGTTATTACAAATTTGGCAAATTAACATTGGTGATGGCGGCACAACAGGATTAATATAATTATTTTCACTAAAGTGTACATGTAGAAAATCCTGAATTGGCAAATTCTATGTTATATAGGAGCTCTGGTAGCATAGTGCCTAAGGCACTTGACTGCTAACCAGAAGGCTGGCAGTTCAAATCCACCAGCCACTCCTGGGAAGGAAGGTTGGGAAATCTATTTCTGTAGTGAAACTGCCTCAGAAACCCAAGGAGGGGTCACTATGAGTTGGGTCCAATTCGACGGCACATAACAGCAACAACAATGCTATATATATTTTCAAAACAATTTAAAAACTTAAAAAAAAATCAACATTAAAAAAAACCCCACAAAATTATTTCCCTCTGTTTTGGAGAAAATTTCCAATTGTGAAGCAATTTCTCCTTTTTTCTCACAAGTGAGTTTGTTTTCAAATTTAAGCAGAAAGAAGGAATTCTTTTTTTTATTTTTATTTTTTGTTCTTTATTTTAAGCAGACTGTGCCTCACTACATTTGGCTTTAAAGCTACAAAGGTAAAACTAGGCCACAGTGGTGAGATATTAGCTCCAGGAAAAATATTCTGATTTACACTTGAATGCAGTTACTTCAACTTTCAAGTAATGTAATCTTAGAGAGACCTGGGTTCCAAAAATATGACAATGTATTAAGTAGAAAATCAAACTTCACAGGATAATTTTATTCCCATTAAATTCTACTCTGAATGTTGCAGAAGGCAATATTTGGTTTTATTATTGTTAATTCCAAATATAATAAATATTCCTCTCAATCTGGGTTGATTTATTATCATTTTAAATAGTAGAACATTTGAAGCTTTCAGTATATAGAAGGTATCATAGGATTTGGTCCAAACTACTGTTTTTTCCATTCCCCTTTCGCTAAAAGTAACATGGTCTCATTTCTTAGAAAGCACACATTATAGAAATGACTTTTTTGAAGAACCAATAATAATTGGACTTGTGGTTATTAAAGGATAGATTATAGAAATTATTTTTGAGGAAAACAATAATAACAACACAACTAAGAAAATACAGAATATTGTCACTATGTGCTATAGGTGTGTGCCATGTTAAATTTTGTTAATAATATTGGGCTTTTCTTTTCTAGCCTATAATTTCCCTATGATTAAACATTGTTTTTGGCTTGATAGAGCATCTTTCAAGTAAGCACTCAGAAGTTCTATTAGAAATAACTTTTTAAAATACCCTTACATCTAGTCTATGTAGACCAGTACCCCATTATTGCTAATACATACTTTTAATTTGAAAGAATGCAGTGCTTAATATCTCTAATATACTTAGACAAGCCTAACAAAGTTTTTGAGCTGTGTTATCGTTGCTGGGAAGTTGACTCTTCATGATCGGCAGCAGAGTGTATTGTTAGGAGCATGGGTGGTGGGGACCCCAGGCCTTGGTTCAAGTCCTGTCTCCACCACTTATTGTCTCTATGACCTTGGTTAAGCTGCTTGACCCGTCCAGGTCTCACTATCTGTACCCAATTACCTTGACCTCACTTGGTTTCATCAGTTCTAGAAAGGGGTTCATGATGGGATAAGATTGTCAAGTTAGGAGAATTCTGGGAGTCCATGATACCAGATACTTAGATCAGTGTCTGCCTTATAATGTTATATGCATTTGCTGTTACTGAGGTTGAATATCAGCTGATTGATATCACTTTAGGTATTTTTTGTTTTTTTTCAGCACAAAGAACTTCTAGCTTCTCTACTGAGCATCCCTTAATGGGGTGATAGGCAAGAAGCTGAGACAGTGGAGTTTCTCATACTAAGAAATGTTGAAAATTAAAAGCTCAATACTTGCACTATTTTCATTAGATTCTTGTAACCGGGGTGGTGTGGGTTTGGGTATGAGAAGTAAATATTGAATCAAAAACCTACATGGAAAGTTGTGGAATCTCATTACATATGCTGAGTAATGAAGGCAAAAGAGTCAAGTCTCTTGTCAGGGAAAAAAGATCTTCTTGAGGCAAAGGACAAATCTTAGGATTTAAATACTTCATCCATAATCCTGATATCACATTGGTTATGTTATTTATCATGCATCAAATTTGAAATGTCTGCTCTATTCCCCTTGACACTTTTCCAAAATTATTGGGATTTACACTCAGAAAACATGGTTACAGTCAGATTCCACATCCTTCCAGCCCTTGCAGAATGGAAGCAATGAAAATGGAATGTAAGCTTACATAAAATGCATCACTGTTCTTGCTAATCTAGACAAAAAGGGCCTTGTAGAAAGTGCTTTATAAGAATTTTAGTATTTTCACATTTTGAATTAAGTATTTAGTATTTGAATTAAGTTCAATTAAAATAAGAGCATTTTAAACCAGTGAGTAAGAATATTTAGACTCCTCACTTGGGGAAAAAATATCTTAAGTTGTATTCTTTTATGTCAATGCCATGGCCCTAAGGATTAGTAAGCATGCTGTTTGATTGTCTTCAGCCTCCCTGTATAAATTGTCTGCAGGATTCTTTATCTGTCCTGGAAATGATAAATGTTAGCATACATCAACACCAGGGATTTCTACCCTCTCTGCTGAGCTTCCCATAAAAGGATCATCTACCATGGGGAACAATAAAAGATAGCTGGAACTTAAAAAAAAAAAAAAGAAAAAAAAGAAAAAAAAATTGGATAACGTTGGGGGAGAAAATCCATCTACTTCATCACTGAAGCTCAAGTAAATAGATGGCTCTGCTAGCAGTGGCCTTGGAGTCCTGATGTGATACATATTGATCAACAAATGTTCTCTCCCTACAGAACTATGACCTGTTCAGCTCAGAAAAGCCCAAGACCTACTTAAATCTCTTAAAATATCTCACCCTTGGTGCTTCAACCATTTTCCTTTGTTGCTTTTTAATTTGAGGCATTTGTCAAGGAAAGGAAATATATGTCTTCTGGGATCCCTTGTGGAGTTACAAAGGATGCAAATCTGGCCCAAGATATCAGGAGCTTTCCAAGAATGACAGATTTTACACTGTTGCTTTTTTCAGTCATTGTCTGGTTTTTCAGCTAGATGTGGCGTTCGCTCTTTGGCTCCATCTGACAGTGTTTCTCTTAATGGCTGTGAACCTAATCTGAGAAGCACATTGACCATATGTTTGGACACCCGTAGGATTGCTGCTGAAATGAAAAGATTCATTTTTTAATACCCCAAGTTAAGGAAATGGAGGGATAAAAAAAAAGAAAAAGGCTCATGAGTACATCATCAGGAGGAAGGAAGCTGATGAATTGTGTGTTTTGTTTTGTTTACATATCCAGAATGTGATCTTTCACTGGGATTTCTTATTCAGCTTTATGTTGTTTGGAGCAAGCCAATATCTATCCCGGGACCACAATTTCTTCCTCTATTAAATGAGGGGATCTAAGCATATAACCTCTAAGGTCCTTTCTGGATATATCATTTACCTTACTAGCTTAGTTAGGGAGATTTGAGCCCTAAAATTAGCAAATAAAAATTGTCATTCATGAGAAATATAATTTTCTTAATGTTTTATAAAAAAAAGAAAAAGAAGAGGCAATATAAGATACCAAAAACTCAGTGGTTTTTTCTTTTTTGTTGTTGCTGTTTGTTCAACAAAGTCTTTCAATGACTTTTTCCTTCCATACTCTTGACCTAAAAATATCTTGTGCCTTAACGGCAGAATCTCAAGTTGCAGATGGGCTATTAAAGGTTCTCTGGTCCTACTTCCTTGTTTGACAGAAGAAAATGTTATTTACTTTGAATACCAGAGCTCCAAATTATAAGTGATACCAAGAGATGAAGAATTATAAAATAAAAAGGGTATTACTTTCAAAGTGTGCATGCACACACACACACACACACAAATACACAGGTTACATAAGTAATTATTAAAATGCTACTGGATACAAAGTAAAAAACCGAAACTACTTTATCCTTTCCTTTCAAGAGGCTCTAACATGGGAGCCATGATACATATGAGTCAATATGGTGCATGGAATTATATCATCAGAGCAGAGAGAATGGTGTAAAGAAGGAGGGAAAGCCATTTTTCAAAGGGGGAGTCCAGGAAGGCTTTGTGAAGGGTATGCCGTTTGAGCTGGGTCATAAAACATGGGTACCAGAAAGCAAACCAAACTCACTGCCATCGAGTCGATTCCAACCCATAGTGACCCCCATTAGGTTTCTGAGGCAGTAAGTGTTTACAGAAGTAGATTACCCTATCTTCCTACCATGCAGTGGCTAGTGGGTTTGATCTGCCAGCCTTCCAGTTAGCAGTCAAATGCCTTAGGCACTACACCACCAGAATTTCTAAAACATGGATAGTATTTATTAACTTTTAAAGACATTTTGAATGGAGGAAACAGAATCCAACCATTCATTCACTCACTCATCCATTTACTTATTCACCTAACATCTATTAAACCAAAAGCCAAACCCATTGCCATGAAGTTGATTCTGACTTATAGGGACCCGCATTGGGTTTTCAAGGCCGTAAATCTTTATGGAAGTAGATTGCCCAGTCTTCCTTCTGTGGAGTGGCTGGTGGGTTTGAACTGCCAACCTTCTGGTTAGCAGTCAAATGCCTATGCCACCAGAACTCCTTTAACATCTATTAAGCAATGATAATGTATGACATCATTCTTGATCCCAGGCTATGAGATCCAATAAAACAGTCTTTGCCCTCACGAGGCAGTACTTATTTGAGAAACAACTATCAGATCAGTTCATTTGTATCCTAAAATCCATGTAAGGGAATGGAGGATGGAAGACATGGATGGTGGACTGGTGTCTAATTGTGGAAAGGCTTCGGTTCCAACTTGAACATTATTTCATAAGCAATTAGAAAGCCACAGGGGCTTCTGAGCAGCATGCAGGTGCACCTTGGTCAACAATATGCCTTCATAAAAGTCATCAGTACTGCTGACTGAGAGGAAACTGGATAGAACTCAAGAAGGACTAAGGAAGGAAAAACTAGCAAATAAACACAAGTAAGTAGTGACTTTATAACCCTGTTTTCAAAGCCTGGCTCAGATAATTCCCATGAGCTCCAGCCTCATTCTCCTGAAGCCCTCCCCCCATCTCCTAGAATGGTTGAAATACTAAAAATATACACATTTGAAATCTCAGTAAGACACAAAGAACTGGGAGAAAAGGAGTTGGTGAGGCCCAGAAAGGTAGACGGACTTGTCCAAGGTAATAAAGTGAGTCAGAGAGGAGTTCGGCACAGACTTCATGAGTCAAGGCTCCCAGCACTCTGCTCTGACCACGAGACGATGCCCCTCCCTAACAACAGAGCAAGGGCTCACGCTTAAGGCAGCCAAACTGGCTCTTTCTCTCCCTCTCTGGCCTCCACTAACGGCAGAGCTATGTCTGTTACATTTTGTTTCACAGCCCAGAATAAGGTCCCATGGCTCCATGTTGTTTAAGTGGGGCAGTTGTAGCAGTGAAGTGGTTCCCTTGATAGCGTGGTGCCGGGATGGCCGGGGCAGGTAGTGCAGCACCGAAGTTAGCAGATTCCCACAGGTCGGAGCTTTCATTCACAGTCCAGCAGTTCCGCAAGTCATGAAAAGACAGAAAAAGAAGGATGTCAGCAGTGTCTCCTCTTTCTCAGTAAAAGACTTCTGATCTGGGATCGTATGTCAAGATGAAGAATGAGTGTATTAGGACCAAGTAAGCCGGGTCCAAAGAGTTCCTAATATTGATATGGATAATATTCATTGTTTTCATTTGTTTGTTGAGATGTAGATGCTGCTACCATCACCCCTCTCTACAATTCTAATTTACCCTCTCTAGTGAAGAAGATAGTGAAGAAGATAATGGGCTCTGATGGCATATGGTTAAGACACTGGCCTGCTTACCAAAAGGTTGGTGGTTCAAACCCACTAGCTGCTCTGCAGGATAAAGATGAGATAGTCTGCTTCTGTAAAGATTTACAGTCTTGGAAACCCTAAGGAGGTTGCTATGATTTGACTTAATGGCAGTGAGTTTTGTTTTATTTTTTGGTTAGTGAAAAGGAGGGGGCTTACTGGGATTGTTTTTAAACCTCTAAAGGCAGTTCTGATGCTCACTCTGAGTGCAAACCAGTTTTAAAATAGCAGAATTGTGATATGGGCCCACATGCTAATTTCTTTCTTTTCTTTGTGTGACTTGTCTTTGTCATTATTCCTTCTTCAGGCCCTAGAACTCCTCTTTTCCCCTTAATCATTTATAGCTCATTGAAATTACGGTTAAATTACATTTTAATACAGCTTTTAATGCATGATATTAAAAACATACCTTAGTCATTAATGGTATAGAAATATAAATACTCCTTGTATGGATGTGTGGCCATTTCTTACAGTTCCAAAGCAAAGCAATATTTACAAGCGTCTGGGAGAAATGAATAATAATACCTTATTCTTATGAAAATGCCAATGTGGGCAGGCCAGGGTACTCAATAATTCTTTATAGTGGAGGGTGTATAAACCCTGTTTTTATATTGTATGAGTGAAGTATTACATTAAAATGTTTAATTTAAGTAAACGAGTTCTGGTGGTATAGAGCCTAAGGCACTTGACTGCTAACCAGATGGCTGGCAGTTCAAATCCACCAGCCACTCCTGAAAAGGAAGGTTGGGCAATCTACTTTCATAGAGATATGGCCTCAGAAACTCAAGGAGGGGTGCTATGGGTCGGATCCGACTCAATGGCAGTGAGTTTGGTTTTGAGTTTATATATATCCTTGAAAAATTGAGCTGTCAAAACCAAGAAAAGCTAAAAGGTAGCATCGAGGGATGCATGCATAAGTGATAAAAATATAAATAAATGAAAAAATGATTATCACACAAATCAGAATAAGGTTCCTTCAAAGCGTTAGGAGAAGGCTTTGCTTGGGGAAAATGCATGGTGAGTCCTGATGGGAAGGCAATGTTGACTTTTTAGACCTGGGCCATGGCTACACAGATGACTTCTTTACAATTATTGCTAAATTGTCTAAATAGGTTTTTTTGCAGTTTTCTGTACATATGGTCTAATTCACAATGAAAAACATTTTTAAAAAGTTAAATCATACTATAAAACTATGATGAAAAACATCTGTTTTTGGATCGACTTGTTCTCACCTTTCATTCCAACTTAACTGTTTCTTATGGTATTTACCTTCATTTTCTTAAAAAAAAAAAGCTTATATATCTATTTTTTTAATTTTGAAAATATGTATACAAAATATATCCACTTCCCTTGGTAGTTGAAATACTGTTTCCTCAAAATATGCTGGCATGTGCACATGCTCATATACACATGTACTCATATGCACACCTACTCTCTCCTCCCTTCCTTCTGCTCTTGGAATAGATTATTAACATTTTTAGTTAAATAAATATTCAGTGCTCACCTTTTTATGATTAGATATATTTTGCTTGTACCTGAGCCACAGAACAAACAAAGACAATACCCCCAAAACTCACTGCCATCAACTTGTTTCTGACTCATATTGATCCCCATTGGGTTCCCAAGGCCCTAAATCTTTATGGAGGGAGACCGCCCCATCTTTCTCCTCGAGAGTGGCTAGTGGGTTCAAACCACCAACCTTTTGGCTAGCAAATACTTTAACCACTACACCACCAGAGCTCCTAGGCACAGTACTCTAAAATTACTTTTTGTTTTGTTTTGTACATTTTTATGCTCTCCTGACAGTTAACAATCACCTCTGTTTTGGTTTGCATTTTGGTTCATGTACCAATCACTTATTTGGCTTCAACGCTTTGCAAAGAATAGCAAAACCTCTCACAAAACCTTCCAATGAGGTGATCTATGGGTTGTGTACTTAGGTGTCTCTTAGATAACTCCAGCTTGCTGTCTAAGTCTGCACAGGCTCCCGACTAGGGCTGCTGTGTGACCTCTCATCATAATACTTTTCTTCCCTGTGACCCTGAGAGTTCTTTTCACCCCTTCCCTGTTTTTTTAAATCCCACACCTTCTTCTTTTATGGATTACTGCCTCAGAGCATGATGCCAGGAGCTTCCTGGAAAAAGATGTATGGCAGGTAATGTTTTTGAGAGTTGGCAGGTCTGAAAATATTTCGATTCTACTGTTACACCTCCTGATGGTTTGGCTGGGATTATAATTATAGCTTTGAAATCTCTTTTCAGAAAGTAGAAGACATATTTCTGCTGTATTCTAGCTCCCAGTAAGGTCATTGGTAATTGCATGTAACTTTTTTTTTTTTTTTAATTGTTTAAGATCATTTCTTTATTCATGGTCTTCTGAAATTTTATGACACTTCTTGATGTGGCTCTATTTTCTTTACATTATAATGCTAGAGATAAAGTGATATTTTAAATCTAAAATTCATATTGTCAATTCTACCTTAATTTCTTGTACCATATTTTGTTAATGTTTCTTTCCTCCCTTTCCCTTGGTTTCTAACTCTTCTTAAACAGATATTAGGTCACCTAGATCAAACTTCCATCCTATCCCCCTTTCTTTTCTGTTTTCATTTTTGTCCTCTAATTATGGGATGAATTTTCAATTTATTCTATCAAACTTTTAATTCCACCTTTCTCATTCTCCTCTCATCTCCTCTCTATACATGGGGTAAAAGAAGCTTCTACAAATGCACATTTAGTGACCTACTCCTGCTTTTGAAGATGCATCTTTACGTTCTCCTTGCTATTGTTGTTGTTGTTGTTATGTGAGGTCGAGTCAGACCCGAGTCATAGTGATGCCTCTTTGGGTTTCCCAGGTGGTATCACTATGGAAGTAGATTGTCCAACCTTCCTTCTGAGGAGTGGCTGGTGGGTTTGAACCACCAGCCTTCTGGTTTAGGATAAAATAAAAACCCTTAGCATCATTTTGAGGAGCCTGGTGGCACAGTTGTAAGTGCTGGGCTGCTGACTGAAAGGTTGGAAGTTTGAACCTATCAGTTGTTCAACAGGAAAAAACAAAAAACAAAAAACAAAACCTGCAGATCTGTTCCTGTAAAGATTATAGCCCAGGACACTTTATGGGGTAGTTCTACTCTGCCCTATAGTGGTGCTATGTGTTGGAATTTACTTTTGCTGGTACGCAACAACAGCAGCATAATTTTATGATATGGCTTCTGGTCATGTTGTCAGAAGGGACCGGTCCCTGGAGAAGGACGTCATGCTTGGCAAATTGGAGGGTCAATGAAAAAAGGGAAGGCCCTCAAAGAGATGGATTGACCACAGTGGTTGCAATGATGGGCTCAAGTATTTAGCAAGTGTTGTGAGGCTGGCACAGGACCAGGCAGTGTTTTGTTCTGTTGTACATAGAGTATTTATGAATTGGAGCTGACTCAATGGCACCTAACAACAGCAACAACTATCTCTCTAGCTTACTCTGTTAGTTCTGATCAAAAGTATCATCTTATCAGGGGGGACCAGTCCCTGGAGGAGGGCCTCATGCTTGATGGATCAGTGAAAAAGAGGAAGAGACAAAGACCCTCAATGAGATGAACTGAAACAGTGGCTGCAATAATGGGCTCAGATACAGCAGTGATTGCGAGGATGGTGCAGGACTGGGCAATGTTTCATTCTATTGTTTACGAGGTCACTGTGAGTCAGGACCAACTCAAAGATACCTGACAACAATATTAAACATCTCTCAGTTCTTTCTTTGTGCTGTGTTATCTCTTACCTCAATTTCTCTTCTCCTTGGCCCTTGTCTATTCGTTTTGGTCCTTTATCTATTCAACTACTGCCTATTTGTACAAATTTAGATGCATTTTGTTCTGGAAAGCTTGTTTTAACACAATTCTCCTTTCTGTCACACACTGACTGCCCCAGCTGGCTCCAGTGCTCCTGTTAATGGCTCTTTGTTGTTGTTGTTGTTATGTGCCATCAAGTCGGACCCACCTCATAGCGACCCTTCCGTGGGTTTCCGAGGCAGTATCGCTATGGAAGTAGATTGTCCAACCTTCCTGCCGAGGAGTGGCTGGTGGGTTTGAACCACCAGCTTTCTGGTTAGCCGTCAAGTGCCTTAGTCACTATGCTTCCAGAGCTCCTTAATAGCTCTATTGCAGCATACATTCCTGCCTGCAGAGAATTTGTCATACAGTATTATAACTGTTTAATCGTCTCTCCACTGAGATCCATTCATGTACTTCAGATGGGTAAGAGCCACATCTGACTTATTTACACTTAGATCCCCAGAACTTAGCAAGTTCAATGATCACAGTCTGGAATCAATAAATATTTGTTGGGTGGATAAAAATACCTGTTGCTCTTGAGCTAAGTCTGACTCATGGTGACCCCATGTGTGTCAGAGGAGAACCGAGCTCCTTGGTGTTTTTATTGGCTACTTTTTCAGAAATAGATTGCCAGACCTTTCTTCTGAGGGTTCTTTGGGTAGAGTTGACTTCCAATATTTCATTTAGGAACTGAGGGCATTAACAATTTACACCACCCAGAGGGATGCCTGTTGCATGAACTAAAGAATAAGAGTTGTTATATCTATTGAGTGATTACAATGTTCCATGACCTGCTGCAATTGCCCTATATGTATTCACTCATATAACCATCACAAGACCCTGTTGAAGTTGGTCCTGTTGTTATTCCTTTTTCAAAAATGAGAAAATTGAAGTTAAGTGGAATATACCCTTGACTTATAATGACAAAGCTATTGATCTTAACCTAGATATTTTGGGTTCAAATCTCTTTGTGAACCCCTCAGGGTGAATACATAAGTGACTATAGATAATGAAGACTTAGTTCAGCATTATATAAAGGACAAATAACTCCCAAGTAATTTTCATAGAAATAAGGTTGCATAGAAAAGGGAGCTGACTTCTGCACATTTGGGTAAAATGTGTCTCAGCTCTTTGCACAAGTCAATCTTGATATAAAAACCATATGTTAGTTTCAATATTTTTAAACTTTAAAAAATATTTCAAAAGGTTAGCTAAATATCAGCATTGCTTTTCATTAAAAAAATTTACTAGTTTTGTCTTCCTCAAAAAGATATTAAGAATATATACATATATGTGTATATAAAACCAAACATATATATTTCAAATCTATTTGAAATTTTTCTTTGTAATTACTCAAATTTCAATTTTTAAGCAAGCTATTGCATAAACCAAATTGAAGATTTGGGTTCAAAAGGTTTGACCAAATTGAAGATTTGGGTTTAAAAGGTTTAACCAATTGGGTAGAAAGTGTTTTATCACTGAATTTAAATTTAGAATGGTCAATTGCAGTGTGTGCATAGAGCAAGATGAAGAATAGTTGTCTTTTCTCATGTCTTTTGTTTTGCTTTTAAAATAATACCTCTTTTCTCCCGACTTGAACTAGCCAAAAAAGACACAAAGACATGCCAGTGAAATGGCTTTAGGGTTCTTTCTAAACCACAGCCTCACCCATCTGTGAGAAGAATCACCAAAGAAAAACCACAAGAGGACATTCTGTGTCTGTGCAGGGCCAAGTTCATGGTCCTGCGACTGAGGCCATCATATATAGCTCTGAATTTACAAGAGCTCATGCTTATTTCATATGCTGATGTTGTCATTTTGAAATTCTTAATATATTTTTTGTATTAAGAAGCTTCACATTTTCATTTTTCACTGAGACTGCAAATTCTGTAGCTCATCCTGTCTCTGAAAGATGCTTCTTTGCATCAGAGGAAGTTGTGACTAGACATGCATGGGCCATGTCCAGAGATCATAGGAGCTAGCTTAAAGGAATATCCATGGGCCAGATCTAGGATAAGTTGAACCCCAAAATACATGTTTAGCTCTTCTTTATAGGTTATTGATCTATTTAGAATTAATTTTCATGTTTGAAGTATGGCCAACTTCATTCTTGTGCATTTGGAGATCCTGTTACCCCAGAACCATTTGTTGGAGATTATTTTTTCTCCATTGAATAGAGTTGGCATCCTTTTCAAAAGTCATTTGGTCATACACGTATGGGCTTATTTTTGGAATCTCAATTCTCTTCCATCGCTCTATATGTCTCTCCTTATACTGGTACCACGTTATTATTATTTTTTTTAAGACTGTGGCTTTATAATACATTTTTGAAATCAGGAAGTGTGAGTCCTCCTGCATTGTTCTTCTTTTACAAGATTGTTTTGACTACTCATGGCCTCTTGAAATTCCATATGAATTTGAGGATTGGCTTTTCCATTTCTGCAAGAAAGGCTGTTGGAATTTTGAGAGTGATTGGATTGAATCTATAAATCACTTTTAGTAGTTTGGCAGCTTAGCAGTATTAAATTTTCTAATTCATGAACATGGTATATCTTTCTATTTATTTAGATCTTTAATTTCTTTTAGAAATGCTTCATAGTTCACTGAAATATGTATCTTTCACCTCACTGGTTAAATTTATTCATAGGTATTTTATTATTTTAGATACTATTATAAATTAAACTGTTTCCTTAACTTCTTTTTCCAATAGTCCATTTCTTTTGTATAGCTTATTTGTGCGTGCGCACTGAATTTGTACCCTGCAACTATAAGAATTCATTGAATAGCTCTTGTAGCTTGTAGCTTTCTTGTAGATTATTTAGAATTTTCTATGTCTAGGAAAATGTCGTCATCCTAGGCTGGTAACCTTTTAAAAAATGCACTATTATTATTATTGCCTAATTTCTCTGACTAGAATTTCTAGAACAGTATTCAATAACTGTAGTGAAAACAGTCCTTCTCATCTTCTTCCTGATGTTAGAGGGAAAGCCTTCAGTCTTTTACCATAAAGTCTGATGTTAACTGTGCATTTTCCGTGAATGCTATTTATCAAGTTGAGACATTTCCTTTCTATTCCTAGTTTGCTGAGTGTTTTTATCCTGAAAGGGTATTGGGTTTTGTGAAATGCATTTTCTGTGTCAATTGAGATACTTCTAATAAACAGTTCCTTCATTCTATTAATGAGATCCTTGTGTTTTTGAATACACTATTGAGTGGAGTTAGCTTGTTAAATTTTATAAAGATTCTTGTTGGGATTATGACTGAAAATGCATGAACTCTATCTGGGAGAACTTAACACCCTTACATTATTGAATTTTCCTAACTCTATTTGCTTAGCTCTTCTGTAATGCTTTTCAATAAAGTTATAGAGCTTACTCTTTTTGCATATATTTTGATAGAGTGATCATAGGCATTATTTACATTTGTTGCTAAGATAAAAATAGTATAACATTGATATTATTATTTTGATATTCTTTGTTTTCAATGTACAAAATGCAACACAATTCCCGATGTAGAATTTAAATACCGCACACTTATTGAGTTCTATTCTTTGTTGTGTATTTTCTCTTATATCATTTGGGTCATATGTATATGAAAGACGGTTTTATTTTCTGTTCCAATTTTTATACATTGTATTTCTTTACTTGTTCTAAAAATACTATGGACTGCCAGAAGAATGAACAAATCTGTCCTGGAAGAAGTGCAGCTGGAATGCTCCTTGGAAGCAAGAATGGCCAGATTTCATCTCACCTACTTTGGTCATGATGACAGAAGGGACCAGTTCCTGAAGAAGGATATCATGCATGGTAGAGGGTCAGTGGCAATGGAGAAGACCTTCAATGAGCTGGATTGACACAGTGGCTGCAACGATGGGCTCACGCAAAGCAAAGATTGTGAGGATGGTGCAGGACTGGGCAGTGTTTCCTTCTGTTGCACACGGGGTCTCTATGAGTTGGAACTGACTCGACAACACCTAACAACAACAATAACACTTGTATTTTAAATGTTGAATAGAAGTGATTGTGGTGAACTTCCCTTTTCTGTACCTAAATTTACAAAGAAACATTTGCATTTCACCATTAAATATTAAGTTAAATATTAATCTTAATGTGTTTTTCAAATCTGTATGCTTGTGGATCCCCAGTCAGAGAAGATTTTGAACATCAACTCCTACATGAGTAATTTTAGAACATCCCATCCTAGTATAGTGATTAGACTTTTGATTGTCATTGTAAAGAATTTTTATCTAGTAATATTAGTAGGCATTAAGCAGGATTTGTAGAAATATATATATATAATTGCAGGCTCATTTATATACTGCTAAATATTATCAATGTACCATCAAGATATGCTGTTTTCTATTTTATAAACATCTTGACACTTTTAATGTTTAAATATTTTATCTATATT
This sequence comes from Orycteropus afer afer, assembly GCF_000298275.1. Classification (NCBI taxonomy): domain Eukaryota; kingdom Metazoa; phylum Chordata; class Mammalia; order Tubulidentata; family Orycteropodidae; genus Orycteropus; species Orycteropus afer. Next base: position 11,774,192 of record NW_006921605.1, on the reverse strand, counting down.
TTTTACTATCAAATAATATACTGACTTCATGCAATTAATTGTCCATATATGTGATCTCATTCCCCCACCAGCATAAGTCTCCATTCGATAGTGTGTGTAAGGGATGTAGTTGAGGGTGAAGAGTCCATTTTAATATCTCTAACTTTAAATAATTTATAACATTTTAGAAATATTTCACCTGGGATATCTTAGATTTGAACATGTATTAACTCGTTAATTTTCTCATTACCTCTATTCAACAGAGTCTTCAATCCAGGAAATCTTATGTTTTATACAAGTCAGACTAATATTGCAAGCTCTGAAAAAAAAAAAAAAAACCACTACAACTGCATGCCAATTATAACAATATATTATTTTTACTTCTTAGCTAAAGGAAATGAGTTAGTGACAGAACCTTGGAAATAAAAAAATTTTTCTGTAGGCTGAAAGCAAATAAATTAAACAAAATGTAATTATTTTCAGTGATAAAATTAACCATGTTGCCTCTGAATGCTTGAATTATGGAGTACAACACACAATTTCTAGAAAGGAGGTTAATCCAGTGTATTTATTTATTTGCTTAAGAACAAAGTTCTACTAACCCATTGTTACAATCTTGCCATCTGAATCTTCATCCAACAGTCTGTGTTTAGAAGCCCCCAAAACAGTTCCCCACTGGAAATCTTTAGAAGACATCTAAACGTGCACTTGGAAGACGTGCAGCCGGAATGCTCATTGGAAGTAAGAATGGCCAGACTTCATCTCACCTACTTTGGCCATCTTGTCAGAAGGGGCCATTCCCTGGAGAAGTATATCTTGCTTGGTAGAGGGTCAGTGAAAAAGGGGAAGACCCTCAGTGAGATGGCCGGACACGGTGGCCGTGATGATGGGCTCAAGCAGAGCAAGGATTGTGATGCTGAGCAGGCTCGGGCAGTGTTTCATTCTGTTGTACACAGTGTTGCTGTGAGTTGGAGCCAACTTGAGGGAGCCTAAGGACAATAACAACAAACACTCATAGACACATGTAACTTGTATATCAAGTTACAGTTGCTATCCTTTTCCCAGCTATGCTTTCATTGCAAACTGTACTCTAGAGCTAAAATTTCAGGAGGAATATATTGAACTTAATAATCAGATCTGGTGGCATAGTGCCTAAGACATTTCACTGCTAACCAGAAGGCTGGCAGTTCAAACCCACCAGCCACTTCTGGGAAGGAAAACTGGGCAATCTATTTCTGTAGAGATAATCACTTCAGAAACCCAAGAAAGGATCACTACCAGTCGGAACCGACTCGATGGCAATGAGTTTTTTTTTTTTGATCAGGCTACCCTCCTAATGAAATGGTGGCTGGCCCTCCACCCATATGGGAATATTTCTTTTGTCTGACTGGATTTTTTAAAAATAATCTTTTAATTTTGTTTGTCCTCATTCCATTTCAGTCAGAATATAAACAAGTGTTTCATAATGGTGGAGGAAAGTGAAAATAATGTAGGGAAGGTCTAGTTGCTAGACAGTCTTTCAAACCATACTTTCAAATATCCTGGAATTCTCCATTCCCCATCTCATGCTCTTATTCTTGGTCAATGTGCTTCCCTCTGTTTTGTGATTCTCAATGTTAATAGCATCCATGTGCACATTTCTGCTTCCAAAAACTCATATATATATATATATATATATATATTTACAATACAAGTCATACATCACATATATAAATGGCCATATTATTTTTTTTTAAATATTTTCACACAAAGGACTTCATGAAAATGAAACAGAAATGAAATAAATTCTAAACTTGACTCATTGCCTATTTTATTTTACTATTACCTTTTTTTTATATCCAGACTTATGTTTTCTTACCCAGCTAAGATAAGGAAGCTGGGCCAACAGTTCCCTTCCAGTGAAAATTTGGTCTCATTTTTGTGACACCTCGAGATTTCCTCCATCCCTTTCCTTGACACCACCGCTATACTCACCTGAAGTGAGCTAAAATATTTATTGAGTTATGCGAGTAAGGACTCTAGTTTTTTAAAATTTTATATAAAATAACAGTGCACTATTGGTCATGACCAACAAAGTCTAAGACTCCTTTGTAACCACTAAATGTAGGAAAAACCACAAATTACCGTTGGAGAGGGACTGGCCTTGGGTTCTGGCTTCAATGATCACCTTCCGCTAAATTCAAATACCCTGCGCCTGTGTAAATAAACATCTCTAGGTGTATGGTAAGGGAATATTTAGCACGAATATGTTTCGTACAAAATTAGCAGCAAAGAAAAACTTTAGACTTGTAATTACATGAAAAAAAAAATTAAGCCATTAGTGTAATTAAGGTGTTTCTTCCGTTTTCTTAAACAGGTAGAACATGAGCCATCATTCTTTTTGCATGGATATGCTCATTCACTGAGTTTCCAAAGCATTATTTTTTCTTCTTCTTCCATGAAGATTTATAATGATAATTTTATTCTGGCAAGAAACAAAATTTTAACATTCAATGTTTATTGGTTATAAAAGCTAAATTTAGAATGGAGTTTCTGTCAATGTGATCGGGAAAGCCAATGGGTAACCTTCTTACATAGGAGATACTAGCTAGAAGTCTCATAGTTAATCCATAAGTAGAAAGAAAGTGAATTTAGAAAATATAAAGTTATTTGACTCTAGAACGTTTCTTTCTAGCTTTTACCCTCCTTTTCCCTTTCTCAGTTGTTTTTTCTCTTTTCCCATTTTCTGATGTCAAAGCTACTTTTTGAAAGCAACACTGAGATTTTTAGCCTGACGGTTCTGTTAATGAGGTGGAAACCAAACTAAGCCCACTGCCATCGAGTTGATTCCAACTCATAGCGACCCCCATTGGGTTTCCAAGGTGGTAAATCTTTACAGAAGTAGATTGCAATGTCTTCCTTCTGCAGAGTAGCTGGTGCGTTTGAACTGCTAACCTTCTAGTTAATAGTCAAATGCCTTAGGCACTGCACCAGCAGAGCTCCTTTGTTAATGAGACAATGTTGTTGTTGCTATGAGCCTTTCAGTCAGCCCCAACTCATAGCGACTCCTCCTTGGGTTTCCAAGGCAGTATCACTATGGAAATAGATTGCCAAACCTTCCTTCCAAGGAGTGGCTGGTGGGTTTGAACTGATAACCTTCTGGTTAGCCTTAGGCACTACACTACCAGAGCTCCCAATGAGACAATAGCCAGCCCATAAAAGTGTGTCTTCAGGGAGGTATTCATGATTTTGTTTACTCTGTTATCTTCCTTCTTAGCTCATGAAAATAATTAAAATCTTAAAAGCCTTAATATTTGGCAAGCGATGAAGATATTGGCTTCAGTTCAATTGTATTTTGGTCATTATTCCAATGCTCAGATACCCACCACCTACAGGTTTTTCCTGGCCTTAGTGGAAGAAATGGGTAGCATACATTATCAATATATATTGTTAGGGGACTGTTTAGTTCTTGTGCTAGAGAAATATATGGATAGTCTTCCATGATGATGAAGAAACTGACCTGAAACTGCCGTCTTCCAAGTCTACATGTACAAGGCTTTCAGAATAATCTCTTTGCACCATCAAGATGGTAAAAAACTTCAATGGTTTCTTGTCTCCAACTGTATCTCATCATAATATCATAGCAAACTTGAACCACACAAAGGCTGTAGAAGTTATCTGCTTTCACCTCTACAATTATAGGTGAAGAAATTGAGCCTCTGAAAAATAAAAGTTATGGGAGAACTAGAACTAGAGTCTGTCAGACCCAGAAATAAGACTTAGTTCTCCTAATCCACAGACCAGTATTCCATCACATTTCTTAATTCTGTTTGACAACTAGTCTCTAGTATTTCTTTCTTTCTTTCTTTTTTTTTTAAATACTCTTTTATATGTCTTTCTTTAAGGAGCTCTGGTGTCACAGTGTCTAAAGCATTTGGCTCCTAACCGGAAGGTTGTGCCTCAAACCCACCAGCCACTGTGTAGAAGGCAGATGGAGCAATCTACTTCTGTAAAGGCTTACCACCTTGGAAACCCAGTGAGATCGCTATGAGTTGGAATCGACTTGATGGCAGTGGATTTGGGTTATGTTTCTTTCAAGATCTAGTGAAATCTCATCTATCAGATGGTTGTTACTATCAAGCTCAGCTTCTCACTTCTCTTTACCCACACATCTACTAATGAACTCTTTACCCTATGCTAGGATGCCCAGCTGTCCCAGTTTGCCTAGAACTATCATGGCTTTAGCATGAAAAGTCCTGCATCCTAGGCAACTCCCCAATCCCATACAAACCAGGATATTTGGTCACCCTACCAAACACATTACTTTGGCACCTTTGCCATGATCTTCTTCTTGTCTGCAATTTTTTTCTCTCCACATACTCAAATCTTCATGATTATTAAAACAAGCTCAAACTCCATTTCCTTCAGGTGGTCTTCAGTCTTAATTTTCTAACCTTCTGTGATTCTTAAATTTGCTTCACACATTTGAGCTTTTAATTAAATGCTCTCTTGCCTTGCTTGAGTGTTGTTGCTTTTTTTTTTTTTTTTTTCCAGACATGTTATTCTTGTTTCACAAAGTAAACTATAATGTATTAAGTAGAGTCAGGAAGGTCAAAAGAAGCTTTTCTCTGTGATGTGAATGCTGTGGGATAGGCACTGAACTAGGAATTTGGTCATATTTAATCAGTAAGCATTTACTGAGCATATACTTTGGGCTCAGAAATGAATTAAAGGATGGTGATTTTCCCACAACAATTCAAATCTAGGTCTTTGTGTGTCCTGCTAACATACACTTTCTGGATAGGCAACATGGGTGATGTTTTTTAAGTTCTCACAACTCTTAGTATGGTGCTGAGCCCGATGCATACGATGAGTAAATACTGTTGTGTTCCAACTTGCTCTTCCCACTAGGCTTACATACTCATGCAATTGATAGCAAAGAAAAAATTTTAAAAAAGAGTAGTAAATCATAGAAAATGTGTCTTTATCCAATTTAAGCAGAGTTGTGCATTCTCTATCTTCTTGTTCTTTGAGACTTAAAAATGTGGCCACAAATGTTCTGTATCCATACACAATATATTTTTAAAATCTTGCCACTACTATTATGGATTTTGCATGGCCAAACTCATTTTGACTTTTCTTCTGGCTTTCTTATTTTCCTCTTATTCTTCAGATCTCCATAACCAGTACAGTAGCCACTAGTCACTTGTCCATTGAGGACTTGAAATACAGCTAGTCCAAAGTGAGATATACTGAAAGTAAAAAATACACACCATATATATATTTTTTAAATTTTTATTGTGATTTGGGTGAAAGTTTACACTATGTCTCATGACATTAACTACAATTTCCCACAATGCAACAGCTCCCCTCCCACTTCCTCCCCATAGTTACCGCTTCCCTGTGTCCTTCCCTCCATGCACTCCTGCCCCTGAGCTGTCTCTCTGTGCATCCATAGCCCTTCTATTCTCCCATGATTGATCTCTCCAAGGAGTGTACCTACCTATCCACATGCGTTTTTTGTTTGTCTGGAAGCCACAGGAGTGGGTTCAATTCCAGACCTGAAGGGCAACTAGGGGTCACACTCTCTGAGGTTCCATTAGGCTCTATCAGAGCAGCAAACCTGGTCTATTTTTTTTACATGATTTTGAGTTTTGTTCCACATTGTTCTCCTACTCTGTCCGGATCTCCTACAGAGATCTCCCTCCGAGTGGTTGACAACAAACCATATTTTGAAGACATAATACAAAAACAAGAAGGTAAGATATCTCACTAGTAATTTTTTATGTTGATTAAATTTTGTTATTGTTGATTCAGTTTTGAAATGATAATGTTTTAGCCATATATTGGGTTAAATGAAACATTATTTAAAATAAATCTCTTTCATTTTATCTTTTTTCTTTTAATATGGGTCTCTGAAATTTAGAATTTCATATGAGTTGCATGATTTGCATTATATGCCTATTGAATAGTATTGCTTTAGATAGTTTCTAGAGATTTCAGATGAATTAATATTTGTATATTTTTGATTATTCTATATATTAATATATTGTAGAATCTTCCCAATAAAATTTTATCTTTAAATATTTTTTTATCAGTTGATTGAATTAATTAATGTAAAACTATATCCCTGTATGGTCACCCAATTAGTCTCTTTTCCTAATAAAATAATTCAGGATAAAAGGAAAGCTATGTTATCAAACCCACCAGCCACTCCTCGGAAAGAAGTTTGGGCAATCCTACTTCCGTAGTGGTACTGCCTCAGAAACCCAAGGAGGGGTCTCTATGAGTCGGGTTTGACTCGACGGCACATAACAACAACAACAACATGTTGGCCACAAAAGCATTAGTGTGACAGTGAAATCATAGTATAGTTTGAGTGGCATGCATCATGACACTCCAAGGACTATATTTCAGCCTTTTTGTATTTGAAATCCTACATGTTTATAATAGAACTTACATTTAGCCAAATAAATAGCAAAGAAAATAAAACAAAGCAAAATTAGACACAATCACTAGGCAAATACATGACACTTTTTATTTTTAAAAAAATTTAAATTGCAGTTATCTTTTTTTTTTTTTTATTTTAAGAGCTTGTTTAACATTCAACGTTACATGTACATTTAGTTTCATTCCCCATTTCCCTTGTTCAACCCTAACCCAATCTCCTCCCCTCCCTACCCTGTAACCCTCCCCTTGTGCCCCTCATATTTATGCACTCATATTTGTCTTGCATTTCCTCAATTTGAATGTTGCCCCTCTGGTGCCCCGTGGCCTATTGCTATAAGGGATGTATTACCATAGAGTATGTGGGTGCGTCATCCTGGGTTGATTGGTCTATATGTAGATCTTGTTAACTACTGGGCTGAGAACCAGCCCCTGGGGGTGCATTTTATTCCAGGTGCAGAATGTATCCCAGGGCCAAAGTATTGGGGGTCTCATCAGATGTCATCTGACCAGTAATTCTGGTCATTATTGGGTTTTTTGATTTTGTTGCACGTTTTCCCTTCCACTCTATCCAGGATCTCCAGATTTGATCCTTTCCTGAGTGGTTGGCATTGGTAGCTGGACATCATCTACTTCTGGTCTCGAGGGTCATCGTGTCCTAGGGCTGATTGCTTCCAAAAGCCCTTTGTGTGTGTGTGTGTGTGTGTTCTTCTTCTCTTCCCATGCTAAGAGATTGTTAGCTGCATCTTAGATGACCACTTGAAAGCTTTAAAGACCCCACTCACTACTCAGTAATGTAGGATGTGGAGCAAGGCTTTTATGTATTTTGTTGTGCCAATTGAGCTTGGTGTCCCCCAGTACTATGGTCTTGAAATGGTAGATCTATTGGATCTCTCTCCCATAGTGTCTGGTTGTCTATGAGGGATTACTCTGTGTTTGTCTTCTATTGTTTCTGTAAGGACTGCAGGTATTTTGTATCACTGGTGTCTGTGCAAGATTAGCCTCAGCTGAATCTATCCTTGGTCTAGAATATACTCCTGTTCACTGACCACCATCTGATCCTCTCAGGTGTTTACGTGTTTATCTGTAGCCTGGTGTTTGGTGTTCATGGCAATGCAGTATTGTGGACACATTGGTTGGTATTAGCATCTGTCATCTATCTCTTATGTGCACAATTCAGTGTCCTCCTATTCCCTAATGTTATCATGGTGGTCACAAATCCTTCCTGTATATCACTTCCCCTAACCCATGTCAGTGTGTGGGCCCCAACTAGACCGAAATTAATCCCTCCCCTTCCCTCCCCATGTCAGTAACCTACAAAGTGAGTTCCCTTTCCCGAGCAAACCCTTCTTTGTCTTTTTACAGTAATGGGCTCATACAGTACTTGTCTTTCTGTGATTGACTTATTTCACTCAGCATAATGTCCTCCAGCTTCACCCACACTATGAGATGATTTACATATCCCTCATTGTTTTTTTAATGTAGCATAGAATTCCATTGTGTGCATGTACCATAATTTGGTTATCCACTCATCCACTGATGGGCATTTAGGTTGTTTCCATCTCTTTGCTATAGTGAATTGTACTGCAATGAACATAGGTGTACGTATGTCTGTTCGTGCGCTATCTCTCACCTCTTTAGGATATATCCCTAGTAATGGAATTGCTGGGTCAAATGGTACTACTATTTTCAGTTTTTTAAGGAAATGCCATACCATTTGGCACAATGGTTGTACCATCTTACAATCCCAACAGTGCACAAGAGTTCCAATCTTTCCACAACCTTGCCAGCTTTTGTTATTTTCTGACCTGTTGAAGTTTGCTATTATTGCTGGGGTGAGATGATAGCTCATTGTTGTTTTGATTTGCATCTGTCTAATGATTAATGATTGTGAGCAATTTCTCATCTGTTTGTTGGCTGTCTGGATATCTTCTTTAGTGAAGTGTCTATTCAAATCTTTTGCCCATTTGTGAATTGGGTTATTTGTCTTTTTGGTGTTGAGGTGTTGAAGTTTTGTATAGATTTTGGAGATAAATCTTTTATCAGATATGTCATAGGCAACTATTTTCTCCCTATCTGTAGGTTCTCTTTTACACTTTGATGAATTCTTTTGATGCACATGAGAATTTAATTTTTAAAAGGTCCCAGTCATCTAGCTTCTCTTCTATCTCTTGCACATTCTAGGTTATGCTTGATAGTCTATTTATGCTGCAAATTAGGCCTCCCAGATTTGCCCCTATTTTATCTTTGATGAATGTTATAGTTATCTATTTTCTTCTTCTTCTTTTTTTTTTATAGTTATCTGTTTTCAAAAACCTTTTTAGTTCTGAAGTTGTTATATATTCACAAACAAACAAAACAAAACCCAACTCACTGCCATCGAGTCAGATTCAACTCATAGTGACCCCTCCTTGGGTTCTGAGACAGTATCACTATAAAAGTAGATTGCCCAATCTTCCTTCTGAGTGGCTGATGGATTTGAACCACAAGCCTTCTGGTTAGCTGTGAAATGCCTTAGGCACTACACCACCAGAGCTCCTATATTCAGAACAGATGAAGTTATATCATTGTCATCAATTCTGACTCATAGTGACCCTATAGGGCATAAGACAGAGTAGGACAGCACCATAGGGTTTCAAGGCTGTAAGTTTTATGAAAACAGACTGTTACATCTTTCTCCTGCAGAGTAGCCAATAGGTTTGAACCATGACCTTTTATTTAGCAAGCAAGCACTTAACCACTCTGCCATCAGGACTTCTTAGGCAAAGAAATCCTGTAAAATGTGCTTTCATCAAAGGAAGGCTGTAATTGCTTTGTTAAAACTCTTATAAGAAGCAAAAGTCTCTCCCTCTTGCAGTTAGAAAACAGATTCAGAAGTTGAGGGCCAATGTATCAACTATTTCTAAATTATATAACTTTCCATAGACCTGTTTCCATGAAAAAGAACCCAGGTGTGAGGTCTACTCAGCAGCTGCATCAGCATAATGACATTTAGAATCACTTGTAGAGATGTCACTCAGGTTTTTCACTCTCAGAACCTTCATCTTTGAACAGCTGAGAAGCACTGGTATTCACTTGCCTCTTCCTATACACCTGCTGATGACAGCTCCTGAGGACCAAGGACCACAAGACTTTTCCATAAGTAAAAGTAATATCAACAATAGCATCATATTAGTACCTTCCAGAAGCAGGCTGACACAGCAATAGAAGGTTACAATGAGAGTCGATAATGTAGAAGTTCTGACCAAAGTGCCATGAAAGGTGCTCAATGTCTGTAACTATCTGTTATGCACTTAGTCTCTCATGCAAGGGTAATAATATGCACAGACATTTATTAAGCACTTACTCCATGACAGTCACATGACTTGGCAGTCCATAGGGACCATTTTAGTCAATCCTCACAAGAGATCTGAGAAGAGGCTATTATATCCATTGGAGAGGGGAAGGAATTGGGTGTAAGGTTTAACTTGTCAAAACTCAGCAGTTCATTGGTGGGAGGCCTATGAGGCAGAAAGAAATGTTTGGTGGTTTGGGGGTATGTCTCAGATTCAATGGAACAGTTGATGAAATGGTTGATCTGTGGATCTGCATTAAAGGTTCTGATTTAGTATCTGGGGTTGGAGCTGGTCATCTGATATATTTAGAAGCTCCTCGAAAAAAGCTAATATAAGTGGGAATGTCACAACAGTCTGTCTAATATCTGCAGTGTTTGGGGGCCAGCTTTTCCACCTTTGTCATCTCACGAGAGCTTGATTGCTCTCCGATTTGATTTCATTTTTGAGAGCGTCAACAAGTGATGTGGAAGCCTGCCCTTCTGCCAAGGTATTCGGCAGTGCCTGGTTTATATACTTCTTCCTCTTGGCAGAACTCAGCCATCACATTGTTTACCAGCCTCCCAGGGTAGAGAGATTAATTATTTATTTCTACAGCCTTGGCTCCTGTGATCCTGCTGATAGGCCTCACGCCAGAGAATGAGTGTGACCTCCATTCTCACATTAGAGGCTCAGGCAGCTCTATAAAAGTGATACTCTAGCTCAGCCTTCAAAATCCACAGAAAGCCTTTTCAACGATTTGTATACACCTAATTCCAGCCCCCACTTCCTTTTCCAGTACAAAAAGGGAGAAAAGTCTTAAACCACCTGGTAGGGTAGGGACGATTAGACAAAAGGGCACGATACAGAATGAGGGAATGAGGTTGGCCACTCCTGGCCTCCCTCCAGCTGCCTTGGTTCTCTGTTCTTTGAGAGTTAGAGTGTAGTGGGTTTAGATTAATGTATTCTTGGCAGTGTTTCCTGTTTCAAAGAAAAAGAAAGGATGTTAGTGGTGTCTGATATCAAATAATTTAGCCAGAAGAGAAAGTGAACTAAAGAAAAGAGAAATCTAGGCTCATTTTTCAATAGATTGAAAGAAAGAAAAGGAAAGCGGCTGATATCAGTCATTTTGATCCAAGGTATGTTGACTAAATACCTACTAAGTACTTAGAAATTTCTTGCAATATTGTGGGCTGAAAGTAGACAGGTGTTGAATGAATTTATTACTAAAAGCATTGTATTGTATACAAATATGAATGAAAGCTGCTGTTTGGCTTTAAGAATGTTAATCAATTGGAGAAGGGATGTACAAATGTTACGCAACTAGCTCCAACTCAAGGCAGAATGTGACAATGTATGACAGAATGTGACGTGAAGTTACACAGAAACAACACTTTTTTTTTTCTTTTTTAGAAGAATTAGATGATAAAGGAGATAGCTTTTCATGTTTAAATGGAGTCTCAGCAAAATGTCAGATACACCTTCTGGAATAGGTTAAGGGCCATGTCGACAGAAGAGAAGAGAAGAGTCCTGTGGACAGGTAGAGGTGGAGAGGAGTGGGGACTATCCACTCAGGGAAGCTCTCAAAATCTCTGCCACCAAAAGGAACCGGCTGCATGTGTTCTAGGCTGTGTTGAAATAATAAAGAAATAAAGGAGGAGGAAAGGAAGGAACCCAAACAAACTTGCAGAAGAATGTTGTCTATTGGAAGCTACGTGTCATCTTTTTGATCCCATGTGTTAGACAGAGTCAAGTTTTTGAAACCACAGTTTAAAACTGTGACATTACTAAATATTTGGTTAACTTCTAGAGTTCTGTAAAACCTAGGAAGAGGGAAACAAAGAGAAGTCAGCATCTTAGACTTGGAAGTTGATAGGAATCAAAGAGATGCAAACTGTTACCAGAGTCCTGGGAAATCAGCCAGTCTATTGAAAATCATCTTATTTCAGCAAAATGGGTTGACCCAGTGGATATAACCATAGCATCAAAATAGCAACAATTGTGAGGAAGCCACAAGACCGGACATTGTTCATTCTGTTGTACCGAGGTTCACTATGAATCAGAACTGACTTGACAGCACCTAACAACTCCAGCAACGCTGGAAATCACAAGCAACTACAGAAAGATGGGGAAATCTTCATTGCACAAGAGCCGGGAAAAGAGGAGAGACTGCAGATACGTCCATCTCTAGTCCTTGATGGAAATCCTTGTCCTTTTTATCCTCAAGCTTACACACCTGCCTCTAAACTTCACTTACTGATATTCCAAAAATATTTTTTTAAATTTATCTATTGCAAAGGAAAGATCAAAGCGTCCTCTGTCTCCTAGTGATCTTCAGTAGCATTGAAAATGAGATCATTATAAAAATGGGATCTGAGAATTGATGGGTAAGAAGGATTTTATAAGTGGAGATGAAGCTGAAGCAATAGCATCTATCCAGAGTTGAGAAAGTGCATGGTGTCTTCAGCATTTTAAATTGCCCTTCCTTCCTATTGATTTATTTTATTGTTATTATTTATTCCAACATATCCCAGAACCCATGCAGCTCAGTTTGAGAAGGAAGCAAGATTGAAGGAAGGATTTCTTGTTTTTATATGGCAAGATTTAATGGGATCTGAATCTGAAAAGTCACATGGGAGGTTAGATAGTGGGAAGCCTGGAGAGGCAGGCTTAAAAAAAAACAAATTTGACCTCTTTTATATCAATAACGTCATCCAAGATCTTTAAGCAGTGAAGTGGCATGATGTAGCCATGTGACAAACGTGGGGGGAAAGATGGTGGCACAGAACAATGGTTGTGAGGATGGCGCAGGGTAAGTGAGTTGAAGTCTCGGACAATAATCTGTGATGTGTAGGCTTTCCACTGACTACTGTTTTCAGAAGCAGATCTTCAGGCCTTTCTTCCTAGGCAGTCTTAGTCTGGAAACTCCACTGAAACCTGTCTCCCATGAGTGATCCTGCTGGGATTTGAAATGCTGGTAACATAGCTTCCAGTATCACAGCAATGCACAAATCCCCACAGTATGGTGGCAAAAAGTATAGGAGTATATAGATTGTTTTTATTCACTTGTCTCTACTATAGCATAATCATCTAGACAAAGTGATGTGTTTGGTGAGATTGAATTGTGTTCCCAAAAAATATGTGTTATAAAATCCTAATGCTTATACGTGTGAAGGAGCTCTAGTAACATAGTACCTAAGGCACTTGACTGCTAACCAGAAGGCTGGCGGTTCAAACCCCCCAGCCACTCCTTGGAAGGAAGGTTGGGCAATCTACTTTCATAGTGATACTGCCTTGGAAACCCAAGGAGGGGTCGCTATGAGTTGGGTCCAACTCGATGGCGGTGAGTTTATTGACCATGCTAGTAAATAGGCATGTGACCTAAGGAAAGTCTAGGAAATGCTCCAGTGCAAAGAGAATGGACAGAGAGAGCAAGGCTAATTGGCAAAAGCCATTGAGATTATCTTTTTCTGGGGCTTAACTAGAAGGAATAGAGATGACTGACCAGTTGGCCTAAGAACTAGCACAGGTGCATATGAATTTGAGATAGTATGAAGAGAGACCATATCACACAATTCCTGAGAGGAGATAGAGAGTTGATCTTTTTACTTCTGATTCATGTATATCCAATAAAATAAAACTTATTTTCTAAAGTTGCTTAATGAAGTAATCAATCTTGCACAACAGGGTTGAAAATAAATTCATCAAGAGAATGGGCCACACCAGCCTGATGAGTTCCACGAAGTGAAGCTACTTCAGCGACACTGTGACCCTGATTCTCTCTCTGTGTTTGGCTCTTTCAGGATACCTCTGCAGCAATCTTCTGCAAACTCTAGGCAGTATGTTAAACTGCACACACGTGACTTGAGTTTTGCATCTTGAATACACAGCAACAGTAAGCAATCCAGCCTTAGAATAGTTGTTACTATTTTGAGAGTAATTAGCAAATCTGTTTAGTGGGGGGTCAGCGAAAAAGAGCAAGACCCTCAATGACTGACGTAGTGGCTGCGATGATGGGTTCAAGCATAGTGAGGATTGTGAGGCTGGTGCGGGACCGGGCAGTGTTTCATTCCGTTGTCCATAGGCTTGCTATGAGCTAGAGCCGACTCCATGGCACCTAACGGCAGCAGCAACAATTTAGTATTTAATTAAATAGTTTTCTCTCACCTTCAAAGCAAAAAGGAAGAAGTATATGGGCAATAACACCACAGAAGAGCTCATCCTTCTAGCACCACAAGCATTTGGATTTTTTTTTTTTTTTAGCTAAAATGGAATGTACTCTATGGAGCCCTCATAGTACAGTGGTTAAGTGCTTGGCTGCTAACTGACAGATCTGCAATTTGAGCTCATCAGCCACTCCATGGGAGAAAGATGAGACAGTCTGCTTCTGGAAAGATTGCAATCTTGGAAACCTTATGGGGCAGTTCTCCTTTGTCCTATAAGGTCACTATGAGTTGGAATCGACTTAATGGCAAAGGGTTTGGTGTTTGAGTCCTCTGGCAAAGTTAATAGGGACCTGGAGAAGTTGATTTTTGCTTGCAAAGGGTTACATCTGCAGTCGTCCAAACAGAGAGGCCAAGCAAAATAGAGGCTCTCAGGTTTCTTTCATCTTTGTTCATTTCTCTTTCCTGTTGGTTGTTGGGAGGGGTTGGCCAGCCTCAAGGGATTAAAACATTCAAAGTGGTCAGTAATTTCCATAATAGGATTCAGTGATGAGATTCAAAGCAAAGAACAACTAATAGGAAAGGATAAGAAGGATGAATGCCTATTATGGTGTAGCTACTGTGTGCTGGGAAACAGAATATTCTGAGTAGAGAGTATTGTTAGCCCTGAATCATCCACAAATATAGAAATTATTTAAAAGTATGGAAGCCTGGAGATCTCAATGTCTTCATAGAGATACTTCAATTCTAATAATGGATTACAAGATTTAAAAAAAAAAATAAATAACTCTGGTAGCATAGTGCCTAAGGCACTTGACTGCTCACCAGAAGGCTGGCGGTTCAAACCCACCAGCCACTCCTCGGAAGGAAGGTTGGGCAATCCTACTTCCGTAGTGATACTGCCTTGGAAACCCAAGGAGAGGTCGCTATGAGTCGGGGCCGACTCGACGGCAAACAACAACAACAACAACAAAGACACATCAAAAACCAGAAAAATGGGAAAGAAATCACCTTTCAGCCATTGGAAGAAATTTTAAGAATATATGGAGCTCTGGAAATAAGCAGAAAGAGAGAACTTAAAGCCAAACCCATTCCTGAGCTTGGCTTTTAATGAATAAGTGATATATAGAGCCATATTGACAATGTCTTCTAAAAATACTTATTTCATGGAAGAAACACTAAATAGAAGGTTTAGATTAAAAGTCCTATCCATCTATCCATCCATCCATCCCTAATACATATTTCTAACCCATCACAGATTCACTTCCTCTTGACTATCTTGCTGTATGTATTTTTACGTTTTAGCCATTGATCTTATGGCACTGATGCTGTAAGTGTAGAGGTTAAAAACATGGGCCATGGAGCCAGATGAACTCATGATCATCTCCCCCATGTGATTTCTGGCAAGACATTTAAACTTTTGAGCCTTATTTTCTTTTTCTGGAAACTTCATGCTATAGAGTGTACTTTGGGACAATTGCTATACATGCACAGATACACGTATATTCTCACATACATAAACACATGTATACATACATATACATAGATAGATACAAACACATGCTCGCACTAAAGTGGTGTAGCATAATGAACAGCTTCAGTAAATAATAACAACTAAAACTGTCTGGGTTTTTCTCTGCATAAGACACAGCATTTCGCCCACCCCCTTTACCTAGGTGGCCAATTACTAGAGTCCACAGTCCTTAGTTTCAGCCAATCAGTTGTAAGGGGATTAGGGTGGGATGCAACACACATAATCAGGTCACAGCCCTGAGCTGATATGAGAGGAGTTTCCCTAGGGTGTGGGCTACATCACCTTTAACTTACGAGAGATTCAAGGAGAGAGAAGCAAGCAGATGATGAGGGATCTCAGGATGACCATGAAAGAAGAGTTAAGTTGTTGTTAGTTATCATTGAGTCAGCTCCAACTTATGACAGCCTTATGCGTAAAGAATGAAACGCTACCATCTCCATGATCATTGGCACGCTTGAGTCTGCTGTCTCAGGTGTTGTGCTAATTTGTCTCACTGAGGGATCCCCTTGTTTTCACTGATCCTCTACCAAACATGATATTCCTTTCAGCATTTGGTCTTTCCTGGTGATGTGTCCCAAAGCAAGTGAACCCAAGTCTCACCATTCTTGCTTCGAAGGAAACTTCTTTCTGGTTGTATTTCTTCTATGACTGCTTTATTCCTTCTTCATGGTATATTCAGCATTCTTCACCCACACGGCAAGTTGAATGCATCAGTTCTTCTTCTGTGTTCCATTTGCATTGTTAGCTTTCATACTGATATGAAGTGATTTAGAGGCCATGGTTTGAGTTAGGTGCACCTTACCCACCAAAGTTATAAGCCTCTATCTCACGATTTTTCTGTTCACTATACTATTATGTTGTTGTTGTTGTTGTTAAGTGCCGTCGAGTCATTTCCGACTCATAGCGACCCCATGCACAGCAGAACGAAACACTGCCCGATCCCGCACCAGCCCCACAATCCCTGCTATACTCGAGCCCATCATCGCAGCCACTGTATCAATCCATCTCGTTGAAGGCCTCCCCCTCTTTCGTCGACCCTCCACCCTACCAAGCATGACATCCTTCTCCAGGGAATGGTCCCTTCTTACAACATGACCAAAATAGGTGAGACGAAGTCTGGCCATTCTTGCTTCCAAGGAGCATTCTGGCTGCACTTCCTCCAGGACAGATCTGTTAGTTCTTTTAGCAGTCCATGGTACTTTCAGCATTCTTTGCCAGCACCACAACTCAAAAGCATCAACTCTTCTTCGGTCTTCCCTATTCATTGTCCAGCTCTCACATGCATACAAGGTGATTGGAAATATCATGGCTTGTGTCAGGCGCACCTTAGTCCTCAAGGAGATATCCTTGCTCCTCAGCACTTGAAACAGTTCCTTCGCAGTTGACTTTCCCAATGCTACACGTTGTCTAATGTCCTGGCTGCTGCTTCTGTTGGCATCGATTGTAGAACCAAGCAATGTGAATTCCTTGACAATCTCAATCTTCTCTCCATTGATTGTGATGCTGCTCATTGGTCCAGTTGTGAGGATTTTTGTTTTCTTTATGTTGAGATACTATTATAGAGTGTGGTATGTATGGCTGGTTGAGCATTTATCAAAAACTATTCCTTTTTTACCTGGGAAATAATTGAGATATAACAGGAAGAATTGGGGATAAACATTTTAAAATTCTTACTGAGACATTTCTACATTATTTAATTTATTTCTTCTAGTGAATTTTAACAGTTACTCCAAGCATCCATGTACAATCAAAAATAAGTAGAGTGCTAAGTGTTTAAGAAATAAATTTTAAGTGAAAACAGTTTAAGAGACGAAGAAGCACTGAAATATATTTGGAAAATTTGGGGCATCAGGAAGACTTCTTTTCCCCAACTTTAAAAAATTCAAGAGAGATTTGTCCTAGGCATTTTCCTGGTTTCCAGCCAGATTTCTTTCTTTATGTATTTGTATGTATCTTAGTTTTCTAGTAAGCATCTCTGGTGGTGTAGTAGTTAAGGCATTTGGCTGCTAACCAAAAGGTTGGTGGTTCAAACCTACCAGCTGCTCCATAGAAGAAAGATGAAGCAGTTTGCTTTCATAAAAATTGACAGCCTTGGAAACCCAACAGGGGTCACTATGAGTTGGAATCAACTCTATGGCAGTGAATTTTCTTTGTTTTTTTGAGTTCTCTAGTGCTGCTGTATACCACAAGTAGATGATTCTAACAAACAGAAATTTATTCTCTCCCAGCTTAGGAGGCTTGATGTCCAAATTCAAGGTACCATCTCTAGGGGAAGGCTTTCTCTCTCTGAACGTTCTAGGGAAGGACATTGTTTCCTTTCAACATCTGTGGACCCAGCATTTAGTGGAGGTCTCCATGTGTCTTGACATCTGTCTTCCCCTTACTCTAGGAGCTTCTCAGCTCAAGTACTCTGGGATCAGAGGGCGTGCTCTACTCCTGACTCTTCTTTCATGGTCATCCTGAGATCCCTCCTCAACCGCTTGCTTCTCTCTCCTTGAATCTCTCCTAAGTTAAAGGTGATGTAGCCCACACCCTACGGAAACTCCTCTCGGATCAGCTCAGGGCTGTGACCTGATTACGTGTGTTGCATCCCACCCTAGACCCCTTACAACTGATTGGCTGATCACATCAGATCACATCATGGGAGACGACTACATTTTTACACAACTGCCAAATTACATTGCTACGTAACTGCCAAACCACGGAGAATCCTGGCCCAGCCGAGTTGACACATATTTTGGGGGGAGGACACAATTCAGTCCTTGACAATGTGCAATATCAAATGTTTTTGTGTTGTGGATTTGTTCTGAATGCCATTAATAACGTGGCTTCCTGTCTTAGCCTAGGTAAGCTGTTCACCTACTTTGGGAAATAGCTGATCTGTGTCTTGAAACAAAGCTCTTTTGTTTAAAGGCCCTTCAGATTAGATTGACAACCGAGGGACATTTGACCTAAATCCCAGAAAGTCCTGAGAATGAGTTTTCTCTGTTTAACACATTGCTGCCGTTGAAAGCATTAAAACACAAATGTCCAGGAGCAAAACTCTCATTTACTTTGCAGAAGGAGCACAACAGATATGTTCTTTCCCAAAGCCTTTGTTTATTCCCCTCCAAGGAATAGATGGATTCTGGTTAGGTGTTTCAGTGAGTTTTATTAGGAAGTTGACTCAGGTCTGTATTGCTTGTAGAAGCCAGACAGAGGGCAGGAGTCCTACTCACAAATCTTCAGGAAGCGTTGAAAGCTGAGTCATTGCAGACGTGTAAATCCTGTTGCAAGCAACAGCACACATTTGCTTACTTTGGACAGCTGTAGAAAGAGAAAAGGCTAGATGTGGCTCGATAATCAAGATGGGGCTAGAATGAAACGGACGAGAGGATGGCATGGCCTGGGGAAAAATCTCTTTAAGGTTGTCACACTGCTCTGTGTGACATAGTCCCCACACTACCCTTCCCCCACACTCTTAAAATCGGGAGTCAAGAAGAAACTCTCCCATCCCATTTAACTTAAACAAGGAATACCTAAAATTCTACAATAAATGTTAGCTTAAGACTGAGAATGGTAAAATTATTCTTAAAATGACAAATATTTAAAGTTTAACTATCATTGCTGTGTTGTATGTTAACTTTAAGATATTAGATATAGACTATGTTTCAAAAAGTCAGTATGATTCAAATGAGGAGATGGAAGAAAGACTTCCAGACGAACGATTTGGTTGTTACTTTGCTCACAGAATCTCAGAGGACTCAAAACTACATGTGTGGGTTTGGCAAGGGCTTTTATAAAACACAAAATTTCTGTTGAATAGCCCAGTAATTGACAGAGAATTCTTCAGTAATCTCCAACCCCCCCCCCCAATAAACCCAAAGAGCTGGAGAGTCAAATAAAGACAAAAATTTAGGGGATCTGGATCAAGTCTGACCAGCTGAGGCCCTAACACCACCAATGGCATATGTCTCACCCTGCAGCTGGACTTTGATAGCAAATATTTGACTGGTACAGCCGGTGAGGGCCTGAATGGTAAATATTTTACAAGGGGAAATGGGAACTCCCCTTTGTTCTGTCCTTCTTGCACATTAAACATATTAATTTATATTAACTGGGAACTAGATCATCCTCTATTTGCCCGCTGTCAATACTTAGTAATCATTTTGAATCTTCCTCCTATCTCAACTATCGTGCATATTCATTGATGATTGACTGATTGACTGCCAGACTGGGATACATCAAAAAGTCAACCACGAAAGCTTGCAGCACTTGCCTGAGGAAAAAAAATGGAAAGCCCAGGTAATTTAAAGTGCACATGGTGAATTTGTTCTCTGATAGCATGGGCTATCATCAGGTTAATCTTGTCTCTCCTCTCCCAGTAAATTCCATCGTCTTTATGTGCCTTCGTAAGTAAGTTCCTGGGCTGCTCATTCCCTGCCTACCCAGCTTCTGGGACACTTGGCTGATCCTTTCCTCTTTGCCACTGAGGGGCAACAGCTGGTTCTCATCAGGTATCAGATTATGATGCACACGAAAAAGTAAGTGGTCAGAATGAATAAGAAAGGAGTTCTGGTAATCATGTGGTTTGTTCCTGGGGGTGTCAACGGGAAGAATCCATCCTGTTCTGCAGACCACTGTCAACGTAATCCATTCCGTCATCTACAGGAGTGAAAACCTGCCATGTTTTCTTCAGAATCTTTGCCGCTCTTATTTGCTCTGGGAGAGGCCCCTGGGTTTTCCTTTTTTCTTCCTTTGCTATAACACTAATGCATTTTATATGTCCTTTAATCTCAGCTCCAGTTCTGTCAATATTTGAGCTTATCTTAAAACGAAGAACTCCAAAGGAGGGTCAGAGAAAGTAAATTCTCACTCCGGAAGGCAAATAACAACTCTTTCATTAAACATCCAAGTCACAAAGCACCCCTGGGACTGGTTCTTGATATAAACAAGAGGGTGCAGCTTCCCCCAAGCTCCTCCCTTGTGATGAACTTATTTATGAAGTTCTCTCATACGAAGCTAGCTTTCCAGAAATGTATTATTCTCCTAACGAAATAACCACGAGAATGATGATATTTATATGCTTCTGAGGAGGTCTGTTGGCACAGTGGTTAAGTGTTCCGCTGCTAACTGAAAGGTTGGCGGTTAAAACCCACCAGCTGCCTTGCGGGGGGGAAATGTGGTGGCAGTCTGCTTCCTTACTGATTACTGCCTTGGAAATGCTATGAGAAGTTCTACTCATTTGCTAGGAGTTGGAATCAACTTGATGGCAATGGGTTTATCTGCTTCCCAGTCTTCGGAATGACTATTCCTGAAGTTGAGAGGTGGGTTGTAGGGAACTATATATTGATCCCCTATTTGGCTCACTCTGTTTCACTAATTTGACATCCCTGGGAATAGCAGCCCTGCAATCAGTAGCTTCCAGATCAGCCAAGCAATTAGTATTGCCTTTTGGACCCTTCACACTGTGATGCAGACAGGAGCAGAGAATCAAGTTTAGTCTAGAATTGTTGATGCCACCAGCACTGTCGTAGTTGCTCATCCTGTTGGAACAAGTGTTTGTTTCTGCATGAGCTTCTGGTTTTGTAAATGCTGGGGACTGTATTCTCTTAAAAGGTAGCTGGACCTTAACAAGGACGTGCTGTAAAGGCTCACTTTTGGTTTCCTCTGAAGTAGCTTGTTAAATAACAGAAGGCTGGTCAGGTGTGGCTGATGGGCATTTGCTTTAAAAGAAAGGAAAATACATCCATCAAGACTATCATATACACAAACATATTAAACGTTGAAATATTTGGATGCTTTCCCATTTCCCCTTCCTTCCTCCTGTTGAGATAAGAAAAACATGCCAACATTCTACTTAGGGGACTGTTAATATGGACGGTCTGAAAAATCAGTTGGTTTGCAGATTCCACACTCTGAGGGCAGATTCCACACCCCATGGTGGCAGTTTTTTTTTTCCTTTTCATTCTTTCCACCTGAACACCCTGACGCCATCCTGCTGGAGAGCAATTAGTGCTGGAGGAATGACAACCAACAGAAAAGTGGTAGGGCCATTAGGGTGGGGAAGGGGGAAAAAAAAAGGAGAGGCCATGGAGGAGACAGAACTGTGGTGGGGGCACTTCTTGTGGATGCTATGAAAGGAAGAGTCATGTAGAGACCCCAAAGGTGAAGGACTGAGCTCTTGATTCTGTGTAGCTACTATACAGATTCAAAACTATACAGAGTCAGATCTAGGAGAAGAGGCTGGAGTACCACCGCCCAATGGGACATACTGCAATGAGGCAATAGCCTGTGATCTGCACTATCTGCATTGGTTACTAGCCATATGTGGCCACGGACTACTTGAAATATGGCTCCTGTGACTGAGCAATCGAAAATGTTGGGTGGAAGTGAGTTTTTTTGTTGATTTCAATTAATTTGATGAGCTACACATGATTAATGCCCACCATGTTGAACAGTGCAGGGAGTAGGGAACAACTCATAGCCTGCTCTCTCTCTCTCTCTCTCTCTCTTTTTAAGATAACCCTTCAGGTTTTGTTTTAAAAAATACTAGCTCCATTACTACAGGAAATAGGGTTTTCTGTCAAACACACGTGGGGAATTTCAGGACCTGTAGCAGTACTTGAGCTATGACACTGAAGCCTTGATCTCATCTCTTTCTTTCACCAGTTAGTCTACTAAAAGTAGGATCAACCAGCCAACTTCATTATACTTCTCATTCTGAAAAGAATTGTAGAAAAGTATCCAATATGCAATCACCCAGAGCCTTGTTTCTCACAAATATTTAATCTATCCGTTGAAATATTGATATTGTGCTTGTTTCCCTTGCCACCTCATTCCATGGATAAGCAGTGCCCTCTTTACCAGTGGAGATAGCTTCATTTTTTGTTGTTGTTGTTGTTTTTTCAATTGTGATTTGGGTAAAAGTTTACAGAGAAAATTCACTTTCCATACAGCAGCTCACATACACTTTGACTCATGACATTGACTACAATTTACCAGAATGCAACAGCTCCCAAACATGGATATACAGGTGGATAGATGGGTGGACAGGCTGAACTAGTATGTCTATGCAGGGGGGAGTGTGCCCAAGACCATGTATAGGGTTGGCAGACAATATTTCTACAAGTATATTGGTATGTTCTTTAAGAATTCCCAGGCATATAGTAGAGCTGACAAGGGACAAGGTTGTGGTCACATCTTGGCCACAGCTACCCAGAAGGAGTGAGTAGTTGGACATGTGGGCTTGGGACCATAGTTTCAGGGGATATCAATCTCAATTGGCATAACATACTACACAAAACATTGTTCCACATCCTACTTCAGCAAGTAGCAACTGGGATCTTAAAAGCTTGTCAGTGGCCATCTAGATGCAATGATGGGTCTCTCTTCATACAGAGCAAAGAATAATGAAGAAAACCAAATATTCATGGAAACAGTCCAAGTGAGTGGTACACCATGCAACCATCAGCCTATATAACTATGAGAACAGAAGAATTAGATGGTGCCCGGCTACCACTGTCGTCAACCAGTCAGAGGGGGATCTATGTAGGAGATTCTGGATAGTGTGGGAGAACGATGTGGAACAAAACTCAAAATCATTTAAAAAAAAAAGGGACCAAGTTTGCTGGTCTAATACAGCCTGATGGAACCACTGAGACTATGGCCCCAGCTGCCTTTCAGGTCTGGAATTGAACCTACTTCTGTGGCTTCTAACCACACAAAAGACAGGCATATGAGGTGAACATTTACATTAGATAGATACAGGATAGATAGAGGAAGTGGGAGGGGAGCCTGCTATCTCTTTGTGGACTGTTTAGTAGGTTGGTATCAAGAACATGAACCCCACATAAATAATGATTGTATATATTATTATAGACTAGTGGCTAAGGCACTTGACTGCTAACCAGAAGGCTGGTGGTTCAAACCCACCAGCCACTCCTTGGAAGGAAGATGGAGCAATCTACTTCTGTAGTGATATTGCCTCAGAAACCCAAGGAGGGGTCGCCATGAGTCGGGTCTGACTCAATGGCACAAAGCAACAACAACAACAACATGTAATTATTTGGCTAATATAAAGAACATTTGGGACATGGTTTTCCCCTGTAGTCTATAGCAGGGCTGGATGCATTAATAACAAAATTTGATGAACCACTAGGTGATGTAGGAGGGCAGCAACCTAGAAGAGTGCCCCTGTGTCTAGGGATGAAGAAAAAAGGTTCGTAACCAGATGCTGAGAGGTGGAATGTAAAAAGAGAAAGTCTGTGCACATTTGTCCATTGGTTTTTCAATAAATACCTCTCAAATATGTGTAGCATGCCCTCCATTTTGCTAGGTGCTAGGAGATTTTGTTGGGGAAAGTAAGAGGTATACCATGGAGTCGACACTCAAGAGGAACTTTTCAAAAGAAGAAAATAGAGCACATGATGACAGATTGACTAAAACAATAAAGCAGATTTGCTTCTAATTACTCTAAGATTTCAGATTTTGAATATTGGAGACATTGTGCCAAATGCAGTGACTGAAAAATGTAGCTAGTATGATAAGAAATATACTCCTTTGAGTTTTAGCAGGTGTTGGTTTCAACTGATAAGAAAGGATGCTGGATTTAGGATAAGCTGTGGCGGAACAGAAATAGGAGACGAGAGAACAGGTTGAGTACAAGCCAGGGGAGATACACGTGCATGTGCTCTAAATGATATTTGAAGCCATGAGGGTGAATGATCCAGAAAGTGAAAGGGAAAGAGGAGAGAACATTCAATAGCATTTTAAATTGGAGGGCTTAAGCTCATTACTATTAGCTTGCCACTTTGCAAGTGTAATATGTTATGTATTTTAGGCTTTGATATGGGCAAATGAGAAGCAATGCAAAAAAAAAAAACAAAAACAGAAGAACAATGACAGCACAAAGAGTAGAATTAGGAATCCCCACAGTTGGAGCTAAAGGAAGAAGAATTTCAAGGATGAAGTCCAAGGTCACAGAGAGGTCAGTGATCAGAAGGATTAGAAATGGTCTTTTGAATAAGTCATAGTTAACATATTTGAGAACAGATTTAGGAAGATGAAGAGAAATGAAACGGATATTCCAGAATGCTTGAGAGTGAATGAGGCAGATAAAATATAGAGACAATACTTAAAGGCCAGCCAAGGAAAAATAGAAATTAAACAGTACCTCGAAGAAATATTGGCTAAAGTTAAGAGCATTTAAGAAGATTTGAGATTATTGAAAATAGGAAGAAAAAATACCATATAGAGAAAGTAATTGAAAATTATGGTGAAAGAGTGATAATTCCATAGATGAGGTCCCAGTGGAGGTAGTAGAAATGGACCCAGGGGAGATTTAATAACAGGAGTAGCATGGCATTTCAAGACATTTCATTTTTTAAAAGATCACCTAGATCTATTTAAATACAGTTTTTAAGTCAACCATTTCTATTTGCACTTTGTTTTTTTAGGTGCTAAACATGGAAGGAGATCAGTTTTCATAGCACCAGACACTAGACGTGTTATCAGGGTAGAATTTTCTACTTTGAATTGGCTTGTTCCTATTTTCCCCAGGTGACCAACCATCTAACTTTCTCAGTGGTTTTCCACCAGGTGGCAATGCCCTCTTACTATTGAAGAGCAGAGAACTAACACGATGAAAACACTGAACAACCTGGATTTCTGAAATAATGCTCTTGACAACTGTCTCTGTTTAGAAAGTTGACGTTTTCATCAGTTGCCTCCTGGAAAACCCATTACAGGCTTAGCAACAGAAGGCAGGGCGACAAAGGGCTTTATAGCAAAAGAAGGTCACCTCGTGTCTTCGGTGCAAAGTTAGGTCTTTTCAGACAGAAGCAAAAACCAAGATTTTTTCATAGTCACAGCTGTGGACATTGGACAAGTATTAGAAACAAGAGATGCTCTTGGGGCATCAGTAGCTCGGTATTCCAATTAGACTTGGCTTTGATTTCTAGTCATTGTACCTCATGTGCAGCCCCGCCGCTCTATCAGTGATGACTTGTGTGTTGCTATGATGCTGAACAGGTTGTGGCAGAGCTTGCACAGTAAGAAAGACCAGGAAGAAAGGCCTGGCAATCTGTATGTGAAAATCATCGAAAACTCTGTGAACTCCAACAGTCTCATCTGCACCAATCATGGGGGTGGCACAGGACCAGGCAGCATTTTGTTCTGTTGTGTGTGAGTGGCTGTGAGTCGGGGCAACTTGATGGCAGCTAACAACAACAACACTCAAGAAAGAAAGGATGGGTGACATGATGGATTTAGAAAAATCACCAAATGAGAGAGCAAAGGAAAATTCAAGAATCCATGAACATTCTTTTTGTGTGTATATGTGGTTATTTCTTTAAAAAACTTTTTATTGTGATTTGGGTGAAAATTTGCAGAGCAAATCACCTTTCCATTCAACAATTCACACACATTTTATTTCATGTCATTGAAATAAACAAAAGAAATATTGTTAAATTAGTAATCAGTAAATATTTGTTTGAACGAATAAATGAAGGAGAACAAAAAGAAGCCCTGATAACATGCAGCGGTCTGGGATCCGGTCCTCCAGAAGTTGTTAAAAGTATGAAAGAAAACTTTGAAAAGAAATCACATATCAAACTAAAGGGAGTCTTTTGGACAGAGAACCAATAATTGCAAACAACAACCGACCATTAATACACATGATGACATAACCCAGAAACCAACCCAGTTATGGAAGTATCCAAAGTAAAAGAAGCATACAAGATTGTGAACAGGGAATCAGAGACATCAATAGGCAAAAGAGGACAACTGCAAAACAAAAACAGGGAAAAAATAGGGTAGTTATAGAACTTCTAAATGGTGAGAAAGTCAAGATAATTCAAGGTAGAATGGACTATTCACAAAAAAAAAAAAAAAATCAAGTATTGAATATAGAATAGTACAGGGGTCAACAAACTATGACTCACAAACCAAATCTGCCCACTACCTGTTTTGGCAAATAAAGTTTTATTGGAACAGCCACACCTGTTCATTTTTACATTGTCTATGGCTGCTTCCCTGTGCTACAATGACAGTGTAGTGTGCTTGCTGACCCCTGGAGTAATGTTTAAGGGCACAAGTTTTGGACACCAGTCGATGTGGATCTCAGCCCTGGTTCTAACACTTATTAGCTGTTGGACTTTGAGCAAATCTTAATTATTGAAACATGTCCTGCCTTTCAAACAGTTAACATACATACTACTGGCACAAGGAAGTCACGTGACCTATCACCCTCTCTCTTTTGTAAAGTAAATGAGATGCTGAAATCATTTCCTAGGCCTCCAGCAGCCTTTAAACACCAAAGCTAAAATCTTTTGTCATTTCTAGAGCAATGACAGAAAATAAATTTATGTCCTTTTTATTCTCCTTTTTTTAAGTAATTCCTCACTATTTTCTTTCTGTCTCAGCAGAGTCAAATGATGACCCTATTTAGCAGTTAATAAATGGCTAGTGTGCTTGTGATTGTCCAGATCTGATACCCCTCATAATTCGTCATCGAAACCTGGGTCCTGAATCTTGCAAAACGCAATGGAAACATGAGGGTAGAAAGGTCATGGGCTATGGGTTCAGAAGTTACCCTAGTGCTTCTGACCCTGGATAACCAGGGTCCAAATCTGGGTTACAGAACATGTAAAGATGATTTTGAGAGGCTTCTTGTTCTTGTTTCTAAGTAAGCTAGGCCTTGGCGGCCAGTTAGGGCCTTTGGCACATGCCTATAGGAGAGGTGTCTAAAATGTAAAGTGTGAATCACTGGAAATGGGAACTCTTTCAAAATAAGGGAATTAAGTTCATTAAAGGTGTGGTAGCGTAATTTACCGTGCCAGCACGTAATGATCAAGCCTGGCACTAAATACTCAGCTAGGGCAAACCCACCCAAACTTGGCAGAATCAATGACCCTAACCAACCCAGCCTCTTGGCTTTGTCTCCAACTTAAATGTACTTCAATTAGGAAAAATAGGTTTTGGACTATGGGCCTTTCTTGTCTTCTAGATTCAGTTTTGTATCCACACCCTGAGGACAGAGAGTAAAGATAGCTCTGCTTATGGGGTAGTGTGGCTGACAAGTGAGGAAAATGACCTCCCAAGTCCCAGAGTCTGTGGGGAGGTGTGGAAGCTACATCAGCAGCTGGGGGATGTCGTAGTCAGAGGCTCTCGACACGTGATTCCCAGACTGCATTTAGATTCCTGCGGCTTGGTAGAAAAGTAAGCAGGTCCTTAGGGGGAGAAAGACCCAGAGGCCAACTGAGACTTCTCCTGGGACCACTGACACCATATTGTCCTGGCACAGACTAGTGAGTAGGGGTTAGGATGTGGCAAGGGCCCACCTGCTGACACACAGACCTTAAAAGCCAAATGAAGTTTATGTGAGCATGTGGAAACCAACCCAAATACAATGTGTTTGCTACTTTCAATGAGGAACAGAGGTTTTCCTAATAATAAAGAGAAAGCTCACACATTCTCAAAGCACCTCCAAAACTAAAAAAAACCAGACTCACTGCCATTGACGCCCATTGGGTTTCCAAGGCAGTCAGTCTTTACAGAAGTAGATCGCCCGTCAGTATGCAGTAGAAAGCACCTCAGTGGGTCTAAATCCTATTTTGCACTTGATTTTTATAGTTAGATTGATTCAAAAGATATTTATTACATGCCTAGCTAAGTGCCCTGGGTAGAAAATGAACGTGACCATCCTCACCCTCATAGAGCTCATGTTCTGGTAAAGGATATAGGCCTCTACACAAATAGTCATACTACCACTGAATGACAGTAAAAGTTGGTTAACTGAATGGCGCAGATAACAGAGAAAGAATCAAAGAGAGTGATGCTTCACCAAATGGTGATGTTGGACTTGGACCATGATGATATTACAAAATAAAGCACAGGGTGGCTCCCTACCCCTCTGCCCTCCATTATGTCTTACAAAAAGAGAACAGAAGCTTTACTTAATCATGACAGATGGAATAATTCTCTCATTTTCCACAGTACCATCCTGTATTCATCCTACCCAGTCCTTTTTCTTTGCTTTACTTATTTTTTTAAAGCTGGGATGGAGCAAGCTTGGGTAAGAACATTCAAGGAAAATAGTGTATTTATGTTTCCTTGCAAGTGGATTATTTCTTTGAACATTTCTGCCTATTAGACATTGATGGACAAGAGAAAATGTTATATAAACTCCCTTATAACAATCGTCTTTATGGTTAAAGTGGGAGACCAAGTTGGGTTTCCGAGGCAGTATCACTACGGAAGTAGATTGCCCAACCTTCCTCCCGGGGAGTGGCTGGTGGGCATCCTGTACATTAAATGAAAAAAGGATGGAAAGAGACCACCAAACTTGTTTGAAAAAAGACATGGTTGGACTGTTTCTTTCCTGTTGTTAATATGTTTTTTATTATTTGTTTTTTATCGCAAAAACCTTCTGGTCAAATTAATTGAGGTACCTGCAGTCACTAATGGTCATTTTGTGATGTGTCATGAAACATAGGTGGATTCAATAGTGTTTCCTAACTAATGTTCTATCAGAATAAATGAATTGTTGAGGATTATCTTCCAGGGAATCCATTTAAGAAATATTTCTTGAGCTCTGATAATATCCAGCCAGTGGGCACACAAGAAACAATTATGAGCAAGACAGACAACTTTGCCCTCTTCGTCTAGTGAAAGGAACAGACATTTTATCATCACAGTAACGATAAAAACAGAAATGCCAAAATTATTTCCAACTGGGATTTAAAAAGAAAATAACAGTTGCATGAAAAGTAGAAATGTGGCTGAGACAAGAAAGGGTAGAAGGAATACCTGGTTAGCAGAGAACTGGCTTATGTCTCATTGGCAGGAAACTTTGTCATTACCTTTTACTACAGCCGGAGGCTTTGGCCCTGCCCAAGGACTTATCCCATGATATTTACATTTTAAGAGGAAAAAGTTGTAATGAAGAAGAGTAAATGTGGAAAATGACAAAAGGAGGCTTAATCATAAAAGTGGGAAAGAAGAAGATAGAATGATTGGTTTCCTTTAAAAGTCATGAATAAGAGAAGTACAAATATCTGTAATACAACCATTTTCCCTTTGTTCAGATTGTAATTCCCATCATTGGGGACCAATTTTGCCAAATCTCTGTTCACTTTTCCCTGCCTTTCTATTGCAGATATGGATGTTTAGTTGAAAAGTTTTACGTAGTCTGCAATCCCTAAGAACTTAAATTCATTGTTATAAAACTGTGTTCAGAAAGCAATTTTTAAAAAATATTCAAATCCTAAAACCCTGCTAGAGTTCATAGAGCTTTTTCTTCATGTTTTGGCCATTTAAGCTTTATGCTATTGTATAAACTGTAGGTAAGATCATCATTTTGTATGTTTGCTTTTCTTGTATTGTGACCACTGAGCAAATTTTACAGCAATTGGAAATAATATTACCAACAAGTAATAATGAATATTTTGCATATCTTGTATATCTTTACTAGGAAGATTTATATATATATATTATATCTTTACTAAGGAATATTGGGCAATCTACTTCCGTAGTAATACCACCTCATAAACCCAAGCAGAGCTCCCTGTGAGTCAGATCTGACTTGATGGCAGTGAGTTTACGTGCTTTTTTTTTTTTTTTTCCTGCTAGCTATGCATTAAGAAATTAAAAGTCTTTACCAAATTTTCTCAGGAAACGTAGAATCATTAGTGTGAGGCTTGTTGGTTATTCTAATTCTGCACAGATCATCATTAGAATAATTGTATTTATGGGATATGTATCACATACTCGTCTAAGAGGTTTACATATATATTATCTAAATCTT
The DNA here is from genome assembly GCF_000298275.1 of Orycteropus afer afer. Classification (NCBI taxonomy): domain Eukaryota; kingdom Metazoa; phylum Chordata; class Mammalia; order Tubulidentata; family Orycteropodidae; genus Orycteropus; species Orycteropus afer. The sequence continues at coordinate 11,743,994 of NW_006921605.1, read as the reverse complement.
CAGGAATACCCTCCCTCCAGAGTCATTTGTTCCTATTACTCCTATTCACAGAAGAAGAAACTGGCCCTAAAACCAAAACCGATTGCCATCAAGTCAATTCTGACTCATGCCAACCCCACGTGTGTCAGAGTAGAACTGTAATCCATACGGTTTCCAGTAGCTATTTTTTCGGAAGTTGATCACCAGGCACTTCCCATTAGTAAGAGAGCATTTAACCGTTTGGGTCACCTGGGACTCCATGACCCAAAACTGCTGTGAGTTGCTGTTGAATCGGTTCTGACTCATATCAACCCCCCAGTTGCAGAGTAGAACTGATCCACAGGACTTTCAAGGCTGTACTCTCCCAGAAACAGATAGCCAGGCCTGTCTTCTGAGGTCTCTGGGTGGGTGCAAGCACTAACCCTTTGGCATGCAGTCAAGCACTTAACTATTTGTATCCCATAGAGATTCCTTTAACTGAAATTCCCAAACCAAAAATCCACTGTCATCAACTCATACCAACCCTAAAAGAGGGAGTAGAACTACCCCACAGGGTTTCCAAGGCTATACATTTTTACTAAAGCAGACTGCCACATCATTCTCCTGCAGAGAAACTGGTGGGTTGGAAGCACCAACCTTTCAGTCAGCGGCTGAGCACGTTAACCATTGCACCATCAGGCCTCCTTAAAATAAGACCTGCACTGATTAAATGACTTGCACCCTAGCTGGTTAATGCTGGAGCTAAGATCCCAAGCCAGACAGCTTTTTCCCAGAAAACCAGTACATCAACATGCGGTGGAAACAATGTATGTTTAACAGGGACATCATGACCGGAGCTACCGATTATTTATTTTTTTTCCTTGCTACAAGAATCAAAAATGCTTAGTGCAAAGATCTGCGAAGTTCAAGAAAACCACATCAGTTCATATAGGCACAGCAAAACCACTAGTGACATTACAACCCAGAGATCATCCCTCTTAACAAGTCGGCTGCTATGTGGTCTTGTTTAGTTCCTTTCCCGGAAATATTAACAATATTGCCCATGCCAAATTATAGCCTGTGTTTTTCATTTAGCAATAAATCAACATATTCTCATGACTCTTAATTTTTCCAAATTAAGAGTCATCAAATTGCCATATACGCCAAATGTGAACTGCTATCGTTTTTGCAAATAAAGTTTTATTGTAACATGGCCATATCTTTGCTAGTTTGCAAATAAAGTTTTATTGCAGCAGGGCCATATCTCTTTGCTAATGCATCGTCTATGGCTGCTTTGTGAGCTATGTCATTGGCATAGTTGAGTAACTGTAATCGAGACTCGCTCTATGGACCACAGAGTTCAAGTTATTTACTGTCTGGCCCTTTATGGTAAAAGTATGCCAGAGTGTGCCAATTCTTGCTCTACATCATGATTTCTAGTAAGTATTCTCATATTGTTGTAACAAATCCCACAGTAGCATTTAAATAAAGAGTGATATGATATATTTGTTGTTGTTTTCCTGGACTGTAAAAACTTCCCATTGCTTTGAGAATAAAAAAGGAAGTACTGCCATAGCATTGATTTGACTCATGGTGATCGATGTGTTTTCAGAGTAGAACTACACTTCACAGAATTTTCAAAGGTTGTATGCTCTTTCGGAAGTAGATAGCTGGCCCTCTCTTCCCAGTTCATTATGGGTGGATTCAAATCACTAAACTTTCTGTTAGTAGCTGAGTGCTTTACCGTTTGCACCATCCAGGGAATCTGCTGAGAAAAATAATCAGGCCGATATTTCCTATGACCAAATTAAAAGCATATTAAAATACGGTGGGCTTCCTAAGTGGCCAATGTATAAGGTGACCATGTGATCTATCTTCCGATTTATAAGTCAGATGCAATAACAAGCATAGACCTGGACCAATCCCAACAAACTGAGATGGATGGAGATGGATGGATGTTCGCATCCTAGCATTCAACAACCCAGTCATTACTTTCTCATTTCAATGAAGTCCCCATTGCGTCCTAGGCTGGCACTTTGCCTTCCAATCTTCTTTTCTCTCTACTTGCTTCTCTTTCCTTCTCCATCTTAATATTTCCTGAAAAGAAAGTAAACCTGTCCCTCGGTCTGCCTTCATATACCCTCCCTGTGTGACAAATAGAAAACGTCAAAATAAAAATCCCATGCATTTTTACAACTCATTCATGGGATCCGCATGCCTTTCTCTCGATTCCTCAGAGCATTCTCTGCAGGGTTTGTTCACTGCACAGTACGTGAGTCCCATGTAGCCTTACAGCCATAAAGCAAACACAGGGTATGTGTGTCGGGGAAGTTAAAGAAACAAGGGGTTTCTTTCCCCGAAATGCTCCGTGGTGTCTCCAAATGGGCCCCTGCTCGAAAATGCTGAATCTTGTGTATGAACCCTTCAGTGGCAAAGGAAAACAGGCCACCCTTATTAGAAATTTTCTACAGCAAAAGATGTAACATCATAGCTAAATTCAGTTGGAGACAGGTCGAGCAACAAAAACCAGGAGCCAAGGCAGTCTAGTCGGCTCTGAAATTTGATTCAGGCACCAGATTATGAATAGATTTAACTAGTTCGCCAAATGAAAATGTAGATTTTGGCACCGTCTGAATTTTTTTTTGTGGGGGAGGGGTGTTCTATATGTGGCGCCCCAGTCCACACTGAGGGGATATGAAAAAGAGCTTTTTTATATTATATAACTTCTCAGCGTATGTTTTAGAAAAGAAAACAATTAACCCAATACATGCCAACACATTTAACCTCTTTTTACTACCTAGAGCACTGGACTTTTCCGACTTATTTTACTTTCTAATGCAAACGTTTCCATTATTCAAAATGACACAGCAGCAACAGCCAATAGCCAAGTAGTTACTCATGTAAATTTATTATTAAATTGCTTACATCTGGTTCATTCATTTTCTGTGGAAGCAGAGATATGACCAGAGGCTCAAATCCCATAGCAGGTAAGTAGCACATTGTCAGAAAGGATATGGAAATCAAATTGTAATTGTCCTGAGGTTTCTCAGTTTCCCTTCCCTTTCCTGGTGAGGGTGGCAAAGTGTGCCCCGGACACAATGAGCTCCAATGTCCTTCTGTTTCTCTAGCATTAGTTCAAAGCACTATTATTCCAGATTTCCTGATGATAAACAAAGATTAAAACCAATGAAAATAAATGGCAGAGCATGGGAGACCATTTCTACTTCAGTATTTGCAACCTGCTTCTCTTCAGTTCTCTAGGTCTTGAAACTCTTTGTTTGAATGAAAGTTCCTAAACTGTTCTCCATTAAACCATGCTGTTCTAACAGCAAAACATTTGCTGTTCCAGCACCCAAAAGCTAGCTATTACAACAAGGGAAAAAAATTATTCAGTGCTCTTCAGTGCACACAAAAGAGAACTCAGTAAAAACATGTTTACCTTGATTTGATTCACAAAGGATTTATTGCCAGAAACATCAAGAGAAAAATTTGACAACCCTCTTTACACAGAGCATGGTGTTTCAGGATAGATTGAAATACAGGGATTCAAACACATTAGTTTCTGTTTTGAATGTGTGTGTGTGTGTGTGTGTGTGTGTGAGTGAAATTCTAAATTGGAGTTATTTTGAAAATTTCAACTGAAGACTGTAGCTATTAGTTTGTACGTGATGAGAAAAGAAAACTAGAAGACGCTGTATCTTTCAAGGCAGTGTAGTGAAGTGTAGAGACTTGGGTTGAAGAGTCCAATTCTGGCTCCAGTGCTTAGGGCTACATGATATTGATCAAGTTACCTAATCTTTCTAAAATTTAGATTTCTCATCCAAAGATTAGGAAAATGATACTTATCTAAACATGGTATCTATTAGGAGAAAAATTCCCATTCGAAAGACACTCAATAAGCGTGGACATTTTTTGTTTGTTTCCAACTAGTTGCCATAAAGTCGATTCCAACTCACCGTGAGCATGTGTGTGTCAGAGTAGAGCTGTGCTTCATAGGGGTTTTCAACGGCTGGAATTTTAGAATTAAATTGCCAGGGCTTTCTTCTGAGACACATCTGGGTGGATTCAAACCTCTAAGCTCTTGGTTGTCAGCCAAGCTTATTAACAGCTTCCACCACCCAGAGACTCCTGAGAGTAGATTATCTGCAGAGAACTGAGTGGGATGTAACTGAAATGAAATGGTTTCTACTCAAAATATCCAATTTCCATGCTATTATAAATATTTCTGAATCTAATAGAGACTCATCAGATTATGAGGAGCTCCAGTGGTGCAGTGAGTAAGGCATTTTGCTGCTAACCACAAGGTCAGTGGTTTGAACCCAGCAGCTGCTCCACAGAGTAAAGATAAGGCAATCTGCTTCAAGAAAGATTTACAGCCTTAGAAACCCAATGAGGGTCACTATGACTTGGCATCAACTCAATGGCTGTGAGTTTTTTTTTTCCTTTGTTTGGTCAGATTATAAGGAGTTCTAGTGGTATAGTCGTTAAAGCATTCAGATGCTAAACAAAAGGTCAGCGGTCAGAACCCACCACCTGTTCTCTGTGGTAGAATAATGTGGCAGTCTGCTTCCATAAAGATTTACAGCCTTGGAAACTCTATGGGACAGTTCTACTCTGTCCTATAGGGTCACTATGAATCAGAATTGACTTGATCGCAGTGGATTTGGTTTGAGATTAGTCAGATTATGGTATTGTTAAAGAGTATTGAAAAAACCATGGACTGCCAGAACGAGCAAATATGTCTCGGAAGAAGTACAACCAGAAGGCCCCTTGGAGGCAACAATGGTGAGACTTTGTCTCACATACGTTGGACATGTGATCAGGAAAGACTAATCCCTGGAGAAGGCCTTATGCTTGGTAAAGTAGAGGGTGAACCCAAAAGAGGAAGACCCTCAATGAGATGGATTGGCGCAGTGGGTAGAACAATGGGATGGAGCATAACAATGATTGTGAGGGTGGAACACACGGGGCAGAGTTTTCTTCTATTGTGCATAAGGTCACTATGAGTCAGAGTTGATTCAGTGGTACCTAACAACAACAGTCAGGAGCAACGAAACAGAGTGGGGAAGGAATAAGTACTCACTTTCTGTAGTTCTGGGGTTCCAAGTGAAAGTCAAGAGGGATGCTGTATTTATTTCAGTCTTTCTCTTAAGAGGAGTACTTTATTTCCAGTGGTAATGAAGACTTGACTACCATTCTCTTTAAACTGTAACCTAGTTGCATCAATTTATCCACACTCCTCGGAAGGAAGGTTGGGCAATCTACTTCTGTAGTGATACTGCCTTGGAAACCCAAGGAGGGTTCACTATGAGTCGGGTCTGACTCGACGGCACATAACAACAAACCACATCAGCTTTCACTGTGTTAGTGGTGACTCAGGTAAGCAGCACTGAAAGTAATATCTGTAGGCTGAGAGTAAGATCACCTGTCGCAGAGATTTCATGCTGGAAAAGTCCAGGCAGTTTACCCAGGCCTCCTCTCGATTTGAAAAGAGAGAAATCTGAACCACAACAATGAACTGCTGGCCCAAAGGACCAAACTCAGGAAACAGTCGCATCCTATTCTTGGATTTTATCCCCTTACTCTTATAAGCCGTGCTTCAAGATATTTCAGACCCCTGTCTTTATTACCAGACACCTCAAAAAATACTTACTCTATTGAAATTCAGCAGTATTTTGCAAATATCCTTTCACAAAGTTTGTTTAGTTAAAATATTTACAAACATCACAACCTACCAGACTCTTCTTTGCTTTTTCTAGGTTTTAAAAAAGTAAAAAGTAAAAATAGATAAATTTTAAAAAAGGGGTATTCCAAAGCACCATTTCCTAAGGGTATACGTGTCAATAAAGGTATCAGAAGCATAAAATATTGGGCAAGTGAAGGCAAAAAGAGGGGAAATGAGGGAAGAATACCAATAGCTTTTTCGTTGCATATATTTAGGAGCTCTAGTGGCCCAGTGCATAAGGCATTTAATTGCTGTGATAGTTGGGGCTATGTGTCAACTTGGCTGGACCACAATTCTGTGTGGTTTAAAAAATTGTGATGTGGGTTGTTCCAATGATGGGATCAGATGTATATATTTTGAGGAGCCGATCCATTGAAAGGGAGTTTCCCTAGGGGTGTGGCTTGCTTCCAGTATATTTATGGACATCTTGGGGAAAAAGACACTCTTTTGAGGATCTTGATGCTGTTGTGCTGCCTCCAGGTGTCCATGAGCGAACAATCCACTATTTGGCCTGGAGATCTTGGATTCGTCATTCATTGGAGTCAACAGCCACTATACTGCCTGCCAACCTTGAGCTCGTTAGCCCCTGCAGCTGCAAGAGTCAGGAAAAGCCTCCAGCTTGACATTTGATCTAAGAACTTGGGACTTACCAGCTTCTATAAGTGTGTGAGTCATTTTCCTAAGATAGATTTCTCTTTCTCTCTATATGTAAGCTTTACTGGTTTTGCTTCTCTAGAGAACCCAGTCTAACACAACTGCTAATCAAAAGGTTGGCAATTCAAACCCATCAGCCCTTCCATAAAAGAAAGATGAGGCCATCTACTTCCCTCAGCCTTGGAAACCCAGTAGGGGTTACTTTGCATCAGAATCAACTCGATGGCTTTGAGTTTTATATCTATATCTATATATCTTTGCTATGTTATTTATTTATTTTTTAAATTGTGATTTGGGTGAAGATTTACAGAGCAAATTCACTTTCCATACATCAGTTTACATATACTTTGACTTGTGTCATTGACCACAGTTTACCACAATGCAACAGCTCCCCTCTCACTTCCTCCCCATAGTTACCTCTTCCCAGTGTTCATCCCTCCATACTCTCCTGCCCCCTCAGCTGTCTCCCTGTGCATAAGCAGCCCTTCTTCCTCCCATGATTGTTCTCTCCAAGGAGTGTGAATCTACTTGAGGTAAATGTGCAACTCATATGCTTGTATTTTGTCTGGCTGGAAACCCCAGGTGTGGGTTCAATTCCAGACCTGAAGGGCAGCTAGGGGCCATAGTCTCAGTGGTTCCACCAGGCTCTATTGGACCAGCAAACCTGGTCCCCCCTT
>NW_006921605.1:11693303-11733033 GCF_000298275.1 Orycteropus afer afer | reverse complement strand
CCTTTTCTTTGTTGAAGAGGGTCTGTGCAGTCTTTCTGCCTAGTCCACCATCTTGCCAGCCATCCCTTGCTAATGTTATTCTTAAGGAGCCTTGGTAGCACAGTGGTTAAGCATTCGGCTGTTAACCAGAGAAGGTCAGTACTTCAGACCCACCAGCTACTCCATGGGAGAAAGATGGGGCAGTCTGCTTCCACAAACATTACAGACTTGGAAACCCCACAGGGCAGTTCTACTCTGTCCTGCATATGTTAGGATTGATTTGATGGCAGGTATGTTACTTTGGGTAGAACGTATACTTATGGTTTGTCTAAAAAATAAAACTAATTACTAATATTTTAAAGGAAGGAATTTTGAATAGTAAGAAAGTTTTAAAACATTTAAATTGGGCATGGTAAATATTTGTCAGAAGGAATGTTTCTTGGGTGACGGAATGAGGATGCAAACAACATAACATCAGATTCTTAACAATAAACATGATTCTCTGAAGGTTTGCATGGTCTATCTCCAAATGAGACAGTCTCGGCGAGGGGAGTATAGGAGACCCCCCACTAGCATAGGTGAATGTTCATTCACCTCCTCTTGGGAGGAAGAACTCCAGATGGGAGTGCCTTTCAGCCAGGCATGGTACTCCGGGGATGTGTGTGTTTGTGTGTGTGTTTGGAATGATTCCGTACACAAGTCTTAATGGAAGCATCTACACTAAAATCAGAAGGCTGGTGGTTCAGACCCACCAGCCACTCCTCGGAAGGAGGGTTGGGCAATCTACTTCCATAGTGATACTGCCTTGGAAACCCAAGGAGGGGTTGCTATGAATCGGGTCTGACTCGACGGCACATAACAACAACAACAAACTAAAATCAAAAATACAAACAATTTGGTTTCAGAGCAATCAGAAAGCTGGTTGGTATTGCAGTGGACTTAAGATATAAGAGGCTCGCTTCAAAGGAAGTTAAGGTTTTTAAGGGTGAAGAGTTCTTTCCCTTACTTGATAGTCACTCAGAAGGAATCAGGGACTGTAATTTTATAGAGGCTATGTTTGAAGGGAAGGAAGGTTGGGCAATCCTACTTTCGTAGTGATACTGCCTCGGAAACCCAAGGAGGGGTCGCTATGAGTCGGGGCTGACTTGACAGCAAATAACAACAACAACAATATGTTTGAAGGAGCTCTGGTGGTGCAGTGGTTAAAAGCTTGGGTGCTAACAGAAAGGTCAGTGATTTGGACCCACCAACCACTCCACAGGAGAAAGATGTGGTGGTCTGCTTCCATAAAGATTACAGCCTTGAAAAACTCTATGGGTCATTCCTGCTCTGTCCTAGAGGGTCACTATGAGTTGGCATCAACAATGAGTCTAGTTTGGGGTTTACGTTAAACTTTGACCAGTATTAGGCAAGCAAAAACAAACAAAAAAATAAGTCATTTTCTAATTAAATGAAATGTGGGAAGGAAAATATTGCATTTTAAATATGGTATCATCTACTGAATACATTTTTTTTTTTCACATCTTAGAAAAACTATTTTTCTCTTCATTCTTTTTATCTTGAAAGAAGATTGAAAGGAAGTTATGCTTCTCAAACAAATGTTATACATTGATATTTATTATGTGGCTGCTGTTGTTGTTATGTGGTGTTGAGTCAGACCCGACTCATAGTGACCCCACTTTGGGTTTCTGAGGTGGTATCACTATGGAAGTAGATTGTCCAACCTTCCTTCTGAGGAGTGGCTTGTGGGTTTGAACTGCCAGCCTTTGGGTTAGCAGTCAAGTGCCTTAGGCACTATGTTACCAGAGCTCTTATAGTATGCTAATTATTTTAAAAATTGACCTCCTTTTATTTTTTCCATAGATAAGCAAGCAGTCATTATTATTCAGACCATTAAACTCTGTTATGACTGGTGGCATAGTGCCTAAGGCATGTGACTGCTAACCAGAAGGCTGGCGGTTCAAACCCATGAGCCCCTCCTTGGAATGAAGGTTGGGCAATCTATTTCCGTAGTATATTGTCTTGGAAACCCAAGGAGAGGTCGCTATCAGTCAAAACCGATTCCATGGCAGAGAGTTTCGATTTTTGGTTATGGCTAGGGGTCTAATGATTGTCTCCACTGTAAACACACATCTCTTTTCCTCAGACATCCTCTAAGGGTCTGACAGTGAGAGAAGACTTTAACTGAGGAAGTTACTGACTTTTCATAATTTAGTTTATAATGAGACCTGGTTCTTAGCATCACATCTGATCTAAGACATTGTCTAGTGTTGATTGTTATGTGGTTTATTTCTTTTCCACTTTATTTCAAATATATGCTCATGAAGGGGACAAAACAAGTCATGTCTTCCAGAGAAACGTTGTTAATGGATTGGCTATGTCTGCAACTCACTGCATTCTACAGAATCAAGGGATGCTTTTGTAAAAGACACTGAGGTGGGCATTTCACACATTTATGTTTCCAAATACCACAATTCGGTGGACCACACGTGTACAGATAGAAAAACAAACATGAAACCTCTAGAGGTATATTTTTATTAGAGATGCCAGTTACTTGTGGTTGGATTTTGCTCAGATTCCATTCAGGTATGTGATCTAGGAAGTGGTAAAATGGTAGATGTTTAGAAAGTTAAATACAACAAAGAACACGTAAAGAAACAGGCGAGTATATGCATATTTTTTGTCTATTGGTGGAGACATATTGTGATGAAAAGGGTCTAAGTATTTAGCATATTTCATTAGCAGAGAAAATACACACATCTTTCTTATTTGCTTTCATTAGAGATACCATTGAGATTTTAGTCCAAACATCATTGCCACCTAATCACACCACTAGGGTGTGATTATAGGAGCAAGTGCTAAAGAGGCTATGTTACAATGGCGTTTGGATTGTTTCATATATATGTATTTTTTACCAGTATCCATCATCTCATTAATTCAAAAAGAACTAACAAAGGTAAGGAATCTAGGAGTAGATAGAGAGATACAGATATGGATAAACATGGAGATGTACATCTCTAGCTAGACCTTCTGGTTGTATGTGAACTTGTACTTTCCTATAGTGGATAAACACAAGTCTAAGAGAAAGGTGAAATTTTTTTTTTTGCCCTCTCTTACTTGGTCAAGTGGAAACAAGTATAAAATAATTTGTTGGAACAAGGAATATGAGATGTTAACATAGTAATGTTATATAATATTGACATTGTATGGATTAAATGTAGCATGCATTTTTACTAAGTGAGTTTTTAATATGGTTAATGTTAGTGCACATGTGTATCTTTTAAAATATGCATACAAACACAAATGCATGCCTATAGACAGTCATTTCCCTTCCTTCCAATTAGCAGAAATAACTAAAATAATGGAATTGAATGCTTATTCAGTGCTTTGCTCATACCTCTTTGTTTTTCGTAAATTTATGCTCAACTTGTCCTAGGTAAAATTAAATGGAAACAAAACAAAACAAAACCAGAAAACTAAGGGGAGTGAGTAGCCAATTATAATGGATAAATTATATAGTACAATTAAGATTAAATGGTTATATAAGAGAAAATTATAAATTTAAATACCTTCTTGTGATACCTAATAGCACATTTATTTATTTATTACAGATACGCCATTGTTTGATTTTTTTTTTAATTGTGATTTGGGTGAAAATTTACAGAGCAAATTCACTTTCCATATAACAGTTCACATACACTTTGTTTCATGACATTGACTACAATTTACCCCAATGCAACAGCTCCCTTCCCACTTCCTCCCAATAGTTATCCCTTCCCTGTGTCCATCCCTCCATGCACTCCTGCCCTCTGAGATGTCTCCCTGTGCATAAGCAGCCTTTCTTTCTCCCATGATTGTTCTCTCCAAGGAGTGTATCTACTTCAGGTAAATGTTCAACTCTTATGCCTGTCTTTTGTTTGGCTGGAAGCCACAGGTGTGGGTTCAATTCCAGACCTGAAGGTAATAGCACATTTATAAGATCATATAAGGATTCATTTGATAGAATTGAAAGTCATTCTTTACATTTTATGTATTAAATCATAAAACTAGAAATAGGAAGTATTTCCATAACAGAATAAAGAAAATCTTTTTCTAACATAGAGATCAAAAATAAAACAACAGAAACATTTCCACTAAAATCAGCAAAATAGATTGTAAAACAACTAGCATTTTAACTATCAATTGTTGTGGAGTGAAAAAGAATATAAAATGGAGGATAGTATGAAAAAATGTTCAAATTATTTCATAATGTGGGAAATGCATATTACCAACATTGAGATACCATTTCTAACCATTAGATTTGTGAAAAGTAAAGCATATTTTTAGTATAGCTATGGGCATAGATGCTCTCCCATACACTGGTACTGGCAATACATATAATTTGGCACAAACCTTCTGCAGGAAGATTTGCTGATGCTTATCAAAATTACATACACACTTGTCTTTTGGCCCAACAATTCCACTTCTAGGAATTTACCTTAAAGATACATTTTCAACAGCACAAAAATATACATGCATAAATTTATTTATGAAGCAGTGTTTGTAAGTGTACAATATTGAAAACAGGCTGACTATACAAAGGAAATAGTTCCACAGGCAATGGTGCATTCACACAGTGGAGAACTTTGCAGCAGTGAAAGTAATTAAGGCCTTTGTGAACTAACATGGAGGGATTGGCAGGGTAGACTGTTAAGTGAAAAAAATGAATTAGATTTTCTATAGTATGTTTCCTATAAGAAAGAAAATAATATAAGAATATGTGCATGGGCCTTTTAATGTTTAAGAAAAGAAATACAGGAATGAAACTAGTGGGAATGATGACCTAGAGAGGGTGGGTGTAAAAAGGGCAGAAATATTGGGAGGCTAGGGAAGGAAGGAAGGTTGGGCAATCCTACTTCCATAGTGATAACTGCCTCGGAAACCCAAGGAGGGGTCGCTATGAGTTGGGGCTGACTCGACGGCAAATAACAACAACAACAACAACAAGGGAAAAGGTATTAGAGATGAAAAAGAAGTGGCACTTCTCTTTAGTGTTGTTGTATAATTAATTAGAAATACAGTTAGAGTCATTTCTTCCTGTTTATGTTCCATTTGGGGTTTATGTTCCATTTGCCTTTTTTGTATATATACTGTCATGAATTGAATTTTGTCCCCATGAAAATATGTGTCAACTTGGCTGGGCTGTGATTCTTAGTGGTTTGGCAGTTACGTAATAACCTAGTTTGGCAGTTAGATAATAACATAATCATCTCCCATGATGTGATCTGATGTGATCTGTCAATCAGTTAAAAAGGAATTAGGGTAGGACACAGCACCATTATTCAGATCACAGACCTAACCGGGTGTAAAGAAACTTTCCATGGCAAATGGCCTGCATCAGCTTTTCACTTCCGAGAGATAAAAGGAGATAGAAACAAGAAGAGAAGGAGGAACCTCAGTACCACTACAAAAGAAGAACTGGGAGTGGAGCACATCTTTTGGACCCAATGTCCTTGTTCTAAGAACCTCCTAGACCCAGGAGAAGACTGATGCCAAGATACATAAAGATCTATAAGGGACACCAGGCCCATCGATATCTCCAAGATGCCAAGCCCACAAATGTTGAAAGGAGACATGGACCTTCCTGCAGAGACAACAGAGAGAGAAAGCCTTCCCCTTCCAGCCTCCTAAACAATGAAAGGAATTTCTGTTAAAGCCATTCATTTGTGGTATTTCTGGTACAGCAGCACTAGATAACTGTATAACTAGACACAAACCCAAGAAATGAACAAATAAAATCAACCAGAATTTCTTGGAGGAACCGCAAATAGAACATAAACCTCAAATGGAACATAAACAGGAAGAAATTAATTGTATTTCTAATTAATTGTATAACAACACTAAATGGGGTAGGAAGAAAAGGACTAACCTAAATAACTTCGAAAAGAGTATTTGACTAAATATGTGTGTTACAAAGACAAACATCTACAAAAATATTGTACTCTAGTTAGTAAATAGGCTAGCAACACTAAAATAATTGTGTATTCTAGGATTGAAGAAGATCTGGTGGTGTAGTGGTTAAAGCGTTTGGCTGCTAATCAGAAGTTTGGTGGTTAGAAACCACTCTGTAGGAGAAAGATGTGGCAGTCTGCTCCCATAAAGATTTACAGCCTTGGAAACCCTGTGGGGGAAGTTCTATTCTGTCCTATAGGATGGCTATGAGTCAGAATGACTTGATGGAGGTAGGCTATTCTAGGATTGAGAAAATGAATGCATATACTACCATGAAAAACAAAAAAGGTTTCGTATTGTTGGAAATAGGAGTTATAATTAAGAGCAGTAGGAAGGCTAGAATGAGCCTTGTGATATTGGACTGGAATCAGAGGTGTAATTATGAGTTCGTTATTTTGAAAATATATACTAATAGGCAAATATAGAAATAGATGAAGGTGTGTACGTTCATGTATTTCCTAGCTCTGTTCCCTGAGAGGGCTTCAAAGCCATCATACCCCAGTAGTAATGAGCATACCTACTGCTCAGACACTGGTTTTTAAATTCTATTTCAAATAAAAGAAACCAAAACTCCTTGGGAGAAGGGCTGGGTCAGAGAAAGTGCAAAATGAGCCTGGAAATACCTTATAGTGCCAGAAAGTAAGGAATTGTCAAGAGAACGTTGGGTGCATGTCAAGAAACACAGGAGCCAACTTTAAGGAGCTCCCAATGTCAAGCCTTGGACAAGATGAACAATGAAATAAATAGCAATAGTGATGAATTATAACCTATACAGTAAGTGTCTGTGAGTCTACAATAATATAAATAAATAATTGAATAAATAAATAACAGAGATAAAAAGATAAGCTTGTCATCAATATAGAATTTCAGTTAATAAATGGGGAAGGAATATTGGAATTATAAAATCAATATTTGTAAGCACCATATTAATAATTGTTATAGGCAGTTGAATACTAAAATTAATAGGCAATAGTATGATTATCATTAGGATATTTATGTAGTCTTAAATTATTTTCCATGATACTGTTAATGGTTAGAAAAGGAAACATACTAATTTTACAGTGGTGAATCTGACAGAAAACCATAACCAACTAGTCAAAGTTACCTCCACCAATGATAATAGACATCATGTACTGGTTAATATGATATGGTCAGAAGGGCACACCATCGCTTCTGTGATATTCATGCCCAAACAGACTAACTTCCTCCTAATATTGAGAAAATAGTATCTAACCCCCCAAAAACGAGCATTCTACCACAGATGTAGCCCTTTTCTTAAAAAAAAATGTCAAGGTCATGAGAGGCAAAGATGGCATAGTATCTCTGGCATTTGACTACCAGCCAGAGGGCTGGAGGTTCAAACCCACCAGTCACTCCTCAGAAGGAAGACTAGGCAACCTACTTCCATAGGGATACCTCCTCGGAAACCCAAGAAGAGGTCACCATGAGTCGGAATCGACTCGACAGCAGTGAGTTTAGTTTTGGAGTTGGTTCCATCTGGAGGAGACTAAGGACACATGAGGATGAAATGCAATGAAATGAAAATGTGATCATGCCTTGGCTCCTGGTTGGGAAAAGAACATTAGTGGGACAATCACATGTTTGAATAAGGCCTGCAGATTAGTTAATTGTATTGTATCAGTGTTCATTCCCTGCTTTTGATAAATACACATGATTATGTAAGATAACAACATTTAGGGAAGATAGGAGAAGGGTGTATGTATATAGTTTTACAAACTTTTGTACTTTTAATTATCTTAAAATAAAAAGGCTAAAAATTAAATGAGGAAAACAGAGATGAGGATATTTGGCATTTAAAGAAACTATTGTGGAAAGTTTAATCAATTCTATAGAATATAAAAAATATAATATTCTAACTATTAAGCTTTTCTCATTATCCACTGAGAGTAACTGTAATCAATTTAAAACTATCAGATTTAGGAAAAGGGTCCAAAAGTTGATTATGTATAATTTAATAATGCAAATCTCAATAGATTTCCAATATATCAATAATAATCAGAAAACAAAAATATATATTTTCCTGAGGAAATGTTATATTACTTCTAAGGATAAACTTAGCAGAAGTATGTGTTTAAGAAATAAAGCATCGTTTAAAGACCAGAAGAAGGAAAAAAGAACAATAGGATATTGTGATCATGTTCCTAGATTAAAAACCTCAGTAGGGAAAGGTCAGATCTTCTCAAATTAGTTTATCAATGTATCAAAATCCCCATTTCAGTGCTTATGGATTACTTTAAGTAGCCAACATTTTAAGTAGCTAAAATTTATCTGACCATTTATAACATTTTGGAAGTAAACATAATAACACAGAAATTGGTCAAAAATTTATTATAAAATTTTAAAACCCTAACTTGTCCAACTACATGTAATAAAGCTAAATAATAATTATAATGATCTTAAAATTGTAAACAGTTTTTCCTATTAGTGCCAGAATCAACTCATTAAAATAGAAATAAGATCGCATATACTATATATAATAGTCTAATATTCAATAATTACGACCCCACGTTGAAAAGAAAATCACAATGATTCAATAAACCAGACTAGATCAGTTGCTTATAAACCCTTTGGTAGAGAGCTAGATATCCTCCTCACATTATACCACAGAACAAATTACAATTTAAAAATAATTTGTTAAAAATTAATCATAGAAGGAAATAAAACTATGCAACTACCTTCCTTTTGGGAGCTCTGGTGGCGCAGTGCCTAAGGCATTTGACAGTTAACCAGAAGGCTGGCAGTTCAAACCCACCAGCTACTCTTGGAAGGAAGGTTAAGCAGTCCACTTCCATAGTGATACTGCCTCAGAAACCCACATAAGGGTCACTATGAGTCAGATCTGACAGAACGGCTGTGAGTTTTCAGTTTTTGAGACCTTCTTTTCACAATTAATTAAAATTTACATATAAAAAGTGTGAATCTTAAAGTCTTATGAAGCTTATCTCATGGTTAATTGTATTTGCATATTTATTCTACACCTGGATGTTGCAAATAATAAAATTGGGATAGCTCTGTGTTTTGTTTTGTTTTGTTTTTTTTCAAAAGGACTTGGGTAGGGGATATCTCTGATCTTTAAGTCTTTGCAAAGCCCAGAGTATAATTTGTTTGAAAATCAGTCTATGAGATTACAGTTCTTTGCTCTTTAGACTTTTTACTGTGGATCGGATCTGCTCATTTTTTGATGAACTAACCACCTCCTGGGTACCCCCCCCCCATAAAAATTAGAAATAGAAGCAGTAACAGCATCCAAGCCCTCACCTCATCTCCCATATATTGTGAAGAAGAGAGGCACACTCTACCTAAACCAGATGCAATTCAGAGTCAGAAAAAATTTTCCACATGCTTCTGAAATCCATAGGAGCATGACTTTGATCCAGAAATTGTCTCACTAAGTTGGAGGCCAGTGGATTTCACACTGGTTGAGACTTTAGCCCGGAGAATCCACATGCTGTTTTTGATATTCATTAATCATCTGGCTAATTTGTTTTAACATAGGAGTGCTGACAGCAAACGACTGTTATTACAGCAACGGTGACTGCATAATCCAGACTATTATGGCATTAACATTTACGAAGCTGGCAGGTCCACACTCAGATATGGTCAATGTTGTCTTTTAGTCCAATTGCAAATATATCTACTTTTAATTCACATCTGCTATAATCATTGGGTGGGCTAGATGGAGCCATTGGGATAAATGGATCACAACTTTGTTTTTCCTTATCTTCATCTCATATTGAAATCATGAAATTTATTAATTTCTTTAAGTGTCTGAATTTTATTTTCATGTTACGCATTTTAAGTTTAAACTAGTATTTTACTATACAATCTACCATATTTATTTGTATCAAATAGAGGTGAAATGAACATGAATTGGGGAAAGCTTTGTGCATACTTTATGAAGAGGTGGGCAATCAAGAATTTTATGGGATGCTACTTTAAAATTCTATGTGTTCTAAAGTAAATACACATAATTTTAGCATTCTTTGTATGCTATGTACATTGGTATTTGATGCATTCAAAAGATGGACATAAACTTTCAGTGAACCTTTCTTTTGTGATGCTTATGTTACTCTAACTTCATCTCTGCCAGAGGTTGTCTTCTTCATTATGCTCTTTTAAAGAAGTTATGTAACTTACATAAAGCCTTTCAACTTGTTAGTGGTTTAACTAGACTCTAATGAATTTCTGCTAGTTCCCAGATCCAGGGTCTGTTAATTAATCAACACTCCTTCCTTGCTTTATTCTAATAAAATTATGAAGCTGAAACTGGTATCCATAACTCAGAGAGAAAGTTCTCTTCTTCCTTTCTTCAAACATATGTACATGCACAATCCTGCATTTATCCCTTCCTCATGTCTTCCAGCGGAAGGAAGGTTGGGCAATCCTACTTCCGTAGTGATACTGCCTCGAAAACCCAAGGAGGGATCGCTATGAGTCGGGGCCGACTCGATGGCAAATAACAACAACATGTCTTCCAGTAAGCAAATACTCCTGAGAAAGGAGATGTTCCAATTGTCCTAGTTCTAATTTCCTGAGTTGTTATTAAGAAGCATTTACCAACATATTTCTTGATTAGGCTTCTTCACTGAAAGTTATAGAGCAATTTCTTCAACAGATTGAGAGATGTTCAATACAAAGAGAACCCAAGCTGTTTGAAAAGACTCCTGTTCACTGCACCAAATTTCAACTTTCACCCTGAGGAAATAAATGGGTCATTCCCTGGAATGTTTGCATTGTTACCTACAGTCTTTTGAACAGTAGCTGAGTTGTGGTTCTCTTGATTTGCTCACTCATTCCGTTATTAAAGAAATTCTAAACTTCTTCCATGGGGAACTGTTTTTCTGTCTTCACTCTTTTCCTAGGGCTCCATTCCCAGTTCATCACCAGTTCTGTCAGAATGTGGAAAATGTATCTATACTTTTTCTTCCCAGATCTGCTTATTCAGTTATCTCTTATACCTAATGAGTTCATAGACTGCATGGCAAAACCCACTGCCATCCAGTCAATTCCTACTTATAGCAATCCTCTAGGATAGAGTAGATGCGCCCATAGCCTTTCCAAGGTTGTAAATCTTTACCACAGCAGATTTTCTCATCATTCTCCCACTGAAAGGCCCCTGGGCTCAAACTATAGATCTTTTGGTTAGTAGCCAGGTGCTTTAACCACTACACCACAAGAGCTCCTTATGCATGACAAAAGACACCCTTAAACCTGAAACCAAAAATATCCCTGAAGTCTTCTTCCAACCAAATAGTAGTTTAGCTTACTTAGTAATGAATGTCTGCCTTGAGTATTGTGCTCTTTTAAAGACCTATCTGTTTGGAATCAAATTGACAACAGCAACTTGAAAGGAAGCTTAGAGGGCAATAAGTTTATATTAATGGGAGAGACGCAAGAAAGAAAAGGAGGATGAGAATGGTTGTACACACAAGGATATAATCAATGTCACTGAGTTGTATGTATAGAAATTAACGAATTGGCATATGTTCTGTGTATCGTCAACAACAATAAAATGAATTTTCTATATATAAACATATATAAGAAGGAAGGTAGAGTCATTTTACCTGTTGAATGTCTGTCATCCAAATGATGAAAGTCTAGCAAGCTGACATAGATGGGAAGGATACTTTTTTCTCATAGTCAACAAAATATATGTATTTCTTATTCTTCTAAGGAAAATATTTTGACAAAACAATGAGCTGTGAAAAAAAATATTAGCTTTTCTAGATTTGAGTTGCAACTATAAAGACTTATAAATAAGTACACACAAAATGATATGTCTTATAAATTAACTAAGTCTTAAGATTTTGATCAATTTATTGCTGTTGTTAAGTGCTGTCGAGTTGTATGAATAGTGAGCCTCTGTACAACAGGCCAACACACTGCTGGGCCCTGCACCATTCTCACCATTGCTGCTATGTTGGAGCTCATTTTTGGAGCCCCTCTGTGAATCCATTTTGTTGAGGGTTGTCTTCTTTTCCACTGACGCTTTATTTCACCAAGCATGATTTCCTTCTCCAGGGACTGGTTCCTCCTGATAAAATGTCCAAGGTTTGTGAAACGAAGGTTCACCATCCTCACTACTAAGGACCATTCCAGCTGTACTTCTTCCAAGACAGATGTCTTTGTTCTTTGTCAGTTCAACTGAAGAAGAATATTAAATATACCATCAACTGCCACAAGAATGAACAACTTCAGATAAATAAAAGTATTTAATAGAATATCAGAACATTGGAACACAGGACTCCCTTTTGACAGGAAAAGAATGGAATTCCATTGTATTCAAAGGCAAACTGATTGACTTGGCCCAAAAAGTAGCTTAAAAGATCATACAGTTTTTCACAATCTAAATGCAAACACTAAAGTCTTATATCTAGCTTTTATACAAAATACCTTCTTAATTCAAGTCAATGTTTTTATCTGAAATTATGGTCCCTACTGTTAACTTGGGAGCTCTGGTGGTGTAGTGGCTAAGGCATTTGACTGCTAACCAGAGAGCTGGTGGTTCAAAACCACCAGCCACTTCATGGAAGGAAGGTTGGGCAATCTACTTCCATAGTGGTACCGCCTCGGAAACCCAAAGAGGGGTTGCTGTGAGTCGGATCCAACTCTGTGGCAGTGCATTGTGTTTTGTTGCATTGAGTTACTGTTAACTTAGGAGCCATGGTGGCACAGTGGTTAATGCTGGGGATGCTAACCAAAAGGTTGACAGTTCGAATTCACAAGCCATTCTGCAGTAGAAGTATGAGACAGTCCGCTTTCATAAAGAGACATAGCATCATAGACCTTGTGGGGCAGTTTGACCCTGTCCTATAGGGTTGCTATGTGTTGGAACTGACTAGAAGGCAATGGGTTTGGTTTTTGTTTTTTGTCTACTTATTTGACATTCTTAGGTTTTCCTAAACTTGCACTGAATGTAAGTGTAAAATGTTATGTAAAGAACTTAATAGAGAGTTGAAAAATTTATTAGAACATAAAAATATACTTTCTCATGGGATTCTCTGAGTGTCCATCTATATAGAGTACTACCATCTTTCTAAGTTTAAAAGGGCTGTTTGTATGTGATATGTTTTTTCTTTACTTACACATAACTAAGTTTTACTTTTCCTGTTATGTGAGGTAGAGTATGCACCAGTTAATTTGATAATAATTATTAGATAGAGAAAATAATTATTTTAAAGTATATGTTGGAAGCTACAATTAGCATCTTATCTGGGAATTTGAGTATTATTATTATTTAATTTACTATATAAATATGTAATTCAGTACATTTATATAATTTGTTTAAGCAAATTACTCTTAAGAAAATAAATAGGATATGTGATTTTGTCTGGAACCAGATGAGGACATCCTCAGGGCAATTCCCGTGTAGATACTTCCTTTCTTTCATCTCTGGCCCCAAAGGACACTTAAGACATAGGAGCTTAAGACACAGAGCACCCTCACTTCAAAACTCATCACAAATCAAGGGCTAAAGGACAGTTCCTCATTTTAATATGAGAAGCGGAGCTGATTTGAAAATCATCCTGCAGTGGAAATATTTGGTCTGAATAGCAAGAAAGAGCCAAGAGGGGAAGGGATCATTGAATACAAGACTTTATGTTATTGTTTTATCTGTTCAGGAAGTTGAATTACTTCTATATGTTTAAAAGAGGATTTTCCCAATGAAAAACTTATTTTGGCCATTTTATTTATCAATTTTATTATTATTAAATATAACCAGGATATCAGAACTACAATTGTAGCACTATTGTTAATCAAAAAGTAGAAATGAGAGTAATAATTGCTTTTTGAAATCAGTGTTAACGTTTAGCAGGATAAAGCCCAGATTTCACTCCAGCTGAAATACATTTCAAATCAGAATGAACTTCTATTCCATAAATCTTATAATAACATATACAAGGAAATTCTTCCCTGATGCCCAAAATTAAAGTTTTTTTTTTAGTTTTTCTTAAAAACATGCAAGTAGTCTCTTGTTTTCAGTTATGATGTAAGAAAATTGATGTAGACCTGCTTCAATTCCAAATAAAAACTAACCAGCAGGGGTTTTGATGAAAAAACATCACACCTGAGTCCCTAACCTGATGACTCAGTCCTCAGCATTTCTCTTATCATTTTGCTTAAGTTCTCACAACAAGGCCAGAGCAGAATATAGAACAACCAGAATCCTGAATGCCTAGCAAAATCAAAATTGCCCTTCTGATTGTATTTTCCACGCCAATTGGTTATTGTGTTTTTAGGGTCTTCCTTGATAAACAAAATTTAATGTGTTTATATTTCCAAAAAAGTACATATCATATTTTAAATAATTATTTATATACTTATCTTTCATTTATATAATTGTCCTTGGGTAGTACATATCACTTGTAAGTAGTCACCCCCCCACATTATGTAATTTTTTTCTAAAACACTAAATACTAAAGAAAAATAGATTTCTACTGCTTCCAGATCTAAGTATAGTAAAAATAATTAATTAAATAAAGCAGTATAATACAATATTGGATTTCGAGTCTACCTCCTCCATATACCGCATAGTGTAGAGTGTAAACATATTAATGTTCTTTAAAGTGATTTGCTATTTTTCATTTAAAATATGAGCTTTCACTTTTAGCAAAGCAGTATAAAAACCATAAAAAAACAAAACCAAACTCACTGCCATCGAGTCAGATCCTACTCATAGCAACCCCGCCTTGGGTTTCTGAGGCAGTATCTGTACGGAAGTGGATTGCCCAATCTTCCTTCTGAGGAGTGGCTGGTGGGTTTGAAGCTCCAGGCTTCTGGTTAGCAGTCAAATGCCTTAGGCACTACACCAGATAGGTCACATCTTTATCAATGGTATATGTAATTTTGTATATGCTTAAGGATCACAATATGCTTTTTGTAAATACAACAACAAAAATAGCCCCAAGGAGACTACCGAATTTGGATGGAGAAGTTTTACAAATCATGTAGGTTTGAAGGAGCCCCTGGTGGCACAAATGTTTATGCACTCAGCTATTAGCTGAAACTTGGGAGTTTGAACTCACCCAGAGGTGTTTCCAAAGACAGGTCTGGTGATCTACTTCCCAAAGGCCACTGCGTTGAAAACCCTGCAGAGCAATTCTGCTTTGTATACAAGGGGTCTCCTTGAGTTGGAACCAATTTGATGGCAAGTATCAACAACAACAACTCTTTAGCTTTGAATAACTCACAGAAGATAAAGGTCACACATTGGTGCAAATGGTTTGTGCTCAGCTACTAAAGGTTGGTAGTCTGAACCAACCCAGCAGCACTGCAGAAGAAAGGCCTGGTGATCTGCTTCTGCAAAGATTGCTGTCAAGAAAACCCTCCGGAGCAGTCCTACTCTGGAACCCATGGGGTCATCACAAGTCAGAAATGACTCAATGGCAATGAGTTTGTTATCTGTCTTTTTACAGAAAGGCAACCTTGGTATTAGTACATAAGGCATACTTAACCAGGGAACATAATTTATTTTGGAAATAGAATATTTTGTCTTTTTCTGTAAGTACTGGCTGTCTTGAGTGTATAATACAGATAAGGCAGAGGCCCTGCCTGCTAATCTTAGAGACAATTGTGCTCCTGTTTCCATTACCTGTTTTTCCATGACTTACGTAATCTATCTCTTGAGTAGAAGAAGAACTGACCTGGAATGATATTCAAGGTCAGTATTTAATAGCATTTAGTGAGCTCCAATACATTTCTAATGGGCACCCAGGAATGATAACTCCAATCAAAGGAAGAAAGAAGAAACAGCAGATTTATCGTAATTTATTTCCAGTTTGGCTGAAGAAAAACAACGAAAGACTCAGAGAAATCTCCCATGGAAACATGGTCTTATGGCATTGCTAACCTGATTTCCAGGCCAGAGAAATTCTGATGGATATTCAAACTTTGAATGGCTATGCAAATCAAACTTATGAACCTTTGGAGAGCCATCCTTCATTGGGCTTGACTTCCAGTGGGGAGTAAGCAGTAAGAACAGATGGACTACTAAGGCAAAAGGTCTCCATGCAAATCATAGCGAGAAAGACCAAAACCGAGGACAGGATCTGCACAGAAGTTCCATGATTGTTTCAGCCCCTCAGTTAAAAGGCTTCTCATTGGCTTACTACAGATACCAGCTGATTTTTAAAGTAGTAATCAGAATTATTTTCCATACCTCTGTACGTAAAGTAAACACACTTTCTAGGTGGAGAATAAAACCCTATAGCAATGGTACAAGTATAAGGGGTTCATTTGGGGAATCCTTGTTATAAATATGATTTTAATTGTGTGGGGCTAGGATGGAGCTAAGGAAATTAATGTTCAAACCCATTTACAAGGAAGGTCAAAATGAGAAGCATAAGAAGGAGACAAAAAGGGTGTACACATAAGGTTCTGGGTGAGAAAAATCAGGAGCGGGGCAAGCAAATCTCCCAGCTCTGTTGTCAAGGTTATGAATCATGAAACAAACCCAGCAGAAGCATCCCTCTGGGAGTTCTACCTGGGAGACACAATGAGAACAGGTGTGTTTCATTTGTTTCCAAAATTGTTGGCCTTAGCAAGCATTGTTGTTGTTGTTGTTGTTATTTGCCATCGAGTCAGCCCCAACTCCTAGCGATCCCTCCTTGGGTTTCCGAGGCAAGCATTGTAAGATCAGCTAATGTGTCAACAGAAAAAAAAATTGTAAAAGACAAATAAAATGTAAGACAAAATCATAAAATAGTAAGTAATTCCCCTTGTCGTCCAAGTGGATGAAAACATAGAGTCTTGCAAAGTTGATTCGGTTGGATGCCAATCCAAAAACCTAAAATCTTCACTTATTTATTGAACCCTTGCTTCAACAGATGTTCTGTTCTGACACTTTCTATGTTCTTTTTTCTGCATTTTACAAATTCATCATTTGGCAGAGATACCAAATGTTTATATCCTACATGAAGAGAGAAGAATTTCTCAGACTTCTCCCACAGCAAACTGAGTGACAGAGAAAAACTTAAGAGTCCAGAACCAGAGTGGGGGATACTGTCTTCTCCTTATTCTGATGTTTGCTGCCCGCTCTTCCTTCTGAGTCTCTCCTTCCTCCTTTTCTTTTTCTTCTTCTTGTCTTTTTTCTCCCTTCCTTTCTCTCCTCTCTTCTGTCTCCTCTCTCTTCTGTCTCTCTGTATTTTTTTGTGCCTCATTTCCTACATTATTGTCTACTTCTGTGTTTAATTATTATTTTTTTTTTTTTTTTTAGAAAATTACCAGTAAAATCAAATTGCTACCCCTGAACACCCCAGTCCTGTCTCTCTCTTCAGGCTTCTCGGCCCCTAGCAAATGATCTATTTCTTAGGACAGAAAACCACTGAATTGGGAAGTGACATTTTTTCAAACATTGTCAGTGTGATTATTTGACCTTTGAGACAGTGTCAGGAATAAAGAGGAAGGATTCTTTCTAAGGCTTTTCTTCTCAAGTCCCTGACACCAAGTGTAGTTAATTGTCAGCAGCGTTAGGAAATTCTAAACTCATTCCGTGAGCCTTTAGTTAGAAGCAGACTTTGGCTGAATATTACTCAAGCAAACTTTCCTCTTCCCTCCCCTCTTTGCCTCCCCTGTTTTCCCTCCATCCATTGTATGACATCCAAGATTTCACATGGAAACACCCCATGGCTTGTTTTTCATTGCAAGTTAAAATCGATTTTAATTTTGTTATTTTTCCCCCTAAGATGTCGCCCATCCCATTAAAGTGATTAGGGTTCTCTTTTGAAGAGTTACCTGAGGTAAAAATCTAATTGGCACACTGGTCACTGAAAAATGATGCCAAAGGCAGGAATGGTGCCAGCCAAGCGGATGCACAGCCAGCCGTCATAGCAAGGGGCTCGATTTCACGCCATGATTTAAGCTACCACGTGCTCGGTCCTGATGATCAAGCTTCTGTGGTTGTTAAGCGTTGGAAAATAGAACTGTGTTTCCTCAATAGAGAGGAACTAACCAACATTAAATATCACATTTATGTGCAGAACAGCCATATATCGAATGACAAAATGTAACAAAGGTTCCTGCAAGGGAAACGTTTAATGCCTGGGTCAGCTAAGTTTGGAGTTTTGTGCAGCCTTTTGTTCATTATTGGAAGCTCTGATATTGCCAACGCGGGTTACAAAACCGTCCATTTAATGGTTTAAATGAAATTATGTTTTACAAACTGGGTTTTCAATGTGGTAATATGATGCATACAATAGTGCTTTAGCAGAGGATATAGGAATAGGTTTCAATGGCAGTCTCCTATTCTTCCTTAGCAAAACAAAGTGGCACTTTACTAACAGTGGTATATTACAGTGCAAATCTATCACTGATAAAAACATTGTTTTTAACCAAACGATTAAATTTATATCCCATAAGAAACACAAACACATATTCAGCACTGGTGAGGATGACAAGCCCTAATATAAATCCAATTAAATAGAAGATTTTTCTTTTTACTTTCTCACTTTAAAGAAAAAAAAAATAGTTCATATCAGAGAGCTAAAAAGATAGGCTCAGCAAATTGGGCTTTGCTGTGGTAACTTCGAGACATGGAAACCTGACTTCTGATGGTTCCTACCAGAGAAAGGTAACATGTATGCCAATAGGAGCAGCGGGCACCTTGAATCAGAACTGATTCCAAGGGTCATGATGTCTATGTATTTATAGTTGACCTGCTAATAATCATTTTGTTGGATTCAAACTTGGCTGGAAATTCTGTTATAGAAAGAATCCTTACTAATATTTATTTAGTACTTATAGAACTCCTAGTAGAGTGTTGAACAGGCAGAAAGAGAAAAATGTACCATGTAAAATTCACCAAATGGATCTTGATAAGTATCAATGAAGTTTTGCCAGCAATCATGAGCTGAGTCTGTGAACCTCCTTATTTGCACCATGCTTGAATGAAAACTGTTTCAGGTTTCTTGGACTTTTTTTTCAGAGACAATTCCACTCATAGGCAAAGAGGAGCTGACCTCAGCAGTGAACAATTTTTGCCTCAGCAACTTAGATACATTCCTTAAACGAGCTCTGTTGTCTAATATCATGCTAATACTCTGCCATTGTGGACATTTTATAAAACAATTTGAGACCAAGTGCCCATCCATTGATGATGTTGTTAGGTGCCATCAAGTTGGCTCCAATTCATAGTGACCTTATGTACAACAGAATGAAACACTGCCTAGCCCTGCACCATGCTCACAATTGTTGCCATGCTTGAGCCTGTTGTTCCACCCACTGTGTCAATCCATTTCATTGATGGTCTTCTCCTTTTTCCCTGACTCCACTTGACCAAGTATGATATTCTTCTCCAGGGTCCCTTCTGGCAACATGACCAAAGTATGAGAGACAAAGTCTGGTCATTGTCACTTCTAAAGAACATTCTGGGTGTGCCTCCTCCAAGACAGACTCGTTTGTTCTTCTAGCAATCCATGGTACCTTCAATATTCTTTGCCAACACCATGTTTCAAAAGCATCAGTTCCTCTACAGTCCTTCTTATTCACTGTCCAGTTTTCACATGGATATGAAGCTATTGAAAATACCATGACTTGGGTCAAGCTCACCTTATTCTTCAGTGACATCTTTGCTCTTAAACACTTTGTGTTAGGCTGGGTTCTCTAGAGAAGCAAAACCAGTAAAGCTTATATATACAAATAGAGAAAGAGAAATTTATCTCAGGAAAATGGCTCACACACTTACAGAAGCTGGCAAGTCCCAAGTTCTTGGATCAAATGTCAAGCTGGAGGCGTTTCCTGACTCACACAGCTGCAGGGGCTGACGAGCTCAAGGTTGGCAGAGAGTATACTGGCTGTTGACTCCAATGAATGATGAATCCAGGATTGTTTACTCATGGGCACTTGTGGGCAGCACAACAGGATCCTGATCCACAGAAGAGTGTCTCTTTTCCCAGCATGTCCATAAATATATGCAAGCAGGCCACACCCCTAGGGAAATTCCCTTTCAATGGATTGGCTGCTCAAAACATGTACATCTGATCCCATCATGGGAATAACCCACACCACAACAGCTTAAACAACACAGAATTGCGGTCCAGCCAAGTTGACACACGGCTCCAACTATCACAAGCTTTAAAGAAGTCCTTTGCAGCAGATTTGCACGTCACACATCGTTTGAGTTCTTGATTGATGCTTCTATGATGAGTAGAAGGTAAGGAAAATGAGGGATTGTAATGAAATACTATTCAATGATGAAAAAGGAAAGGAGAACTGATACATCAGCAACACAGATGAGTGTCAAAATCATTGTGCTAAGTGTAAGAAGCCACACACAAAAGGCATCCTACAGTGCATGATTCAATTTATATGAAATATCCAGAAGTTTATAAAAAAAAAAAAAAAATCTATGGAGGCAGATAGTAGACCAGAAGCTGCCTGGGGCTGGCAGTGGGAATATAGAATGACAGCAAATGGGAACTAGGCATCTTATGGGAATCACTGGAAAGTTCTAAAACTGGATTGTGGTGGTGTGCATAAAAAAATAGTTGAATTACACCATTAAAAAAGTAACTCTTAAGGTATGTAAATTATTCTTCAATAAAGCTTTGAAAAAGCAGTAATGACAACAAAAAATTTTACACTTGTTTTTCTCCAAGTTAGCAAAGGGATGAACCCAAACCACTACTTGTTTATTATCATTATCCTCAACCTACAGACAGTGGTCCTTAGGTTAGAGCCCTACGTGTGACATTAGACTTAATTCTGCAGAGCGCACATGCACCACTTAGTATGCTCTGATCGTGGCAAGTGAGGACAATGGGAAAAGACTGGTTCCTATAGCTTCAAGCATCGATTTGGGGGCTTTTTGTAAATTATACTTATTTCTCTTTATCTCTCTCATCCTCTGTCTCAAGTGTTGACCCAACAACAACAACAACAAAAAAAAAACATCAGGGGAGCATCCTGGGCAGTTATTTATTTGTGTTTGCAGTGCCCTCTCTGCACCCTCAGGTGTTTTATAGATTAGGAAGGAGGGAGAGGGACGTTCTGCGTGAGGGAAAACAAAACGAAGGCCAAGTTTTCTTTCTGTCTTTACCTTTCCCTCCCCCCCTCTGCTATTTTTCCCCCTCAGCCCCATATTGCGACTTTGACAAATGACAATGCAACAAGAGGATTTATGTGGGGTCTCGGAGCATTAGCACGTTATCACAAGCAAAACAGAGCCCTCAGCGTCCGCCACTGGGGAGCAATTGAAAGAGTCTTTGAGTGTGATGCATGGGTCAAGACCGGTTTCTGAAGAGATGAGGATTCTGCTGTGCCGGGAGGAGTCTGGAGAAAGGCCCTTGTGGAGCCAGGTGAAGACACTGAGCGTTGGATGAGGAGCATTTAGCCAGAAAGCTCATTCTGGAAAGGAAAGAGGAACCTGGGAGCTCCCCGAAGACCTTGGTGCTGAATGATTTAAGGCTACCTGTAGGAAATGCCTTTTGCTTTATTGCTTTTTAGTCTCCCTCCTTTTCGGGGGGCGGGGGGAAGCAGCACAGCACAGACCCTTGCCTTTCTTCACTCCAGACTCGGATCAGTATCCCCAAGAAGGTTAAGTAGTGATCCTGCCCCACTGTCTGTCCTCTAAGGCTCTGCCACAGAAACAGGACAGTCTGCACATGGCACCCCAGATTAGCTCACAGGGGCAGCAGAGGGTTTTCATTTTTGAAAAATGCCCCATTGTACGCAAAATTCCTTGAAAAGGTTTGCACGCTTAGTTTACATCTTTGGGCTCAAACATTCGAGAACATTAGTCATGAAACAATTTTACAGAAAAACCAAATAGAGTTTTTTTGGACTGAAATACTCACCGGACCTACATAATATTAGCCCATTCAATTATTGGAAAATTGGACCAAATAATTTTTAGATATTATTCAAAAGGTGTTTCTGAAGGTCATAAACAGCTGAACATGATGATGATGGATACTGTTCATCGATGTGGTTACTTGATGTTCACAGCACATCCTGAATAAAACTCAGGCCGGAAAAAGAGGAAATGACTGGTGGTGGAACAGAGTTCATAATGTGGCTCCTTGAGGACTGTTTGCTGGTGTCTGTGATGGACTGACTTGCATCTCCCAAGAAATGGGAACGTGTTGATGTCCTAACCTCTGGTTCCTGCGAAGGAGACTTGGTTTGAAAATAGGGTCCTTGATGGTATTAGTTAGGTGAGCATGAGGTTATTCCGGGGTAGATGGGTCCTACTCCTATCTGAATGTTGTGCTTTAAAAAGAGAAGATACAGAGAGACACACAAAGGAGGAATATCAGGTAGATCTGCCAGCCAACTTGCTCTCCTAGAGCTGCCAGATGCTTAGAGAGAAGCATGGACCAGATTCTCCTTTAAAGCCTTGGAAGGAATCCACACCCTGATCTCAGGCTCTCAGCCTTCAGAACCATGAGATAATATATTTCTGTTGTTTAATGTCACCCACTTTGTGGTATTTTTTTATGGCAGCCACAGGAAACTAATACAGTGCCAGAGAGATTCGCACGAATACTAGAGCAAAGTTTCTCAAGCTTAGCGCTATTACCGTTTGAGGTCAGATCACTCTGTTGTGAGGAGCAGTCATGTGCATTGAGGAGGCTTAGCTGCATCCCTGGCCTCTATACACTAGATGCCAGTCACATTCCCCTTGATACGACAATCAAGTATGTCTCAAGCATTGCCATATATCCCCTGGGGGCAAAATCACCCCTGGTTGAGAACAACTGACCTAGAGTGGTTTCATGTGTCAGCTTTCCCAATGAATGGAAGATGAAGATCCCTTATGGCATAGGCAATGCCTTGCTGTGGAAGTGATTGGTTTTGCAATTATATTGGTGAAGACAATATAATTATTTTGGTCAAAATTCATATGGCTACTGGGTGCCTAATGAAACTGTTCTACTTACGGGAATATGGCATCCATTTATCATTGTTCATTCTCCTGCACCCATATGTATGAGGCAGTTCTTTAGATAATAGTAAAAAGAATAGTAGATATTGAGACCTGTCCATATGCATCATGCTTATGGCTTTTAATTACAGAAGATCCATTTGATACCAGTAACTGTTACAGCACTCATTTTATACACGAGGCTTAAATAAACTTGCCAAGGCCATTCAATGATGGATGAATCGGTACTACTCAGCATAAAGATGGCATTATTACGAAGGCTGAGGTAAGTGCCCATGGCTGCACAAGTTCTCCTAGCACCTTTTCAAGTTGCAAGCAATGATGGGCCACCTATTGTTCTTTCCCAACCTGAAAAAAGAGTATGCTCCCAATAACTCCTGGGAAAATTCCGGCTTGCCCTCTTATGTGGGCTAAGCTTGCAGACATTAAGATAATCCTATTGCTTAAGAAAGCCTGTAAGTCTCCTTACATTTCTGCCACTGCCACATCTACTCTGATTGTTTTAATTTTCTCTTACAGCTCTGCAAGCACTTAAAAAAAAAAACCACCAGAGTTCCCTATCAGGGCTATTTCCCCCCACAGGGGATATTTGGCGATTTCTGGAGACATTTTTGGTTGTTATACCAGGGATGCGGGTGCTACTGGCATATTGTGGGTAGAGGCCAAGGAGTCTACTAAACACCCGCAGCACACAGGCTGGTCCCCCACCACCAAGCATTATCCAGGCCAGAATACCAATATTGCTGAGGTTGAGGGATCTGGAACTGCAGGAATACAATCCAAGATTCCCTGATGTCACTTCCTCAACAAACAATCATTCTCATAAATTCATTGGGATACATCTTTATGTGTTTCCTAGAGATGGCCAATTAATTACACCACTCACCACTTCCTCCTGGATTCAGAGCAGACTGAGAAATAGACTCAGATATCAAATAAAAACTAGTTACCCTTGAGCCGATTCTGACATATTGTGACCCCACATGCGTCAGAGTAGAACTGTGCTTCATAAACTTTTCAGTGGCCAAGTTTTCAAAAGTGGATTGCCAGGTCTCTCTTCTGAAGCCCCTCTGGTTGGACTATGAGGATGTTAACCGTTTATACCACCCAGAGCCTTCTAAAGCTCAGATGTCAGTACTACCCTGTCAAAGCTGGATTGCAAAATTGAGCATCCACTGGACACCAATATAAGTTCCTACGTGGCTCCCGGTAAACTGAATTGATCGAAGCAAGAGTAGGGCAATTAGAGGAGATCTTAACTCTCCCCAACGGGACTCTAAGATATTTACTGCATGGAGTAAAAGAGAATGAATATAGCCTTTAGGCAAACAGGTAGCAAGAACTCCGCACAGGTCATTAGCTTTGTCCTTAGCTCACCAATCAGTACAGTCACCCTCCTCCCAAGAGGGAGAAAAGCGGTATAAAAGTCCAGCGCATTTGAGAGGGGAAAGTTTTTGTTGTAAGAGTCACGGGCATAGGGAGCGAGTATCGTCTTCTGTTCAAAAGGCTCATTTGAAGGAATTCATTGTGCTGAAAGGGGATGGCAAGGGGAAGCCAATCAAAGCGGCCTCAATCATATTTGTAAAAGATTCAGCCAGGTATTTCTTGTACAGGATGGGAAAAGACTGATGCCGGTGAGGCTGGAGACAAAGAGACCTATTGGAAGAAGGTTTTAATGCTGTGGGAAATGACAGAGCCTGAACCAAGATGATAGAAGTGAGATGAGGAAACAAAGGTGTTTATGAGCGTGATTAGATATGGAAGATAAGTTAGAAGGAAGAGTCCAGAGAACTGCCAGTTTTCTAGGTTCTACCCTGGGAGCCTACCAGACGATGTTGCTTATTTAACAAACACTTAAAGGGCCCTCCTGTGAGGCCAGACTTCACAGAAGCAATTTACAAACGCTGCTGTTGTTAGATGCTGACTAGTTAGCTCCAGCTCAGAGTTACGTCAGGCAAAACACAACAGCCACGTTGGTATGCATGGGTCTATTGTTGGGGCCATTGTATATTTTACATGTTTTCCAACCTAGAGGCCTCTTCTTTCAACTCCGTATCAGGCAATATTCTGTGATCTATAGGGCTTTCATTGACCAATTTTTGGAAGTAGAGAACCAGGCTTTTCTGTTCTTAGTCTGTCTGTCTTATTATGGTGTTGGCAAAGAATATTGAAATTACCATGGACTACCAGAAGAAGAGGAGCTCTGGTGGTGTAGTGCCTAAAGCACTTGACTGCTAACCAGAAGGCTGGAGGTTCAAACCCATCACCCACTCCTCGGAAGGAAGGTTGGGCAATCTACTTCCATAGTGATACTGCCTCAGCAACCCAAGGAGGGGTTGCTGTGAGTCGGGGCCAACTTGACGGCACATAACAACAACAACAACCAAAAGAAGAAACATATCTGTCCTGCAAGAAGTGCCACTAGAATGCTTCTTAGAACAGAGAATGGCCAGACAGCATCTCACCTACTTTGGTCATGTTGTCAGAAGGACCAGTCCCTGGAAAAGGATGTCATGCTTGGCAAAGTAGAGGGTCAGAGAAAAAGGGGAAGACCCTCAATAAGATGGATTGACACAGTGGCTGCAACGATGGGCTCAGGTGTAGCAAAGATTCTGAGGATTGCATGAGACTAGGCAATATTTCGTTCTGTTGTACATGGGGTTGTTATGAGCTGGAATTGACTTGACGGTACCTAACAACAACCATCTTCCTCTGGAAGCTCTTTTGAAAACTCTTCACTATGGGTGAGCCCGCTGGTATCTGAAATACTGATGGCACGACATCCAGCATCAGAGCAACACAAAAGCCACCACAGTATGACAAACTGACAGACGGGTGGCAAAATCATCACCGTTGCTATGTTAATAGGTATCATTACTATCTTCTTTTATATCTAGGAAAACTGAAGCACATGGAAATCACATCACTTACCAAGTATCACTATTAGTAACTGGTGAATCCTGGATTCAAGCCCAGGCAGTGGGACGCCAAAATTTATGATCTTAATACTAATACTCCATGTGTGTATAAGGAAATAGCAGTTTTGGAGAAAATATAATGCATTTTTGTGGACTTTTTTTTTTTCGGTTTTCTGTGGAACATTTAGCATTTTCCTCAATAAATTCAAAATATTGGTACTTTTAAAGAAAATATGAGGCAAGAAGTTCTATAATGCTTGGAGTTAATTTTAAAAAGATTGCAGGGAAAACATTCTGGGAAATATTAATTTAAAATGAAATCAAGCAACGTTATAGACCATAGGAACACATTTCGAGCCCAGTCATAATAATTGCAACCCAGAATAACAATAATCATTTTGTGATGTGTTTGTTTATAATAAAGGTCTAACTGTACCTAGCTGACCAAGACTGGGCAAGAGAACAAGGTACATAAATAATATGTTTAAGTGTTCTAGAGTCCTCTCAGAATTCTTGCTGGGCACAGAGAGCTAGAATTGTTAACAGCTGCTACTTCCTCACCATCACCCACCCAATGTGTACACATGTGCACACGCACACACACACGCACATACACACACAGAGTCCCCTTCATCTGCGTATCTACCTCTATGTCTGTGTCGACTCCTGCATCTATGTGCAGGTCTACATCCTGGCCCCTTGAACTGCTGGACTCTTCAGGACTTTTCTAGTTGCTGAGTCAGCTTTTCCCTAGTCAGAACACTTTTGCTCTTATGATGGTTAATGTTATGTGTCACAGTGACTATGCTAGGATTCTCAGTGGTTTGGCAGACACTGGCCTGGGTGTTCTCCCATAATGTAATATCATGTAATCACCTTCCAGCATGTGATTTGACATGAGCAGTCAGTCCATCAGTTGAAAGGGAAGTTTTCTCAGGGTTAAAGCTGCCTCCAGTATATAAAATGGATGTCTGGCAAAGCTCAGTTTCTACTCTGCATTCTCCTTGTTTCCTGACTTCTGGTTCTTAGCACAGATACTTGCAGGAAATCCAGCCTCCATCTATCTTATAGATTTTGGGTTTGCCAGTTCCTAGTGGCATAGTACCTAAGGCATTTGACTGCTAACCATAAGGCTGATGATTCAAACCCACCAGCCACTCTTCGGAAGGAAGATTGGGCAATCTACTTCTGTAGAGGTACTGCCTCAGAAAGCCAACGGGGGGTAGCTATGAGTTGGAATCAACTCGATGGCTGTGAGTTTGTTTTTTTTTGGTAACCCAAGGAGCCAGCAGAGGCCTCCAGCCTGCCTCCTGACCCACAGATTTGGGACTTGCCAGCCCCTACAATTATGTGAGTCATTTCCTTGAAGTAAATTTCTCTATATAATTCTATATACATTCTACTGGCTTTGCTCTGCTAGAGAATCCTGACTCTATTGGACCCCTTTGGTGCTCTTACCTCAGAATTAATTAATTGGATTGAAAAAAAAAAATCATGCTGGACATTAACAGATCTGTTGTGTTACCTCATCAGCTCTTGACAACAAAGCCTTAACTCTAACAAACAGTGCCAGAGAGCAAAAATGTTAGAGACCCCAGCAAGAAGGTGGGGGAGAAATTTTGTGTTACTCTTGTTATTATTAGTTGTTATCATGTAAATTCCAACTCTTGGAGACCCGAAGTGTGCACAGTAAAACTGTGCTCAGGAAGGTTGTCAAGACTATCATCATTTAGAAGCAGATCACAAGGCATGTCTTCCAGGCCAGCTCTGGGTGGATTTGAACTGCCAAACTTTTGGTGAGCAGTCCAATGCTTAACTACTGGGATTGTCTAGGGAACCCTAAGATAACTTTTAACAGAGGTATTATGACTGGTTCACTAATTTTCCATGACGAATAGTTTGCTTAGGAGCTCTGGTGGCATAGTGCATACAGCATTTGACTGATAACCAGAAGGCTGGTGGTTCAAATTCACCAGCCACTCCTTGGAAGGAAGATTGGGCAAGGTACTTCTGTAGTGATACCACCTTGGAAGCTCAAGGAGGGGTTGCTATGAGTCGGATCCAACTCGACGGCAGTGAGTTTTTTTTTTTTGGGGGGGGTTGTAGTTTGATTGAGGAGCTCTGGTGATGCAGTGCCGAAGGCATTTGCCTACTAACCTCAATGACTGTTTTGTTTGTTTTAATAGTTTGCTTAATTTCAGAAACATTTGAAATAAAAGGAATTTTGGACCATAGTTTAATAATTGTACTTTGGTTATTGGTGTCGATTGATAAAAGAATTGTGTGACTATACGGGCTGGGAAAAGGACTAAAGACCAAAAAGAGCACATATTGTTTTTGTAAACATGTGGGTATTTGACTAAAACAGAACAAGTTATTGGCAATAAAAGTTAAAATACCAGAACAGATGATTTTAAACCTCACATTATATGGAGTTGTTGATTATATTTTCGTTTTAATCTAATGCTCTATGTAGCTACACTTGTCTTTATAACTCTATCTTTCTTTTGTTTTCCTCCATGCATGATTTTGAAGAGGCATGATGCTTTGTGTGTGTGTGTGTGTACTAGTGTATATGCAGGTAGATAGCTGAGAGTTTGTGTGATCTTTGCTTTTGCTTAAAGCACAATCGTGAAATAGTGAAATTTTATGTTGAAACTTTTCTTCCTATTGGAAGATTTTTAAAAATTAAAAATTTGTATCAATAAACTTGTATGTGAGCTGAACCCTTCTTAGAGATAACTGATTCAAATAACATCCCATAAACTTTGGACAAAAAGGTAAATCATTGCTTTGAGAAAGTCCATTTGTGATTGTGGACTGTTGTATTAGGGGAAAATAATGTGGTTTGTCATCAATCTTTCCATGTGGCACACAAGGGTTGACTTTGTTGAAATTTTGTAGAGTTTTATTTACAGAGAAAACACAGACCCTGTGCTGCCCAGAGTCCTATCAGTCCCCTCATTCAAAGGAATCACATCTGAAAAAGAGACTGCTTAAATCATAACCTTTATGGATAGTCTAACCCACAAGGAGACCAAAATTACTTTGCTCCTGTGAATAAGAACAAAACCAAAAGAATTTAATTATTTGTGAATTATTTGTGAATATTTGAATGCTAGCTCAAGACTAGAATTGGAAAAGAGAGACAACCACTGACTGTTGCCAATCAGTGTTTCATGGAAGAAAAATATGGAATATTTCAGCCTCAGGATAACACCCCATATTTCCAGGTTGTGTTAAAAAAAAAAAGAAAAAAAGAGGTGTTGCTAGAGACAAGTAAACCTTGGGTGGAAATAGAAATGAAAGCAGATCCTCTGAGAAAGAAATGGGATACAGACTAGTCCTGGGAAAAAATTATTGCAATGGTGTGTGTTGTTTAGTTACAAGGCTTGGATTATAAATTATGTTTTGTGAAAAACATATGGCCTTGTGCTAAACATCCATATGCCATAGTTAATAAAACCGAATTCCACTGATAGACCTTGCACTACTGATCTTACTTACTGGTTGGGAAATTCATAAATATAAAAATGTGTGTGTGTGTATATATATATATGTGTGTGTATGTGTGTGTGTATGTGTGTGTATGTGTATGTGTATATATATATATATATATATATATATATTGCACGAGGTTAAAACCTACTATCATAGAGTCAAAATGCTTTGAACATAGAGATTGTTTAATCATAATTTTAAGATCAACACATTGTCATTATTATTGTGCAATCTATGTACTAAATGCTTCAAATTTTGAGTCATCATTTGCCAGCTGTTGATTTTCATTGGCCAACCAATTTAGGAAAAATGATTTATTTTTTACTAAGTAGATAAAACTTTTAGATGGATTTGTGCCAGATGTACATACAAGCCTCATTATTCATTCATAAATATTTATTGAGTGTTTCTCTGGGTTAGACACTATGTTAATCACTAATGATATAGCAGTAAATTTATAAGAGTAGGTCATTTGCTAAGATATTTACATTCTAATAAAGAGACAAAGGCAATAACTACTAATAAATAAGTAAACAAGGTCTTTCCAGAGAATGGTAAGTGTTGAAGGAAAAAAATTAAAAAGGTAATGAGATTTAGAGGGATTGAGAGAGGTGTGAGGGAGAGGGAGGAGATTTTGAAGGACAATTTAAAATCAGGTATATTCTGGGAAGAACTCTCTTTGGAAGAAGTGAGATTTCTTCTGAGATCTGATTAGCTATGTAGAATCAAACAGGTGAGGGTTTCAGAGACAGGTATTACAGGCAGAGGAAACAGAAGACTACGGCTGGAATGAGAGTAGCTCATGGAGGAAACAGTAAGCAAGTCAGTGAGGTCTGAACATAGTTAACAACATGGAGGAGAATAAGATACAGTTGAAAAGGAGTCTAGGACATATCCTACATGTCCTTTTGGGCCAAAGTAAGGGGTCTGGGTTTTAGGATAAATGCATTGGGAAGCCACTGGACTTTTAAACAGGGTGTGATATGAAAATGGGCTGTTGGTGTCCAAGAGTGGAAGAAGCCAGTCAAATTTCAGGCTATTCTAGTTCATCCAGTAAAATAAAACAGTGATTGGGATCAAGCGAAAGCGTGGGAAATAGAGAGACAGTGGTGGACTCAGTATGTATGTCAAATGTAGATCTAATAGGATTAGATGTGGGCAGAGAGGAATCAAGAATCGCTCTACTGTAGAAAGTTGATGCCATCTTGTTCAGCAGTGGTTACCTGACTCTTAGCATAGTGCTTGATGTGTATGAATCAGCACACAATAAATTAACAATTGATAATCTCTCTTTTAAGCAAATTATATTGATTCCCTCATTTAATTCTCACAACCTTATACGGTAGATTCGATCACTGTCAACATTTTACTTAGAAATAAACTAAAATTAAGTAGTTAGGTTTACATTAATATGCCAGAGTTAAACAACTAGGAAGTAGTGGTCCTAAGAAGCAAACCAGAAGTACTTTATCTGATTTCTTTGGAGCCCATGGTCTTAGTTTCTATTTTTGGAAATAAAGACTAAATGCAAGTCACTGACATCTTTATCAGAAACTTTATATGTGGTATTTCCATTAAGTGGTATTCCTTCTGGTTAAATATGGTTTATCATTTGTTTCTGGTTTAATAGTAATAATATAAATAACAACTCGTATCATTTGTTGTATGTTTCCCATGTGCCAGATACTACTAGACATCTTACACTTACTAAATTAATTATAAAACAAAAATCTGTGAGGTAGATACAACTATTATTACTGTTTAACAGATAAGAAAAGAACACAGGACAGTCATTCTAAAGCAATCTTAATAACTGTGATATCATCAAAGTAGTTATTTTAATCCAATTTACTTGATTCCAAAGCCAACGATTGTAACAGAGAAGTTATCAGAAGGCTTATGAGTATGTGAAAGTAATCAATATTATTAGTCATCAGGGAAATACAATTTTAAACAATGAGATATTTCTGTCTATCCATTTCCATTGCCATTGAATAGACTCACAGAGACTGTCTTAGTCCTCTAGTGCTGCACAAGTGGATGGCTTTAACAAATGGGAGTTGACTCTTGTACAGTTTATGAGGCTAGAAGTCTGAATTCAGAGTGCTGGCTCTAGGGGTTGAGTGAAGGCGCCTCTTCTTCCAGCCCCACTGGAGCTGGAGGCTTCTTCTAACTCCTGTAGCTGCTGACTACTAAGTGTGAGACATCCAAGTTTGGCAGGTAAAATGGCACAATGCCAAGATCAGCAGGCAACACGGCAGGTGAAAGTCGAGGAACATTCCTAAGATCAGCAGGCAACACAGGAGGCGACTGGCCCAAATCCAGGGATTAGAGATGAAGACTCAGCCAAATGCAGGATCCAAATGTGATAACAAGCCAGAGACATTTCCCCAAGTTTCTCCATATATATGGGACGTAGGCCACATGCCTAAGGTAACTCCCCATCAACTACTTCGCTGCTCACAGCAGATTCCACCATGGAGGTGATTCCAATCGTATCATGGTGAATAACTGCATCCAGCTGCCAAGCCACTTAGAACCATGGTCCAGCCAAGTTACCACACAACCTTAATTACCACAGAGATTCTATAGGACAAACTAGAACTGCCTCACAGGGTTTCCAAGGCTATATATCTTTCTGCCATGGAGTGATTGGTAGGGTAGAACCACCACCTTTCAGTTAGCAGCTGAGTGCTTAATCGCAGCCCACAAGGGCTCCTTATATAGCCATTAAAAGCAAACGAAATTCATTGATGTTGAGTTGATTCCGACTCATAGTGACCCTGCTGAACACAGCCGAACTGCTCTGCGAGGGTCCCAAAGCTGTAATCTTTACAGAAACAGACGGCCAAGTCTTTCTTCTATGAAACAACTGATGGGTTCAAACTGCTGGTCTTTCATTTAGCAGGGAGCTGGTTAACCACTGAGCTACCAAGGTTCTTTTAGAAGGGCTAAATTTTAAAAAAATGTAAGATGCCAAGTAGGAGCTCTGGTAGCATAGTGCCTAAGGCATTTGACTGCTAACCAGAAGGCTGGTGGTTCAAACCCACCAGCCAAGTAATGGAAAGGATATGGAGCAATTGGGGACTTGCATGCGTTCCTGGTAGAAATTTAAAATATTACAACTATTTGAGAAAACTTCTTATCAGTTTCTAGTAAAGTCAAATAAATACCTGCCATATGATTTAGTAACTCCACCCCAGGATTATATCTAAGAGATATACAGATATTTGATATCTAAGCTGTATACACAAGAAAGGCCTGTGGTCTCCTTTCAAAAATTAGCCTGTGAAACCCTATGGATGACAATAGGATATTGTCTGATATAGTGCTAGAAGAAGGTTAGGAGGCTCTGGAAATGGTAAGTATACTGTAATATACTCCTGGATACATGGTAGTGTATTGAACTGTATACAAATGTTATCTGATTTTATGCACTATTAAGAACCCCTACGAGGGTGACTATACACCCCAGTGTACCTTTTACTGATAAAGGATGTACCTCTTTTTCTGGTGTTACTATCACTAGTATCCCTCCTCCATCTCAACATGTTCCAGTTTGGAGAGTAAACTATTTGGTAACCCAAATTCCAATCTAAGCCTTCCTCCCTGCAAACTATGTTATAAATTATGGCATCACATGGCATGTTAAAAATGTGTCCTATATGTGAGTCTCCTTGTGCTAAGTGGTGGAGGACAGTTGGGGATTGAAATGCAGTGGACTGTTTTGCACATTCCTTAAGAAATCAAATATCCCTGTTTGACTGACATTGTCAGGTTTAGCTATCTCTTTGTTGGAATAGCCTTTCTAAATGTCACATTCTTTCACCAACTCTTAACTATTATGGCATTATCTCTCTGTAACAAACTGACAGTCTTACTACCATGGCCGCTTGCATGTTGCTATGATGCTGGAAGCTATGCCACTCAGGTTTCAAATGCCAACAGAGTCACTTGTGGTAGACAGTTTTCAGCTGAGCTCTCAGACTAAGACAGGCTATGAGGAAAGGTTGGGTTAGGAAAATTAGCTGGTGGAAACATGATGAGGATGCCAGAATATTGTCCAGTACTGAACTGGAAGATGAGCCCTCTAGCTTGGATGCTACTCAGAATACACAATGGCTGCAAAGTGGGCATTAGCTTACCACTGATGATGGCAATGGCACAAGACAAGGCAGTGTGATGTTCTGCTGTCCATGGGCTCACCAAGATGGGGAGTCGATTCCCCAACCACTAAAAAAAACAAACTGTTAATCTTATTTTAAAAATCTTAATTACGTAACTGCACAAATGAGTACATAAAATTATATACACATAAAACAATCACCTACTGGAAAAGATGTGAACTGGAGAGGTGGCTTGAGGGTGGGCTGTTTTAGGTGAGGTGACTAGAAGGTTTTTTTTTTTTTCTAAGAAGGCTTCAGCTGAAAACTAAATCATAGCAAAAAACTGGTGCATGATATTCCAGGCAGAAGAGACAGGAAAGGAAGAAACCCCAAGGAAGCTTTCTAGAAGCTCCAGGAAAGAAAGAGCAGTGTGCTTAGACCACGGTTCATAAGAAGAGGGAGGAATGAGATGAGGCTGGGGATGATGGCAGGTCAAACTTGAGTAGGACCATCTAAGGCAGAATTAGAAATGTGGATTGGGTTTCCACTAAAATTTGAAGCATTATCTTTTTTTGAATATTTTATCTGCTCCTCCATTACTGTCCCCTTGCTCTACTTTATAGTGCTTATCAAATCGAACCCAAACTCACTGCCATCAAATCCATTCTGACTCACAGTGCCCCTAGAGGACAGAGAAGACCCATCCCATAGGGTTTCCAAAGCTGTAAGTTTTCACGGAAGCAGACTGCCTGATTTCTCTCTGGTGGAGTGGCTGCCTGGTAGGTTGAAACTGCAGACCTTTGGTTAGCAGTCCAATGCTTTAACTACTACACCACCAGAGCTACTCCTTCATCAGAAGTAGCTTTATCCTTTATCACCATCTAGCACTGTATTATATATCCATGAGTCCTTTTGTCTGATTTCCCTACTGTCATATAAACTCTGCTAGGACAGGGTTTCTGTATCCGCAGAGACTTGGCACATAGAAAATGCTTCACCAGGGTCTGCTGCATGGAGAAGGAATGTTATCTTCACATTTTTATTGTGTACTAGGGTGGCCACGTGTAAAATAAACTGAAAAGGAAAGAGTGTAGGTAGGAAGTCTGGTTCGGAGGCTGTTATGTTGTCAGAAATGGGAAAGGTCATACTTTCATCTGGGCACTTAACAAAACCTGTTTCTATATTACACTAATTCTGTATGGTAACAATTGCCATAAGTACACAGCTATAACCGTAACTATGGAACTGTAACCATAACTATAGCAATGTAACTATAACTATAAATATACTATAACTGATGTTAAATTATACCTGAAAATTGATTAAGTACTCACTGGATTTCATTAGGTTCAAGGTGAGGCATACGTTGTGTGTTCATAATGCTTGGGCCTATTGGGCTTTCCATTGAAGGCCAGGTTCCAGTGCTTTTGTTGTTGTTAAATGTCATCAGGTGGCTTCCAACTCATATGACCGTCCGTACGACAGAATGAAACACTGCATCATGCTGCACCATGCTGGCCTACATCAGCCTCACAATCACTGCGACACCTGAGGCCATTGTTGCAGCCGCTGTATCAATCCATCTCATTAAGGGTTGTCTTCTTTTTCGCCGACCCTCCACTTTACCAAGCAAATTGCCCTGCTCTAGGGATTGGGCCCCTTGATAATGTGTACAAAGCAAGCAAGATGAAGGCTCGTCATCCTCACTCCTAAGGAACATTCTGGCTGCACATCCTTCAAGATACAGGTTTTCCTGCTCTTCTACCAGTCCATGGTGTACTTTTTGCCAACATGACAACTCACATGTTATCTAGGTTAAAATGATTTTTAGATATGTGGTACTTGACTATAATATGAACAATACTTGATCAAATAATAGAATTTCATAGTCTCTATTTCCTAGGGCTTTTGTTAGAAGTAAATGAGTTTTAGAGGTTAAGTGTTTAGAATAACACCTGGGATATATTATAGCAATGTAAGTATTAGTTCCTAGTCATACATTCATAAATGTTACCTCTGAATAATTATTTATCAAAAACAGTGTTCTAGACAAGATCCTACACACTTTATGAGCACTAGGACAATTAATCCTGGTAAGAACCCTCTAAACTATGATACAAAAAACCTGTTGCCGTCAAGTTGATTTCAACTTATAGTGACCCTGGAGAGACCCTATAGGACAGAGTAAAACAGTCCTGTAGAGTTTCCAAGGTTGTCATCTTTAAGGATGCAGACTGCCACATCTTTTTCCTGTGGATCAGCTGGTGGGTTTGAACCGCCGACCTTTTGGTAAGCAGCAAAGCATTTGATCACTGCATCACCGGGGCTCCTTTATGAACCATTACTCTCCCCATTTAGAGAAGGGAAGTCGAGTCTCTGAAAATGTTAATAACTTGCCCAGAGTGAAAAGCTAATAAGTAAGAATTTGTTCCTCATATTTGCTCTGGCAGAGGGAAGGAATTCACTGAGTCAGTGGGACACTGGGCAAATAAGTTTGATGAGAAAAAATGTTTGGAAAATTTCAGGAAGTGGAGCTTTTACCTTATGGGATCACCCTAGTGGTGGGCAGTGAGCCTGGGAGGCGTCCTGTGCAAAGAAAGAACAAAAAAAGTTCAAAGATGCTACTAGTCACAGGAAGATCTAAAACAAGACTGTGGAGGGGCAGAAGATGAAGTTCTAGCTAATTTCAATTTTGATCTATCCCAGAAAGAGTCAGACAGCATTTACTTTATGTGGAAAGTGGGATCACTTATGTTCGAGAGAGATCACTGTTCGTTTCCCCTATGAAGAGATCAAAACTACCAATTGAATATATAGTTACATATGTTCCCCATAAACAAAAGTGAAAGCTAATCAAGCTAACAACAAACATCAGTCTGACTTCTCTCTCCCTCCAAAAACCCCTCCACATTCTCTGTTTCTAAAGGCAGAAAGTATGTCCTTTTCATGAAGACTCTGGGAGCTTATCCCACTGAAGCAAATGATTACGTTTATTTTTTTAAACATTAAGATGGTGATGAGATCATTTATTGTTGTTAAATTTTAACAGCATCTAGCTGGGGGGGGGGGGGGGTCGGTGTTTTTCTTCTTGTTTGTCTGTTGGTTTTTCCGCTACTGCTAGGTCAATAGCAGCCTCTAACTGACAAGATGCTCCATCAGATTTTTTTTTTTTTTCCTTTCCAATTTGAAAGCAAAAAAAGTAAACCTCACCTCAGCACCAAATGAAGCAGTTCATGCTAGTTTTGGAAAAGGAATTAACTGCGCAGAGAAAAATAACAAACACAGTCCCGAGGTCTTTCCTATATATTGAAAAGGCCAGTTGGGAAAGGAAATGCGGAAAAACAAACAGAAGGTGCCCAGGTTTCTTTATCATTCTTGGAGGAGGATATGCGAAAACCTACACAGCCAGGCCCTGGCGCCAGCTCTTGATTTCTCCCTTTCTTTTTTTCTTTTAAAATGGCACCCACCCCACCGCTCTATTAAACGATCTACTGGGACTTCAAAGTTGTGGCAGTGGCATATGGCACAGGATGTACACAATTAATTATGTGATGCTTAAATGACAGGGTGTAGGAAAAATAGGGGAGAAGAAGAAAAAATTAAAGAAAAAAAGAAAATTCAAAGTTAACTTAAAGGCTTGGTTGTCTCCCTGCCAAGAACCAGTAGCAGATAAGGCCTGCAGTTGCTGTGGAAACTCAGGCCTCCAGGAGCCAGAATCCAATTTCAGAAACCACAAAATCAACATAAACGTGTGCAAAAATAAAAAGGTTTGTTTGGCAAGTAATAAAGAGAAGGCTACCAATGTATAAAGTACATGAACCAAGGTGACCTCAGCCAACTGAATTGGTAATGACGACGATGTCCGTGGCTCATTTGGCACCTACAAAATGAGTGGTAACAAGACACAGTTCCACACTGCTCTTTGTTATCAGGTAATTGGTACCTTTTTGAAATATTACCCGTCCACCACCTCTTCCCAGGCATCGCCTCAGAAAACAAAACCCCAGCCTTCATGAAAGCCGTGTTAGAGACCTGGGTTTTCACCCAGGAGGCCAGGAAACAGACAGCTAGACTTTTCACTTTCTCCTTAGATCATGAATTACACGCTATATCATCCAGGAAAAAGAAAAAGAAAAGTAGATTACATATTTAGACTTCTTTCTGCCTTCTGCTATATCTGCAAGGAAGGACCAAGTTCGAAATTAAGAAGCTGACTTCACAGGTGAACTCTTAATAATTACAAGTCTTTATAACATTCTGAACTCTATTTAAATTTTCTTAATAAAGAGATATCTGAAATCAAAGTCCTTTGATGGGTGAACAACTTTCAATGCACTTTTGTACACCCAGAAAGTGTTTAATAACACATACTAACAAGCAGTTGCCATTGAGTTCACTGGACTCTTCTGGACCC
Source organism: Orycteropus afer afer (assembly GCF_000298275.1). NCBI lineage: Eukaryota > Metazoa > Chordata > Mammalia > Tubulidentata > Orycteropodidae > Orycteropus > Orycteropus afer. The sequence goes on along the minus strand of NW_006921605.1, from coordinate 11,695,221 downwards.
CATGCGTGTTTGAGAACTGTGATCCAGAGGGTTTTCAGTGACTAATCATTTGAGAGTAGATTGGAGGCCTTCAGTCCAAGGTCCCTCTGGGTGAATTTGAACCTCCAGCTTCTTGATTAGCAGCCCACTTGTGCCCCCCAAGGACTCCAGGTATTATTCACATGCAGAGAATTATTTTTGGATCTTTCTTTCATTTCCTACAGAGGGAGAAATGCCCTCCTAGACTCAGTTCATCAATGAGTTGAAACTGCATTTGCTTGGGTAAGACCAACTTTGTATTCTGTCTAGCGTTAAACCTAGAGGATGTTCAACATAAATTTTAATACATCTATGAGCTTGTTCTTTGTCAAAAAACCAGACATTGTATAGCGCTGGGCAAATGTGCTGCAATAGCCCTCTTTATAGTGTTAAGAAGCAAAGGCATCACTTTGACTACTTAAGGTATGCCTCACCCAAGCCAAGGTATTTTCAATCATCTCATAAGCATGTGAAAGCTGGGCAATGAATAAGGAAGACTGAAGAAGAATTGATGCCTTTGAATTGTGGTGGTGGAGAAGAATGCTGGAAGTACCATGGACTGCCAGGAGAACAAACGTATCTGTCCCAGAAAAGTGCAGCCAGAATGTTCCTTGGAAGTAAGAATGGCCAGACTTCATCTCACCTATTTTGAACATGTTGTCAGAAGGGACCATTCCTTGGAGAAGGATATCATGCTGGGTAAAGTGGAGGGTCAGAGAAAAAGGGGAAGGCCCTCAGCGAGATGGATTGACACAGTGGCTGAAACGATGGGGTCAAGCATAGCAAGTATTGTGAGGCTGGTGCAGGACTGGGTAGTGTTTCTTTCTGTTGTATGTGGGGTTGCTATGAGTTTGAGGCGACTCCATGGCACCTAACAACAAAAACACAAGCTTGTGGTCAAACACACACACACACACCCCAGTATCCTGTTCTGCAAATGTGACTTAAAACTCTTCTCTTGGAAAAACAACAACAAACATGAATTCCAGACACATAAATGTGTGAAGAAGGAAAACAATGCAAACACATGGAAGTCTCAAATATGTATCGGTTCACTGTAGATACCTCTCTTTATTTCTCTCTAAATCTCAAACTTGTGATCCTCAAATTGAGAATAACATTTTTAAATCCCATTTTCTGGAACTAACCTGAATAGTCTGTTGTCTCTATAGCAAATTCTTCCACGTCTGTGGCTGAGATTATGCTCAGTGTGTATCATATCACTCCCTTAGTGGCCTGCGTCTGCAGCTAAGCCGCATCTCCTTGAGACCAAGCTCTGGCCCATGCAATGTAGGCAGAGTGTTGAATGCCACTTTGCAGACTGGTCCTGCTGAATCTCCCTTGTGATCTTCTGTACTCTTTCTGGTAAGCTGTTTGCCAGTTAGATGTAGAAAATTGAACAGAAGCCCTCAAGTCCCTTGGAGACATAAGCATCTCATGACTGGGAGTCTGGATTCTCGGATTACTACTTGGACAAAGACTGCCTGGGAGGGTCACTTACCAGATTTTTTTTGTGCTAGACTTTGCAGGAATGAGAAATAAACATTTAATACTTTGAGCCACTGGAGTTTGCAGCAGTGGTTACCACACTGCTTTTTCCATCTATTACAATTGTCCTAGCAAGATTTCTGGTCTTTGACCTTCCAGGAAAGTAAAGGCATTTTGTATGCATCCGTTGCCTCTTGTGTCCAGCTCTATCATAACCCTGATTATGTGTGACTTTCATATACCTCACTGTGATGGAAGGAAGACTGGGCAATCTACTTCTGTAGAGATACTACCTCGGAAACCCAAGGAGGGGTCGCTATGGGTCGAAATCAACTCAATGGCAGAGAGTTTGGATTTTTTTTTTTTTTCTCATCTGTGTTTCCTACACATAACATGCTACTAAAAATTGTGC